>NC_053490.1:58759343-59454343 GCF_905171775.1 Rana temporaria
CCAGCATGCACAGCGCGGCGCAGGAAGCGCCAGAAACCCGACGAAAACCCGTGGGGGGGGCAGACCGGAAACAACGCTGGAAAATAAGGTACAGAATAAGTGAGAAAACTGTAACTAGCCGATTCAGTGTCACGTCGGAGCAGTAGTTAGATATGTGTGTGGTCCTAATGAGGGTGGAGATCCGCTTTAACATTGGCTACGCCACCTAGGGGGCATGTTTATCTTTAGGCGGCCTATCTCTTACGTATCGAAACAACGTATCTTTACTGAGACAGCGGACGTACGTTCGTGAATAGGCGTATCTAGTGATTTACATATTCTAAGCTGAACACAATGGAAGCGCCACCTAGCGGCCAGCATAAATATTGCACCTTGCGCCGTCGTATCTTAGATAGGTTTAAGTATATCTCAGTTTGAGAATACACTTAAACTTAGGTCGGCGCAGATTCCGAGTTAGGTCGGCGTATCTACTGATACGCCGGCCTAACTCTCTGTGAATCCACCTATAAATACATATAATTGAACCAGTTTACCTGCCAAAGGATTTGTATTGACTGTCCACCCAGTCCTGAGATTTACACCACTCTGCTACACAGCACAGCCAAGTAGATGACACCACTTTCTCTGTTACTTTTTCAGACTGTAGAATGAATACAGTGATGTCCACTTTCCAACCCCACCCTGGTGACAGGACAGTGAAGGAGAAACAGCCGACTGAGGAGCTCACTATTCATTCCTCTACTATCAGCCTGTTTCTTGTCAATACATTCCGAATAGCTGATTGCCAGCCTGATTGTCACCCATGTCCCTCCCTCTCTTAGTATGAGCTCTGCTCTACAGGCAATTGCAAGATGCTAATACCAGACTTGATTTTGGTACTTACAAAAACTATATATATATTGTACAGGACGCCAGGGTTGGGTCCTGGACGGGTGCTATACAGCACCACTATTTGGGCTATGGTCCCTTTAACCACTTACCCCCCGGACCATATTGCTGCCCAAAGACCAGAGTACTTTTTGCGATTCGGGACTGCGTCGCTTTAACAGACAATTGCGCGGTCGTGCGACGTGGCTCCCAAACAAAATTGGCGTCCTTTTTTTCCCACAAATAGAGCTTTCTTTTGGTGGTATTTGATCACCTCTGCGTTTTTTATTTTTTGCGCTATAAACAAAAATAGAACGACAATTTTGAAAAAAATGAATATTTTTTACTTTTTGCTGTAATAAATATCCCCCAAAAATATATAGAAAAACATTTTTTTTCCTCAGTTTAGGCCGATACGTATTCTTCTACATATTTTTCGTAAAAAAAAATCGCAATAAGCGTTTATTGATTGGTTTGTGCAAAAGTTATAGCGTTTACAAAATAGGGGGTATTTTTATGGCATTTTTATTAATATTTTTTTTACTAGTAATGGCGGCGATCAGCGATTTTTTTTTCGGTATTGCGACATTATGGCGGACACTTCGGACATTTTTGACACATTTTTGGGACCATTGGCATTTTTATAGCGATCAGTGCTATAAAAATGCATTAGATTACTATAAAAATGCCACTGGCAGTGAAGGGGTTAACACTAGGGGGCGGGGAAGGGGTTAAGTATGCCTGGGTGTGTTCTTACTGTGGGGGGGGGGGGGTGGCCTCACTAGGGGAAACACTGATCTTCTGTTCATACATTGTATGAACAGAAAATCAGCATTTCCCCTGCTGACAGGAACGAGAGCTGTGTGTTTACACACACAGCTCCCGTTCCCCGCTCTGTACCGAGCGATCGCGTGTGCCCGGCGGCGATCGCGCCCGCCGGGCACACGCACGGGAGTCGGGGGCGAGCGGGGGGCGCGCGCGCGCGCCTCCGGCGGCGCGCGTGCGCCCCTAGTGGCGGCTAATAGGCAGGACGTCCATTTACGTGGTCTCGCCTAGGAGAGCCACCTTGTGGACGTATTTCGGCGGTGCAGCGACGGCAAGTGGTTAAATAGCGGGAAGAGTGTTCAGGGGGTCACCCAAAGTGGGTGAAGGATTCCAGGTAAGAATTAATCCAGAGAGGACTGGCTCGCAGTTCTATCTGTTTTGATAGAGTAGTTTGGGGCCTGGAATTCTGGAGGCTCTAAAGTGCTATTTGGGTGGGAAAGAGCCTCCACTCCTAAACACTGAAGAGCCAGCACACAAGGTGTTAACACTCCCAGAGAACCACCCATTTAAACAGGAAGTGATGGTGGAGGTGTGTGGAGGAGTGTGGAGATTGCACCTGTGAGGACAAGCTGGGAGTCTGATAGCTGCTGTTCACAATACAGTGAGGACTTTTGGAATACAGGGGGTGAAGACCCGGCTACCAACGAACTGTATGTGTTTTGTTTTTGACTTACTTTTTGGTGCTGAAGATAAGCAGACTTTATTTAATGCTGAAGCTAAGCGGACTTTTTGTTTATAGTTTTCCTTGTGTGCTGAGAAAAGCCTTATTTTTTGTTGACCTATGAATAAAAGCCTTTTTATGTTCAGGTCGAACGGTTTGTGCACTTAATCCCACCGAGCTATAGCCCCGAACGTTACAACTGGTGTCGAATGCGGGCAAAGTGCATTTGCAGGCGCAAAAACCGTTTAAAACTGACATTTAAAGAGACAGTATACTTATGGCATGTCTTGGGTGAAGTCAGCCCAGGCGTTACAAACAGCAGACAAAGGCATGGAGGAGGTCGTTAAGGCTTTGGCGCAAGCCACTGTGGCCCAGCAGCAAGCGTCAGCAGAGTCAAACCGTCGCCATGAGGAAGCGATGGCTCAGCAGCAGCAGGCCCTGGCACAGGCTATAGCTGCGCAGCAGGAAAATACACGGCTGCTATCCGCCCAGTTTACGGCCCAGCAGGAGTCCACTCAAGCACAGGTGGCTGCCTTGCAGGAGGCCGTACAGCAGCTGGCTCAGGGACAAGCGCAAGCGGTCGTTGCCGTTAGCAACCCAGTGTCTGTTAGAGCCAGCCATTTTTTGCAGAAACTAACACCCAGCGATGACGTGGAAGCCTTTCTTACCACCTTTGAAAGGATAGCAGAGAGAGAAGCGTGGCCCCGGGACCAATGGGCTGGCATTATATCGCCTTTTCTCACTTGTGACCCACAAAAGGCCTATTTTGACCTCCCAGCTGAGCACATCAAAGACTATGAACGTCTAAAAGCTGAAATCCTGGCCCGCCTGGGAGTGACCACAGCTGTCCGGGCTCAGAGGGTGCATCGCTGGCGGTACAAATCGGACCAACCACCCAGGTCCCAGATGCATGAACTAATTCAGTTAGTTAAAAAATGGCTGCAGCCAGAAAAGTTGTCAGGTCCACAAATGGTGGAACGAGTGGTGATGGACCGGTAGCTACGGTCCCTACAAGATGACCTACAGCGCTGGGTAAGCCATGGAAACCCTACTAATGCTGACCAGCTGATCGAGCTGGTTGAACGGTATACCGTGGTGGAGGACCTGCTTGGGCCTGCCAAGCGTCGAGAACCCACGCCAAGGACACCCAGACCAGTCACCAACCTGAGGAGAGAAGCCTTGCCAGATGTTGGCGTCCGCAGGTTTACACCATCTGCCCTAGAACCACGGAGGTCGGTTCCTGTACCAAAGATGGGAGACATACAATGTTGGCGATGTCGGTCCTGGGGGCATACCCGGGCACAATGCCCACTGCAGGAGGAGCCTATGGACTGCGGGATTGGTCGGAGAAGCTCCTTCTATGTGCAAAGTGTGTGTGCCACTCATCTTGATCTGGCTGCAGGACGGTTTGAGTGTGAAGTGTGGGTGAACCACCTTCCTGCCAGGGCTCTACTGGACTCCGGTAGCATGGTAACACTAGTACATGCCAGGGTACTTGGGAGGCTTGGGCCAGTAACCAAGACACTACGGGTAGTGTGTATCCATGGGGACACCAAGGAGTACCCCTTGGTCCCGGTGACTGTTTCCTATGGCCATGCCTCAGTTACACAGGAGGTTGGGGTGGTAAAAAGTTTAATTCATGACATCATAGTGGGGCGGGACTGTCCACTATTTCTGGAACTATGGACCCAGGTACAGATGGGGCTGCCAGGAGAACTGGGGACACTGGACCTGGAAGGGACAGGGTCTGAGGGGTCCGAACCTGAAACCTCCCCAACATACCCCTCCGATATGGAGACACCTGTCACCAATAATGAAACTGCAGAGAATGCTAATATGGAGGATAATGCCCCTGTCCCAGGTCTAGAAACCGAGTTGATCTCTGAGGGGGGGGAAGTCTTCCCATTGCAAGTTATGCTGGGGGAGGATGATGAGGAGCTCTCCCAGGTTGAGGAGGGGGAAGGGGAAGCATCCTCAAGGCCAGTACATCCAGACCTGGATATATCCAGGGGTGCGTTCGGCACCGCCCAATTACAGGACCCTACATTGATCAATGCTCGAGAGCAGGTTTCTGTTATTGGTGGGGTCTCACAAATGCCAGGCGCAGATCAGAGGTTTCCTCACTTTGCATTGAAGGGGGACTTGGTGTATCGAGTGGCTGAGAGCCGAGGGGAAACTGTAGAGCAGTTGCTGGTTCCCCAACCGTATAGGCGGATGCTCCTTGATCTGGCCCACAACGATGCACTGGGAGGACACCTGGGGGCGGAGAAAACAGAGGCCAGGATAACCGACCGGTTTTACTGGCCAGGGCTGAAAGCCGAGGTTAAAAGGTATTGTGCGTCTTGTCCCATTTGCCAGTTAACCGCCCCAGTGTCCCACTATAGAAATCCTCTGGTACCCTTGCCAATTATTGAGGTCCCGTTTGAGCGAATCGCTATGGATCTGGTGGGACCCCTGGTAAAGTCGGCCCGGGGGCACCAATACATATTGGTAATCCTAGATTATGCAACTAGGTATCCAGAAGCCATCCCTTTGAGGAAAGTCTCCTCTAAGGCCATTGCCAGGGAATTGGTTCAAATGTTCTCACGAACTGGGTTCCCCAAAGAGATACTGACGGATCAGGGTACCCCTTTTATGTCAAAGGTGATGGCGGACTTGTGCAAACTGTTCCAAATTAAGCAGTTGCGGACGTCTGTCTATCACCCTCAGACCGATGGCCTGGTTGAGAGGTTTAATAAAACCCTAAAGTCCATGTTGAAAAGAGTAGTCCAGAAAGATGGTAAGGATTGGGATATGCTACTCCCTGCTCTGTTGTTTGCTATCCGGGAGGTTCCACAAGCATCCACGGGCTTCTCACCATTTGAATTAGTGTATGGACGAAGGCCCCGGGGATTACTCGATCTGGTAAAAGAGACATGGGAAAGTGAGTCCTCACCGCATAAAACGGTGGTGGAGCATATCTCTCAAATGCGAGAGAGAGTGGCTAAGGTGATGCCGCTGGTGAGGGAGCACATGCAGAAGGCTCAGGATGCCCAAAGAAGAGTGTATAACAGGTCGGCTAAAATTAGACAGTTCCAAGTAGGAGACCGGGTGGCTGTTCTAATACCCACGGTAGAGAGTAAATTCTTGGCCAAGTGGCAAGGCCCGTTTGAGGTGGTAGAGAAAGTCGGTGAGGTGGACTACAAGGTACACCAGCCAGGAAAAAGAAAACCATACCAGATCTATCATGTTAATTTATTGAAACCCTGGAGAGACAGAGAACAAGTGTCCGCGGTAGTAGGGGTACAGTCAGGGGACCATGCAGGGATCGACCTGGTGCAGGTTGCTGCTACCCTGACTGGGCCCCAAACCCAGCAAACAAAAGAATTTTTACAAAGAAATAAGGATATGTTTTCAGAGTTGCCCGGTCGCACCAATGTCATCGAGCATGACATTGTGACCGAGCCAAATGTAAAAATCCGATTAAGGCCTTACCGTATCCCAGAAGCTCATAGGGTGGCAGTGTCAGAAGAGGTTAAAAGAATGTTCGAGCTTGGAGTCATTGAAGAGTCGCAGAGCGAGTGGTCAAGTCCAATCGTGTTGGTACCCAAGCCCAACGGCACCCTCCGCTTCTGCAACGACTTCAGAAAACGTAATGAAGTCTCCAAGTTTGACGCATATCCCATGCCACGGGTAGATGAGCTGATTGAGAGGTTAGGTCCTGCCAGGTACATCACCACGCTGGACCTCACAAAAGGGTACTGGCAGATCCCCCTGACTAAGGAAGCCAGGGAGAAAACGGCCTTCTCTACCCCGGAAGGCCACTTCCAATATAAAAGGATGCCGTTTGGTCTACACTCAGCCCCCGCCACATTCCAAAGGGCCATGGACAAAACTCTGCGTCCACACCAACGGTACGCTTCGGTCTATCTAGATGACATAGTCATCTTCAGCACTGATTGGGAGTCCCACCTTCCCCAGGTTCAGGCAGTCGTAGACTCCTTGAGAAGAGCAGGATTCACCATCAATCCAGAGAAGTGTGCCATTGGGATGGAGGAAGCAAAATACCTAGGGTATATTGTGGGTAGAGGGCTGGTGAAGCCCCAAATGAATAAGGTGGAGGCTATACAGGACTGGCCCCGTCCCGTAACCAAGAAGCAGGTCAGAGCGTTTTTGGGCATAGTTGGCTATTATAGGAGGTTTGTCCCCAACTTCGCCACTATTGCTGCACCGCTGACTGACTTGACCAAAGGTAGAAAGTCAGTGATGATAAAGTGGAACGCCAAGGCCGAGACAGCTTTTCAAAAGCTTAAGACAGCTTTGTGCCAAGATCCGGTGCTGGTAGCTCCAGATTTTAAAAAAGATTTTGTAGTGCAGACAGATGCTTCCAGTGAAGGGTTGGGAGCGGTCCTGTCTCAGGAAATCAATGGAGAGGAGCACCCCGTGGTTTTTCTTAGCAGGAAGCTGACATCAGCTGAGAGAAACTACGCAGTGGTGGAACGGGAGTGTCTGGCCATCAAGTGGGCTTTAGACTCCCTACGATACTTCCTCCTGGGTAGGAAGTTTCGCTTGGTGTCAGACCACGCTCCCCTTACGTGGATGAGACAAAACAAGCACACCAATGCCAGGGTAACAAGGTGGTTCCTTTCTCTCCAGGAGTTCAATTTTGTGGTAGAGCACAGACCCGGGAGACAACATCAGAATGCCGATGCCCTCTCCCGTGTCCATTGTATGGTGTCTACTGGTGCCTCCAACACCTCCGCATTGAGGCAGAGGGGGGGATATGTACAGGACGCCAGGGTTGGGTCCTGGACGGGTGCTATACAGCACCACTATTTGGGCTATGGTCCCTTTAAATAGCGGGAAGAGTGTTCAGGGGGTCACCCAAAGTGAGTGAAGGATTCCAGGTAAGAATTAATCCAGAGAGGACTGGCTCGCAGTTCTATCTGTTTTGATAGAGTAGTTTGGGGCCTGGAATTCTGGAGGCTCTAAAGTGCTATTTGGGTGGGAAAGAGCCTCCACTCCTAAACACTGAAGAGCCAGCACACAAGGTGTTAACACTCCCAGAGAACCACCCATTTAAACAGGAAGTGATGGTGGAGGTGTGTGGAGGAGTGTGGAGATTGCACCTGTGAGGACAAGCTGGGAGTCTGATAGCTGCTGTTCACAATACAGTGAGGACTTTTGGAATACAGGGGGTGAAGACCCGGCTACCAACGAACTGTATGTGTTTTGTTTTTGACTTACTTTTTGGTGCTGAAGATAAGCAGACTTTATTTAATGCTGAAGCTAAGCGGACTTTTTGTTTATAGTTTTCC
Source organism: Rana temporaria (assembly GCF_905171775.1). Lineage (NCBI taxonomy): Eukaryota > Metazoa > Chordata > Amphibia > Anura > Ranidae > Rana > Rana temporaria. The sequence continues at coordinate 58,766,994 of NC_053490.1, forward strand.
TTGTGTGCTGAGAAAAGCCTTATTTTTTGTTGACCTATGAATAAAAGCCTTTTTATGTTCAGGTCGAACGGTTTGTGCACTTAATCCCACCGAGCTATAGCCCCGAACGTTACAATATATATATATATACACACATATATACAGTGAACTACCAGCTAGAGAATAAAGCAGGTGATTGTAAAGAATCCACTAGTTAATGCAATACGAATCTATGCTAAAGGGGGATCCCAGGCCGACCTATTAAACCTTTACATCATAATGAAAGACCAGATAGAATAGGAAAAGGACGGGGCCCTTTAACCAATAGCAACAGCAGTGTCCAGAGTGCAGGCCTGTAGTAGTCTTCACTGCCAGTTGGAGCTCTTTGATTTATATCCAAGATATGGCACAGTGATGTGACAGTAAGCAGGGCAGCTTAAACTGGCTATTGATATTCTTTAGAGTAGTTCAGGATATGGATGTCTATGTACAGTGTCTTATGTAAGGCAATAAAATGTCCATGTAAGATACCCAGGTAGGGATTGTGAATGATGGGCGACTCCCCTCTCACCAGCGGCAGAGCCAGATAGGAACTATACTTCTGCACAACGGAAACATTTGTTTAGTTTAAAGATGATAAACACCAGCCAGACATAAAGGCCGGGATTCAGATACATTGCCGTATCTTTAGACCGGCGTAGCGCATCTGATATGCGATATGCCGACGTAACATAGAGAGGGAAGTTTACTATTCACAAAGCACTCACCTAATTCAAAGTAGGCAGGTAGTGGGCGTGTTGTATTATAATGAATCGTGACCCCAGCTAAGAATCATTAGGTTGATGATCCCAATAGTTACTGCCATATCCTAAGACATATATGCAGGGCTTTTTTTCTCAGAGAATAGGTGCAGGTACTCCCTGCTTCCGAGTCACTGATTTTCTCTGCCCTCTACCCACCTTTGAGCACTGTCCCTTGATTTCACCCCCTACCAATCTCCGAGGACCATTCCTTGGTTCCACCCCCTACCCACCTCCCAGTCTCACCCCTTTTGGAAAGTACAGAACAAAGTATCATTTTGTGGTGTTGAGTAATTTTTATGGAATTTGTTAATGATAACTAGGAGTCTAGTAAAATAGATTCCCTGCAGCCAGGCCAGACCAGCCAGACCTCCCCCCACAAACAATAGATCCTCCAGCAACTATAGACCCCCTCCAGCAACAATAGACCTCCCGTCAAAAGCAAAACCTTCCCCCAGTAACAATCGATTCACTCCATCAACAATAGATCTCCCAGCAGCCATCATAAATGGGCTCCCCCACCAGCAAAAATAACCCCCTGCAACAATAGATCTCCTCCAGAGATAACAGATCCCCCAGCAACCAGCAATAGACCCTCCAGCCATTACATACATTCAGTGCCAGAGGTATCGGAACTGCGTTCCCCCACGTTCCTGCTGAAAAAAAGCCCTGCATATATGTAAAACCGGGGTATTCCTGCGCTATTATGGGTAAATAGAGTTGCTCAAGGGTGCCGCAAACACAGTAAGGGTCAAACACTACCCACGAAAGAATCACAAAAAAAATCAAATAGTGGTGTTGCGCTCCGTCATAAAATAACATGCTGCTTACCTTACAGCAGTAAGGTAAGAAGGTAGTACACCCACGAGTGTTACTTACAACGAAGGGCCACCTCTCACAGAAGTCACAGTGTCACCTGTTACAGAGCTAGCAGCAACACTACACTCTGCACCCTGGATCCAGAGGAATTGATTTTCCCCTTCTGAGATTCGCCAGCACTTTAGCACCTTTTGCTACACTCACAATGAACTTTATTTGCATTTGTTTCTAATTCTACACGCATTGTTTTTTTATTCTAATTATTATCAATTTTTGAATATTTATTATCATTGCACTTTATATCATTGCACCTGTAGTCACTTGTTTGCAGCACAGCAGCACTTTATATATTTATTTATATAATTGTATATAGTTTATTCTCTCTGCATTCATATATCTAGGTTTATATGTTATTTCATGAGGGAGCGCAAACACCGCTATTTGATTTTTTTGGCATATCCTAAGACAATCTTGTCTGGATAATTAGGAGGTTAAATTATTTAAGGCACTGAGAGAGGGCGGACTAGGATCCCAGTCTGACCTTTTTAGTATATGCAACGTTGTATGTTACTTTTATATGTGTGTTTTTATTGTTTTCTGTATGTTCTGTAGGAACTTCTCCTCCGTTGGGGATGGTTACACCACTCCGGATGAGTTATTTTGATACTTTTTTTACATTCACCAATAAAGTCATTTTGCAAAGAGCTGATGTGTCAGGAACGTTACTTACCGAGGCCGAGATGCCAAGGGCGGCTCACCTTTGCGACTCGATGCGATCCACCCGCTGGGGTTTGAGACAGAAGGAAGGACGCACCAAGAGGCACCGGGTCCAGTGGCAGGAGGGAATCCAAGGTGGACCGGGAACTGGATAGCCAAAGCTCACTGGAGGCTGTTCAGAAGCACACAGGAAATAATCCAAACAGAAGGTGCTCAAACAGGAACAAGGCTGAAGAATAATCCAGAGAACAAGCCGAGGTCAGGGGTTGGAGCAGGTAGGGTATCCGAAGTTCAAAGCCGGGGTCACAGGGTCAAGGAGAGCAGCAATCCAGAGAGCAAGCCAAAGGTCAGGTAAACAGGATATCCACAGATAAGGTTTCCAGTAGCAAACACTGCAAACGAACCAGCAATTTGCAAAGAGGAAGGGGCTGGCTTAAATAGGCCGCTCAGGCCACTGATTGGTCCAAAGTAGCACGAGTTCAGAACCAGGCTCCGACGGACAGCAAGAAGAATAACACTGAGCAGTGGCTCAGAGGCAAAGACCTGGACCAGCAATGGAGAGGTCCTGGGTTCAATTCCACCCAGAGCCAACTGGGGGACGACCACGCCTCGCTGTCTGTTTGGCACGGTAGCGATCGTGACATGATGGTTGTTAGTTGTGGCTGATTCACCTACACATTTTCTGTTGGGATTCTTAGTCCCAATTGTTGCATCCTTTGTATTCTATGAGTCATATTGTTTAATAGCAATCAACTCAACAGCACACTTGCTATCTATCCCAGATGGATTCAGGCATTTTTACATTTATTTTTTCATTACGTTCAAAGCACGATAGTTCAAGCTGTGATTTGTCATAATTGTGATGATTATGGTTTACAGCTCATGAAAACCCCAAATCTACAATCTCAGAATATTAGAATATTGTGAAAAGGTGCAATATTCTAGGCTCAAAGTGTCCCACTCTAATCAGCTAATTAATCCATAACACCTGCAAAGGGTTCCTGAGCCTTTAAATGGCCTCTTAGTCTGGCTCAGTAGGAATCACAATCATGGGAAAGACTGCTGACCTGACAGTTGTGCAGAAAACCATCATTGACACCCTCCATAAGGAGGGAGAGCCTCAAAAGGTAATTGCAAAAGAATTTGGATGTTCCCAAAGTGCTGTATCAAAGCACATTAATAGAAAGTTATGTGGAAGGGAAAAGTGTGGAAGAAAAAGGTGCACAAGCAGCAGGGATGACTGCAGCCTGGAGAGGATTGTCAGGAAAAGGCCATTCAAAGGTGGGGACTTTCACAAGGACTGGAGTCAGTGCATCAAGAGTCACCACACACAGACAGATCCTGTACATGGGCTTCAAATGTCGTATTCCTCTTGTCAAGCCACTCCTGAACAACAAACAACGTCAGAAACGTCTTACCTGGCTAAAGAAAAACAGACCTGCTCTGTTGCTCAGTGGTCCAAAGTCCTCTTTTCGGATGAGAGCACATTTTGCATCTCATTTGGAAACCAAGGACCCAGAGTATGGAGGAAGAACGGAGAGGCACACACTGCAAGATGCTTGAAGTCCAGTGTGAAGATTCCACAGTCTGTGTTGATTTGGGGAGCCATGTCATCTGCTGGTGTTGGTCCACTGTGCTTCATTAAGTCCGGGGTCAACACAGCCGTCTACCAGGAGATTTTGGAGCACTCCAAGCTCTTTGGGGATGCTGACTTCATTTTCCAGCAGGACTTGGCACCTGCCCACACTGCCAAAAGCACCAAAACCTGGTTCAATGACCGTGGGATTACTGTGCTTGATTGGCCAGCAAACTCGCCTGACACCTGAACCCCATAGAGACTCTATGGGGCATTGCCAAGAGGAAGATGAGAGACATGAGACCGAACAATTCGGAAGAGCCGAAGGCCGCTATTGAAGCATCCTGGTCTTCCATAACACCTCAGCAGTGCCACAGGCTGATAGCTTCCATTCCACGTCGCATTGAGGCAGTAATTGCAAAAGGGGTCCAAACCAAGTACTGAGTACATATGCATGCGTATACTTTTCAGAGGTCCGATATTGTTCTATGTACAATCCTTGTTTTATTGATTGCATGTAAAATTCTAATTTCCTGAGATTGTGGATTTGGGGGTTTCATGAGCTGTAAGCCAAAATCATAAAAATTATGACAAATCACGGCTTGAACTATCTTGCTTTGCATGTAATGAGTCTATCTCATATATTAGTTTCACCTTTAAGTTGCATTAGTGAAATAAATGAACTTTTGCATGATATCCTAATTTTTCGAGTTTCACCTGTACGTATATGTAACCAGAACTCTTTCACCACTTGACAAGAAATCCAAATCACAATTCATGTGCTCAAATGAAAAACCTGTTTACCAGATATCCATGACCCCTTTAATTAAAAAGAAGGTCTGCAAACAGTAGATGGAAAATCCTGGAATAGATAGACTGGGGAAATTTCAATCTTCTAGGCCAGTGATGGAAAACCTTGGCACCCCAGATGTTTTGGAACTACATTTCCCATGATGCTCAGCTACACTGCAGAGTGCATGAGCATCCTGGGAAATGTAGTTCCAAAACATCTGGGGTGCCAAGGTTCACCATCACTGTTCTAGGCTATAGTATCCTCTCCCCCACGATGCCCAGGATAAAAGATAAAGGGAGAGTCAATAGCGTAATATTGCCTTTATTAAAAAAGTAAATATATACAAAAAATGCCTGCTTACATTTATTTGCGCCTTTTCGCGGCTCTGAGGATATCCTGCAAAATTGCTGGTGAGAGCCACGAAACCGCTGAGCTCACGCTACAAGATGGGCGTGCGTTCCACTCGCTTCCAGAGACAAACCCGAAGCTCTGACCCAGAAGTGACGTGATCGGAATGCGCCTTCTGGTCCCGTCACTTAAGTCACATTGTTATTCCATGTTATATGGTCCTAAAATGTATTATTAACAATTTGAGCGGTATTCACTTAGCGCCCCCTACCATCACAATTTACCTACACAGTAGCTTGTCTGCACTTTGGGGAGCAGCTACATAGATTTTATTATTTAATTACATTGGCACAAGGTTGTTTTATTACTGACCAGATCACCAGGTGAAAAAAGAATGAAAAAAGCCTAAAAAAAAAAAACAATGCAGCCACCACATCTAATGATTACTAAGCTGCAATATATTAATAATATTAATATTTTGGGTTTAGTACTGCTTTAATTACGGTAGTTTCATCTACCTGGCTGTGTTGTGTATTGGGGCTGTGTATATCTCAGTACTGGAAGAACAGAAATACAAATCATTTGGCAGTTAAAACAGCTCTCATATACACTATGGGCCAGATTCACAAAGGACTTACGACGGCGTATCTCCACGTATGCCGTCGTAAGTCCGAATGTGAGCCTTCGTACCTATGCGCCTGATTCTTAGAATCAGTTACGCATAGATTTGGCCAAGATACGAGCGGCGTAAGTCTCCTACGCCGTCGTATCTTGGGTGCATATTTACGCTGGCCGCAAGGGGCGCTTCCGTAGATTTACGTGTCGAATATGTAAATTAGGTAGATACGCCGATTCACGAACGTACTTGCGCCCGCTACGCCGTTTATGTTAGGCTTAAAGTTACCCCTGCTATATGAGGCGCAGCCAATGCAAAGTATGGACGTCGGCAAGCGTATCTTTTTACGTCGTTTACGTAAGTCGTACGCGAATGATGATGTGCGTAGGTTACGTTCACGTCACAGGCAATGGGCCTGGTGTATCTTATGGAGTAAATTCGATGTGATACTGAGCATGCGCCGTTCGTTAGGCGTGTCATTTACGGGCGGTCACGATTGATTTACATACAACACCCCTACCTCTTCCACATTTGAATTAAGCGGGCTTACGCCGGTCCATTTACGCTACGCCGCCGCAACTTACGGAGCAAGTGCTTTGTGAATACTGCACTTGCCCGTCTAAGTTGCGGAGGCGTAGCATAAATAGGATACTCTACGCCCGCACAAAGAAACGCCAGGATACGTGAATCTGGCCCTATATTGTCAGAGGTATTGTGCTACCAGCCTTTACACGCAGATTAACTTTATTGACATCCCAGTCTTAGTGCATACGGTTCAATATTGAGTTGGCCCACCCTTTGCAGCTTAAACAGCTTCAACTTTTCTGGGAAGACTGTCCACAAGGTTTAGGAGTGTGTGTATATGGGAATGTTTGTCCATTCTTCCAGAAACACATTTGTGAGGTCAGGCACTGATGTTGGACGAGAAGGTCTGGCTCGCAGTCTCCGCTCTTATTCATCCCAAAGGTGTTCTATCGGGTTGAGGTCAGGACTTTGTGCAGGCCAGTCAAGTTCCTCCACCCTAAACTCACTCATCCATGTCTTTATGGACTTTGCTTTGTGCCCTGGTGTGCAGTCATGTTGGAACTGTTCCCACAAAGTTAAGAGCATCAAATTGTTCAAAATGTCTTGGTATGCTGATGCCTCAAGAGTTCCCTTCACTGAAACTAAGGGGCCCAGCCCAACCCCTGAAAAACTACCTGTAACGGAATGACCCGGGACAAACAGAGACTTTGGAAGGATGAGGGGTACTCCTGTGCCAGCGTCATTAATAACTCGTATGTCTAGGGTCACCTTATGTCCGATAGGGCCATAGGGTGACTGAGAAATTATATCCTAAATTACAGGACAGGGGACATTACTGATAGCTCATATTGCAGGAGATATTGCAAAGTGTTGGTTTATTCTATGACTCATCTCTCTGTGTAGACTGTTGACATGCTAATTGAGTCTGGTCCAGGATCTCTCATTATGTATGCTAAATACTGTTGTGTGTGTGGAATGGAACTTGTCAAGCTGTATGCTGAGACAGAACGTCTGTCTAAAGATGTGGATTGAGAAGAAATCATGGTGTGATGGTGTGTTGTTTGAATTCTGTTAATGAAGGAATGTGACTTCTCAGGTGGAGTGATTAGGACATGATAATTATAGACCGGCGCGGACATGTCTAGAATGTTTAGCCATTAGCCATCTGAAGGTGTATTGAAGCCCCCCAGTGTGTGGGTGGAGAGTTTGATTGTTCCTGTGATCACTGAAGCATGCCTTGAAAACTGTATATAAACTTGAGAGCTAGCCATTAAAGTTGTCTTGCATTTGAAACCAGAACACAGAGCAAGTCTCGTTATTCTGGGAAATGGGATGTCTGATGTCTGTTGGATGGTTGGAGTGTCCGAATAAGCTGTCATAGTTGATGGAAGGTCGTAAACGGTGGTGACTGTTACACTGCCCCACACCATAATCCCCCCTCCACCAAAGGATTTAGACCAACGCACAAAGCAATTTGACCTCACAAATGCTCTTCTGAAAGAATGGTCAAACATTCCCATAGACACACTCCTAAACCTTGTGCACAGCCTTCCCGGAAGAGTTGAAGCTCTTGGCCCTGGTTCACATTGATCCCAATCGAAGGCTATTGCCTGCAATGGAACCATCCAAATTGCCTCACTGATTCCCAAAAGTAGTTTCTGTACTACTTTTGTAAATTTCAGGTATGATTTCAATAGACACCTGTGCGGGAAACCGCACAGATGAAATCTGAAATCATTGGACTGACATGCGGGAATGAAATGGTGTGAGTTCAGCTGAACTCCCACAATTTCAATCCCGCATCAGTGTGAATCAGGGTGGGCCAACTCAATATTGAACCCTCCTGTATTGAATTGTATTGTGACTGTACTGTCTTCCCTGATGTTGTAAAGCGCTGCGCAAACTGTTGGCGCTATATAAATCCTGTATAATAATAATGCCATTAAAGTTTATATGTGTGTAAAGGCAGGCGTTGCAATACTTTTGACAATATTGTGTATGTAGATCATTTTTGGATTTGGCTGTTTGCCTGAAGTTCAGGTTTAAACTGATAAAAGCCTGAGGTTATTTTAATGATGTATATCTAAGGATGTATGAGCAAATAGAAAGTATCTCAAATTCTCCAGTACTTTCTGATTCTTGATTAGAAAGGTGGGGCAGCACATAAAATACAGTATGACTTTTCTCTTCACGCTGGTGTAGAACATCTACTAATAATTTGTCCACTAATTTAACTGGTAAAGATGACTGCCTAATTCTTCTATGGTCATATCTTGTGGCGGATACAATAATTTGAATTATTTTCAAGTGACAGAATCTCTCCCCATGTAATTCCACATTTCATTAAACAGTGAGCTGACAGGGTCATGAGACCTTAAGCAATCCTCTTCTAATTTACTGAGAGTCTCTTTCATTCCATCAGAAGCTTCTGACAGGATGGGGGCATTGCAGTCCGATTTAATAGAGGAGAGAATGATTAGAATGCCGTATCTATGCCGGTCTTGCTGGGAGAACCACTTTCTTTTACACAGCACGGTCTTCAGAGTCTTGATACCCCTAGATACACTGAAATAGAGAGGAAGAGATTCAGTTTTGCTTTATTACCTATGCCTGTAGGAGCTGATCACAATTTAAAGCCTAAAGCTTTTGACAGCTTTAGTTTACTTAACCACTTAAGTCCCGGACCATTATGCAGGTAAAGGACCTGGCCCCTTTTTGCGATTCGGCACTGCGTCACTTTAACTGACAATTGCGTGGCTCCCAAACAAAATTGGCGTCCTTTTTTTCCCACAATGGTGGTATTTTATCACCTCTGTGGTTTTTATTTTTTGTGCTATAAACAAAAATAGAGCAACAATTTTGAAAACATTTTTTTTACTTTTTGCTATAATAAATATCCCCAAAAAATATATAAAACATTTTTTTCCCCTCAGTTCAGGCCGATACGTATTCTTATTCTACATATTTTTGGTAAAAAAAAAAATCGCAATAAGCGTTTACTGATAGCGTCTACCAAACAGGAGATAGTTTTATTGTATTTTGATTAATAATAATTGTTTCTGGCAATGGCGGCGATCAGCGTTTTTTTTTAACGTGACTGCGACATTATGGCGGACACATCGGACACTTTTGACACTATTTTGGGACCATTGTCATTTTTACAGCGAACAGTGCTATAAAAATGCACTGGTTACTGTAAAAATGACACTAGCAGTGAAGGGGTTAACCAGGAGGGGGCACTGTAGGGGTTAAGTGTGCCCTAAAGGAGTGATTCTTACTGTGGGGGGGGGGGGGCATGGCTGTGCGTGTGACATTACTGATCGTTGTTTTCTAGATAGGGAACAGACGATCAGTGACAGGCTCAAATGGAAAAAGAAAATATGGACAGCCGCACTCCAAAAAACCTTGATGGTTGTCTTTTTTTAAAAAAAAAAGGAGGAAAACTGCACTGCAAGTCACAGCACACAACACGTTTCGCACTATAAATTAGTGCTTAATCATAGCTCACTAAGAAGCACGGGGAGAGGTTTGTTTACACACGGGGAGAGGTTTGTTTACACTTACCTCTCCACGTTCTTCCTCTCTGTGATCCGATCGCGGAACACCGGCGGCGATCAGGTCTGCTGTTCCCGCGGGGACGGTCATGAAGCTCAGGACTGGGTCGCGAGCGCGCCGCCGGCAGCGCGTTCACGACCCACGGCTGGGATCTTAAAGGAGACATACATGTACACCCTTGTGCCCAGCCGTGCTCAACGTATATCGTCGTGCGGCAGTCCTCAAGCGGTTAAAGAGTTCCGCCTGGGGAAATCTTTTTTTTAAGTCAGCAGCTACAAATACTATAACTGCTGACTTTTAATATATAGACACCCACCAATCTAGGGAGCCTGCGTTGTTGGCACAGTGAGGTCTTTCGGCTTCACAGCTAGTTCTCAACTGCGCACTGCTCATGCCGAACTTGCCGGGGCACCGTCTCCTGGAAGTGGAGATGGCGACCTGTCAAAAACAGGTCCCTTGTTCCCCCCCCCTGACAGGTGCCAAATGTGGCACCAGAGGGGTGGAGGAAGCAAATAAGCGGAGGTTTCACTTTTGGGTGGAACTCTGCTTTAACCACTTGCCAACCAGCTCACGCAAATTTACGGCGGCAGGTTGGCTCCTTCCTATGAATCGTCGTATGGGTACGTCGGTTCCTTTAAGAGTCATAGCAGGCATGCGCGCATGCCCGCTGCACGGCGGGGTGAATGCGGGCACGAGAGCCAGAACAGGGATCTGTGTATGTAAGCACACAAATCCCTGTTCTGACAGGGGAGGAGAGACAGATCTGCTGTTCCTCGTAATTAGGAACAGCAATGTGTCTCCTCCTCCAGTCAGTCCCATCCCCTTACAGTTAAAAAAACACTCACGAGGGAAAACATTTAACCCCTTGTTAACCTCTTTCCTGCCAGTGACATTGTCAGGGAAGAAACCGGAGAAGAACTGGCAGATATGCCCATATCTGTTATGGCCGCGCTAATCCGTGCATGCACATTAGCAATCGGCGCATAACGGCGAGTGCACATTGTCAACGGCTAACATTTGTATGCAAACGTGCTAATTAGTAGTGTTTTGCTGGCCTATATAAGGACTTCAACTGCTCTCATAAATCGCTGGATCAAGGAACACAAGAACACAGGATACAGAGCTGACGATAGTCAGCTCTGTATCCTGTGTTCTTGTGTTCCTTGCTCCTGTTTGATTACCTGTTACCGATGTGGCTTACCCTGACCTGCTCTGGCTTCTCTCCTGGCTCTGAACCCGGCTTGTTTCACAGACCTGCTCCGTGCCTGTTCCAGTTTGACTTCCTGTGTTTGACCCCGGCTTGATCACAACCACACCTCCTGCCTCGGCTTCTGACTGCCTTCCTGTGTTTGACCCCCAGCCTGGCTTTTAAAGACATCTCTGCTTTTCCACCTGCTAAGATCCGCCAGCACCTCCAGGGAACCATTGTCTGTAACCGCCTTCTCTGCTCCGGGGTGTCCACTTCTGGAACCATCAGACAGCTTCATCGGCAGGCAACCCATGCATGTCTGGGCAGAGCACCCTCTGTCTCCAACTCCAGCCGCAAGGGGAGCCCTCTCGTCACCTCAGCCTCCAGCCTGGTACGTGACAGTCATTTATACAGTAATCAGTGGCTATATTTTTTAGCTCTGATCACTGTATAAATGTCAATGGTCCCAAAAAAAGTGTCCGATCTGTTTGCCGCAATTACTAGTAAAAAAAAAAAAATATTATAAGAAAAATGCCATAAATCTATTCCCTATTTTGTAGACGCTATAACCTTTGCGCAAGCCAATCAATATACGCTTATTGCGATTTTTAGTACCATAAATATGTAGAAGAATACATATTGGCCTAAACTGAAGAAGAAATTCATAAAAAAAAAAAAAAATTGAGATATTTATTATAGCAAAAAAGTTTAAAAAATTGTTGGTCTTTTATTGTTTATAACACAAGAAATAAAAACTGCAGAGGTTATCAAATACCACCAAAAGAAAGCTCTATTTTTGGGGAAAAAAGGACGTTTTGGGTTCAGCATCGCACAACCGCGCAATTTTCAGTTAAAGCGATGCAGTGCTGTATCGCAAACAAATGGCTTGGACAACAAATCAGCGGCTCCTCCGGGGGTAGCGCTACATATATATATAATATATGGTGGAAGGTCACTGTATATACATTTGTGCTCATAAGTTTACATACCCTGGCAGAATTTATGATTTGTTGGCCATTTTTTTGAGAATATGAATGATAACACAAAAACTTTTCTGAAGGTCAAGACGTATCTTAGCCAGAAGGGGGAGAAGGTTTTCCTCAAACAAGTGGTCTGAATGAAAAGTAAGTTGGGTTCTGAGATATAAGAGAAAGGAGAAGCCTGTTTCAGTCTGTTTACTCGGTCACCTGCCAAAGAGATCTTAAGAGCTTCTGACTTTGAATAATTTATCTTATAGTTGGAAAGATCCCTGTAATGTTGGTGGAAGGCATTAAGCTAGGAAGGGAAACCGCTGGGCTGGAAAACAGAGCAGATCATCAGCATAAGCTATGATCCTATGATGTCCTGACTTACTACAAAGCCCCTGAATGTTGAAGTTGGCCCAAATCACGCAATGCATTTGACAAGGTAAAATAATGTGAGCACATCTCGTTAATCTAGAGTGCTGACTGTGGGGAAGAATACAGAGCCCTCTCCCACTGAAGCATGTTGGAGCCTAGACCAATATATAAAAAGGGTTGGTTTGATAAATTGACAATCAACCCAGTTGAAGGCCTTCTCAGCTTTGGTAGACAAAAGCATGTACTATGAGGTTATTGACCTAGCCATGCGAATGAGGTCAATGACCCTAATGGTGTCAGGGGCTTATGATGTACTGTAAGACCCTCAAAAAATGTTTTGGAGTAGGAGGATGTCCAGATTCAGGAGATTTGCCTGATTTCAATGATGAGGTGGCAGAGTGAAATTAAACGTCAGAAATAGGATGTTCAAGGGATTCACAGTCTTTCCCTAAAGGGGGAGGCCTGAATCACAAAGGAATACTACTTTTGTTTAAGACGGCATGATGGAAGAGAAGGAGGAAAGTAAGTTGTATAATTTTAATTTAATTGTAATTTTAGTGAAACTCCCTGGCTATAGACTGACACATAACACATCTAACTCCCATCGGGGACAGACTAGAAGGAATAAAGGTTTTCTGTTAAGGGATTTGAAGTACTCTCGCCAGCATGTGGTTTGGCTTGTCGGAGAATTCATAAAGATGCACCTTTACCAGTTTTTTTTTTTAAATATCATCAAACAAAAGCAAATTAGGTTTCTAAGACTATAAAGTCTTGGTAAACTGAGTTGCCAGAGATTTTTTATGAAGAGATTCTAGTTGTCAAACCTGCTTATGCAGGGTCTGACATTGGGGGAGATGTTGTTTCTTCAAATAGGCACATTGTTTTTAGAAAAGGCTCCTAAGTGGGCATTTGTGAGCCTCCCACAAAGTCAGGGGGGCAACGTCCGCCGTATTTTTCCTAAAGTACGCAGATCATTTTCTACTGTTTTGCAACATGGTTTCTGGGTCTTGAAATAAAGTCCCATTGAGTCACCACATAGGTATCGATTCTCTTGGGGGAACTATCGCCAAGGTGAGATTGACGAGTGTATGATCGGATAGGAGCATCTATATGGCAAACAAAAAAGTGGAGTCTGAAATCAGTTTGATAGAGCCGAAAGAAAGGTATAGTCCCATTTGGACGGACGTAAAAAGTGCCAGGTGTCTACAAAATTATGTAGATGAAGTTCATGCTTCAATTTTTTCAAATAGGCGTAGAAGAGGTGTATGCGCCTCCAAAAACATCAAGCAAATGACCGTATGCAAAATTAAAGTCACCACCCAAAAGACTTCCAAATTCAGTAATAGCTTGGAAGAGTCTACACAAGAATATAAGGTGGTCTGAGTTGGGGAAGTATACATTGATGAACGTGGCCAGAAACTCTCCAACCTAATTTTGTATTTTTTTTTTTTTTTTTTTTATAATTATTTTTTAATTTCTAGTCATAGAAAAAAAAAAAAACATGTACAAAACCACTGTACAATCCCTTTAGTATTATTGAGTTACAACATGCATACCTAATTATATTATTTTTTTAACAACTGATAAATGTGGAGTTTCTTTACCGCATGAAGCCCAAGCAGCACTATTCCTGATATTGCCTTTTACATAAATTGTAACTGCCTGTATCCAATGATTATAGTACTTTACAATAAGTGTATCCCAGTGAACAGTAATATAATGACTTTTAAGTGACTTTGTCCTGAATGAATGTTAAATAAAAATTATAGTTCACCGGCACAGCAAACCCCACAGAGAAAGTAAGGGCTATATCTGCTATTTATTACCAACTATAAAGGAACAGCAACTTTTATACTTATTAGCTCTGCATTACTCAACAAAAGCTATTCTGTTGGAAGTTTATTGAGGCTTACAATGTTAATTAGGGCTGCCTAATACAAGCATGCCTCATCAAAGATTCTGTTTTATAAAAATTAATTCTCACAGTGCATGTTGAAACGACAGCGCTATTATATATCACTGGTGTCCAGCAATCTCAGCCATGAAATAGAGGTTATAAGCAGGTGCCAGTGCAGTACCATACTTCATAGTTCATGCTGTTAGGATAATAGGTTTTTTAAGTATTGATTTTAAATGTGCATAATTTTCAGTTAGGTTTTGAGGTAAGTCAAAGATTGATGTTTAGTGTAGGAGAAGAAATTTTAATGTGCTGCATTTATCAGGGCTAGCCAAATATTTTACACTGAAGGAGGAGTTTCATTGATGCTGTGGTATTTACATGTCAATAGATTGGCAAACGAGTTTCTCTAGGAAGGAGTTATCTCCAAAACTAAAGAAAAAGTTTTGAATTTCGTTATACTTTAACCACTTCAGCAGGCCTTTTTTTTGTAACACTTTCGACACTGTACCCAAATAAAATCGATGTCCTTTTTGATGTCCCACAAATAGAGCATTTTTTTGGGTGGTATTTGATCACCTCTGCGGTTTTTATTTTTTGTAATATAAACAAAGACCGACAATTTTGAAAAAATAAAATAAAAATTTAGGGCCTGATCCACAAAAACCCGGCGTAACTTAATTTTTCCCGTTTAAGTTACACCGCCGCAAAATCTCTACCTAAGTGCCCGATCCACAAAGCACTTACCTAGAAATTTTGAACGGTGTAACTTAAATCCGTCCGGCGCAAGGCATTCCTAATCTAATGGGGCGAGTCCCATTTAAATTAGGAGCGCTCCTGCGCCGGACGTACTGTGCATGATCCCGACGCGATTTTCCCGACGTGCATTGCGCGAAATTACGTTACGCCGAGTTTTGTGAATCACGCCGGGGAAAAAAATTTGCGTGGGGGAAAAAAAGAGATGCGGCGGGAATTTTTTTTTTTTAAAAAAAAATTGACAGCGTCGCGGGAAAGAAGGGTCTACTTTTACATGGTGTACTAACTTTACACTTTGTAAAAGCAGCCCTAATTTTGCGACGGCAAACTAATACTTACGGAGAAAAAACGAAGCGTAAAAGCTTTGTGGATCTCCGTAAGTGCTAATTTGCATACCCGACGCTGGATTTCGACGAGAAATGCCCCCAGCGGCGGCTGCGGTACTGCATCCTAAGATCCGACAGTGTAAGTCCCTTACACATGTCGGATCTTCTGCCTATCTATGAGAAACTGATTCTGTGGATCAGTTCCATAGATAGAAACAGGGATACGACGGTGTATCAGTAGATACGCCGGCGTATCCCTTTTGTGGATCAGGCCCTTACTTTCTCCTATTAAACATATCCAAAAAAAATAAATTGAATTTCTTCATCAATTTAGGCCAATATGTATTCTGTTATGTTTTGTAAAAAAAAAAAAATCGCAGTAAGCATATATTGATTGGTTTGCACAAAAGTTATAGCGTCTACAAACTAAAAATATTTATTTTTATATTTTTACTAGTAATGGCAGCGATCAGCGATTTTTAGCGGGACTGTGACATTGCGGCGGATAAATCGGACACCTAACTGACATTTTTTACCCTTTTTGGGGGCCAATGACACCAATACAGTGATCAGTGCTAAAAAAATATGCACTGTTACTCTACTAATGACACTGGCAGTTAAGGAGTTAAGATCAAGGGCAATCAAAGGGTTGAATGTGTTCCCTGGGAGTGCTTTCTTACTGTGTGGGGGATGGTTTAACTATAGGAAGACAAAGATCCATGTTCCTGCTTAGCAGAACCACAAGATCTCTACAAGATCTCTATCTTCCTTACTAGCAGAACGGCGATCTGCCTTGTTTACATAGGCAGACCGCAGTTCTGCCTCGTTTGGAAGGATCGGCGGGCCCGCTGACTGTGTCCATTCACAGCGGAAGCGGTGCTCTGGCAGTGTGTGCACGTTCCCCAGAGCCGAAGAAAAAAGAATCACAGTATATGACATTAGTTGGTCCTTAAGCGGTTACATTAGATATGGGGAGATAAGGTTAGGGGTTGATTATGAAATTAGGGAAAGTATTTAGTGTATACTTTTAAGTTGGAAGTTAAAGGTCTAGTAGCTAGGTTAAATTGATTGGAGATGGATTTCTTTGTAAGAAAACACTTTGTGAGTTTATTTCTCATAGCCCTGCAAAATTAACCTATACATCCTACCCTTTTGTAAAGGATAAAACAAAAAATAATAGAAGGCATGATATACATTAAACTTCCCTGGAGAATTGCTGTTCCATGCTCCCTTCAAAGCTGCTTACATGTCTAAAGCCCTTGGCACTCCCGACAGTAGTGTATTTAGGTTTTGTGCTGCCCTAGGCCTGACTAAACTCGTGCACCCCCTAATTTAAATAAGATCCACCCTTCCTGTCAAGGCCACACCCCTTTCTGTTTAAAACCCGCCCTGACATTTTTGATTGGGGACAATAGTTCTTAGGGCCTGGGGGGAGGGGGGCAATGGATTTCCTTAATTTGCATAGATTTGCTCTAGCTTCCTGTTTGGGGCAGGAAGTGAAATCTCTGCAATGGGACAGGGATGGTAAAAAAATAAACTGACAGGGGCTATAACCTTCCCTTACTCTATCCAAAATGAAAAAACAAAAAGTGTTGCCTATAGTTCTAATTTAAGCACAAATTTCTGATAATTTTATGGAGAGGACTAAGAAGATATAACCATGCCAAAAATGCGGCAGAAAACATATAGCACAGTGAGGAAGGTTTGTGGTCCAGGATGATAGGACAGTCAAAATTAGAAGCAGCTTGTGTTACACTAACAGTGTAGCGCAAGCCGGCGGGGACTCTTTCCATGCTGCCCCCCTGCAAAGTGCTGCCCTAGGCCTGGGCCTTGTTGGCCTAGGCCAGGATACAGCGTTGACTGCCGATAAGGAAGACCAGCCATTCTGACTCTATCTTCTTCTTCACATGGCCAAATCTTCTGGCTTTGTGGCCACCAGCAAAAATCAAGGTCTGGTGCAGCAATTTTTAAAGATCATCTATTGTTCTTTATCCATGTAATCAAGACTGTGCTTCAAGTCCCAATTCCTTTTTTTTAGGTTTGGAGTGAGTGATGAGGAGTTAGGACTCCTGTCAGATTATTTTCACTCATTGTGTTCCTACTGGGCTGATTTCACTAATTTCCCATTCAGAGTAGAAAGTAAGGTAAAATGTCAGCAGGGACAAACAAAAAAAACCTAGCTGGAGTTTGGCTTTAAAGTGGTTGTACACCCTTTACAACCATTTTAACCTACAGGTAAGCCTAGGTTAAGGCTTACCTGTAGGTGCAAGAAATATCTCCTAAACTTAAAAGGTTTAGGAGATATTTGCAAATAATAGAAGCACTGATGTCTGCGGCGCATCATGCCGTTATTCCATCATGCGCGGGACCGATGTCATCGCTGCTCCGGCCAGTCACATCGTCGGAGCAGCGATACCCAGAAGTCACTCCGGGTATCATGGTGGCATTTTGGAAGGCGAACGAGGGCCGCTGTGGGGGCTTCGATCTCAGGTAAGTGCTTCATAATAAGTTAGTATTTTTTTTTTTTTTTTTACAAGAGGGTTTACTTCTTCTTTGAGGACGAAGAAAAGGCTCTCTACATTAGCTTTAAATGGTGTCTTCCCACTGCCTTTACCAATTCTGCACCGCTTACGTAATATTAAGCAGTGTAAATACCTTTTTGCAATCTGTTTCCTATCTGTCACATGACTGCACAGCTCAGGATCCCGTGCGGCTGCTTTTAGAGCCAACAACTATGAGGAATTACCAGAGCAGTGATGTCATCCAAGCCGCACCAATGCTCTGGGCGTTTTTTAAGGTCTCTTACCATCAGCTGCTATTTGAAATGAAGCAAACTCCATCCATATCTTCTGTCATTCTGTATTTTTTTTTTCTTTTTCATTATATATGAGAAAAAGAAAATAGATAGATAGATACAGGGAGTTTTTTCAGCTGGAACCTGGTGGAACTCAGTTCCACCACCTCTGGCCCTCTGCTCACCACCATCACTTGTAGACACGGAAGTCCGGCTTCTGTGTTTACAAATGACAGCTTGATTCCCGAAGGCTCCCACAGATGATCGGATCTCCTGAGAAGCTCCCACTAAGTGCAGGATGGGGAAAAGGGAGATGCAGGTGTTCAGGGTGCAGTGCAGATGCCAACACCCCCACTGGATGATCTCCCTGCAAGTGAGAAAGACGGGGGGGGGGGAACTACAGTGGGAGGGAAGGTAGTAGAGCTGGCTGGGTGCTTCAGCTTAACACAGCAGCAAAATTCGGACATGTGGAAGATGGTGGAGCTTTTAAGGAGGGGAGAGAATAAGGGGGTGGTGGTGGGGGGGTTGCATGCAGAGGTCAGAGCTGAAGAGGGGTGAAAGTGAGACGTGGATGCAAAGGTAAGCAGTTGTGGAAGAAGGCTGAGCTCTGCACTCTGTGTAACTCACCCCTGAACTTTGCACCATGTAGGTAGTGTACCACCGAACTCTGCACATAGAAAAACCTTGAACTCTGCACTCGGTGTGTAACACCCCCCCCCCCCCCCCGCAACTCTGCCCTCTGTACGTAATGCACCTCCTGGTATTTAATGCTCTTTAAGACCCACCCATTTTGAAATTTGACCACACGCATTATTTTATGGACAGTGGCCCAGATTCAAGTAGAATTGCGCGATATTTGCGGGGGAGCAGGGCAACGATTTTGCCCTGCGCCCCCGCAAATATTTTGCGCTGCCCTCGATTCACGGAGCAGTAGCTCCGTGAATTGCGAGGGCGCGCCAGCAAATTTGCCTGGCGTAAGCGCGCGCAAGTTAAATGATCCCGCCGGGGGCGGGAATCATTTAAATTAGGCGCTTCCGCGCCGAGCGTACAGCGCATGCTCCGTCGGGAAACTTTCCCGACGTGCATTGCGGCAAATGACGTCGCAAGGACGTCATTTGCTTCTAAGTGAACTTGAATGGCGTCCAGCGCCATTCACGTTTCACTTACGCAAACGCCGTGAAATTCAAATTTCACGGCGCGGGAAGGCCGGCTATACTTTAGCATTGGCTGCCCCTACTATTAGAAGGGGCAGCCTTGCGCTAAAAGTAGCCGTACGGAAACTCCGTACCTGGCTTGCGCGGGGCCCGCGCAAGCTTGTGAATCAGTGGTAGTATGCAATTTGCATATTTGCATACTACACGCTGATACACAATGGGAGCGCCCCCTAGCGGCCCCCGCAAGAATGCAGCCTAAAATCTGCGAGGCATAAGAGCCTTATGCCGCGCAGATTTTAGCCTGCAGTCGGTGTAACGAGGTTCCTGAATCCAGAGCAAGTATGGTTGGTTGCGCGGGCGCAAGTGCTTCTTGAATCTGGGCCAGTGTGCGTGGGAGAGATTTCGGGGGTTGTGGTTGAGTTCATGCACCTATTTTCAGAGAAAAAAGGGCCTGGATAGATAGATAGATAGATAGATAGATATAGCCGGATTCAGAAAGCACTTACACCGACGTATCTTCTGATATGCCGCGTAAGTGCACTGATGTGCCGTCGTATCTATGCGCCTGATTCTTGAAATAAGATACGCCTGAATTTTGGCTCCATCCGACCGACGTAAGTCTCCTATGCCGTCGTATCTTGGGCGCATATTTACGCTGGCCGCAAGGGGCGCTTCCATTGATTTACGCGTTGAATATGCAAATGACCGAGATACGCCGATTCACGAACGTACTTGCGCCCGTCGCTGTAATCTACGCCGTTTACGTAAGGCGTACGTCCGGCGTAAAGTTGTTCCACATAAAGCAGGTGTAAGTCATGTTAGGGTATGGAACCAGGGAACAGCCATCGTATTTTATGTTGTTTACGCAAGTTGCACGTGAATGGGGCTGGGCGTAGGTTACGTTCACGTCGTAGGCATTGAGCCGTCGTATCTTAGGGAGTATATGCAACGTGATTCTGAGCATGCGCGCGCATGCGCCGTTCGTTCGGCCCTTCATTTACATGGGGTCACGCTTCATTATAATAGATTCAGCCCACTACCTTCCTACTTTGAATTAGGCGGGCTTACGCCGGCCAATTTATGTTACGCCGGCGCAACAAAAGGAGCAAGTGCTTTGTGAATACTGTTCTTGCCTCTCTATGTTACATCGGCATAGCACATATCAGATGCGCTACGCTCGCACAAATATACGCCGCTCTACCTGAATCCGGCTAATAGTGTACAGGATGCCAGGGTTGGGTCCTGGACGGGTGCTATACACCACTATTTGGGCTATGGTCCCTTTAAAGAGCTGTGAGAGTGTTCAGGGGGTCACCCAAAATGGGTGAGGGATTCCCGGCGTAAGAGTTAATCCAGAGAGGACTGTCTCTCAGTCCTCTCTGTCCTGATAGATTCATTTGGGGCCCGGAATTTTGGAGGCTATAAAGTGCTATTTGGGTGGGAAAGAGCCTCCACCCCTAACCACTGGGAGTCAGCACACAGAGAGTTAACACTTCCTGAGAACAGCCCATAAAACAGGAAGTGGTGCTGGAGGTGTGTGGAGGAGTATGGGGTTTGCACCTGTGACGATGAGCTGGGAGTCTGCTGGGAGCTGTTAAGAATACAGTAAGGACTTTTGAAATTCGGGGGGCGAAGACCCATCTACAAACAAACTGTATGTGCTTTTGCTTTGACTTATTTTTGTGCTAAAGACAAGCAGACTTTTATTTGATGCCTTAGCTAATCGGACTTGTGTTATAGTTTTCCCTGTGTGCTGAGCAAAG
The DNA here is from genome assembly GCF_905171775.1 of Rana temporaria. Taxonomy (NCBI): domain Eukaryota; kingdom Metazoa; phylum Chordata; class Amphibia; order Anura; family Ranidae; genus Rana; species Rana temporaria. The sequence continues at coordinate 58,787,941 of NC_053490.1, forward strand.
CCTTATTTTGGTTTGTCTGTAAATAAAAGCCTTTTTTCCCCCCCAAACGGTTTATGCACTTAATCCCACTGAGCTATAGCCCCCAAAGTTTACAACTGGTGGAGAATGTGGGCAAAGTGCATTTGCAGCCGCAAAAAAACGTTTAAAAAAAAAAAAAAAAAAATGACATTTAAAGAGACAATGTGCTTATGGCATGTCTTGGGTGAAGTCAGCTCAGACATTGCAAGCAGCAGGCAAAGACATGAAGGAGGTCATCAAGGCTTTGGCACAAGCCACTGGGACCCAGCAGCAAGCTTCAGCAGAGGCAAACCGTCGCCATGAGGAAGCGATGGCTCAGCAGCAGCATGCCCTGGCACAGGCTATAGCTGCGCAGCAGGAAAACACACGGCTGCGAGCCGCCCAGTTTATGGCCCAGCAGGTGTCCACTCAAGCTCAGGTGGCTGCCTTGCAGGAGGCGGCACAGCAGCTGGCTCAGGGACGAGAGCAAGTGGTCGTTGCCGCTGGCAACCAAGTGTCCGTGAGAGCCAGCCATTTCTTACAAAAATTAACACCCAGCGATGACGTAGAGGCCTTTCTTACTAACTTTGAAAGGATAGCAGAGAGAGAGGGGTGGCCCCATGACCAATGGGATGGCATTATCTCCCCTTTCCTCTCCAGTGACCCGCAAAAGGTCTCTTTTGACCTCCCATCTGAGCACATAAGCGACTATGAGCGACTGAAGGCAGAGATCCTGGCTCGCCTGGGGGTAACCACAGCCGTCCGGGCTCAGAGGGTGCATCGCTGGCGGTACAAACCTGACAGACCATCCAGGTCCCAAATGCACAAACTGATACAGTTGGTCAAAAAATGGCTGCAGCCAGAAAAGTTGTCCAGTCCACAAATGGTGGAACGGGTGGTGATGGACTGGTACCTGCAGTCCCTGCCAGAGGACCTACAGCGCTGGGTAAGCCATGGAGACCCTGGAACTGATGACCAGCTGGTTGAGTTGGTTGAAAGGTATACCATTGTAGAGGACCTGGCCACAGCACCTAGGAGAGAAGCCCTGCCAGACATTGGAACCCGCAAACCTGCATCAGCTTCTGCAGAAGCACGAAGGTTGGCGCCTGTCCCAAGGATGGGGGACCTACAGTGTTGGCGATGCCGGTCCTGGGGGCATACCCAAGCACAATGTCCACTGCAGGAGGAGCCTATGGATTGCGGGACTGGTCGGAGAAGCTCCTTCTATGTGCAAAGTGCGTGTGTAAAGTATGGGTGAACCACCTTCCTGCCAGGGCTCTACTGGACTCGGTTAGCATTGTAACACTCGTACACTCCAGGACAGTCGGGAGGCTCGGCCCAGTAAATAAAACTTTACGGGTAGTGTGTATCCATGGGGACACCAGGGAGTACCCCTTGGTCCCGGTGACTGTTTCCTATGGCCATACCTCAGTTACACAGGAGGTTGGGTTGGTAAAAAGTTTAATACATGACATCATAGTGGGGCGGGACTGTCCACTATTTCTGGAACTATGGAACCAGGTACAGGTGGGGCTGCCAGGAGAACTGGGGACACTGGGCCTGGAAGGGAAAGGGTCTGAGGGGTCCGGACCTGAAACCTCCACAACACACCCCTCTGATATGGACATACCTGTCACCAATAATGAAATTGCAGAGAATGCTAATTTGGAGGATAATGCCCCTGTCCCAGGTCTTAAAACCGAGTTGATCTCTGAGGGGGAGAAGTCTTCCCATTACAAGTTAAGCTGGGGGCGGAGAAAACAGAGGCCAGGATAACCAACCGGTTTTACTGGCCAGGGGTGAAGGCCGAGGTTAAAAGATATTGTGCATCTTGTCCCATTTGCCAATTAACTGCCCCAGTGCCCCACTATAGAAACCCTCTAGTACCCTTGCCAATTATTGAGGTCCCATTCGAGCGGATCGCTATGGATCTTGTGGGACCTCAGGTAAAGTCGGCACGGGGCACCAATACATATTAGTCATCCTAGATTACGCAACTAGGTATCCAGAAGTGGTCCCTTTGAGGAAAACCTCCTCTAAGGCCATTCACAGGAAATTATTTCAAATGTTCTCACGAACTGGGTTCCCCAAAGAGATACTGGCGGGCCAGGGTACCCCTTTTATGTCAAAGATGATGGCGAACTTGTGCAAACTGTTTCAGATTAAGCAGTTGCGGACGTCCATCTATCACCCACAGACCGATGGCCTAGTTGAGAGGTTTAATAAAACTCTAAATTCCATGTTGAAAATAGTAGTCCAGAAAGATGGGAATGATTGGGATATGTTACTCCCTGCCCTGTTGTTTTCCATCCGGGAGGTTCCACAAGCATCCACGGGCTTCTCACCGTTTGAGTTAGTGTATGGACGAAGGCCCCGGGGGGTTACTCGATCTAGTAAAAGAAACATGGGAAAGTGAGTCCTCACCGCATAAAACTGTGGTAGAGCATATCTCTCAAATGCGAGAGAGGGTGGCTAAGGTGATGCCGCTGGTGAGGGAGCACATGCAGAAGGCTCAGGATGCCCAAAGAAGAGTGTATAACCGGTCGGTTAAAATTAGACAGTTCCAAGTAGGAGGAAGGGTGGCTGTTCTAATACCCACGGTGGAGAGCAAATTCTTGGCCAAGTGGCAAGGTCCATTTGAGGTAGTAGGGGTACAGTCAGGGGAACCATGCAGGGGTCGACCTGGTGCAGGTTGCTGCTACCTTGACTAGGCCCCAAACCCAGAAAACAAAAGAGTTTCTACAAAGAAATAGGGACATGTTTTCAGGGTTGCCCGGTCTCACCAATGTAATCGAGCATGACATTGTGACCAAGCCCAATGTAAAAATCCGGTTAAAGCCTTACCGTATCTCGGAAGCTCATAGGGTGGCAGTGTCAGAAGAGGTCAAAAGAATGTTCGAGCTTGGAGTCAATGAAGAGTCGCAGAGCGAGTGGTCAAGTCTAATCGTGTTGGTACCCAAACCCAACAGCACCCTCCGCTTCTGCAACGACTTCAGAAAACTTAATGAAGTCTCCAAGTTTGACGCATATCCCATGCCACGGGTAGATGAGCTAATTAAGAGGTTGGGTCCTGCCAGGTACATCACCATGCTGGACCTCACAAAAGGGTACTGGCAGATTCCCCTGACTAAGGAAGCCAGGGAGAAAACAGCCTTCTCTACCCCGGAAATCCACTTTCAATATAAAAGGATGCCATTTGGTCTACACTCAGCCCCCACCACGTTCCAAAGGGCCATGGACAAAACTTTGCGTCCACACCAACGGTACGCTTCTGTCTACCTAGATGACATAGTCATCTTCAGCACTGATTGGGAGTCCCAATCCCATCCGGGTTCAGGCAGTCGTAGACTCCTTGAGAAGAGTAGGGTTCACCATCAATCCAGGGAAGTGTGCCATTAGGATGGAGGAAGCAAAATACCTAGGGTATATTGTGGGTAGAGGGCTGGTGACGCCCCAAATGAGTAAGGTGGAAGCTATACAGGACTGGCCCCGTCCCCTAACCAAGAAGCAGGTCAGATCGTTTTTGGGCATAGTTGGCTATTATAGGAGGTTTGTCACCAACTTTGCCACCATTGCTGCACCGCTGACTGACTTGACCAAAGGCAGAAAGTCAGTGATGATAAAGTGGAATGCCGAGGACGAGAAAGCTTTTCAAAAGCTTAAGACAGCATTGTGCCAAGATCCGGTGCTTGTAGCTCCAGATTTTACAAAGAATTTTGTAGTGCAGACAGATGCTTCAAGTGAAGGTTTGGGAGTGGTCCTGTCTCAGGAAAATGAATGGAGAGGAGCACCCTCATGGTTTTTCTTAGTAGAAAGCTGACGGCAGCTGAGAGGAACTATGCGGTGGTGGAGCGGGAGTGTCTGGCCATCAAGCGGGCTGTTATGTACTGGAACGTACCTTGTAGCCAGAGCCTAGTGTGCAGGAGGAGGCCTCTCTTACAGCCCCGGCTCTGGAGCTGCTGGAGTTGGGACAGCAAGCTCGGGAGCGCGGCGAGGTAGGAGTGCCTGGTGATGATAGCAGCCCGGCACCGTTGGTGGTCCTTCGGGACGGTGGTTGTAGGAGACAGCGTCTCTGGAGCTGGCACAGGCACTGGATAGCAGGAGCTGGTGAAGCAAACCGGGTTAGCAGATAATCAGGTGGGTTAAGCAAGCGTAGTCAGATTCAGGCACACGGTCTGGTAACGATGGGCAGGAGAGCAGAGCGGAGTCAGAGCAAGCCAGGGGTCGGAGTGGAGAGGGTCGGATGGTCAGACGGAGCCGGGTCGGTTTGAGGTAACAGGTTACAACAGGTCACAGGTTTCACTGATACAATGCTGCAGATCAGACAGCAAAGTGTCACTGCAGCTGCTTGCTTTTTAAAGGCTGAGTGGCGCCAATCGCGCATTAACGAGCACGCGCGCGTTCCCGCCATCGTGCGCGTGTAGTAGGCGCATGCGCGCGCACACGAGCGCGCACAGATGCGCGCATTTGGCAAATATCCGTGTGCATGTGGGACGCACCTGCACACATGAATAGGTGATTGGTGCTGATTCTGACCATCAGTAAGTGTGCGCATGCGTGCACGCCGGAGCCTATTGGCAGGTCTCTGACACGGGCTTTGGACTCCCTATGATATTTCCTCCTGGATAGGAGGTTTCGCTTGGTGTCAGACCACGCTCCCCTTACCTGGATGAGACAGAACAAGCACACCAATGCCAGGGTAATATGGTGGTTCCTTTCTTTCCAGGAGTTCAATTTTGTGGTACAGCACAGACCCGGGAGACAACATCAGAATGCAGATGCCCTCTCCCGAGTCCATTGTATGATGTCAAGTGGTGCCTCCAACACCTCCGCGTTTAGAGGGGGGGATATGTACAGGACGTCAGGGTTGGGTCCTGGAAGGGTGCTATACAGCACTACTATTTGGGCTATGGTCCCTTTAAAGAGCTGCAAGAGTGTTTAGGGGGTCACCCAAAATGGGTGAGGGATTCCTGGCGTAAGAGTTAATCCAGAGAGGACTGTCTCGCAGTCCTCTCTGTCCTGATAGATTCATTTGGGGCCCGGAATTTTGGAGGCTCTAAAGTGCTATTCGGGTGGGAAAGAGCCTCCACACTTGACCACTGGGAGTCAGCACACAGGGAGTTAACACTTCCAGAGAACAGCTCATAAAACAGGAAGTGGTGCTAGAGGTGTGTGGAGGAGTATGGGGTTTGCACCTGTGAGTCTGCTGGGAGCTGTTAAGAATACAGTGAGGACTTTTGAAATTCGGGGGGCGAAGACCCATCTACAAACAAACTGTATGTGCTTTTGCTTTGACTTAATTTTGTGCTGAAGACAAGCAGACTTGTATTTGATGCTGAAGCTAAGCGGACTTTTGTGTTATAGTTTTCCCTGTGTGCTGAGCAAAGGCTTTTTTTGATTTGTCTGTAAATAAAAGCCTTTTTTTTCTCCCCAAACGGTTTATGCCCTTAATCCCACTGAGCCAGTGCTGATCCTGACCTCCCTGGGGCCCTAAGCAAAATAACATGTCATATTAAAGTTGAGAAGCAGGAGGGGGGGGGGGACTGCTGAAAATGACATGTCACATTAAAGTTGAAAAGTGGGGGGGGGGGGGGGTTTGGCTGTCGGAAAGGGGGGGTGCTGACTTCTTACCTCTTCTCCCACGCAGCCAGCGAGTTGAGAAGCAGGGTGAGGGGCCGAAAATTACTTCTCACAAGGCGTGGCCTCTAGAAATTTGGGGGTCCTCTGCAGCTTTTTTGCGAGGCCCTAAGCAGCTTGCATAGTGAGCCTATAGGGCGGATCGGCCCGGCACTGTGCTATAGCCCCCAAAGTTTACGACAGACAGACAGACAGATTAGATAAAAACATTTAACTTGGGCTATTAATGCCCAATTGAACTTTCAGTTTCAGTCAGCTAAATACATTCCAGGTGCATCAAAGCAAGCAGTGTGCAAAGTCTACAGTTGGTTTTGTTGATCTTTATTTACGGCTCTATAATTCGGGATTTTCCTAGTTATCATGACGGAAAATCTGAGTTATATGATGACAGGAGGCGAATATCTTGCATTAATCTTTCTTTTTAATGCTCATAGCAGAAAACATAAACATTTGTTTCTTTACATTTTTGAGAAAAAACTTCATAGAACTACAGTACCCAGATGCCCCATGGACCCCTCCCCCATGTCCTTGTCTCTATATAAGGGGCTGTCTGGGTCTCCTCCTCCTCTTTCTTTATGCGACGTTGGTAAATCCAAAATTTCTCGTAACTTTGCCGTAGTAGACAACACGTTCCACTGTGGTCTGGAGATCTGTCCCCGACGCTGGGAGTAGGCCAACCTGGCCTCGTCGACAGTAATACCTGGAGGATGCTCAGACGGTCATAACAGTGCTCAACTGGAACAAAAACAAAATAACCGTCATACTGGAACTCCAGAAACTTTTCTTATCTTCCGCATAGGCGTAGACTCCACCCATCAATAACCTGAAACGAGAAAAGACATCGTGATAGGGTGGGTAGGGTGGGAAGATATTCGCCTCCTGTCATCATATAACTCAGATTTTCCGTCATGATAACTAGGAAAATCCCGAATTATATATCAGACAGGAGGCTTCATATCTTGCATGTTTAAAGCTAACAGACTTAGTATGATACATGCAACAATGTTAAAGTATTGAAGAGGAAACATGACTTTGAGGTCGGAAGTAATAGCGACGAAACGTCGTTTCTGACGACCAATCCGCCGCTAGTAGGAGGTCTGAGAGAGAACCGCCCGATGTGACCACCTTAGTAGCCATGGCCCCTCTGGTGGAATGAGCTCCGAAGAGCGAGATGTCGATCCCAGCCATTTCCATGGCCGTTCTCACCCATCTGGCCAATGATGCTGAAGACACTGGTAGGTGGGGTTTCACATAAGAGACCAGTAATTGAGTACAAATGGGCGACCTCAGGGTTGCGGTCCGATGTTCATATTGCTGTAAACATCGCACCACGCAGATGTGTGGGTGGTCAGTGAAAAGGGGATAGAACACTGTCTGTATTCCCGTTTTCGTCCGACGAACCACAGAGAATCTAACTCCTTCTGGCAGGAATTGGCGTCGGGATATGTCTAGAGCTCTAACATCCGAGACCCTTTTTATGGAAATAAGGCATAAGAGGGTAGAAAGTTTGACAGAAAGTTTCTTCAGAGAGAGGGCCTCATTGTCCCCCCACGAAGAGAAGAGTTGTAGAACCCGAGAGACATCCCAAGTGGATTGATACCTTGGTCGGGGAGGTCGTTTGAATCTCACTCCCCGTAGAAGTCTACAGACCAGAGGGTGTTTACCCACCGGTGCTGCGTCAACCTGACAGTGATAGGCCGATATGGCAGACCTATAGACATTCAGGGAACTGTAGGATCTACCTGTCTCATACGCGTCTGCTAAGTAGTTCACTACCGCTGCTACAGGTGCATGAACGGCATCAATTTGCCGTTGATCACACCAACGAACCCACATGGTCCAGGCAGATCTGTACGCCGACCTAGTCCCGGGGGCCCAGGCCAGGGCGAGGAGATCTCTAGCCGATTGTGAAAAGTTGATGTCAGTGGTTCCGAACCCGATACTAACCATGCTAGCAGTGGGAGGTTGCCCTCCAGCAGCAATGGATGGCAACCCTTGGACGCGTTTGATAGGAGCTGAGGTGAGAAGGGAAGCAACCGGGGGTAATCGATTGACATCCCCAGCAGAAGGGGAAACCACGGTTGCGTCGGCCACCAGGGGGTGACCAACACCACCGTCGCCCCTTGAGTCACTACCTGTAGAAGGGTTCTGGTGATCATATTGAACGGAGGGAACGCATACTGTGTCCCTCTCGTCCAAATTTGACGGAATGCATCGACTGCCAATGCTTCCGGATCCGGCCTCCAGCTGTAAAAGCGGAGTAGTTGTCTGTTGAGGCGGGAAGCGAAAAGGTCCGTATGAAAGGGACCCCACATTGTTTGCAAAGTCAGGAAAACTGAACGATCCAGTGACCAGTCGCTGGAATCCGTCAGATAACGCGAGTTCCAATCTGCGACTGTGTTGGAAATCCCGGGGAGGTATTCCGCTACCGGGGTGGTATTTATTGACAGACAGAATTGCCAGAATTCTGACGCGATGTCTGCTAATATCTTGGATTTTGTTCCCCCCAAGCGGTTGACATATTGAACCGCTGCTATGTTGTCCATGCGTAAGAGTACGCATTTGTTGGACGTATGTGGAAGAAAACTTTTGATCGCAAAGAATGCTGCCAAAAGTTCCAAAGCATTTATGTGGAGACGAGTTTCCTCCACTGACCATTTCCCCCCGGTGGTAATTTGTCCGCATCGAGCGCCCCAACCTTGGCGACTCGCATCGGATTCTATGATCACATCTGGGTATGAATTGAAAATTGTTCTGCCGTTCCATTCTACTGCGTGGCGGAGCCACCACAGCAATTCCTCCACTGCGTCCGAGTCTAACGAGACTTCGTCTGCGTATCGCAAGCCCTGGCGCAGATGGAGTGTTTTTAGGCGCTGTAGAGCGCGATAGTGTAAGGGTGCTGGGAAGATTGCCTGAATAGACGCCGATAGAAGGCCTACTATGCGAGCAATCAACCGCAGGGATACCTGTCCTTTGCGCAACGTGGCTCTGATTTCTTTGCGAATCAGAGCTAGTTTCGCCTTCGGTAAGAGGAGCAAAGCCTGTTTGGTGTCTACCAGAAAACCCAAGAATTCCATCTCCTGAGATGGTACCAGAACGGATTTCTTGTAGTTGATAAGGAATCCGAGTTCCCTCAGCAAGGACACCGCCCATTGGCTGTGTAGGGTCGCTTGTGTTCTGGAACGTGCCATGATCAGCATGTCGTCCAAGTAGATGATTAGGCGTACCCCCCTGCTCCTCAGAGCAGCTACTACTGGTTTGAGTAGTTTGGTGAAGCACCAGGGGGCTGATGACAATCCGAATGGAAGGCAGGTGAACTGCCACATTCGGTCCCGCCACAGAAATCTTAGGAAAGATTGAGATTGCTTGTGCATAGGGACCGTAAGGTATGCGTCTTTTAGATCTATTTTTATTAGCCAGTCTCCCGGCCACAGGAGGTCTCGTAACAGGTGAATACCTTCCATCTTGAAATGGCGGTAGGTCACGTGTTGGTTGAGTTCCCTCAGATTTATGACGGGGCGGTAGCCGCCGTCTTTCTTCTTTACTAGAAAGATGTTGCTGACGAAGCCATTGGAGAGGGGATCTACCTCCTGAACCGCTCCTTTGGCCAGCAGTTCTTTGAGTTCTTCGTCTATTAATTCTACGTTTTGAGTAGCAAAATGAATAGGAGGGGGTATGACATTCAGTGTTGGGGGAGACACGAACTCTATCCGGTAACCCGTTACCGTCGAGAGGATCCATGCGTCCGCCGAGATCGTGGACCAGGCGTGGGAAAAATACATCAATCTCCCCCCCACCTGTGTGTGTGGAATCGTATGTAGAGATAAACTCACCGGTCGGTGGTCTCGATCTGGGGAATCCACGTCCTCCGCGTCCTCTCCAGGGGCGTCCGCGAGGAGGGAAGAAGGGTGGTGGTTGAGCCATAGGCATGGCGTACGGCTGTGGAGCAGGAGCATACTGCTGGTTTGGTCTTGCATAGGGCCTGTACTGAGCCGTGCGGCCGGTAGATCGCCCTCTGCCTCTACCGGCCTTGCCAAAAACCTTGCCCGGTTGAGATTTCCGTAGCGAGGTCTGTGCCTTGTCTAGGCTTGAAAATAAGCTGACAAACTTATTTATATTCTTTATTAGGTCATCACCGAATAGAAGGCCATCGGCGGATGGTCCCGGTTCGTTCTCAGCGAGATGGCTTAGTTGGGGGTCCAACTTCATCAGTATGGAACGTCGGCGCTCCACTGAGCAGGTCGTGTTGGCAGTGCCCAGCAGGCATATAGCCCGTTGCGCCCAGCCTCTAAGCTGTGTCAGGTCAACAGGTTGGGCTGCTGACGCCGCCTGTTCTGACAAGTTTAAGATTTTGGTGAGCGGACCAAGGAGGTCCAATATGCGGTCTTGAATGACTTTAAAGGACCGCTCGATGCCTTTTTTGGCGTATTTCCCGGATCTCGTGAGATATTTAAGTAATACCGGGTCTATCTCTGGGGTGATAGCCACTTTGTTTGCCACCTGAGGTCTGGGGCATTCTGCCCGCAATTTATTGCGGTTGCCTCTATCTAAAGACCGTCTGGTCCATAATTCAAGATATTGGGCCACATGAGGTAATGGGGTCCAGTCCCCCGAACGAGGATGTGAAATCTCGTCCGGATTAAACAGGGATTGCCCCTGGGCATCCAATATGGCATTTTGTAACACTTCAGTGTTGGCATCCGCCGTAAACCCCGTCTCCTCTTCCTCACTTATGTCAGAGTCAGAGGTCTCGGCGTTGTCAGACAATTCAGATTCGTCTTCAGACGTGTCAAATGAATTTGGTTTAATGCGCCTAGCGGCTCTTTGCCCTTTTATAATCTCCTTGGGGCCCAAGGGTCGCATGTGGTCTGGCCTGTGTGAGGCCTGGCAGGTCTGGTCAGATCCTGCTTGGGGCACATTATAAACTTCCCCTGCCGGGGAGTCGAGGTGCACTGACAAGTGCTTCAACTTTTGGGATGCCTTGCCCTTAGTAGGGGGGCAGCCCGAGGTGGATGGCACTGGTAACTGGTGTTTTGCATTGGCTGTCAGCGCTGCATGGATTGATTTTGAAATCAGTTCTTGAATTTGGGCTGTGGATAGCAGATGCGCAGCATCCATATCCACTACCTCTTTTGCCAGTCCATCAGTATTTGCCATTTTTACCACTTTTAAATTTTTTAAATATATATATATTTTTTACAATATTTCTTGGATCCAGAGAGCTTGTCAGGGATAAATCACTGACACTCTCCCACTATTAGTTAATAGGCAGGGAGGGGGAGTTAGATCACTCTATTCCCGATTGGTCTAGTCAGGGATAGTGTGTCTAATCGTTCCCCCCAAGCGTAGTAAGGTACCTGACCGAGGTTATCTAGCAGCAGCCGTATCGCCCAGCGCTCCCCTGTGCTCTCCGTCCGTACAGTGAGAGTCAGGGGACGGCGCGCTGCTAGAAACTCCTCGGCCGTAATCTCGCGAGATTACGGCCGAGAGTGTTCTGATAGGTCGGCTGACGGTGCAGAAGCGTGTCGAGGACACTCGTCGCTCGGCCACGCCCCCGTGCAGGAGAAAGCCCGCGAAGCGCGGCTAAGTGAAGGGGGGGGAAGGTGGATGAGGAGAGGGCCGTGTATTATGGAGCCTGACTAAGCCAGGAGGTCAATCAGGGTAATACACGGCTCGGAATCGCGGGATTACCGCGGCAACCTGTAATAGAATTACCTAATAGACCTATACCAAACATTTACATCCATATACACATATATAGGATTAAATAAATAAATAAATCAATAATTAAATCAATAATGACAATCAATGTGACACAAAGAAAAATTGTACTTATCTCTATGCCATGAGCAGAAAGAAAGAGGAGGAGGAGACCCAGACAGCCCCTTATATAGAGACAAGGACATGGGGGAGGGGTCCATGGGGCATCTGGGTACTGTAGTTCTATGAAGTTTTTTCTCAAAAATGTAAAGAAACAAATGTTTATGTTTTCTGCTATGAGCATTAAAAAGAAAGATTAATGCAAGATATGAAGCCTCCTGTCTGATATATAACTGCAATTTCAATTTTCACTAAATGTTGCTGTAAATGATTGTAATTTTTGTTTTTAAATAAGGGTTCCTTCTCCTGATGTGCTCAGTTGACAAAACTAACACCCTGAGTTAAGGAACCCTTATTTTAATAAAATGTGATAGTTATACAGCAAGTGACAGTTATTTATAACTAAGTCCATTGAGATGTGCAAATTACAGTCCCCTGGCTGGTTGATGTATAAACTGTATAAAAAAAAAAAGGAGTCCCCTGCAACTATCATTTGTGGCTGCCACTTAATGTGAATTGGTTGTCCTCCCTTTTTACTATTACTGATATTTTATTTCTCCTGATATGAAACAAACTCCAGCCAAATCTTCCATCATTTTATATCATTGTTAATGTTTTTTTTTTTAAATATGAGAACAATGGGCCATATTCTGAGTAAAGTTACGATGGAGTAACTCAGGATACTCCATTGTAACTCCCTTTTTTGGCCCGTGTATCTATGCTCCTGATTCTTAGAATCATTTTTGCATAGATACACTTAAGATCCGCCATCTGTAAGTCACTTACACTGGCGGATCTTAAATGCAATGACGCCGGCCGCCGCTAGATGGCATTTACGTGAAGGAGTCATTTGCGTATGCAAATGATCCTTCTACGCCGATTCCCGAACGAGTTTGCGTCGCGTAACCGTCGCTAACGTCGTTTGCGTAAGCGGAAACTTACTCCTGCTATTTGAGGGGTAAGTTTCCGCAAGTCTCGCGTAGGCCATGTTACGGATGGCGTCGGGTCCGCGTCGTGTTTTTTCGTCGGGTACGTCGTTTCCGTAAGTCGTTCTTGAATACGACTTTACGTCAATGACGCACACGTCGGCGTCATTGACGTTTTCCGCCGAGAACTGGAGCATGCGCACTGGGCTTTTTGAAGCCCGGCGCATGCGCAGTTCTTTTGCATCGGGGGCGCGCTTCATTTGAATAGAAGCCGCCCCCTTGGAGATCCGCCAGGCTACGCCGGGGCACTTACACTCCGCTGTCCCAACTTATGGAGCAAGTGTTTGGGGAATACAACACCTGCTCCTGTAAGTTGGGACAGCGGAGTGTAAGTGCCTTAAGCGCAGCCGGCGGATTTTTACTCAGAATATGGGCCCATATCTCTTGGATAACAATAGCGATAGATAGATTTGTTCTGTCACCTCCGACGCTAGTCACTTGCTCGCCGCACACTACTGTCACTTATAAATACAGAAGCGCTCCTCTCCCAGCAGCCGCTCAGAACCTCTCTGTGCTGCACATCACTATATGGCAGCAGTGGAAGAAGGGTGCAAGCAATCTACTCAGCCTCTAGTCTCACAACTGAAGCTCCTCCTGAAGCCTGTGCTGGCAGCCTGCGCTCGCATATTGTAAGTTGCAACTACTCTTCTGCAGCCCCTCTGCCTATGAAACTTTTGAGGTGGTGGGAGAGGATTTGGGGAGGGAAGCCCTGTACTGGAAGCGCGGGGGGGGGGGGGGGGGGGGGGTAGCGCTGGGAGGATTGAACTCTATACTGGAATCTAGGTGGAGAGGGGGATTTACTGGGGTGGAGAGCTGTATACTGGAATCTAGAGGGAATGGGTTATTGGGGAGGAGAGCTCTGTAATGAAGGGGGGTGAGGGGAGGAAGAATTTGCAAGTAAACCGTTTTTGGTTGTAAAGTGACCTGTGAGATATGCACTCCATGACCCTGTATTATGTGCATAGCGCATTCCTTATCTCTGCATTTTATATGTAGTGTACTCCTCAACCCTGCACTCTGTATGCAGTGATTTGTGAACTCTTTAACCCTGCATGCTGTATGCAGTGCACTACTCAACCTGCCCTCTGTACATAGCACACTCCACAGCCCTGCACTCTGCATGTAGTACACTCCTCAACCCTGTCCTCTGTACACAACATACTCCTCAACCCTGCCCTCTGCATGTAGCACACTCCTCAACCCTGTCCTCTGTACACAATACACTCCTCAACCCTGTCCTCTGTACACAACGCACTCCTCAACTCTGCACTTTTTCTGTACATAGAACAGTCCTGAACTCTACACTCTGTACTTAGTGCACTCCTGAACACTGCACACTCTATGCAGTGCACTTGTCAACCCTGCAATCAGTACATAGCATGCTTTACAACCCTGCACTCTGTATGTAATGCACTTCTCAACCCTGCACTCTGTATGCAGCACACTCTTCAACCTTGCACTCTGTATGTAGCGCACTCCTTAACTCTGCACTCTGTACATAGTGCACCCCTAAACTCTGCACTCTGTATGCAGTACACTTCTCAACCCTGCAATCAGTACATGACATACTCCACAACCCTGCACTCTTTATGCAGTGCACTCTTCAACCCTGCACACTGTACACATAGCATACATAGCATACTCCTCAGCCCTGCAATCAGTGCATATCATTACTCCACAACCCTGCATTGTTTAAGTAGCACACTCCTCAACACTGCATGCTGTATGTAGTGCACTCCTTAACATAGCACACTCCTGTACTGCTGGTATTTAACAATGTCCCCCTGTTAGTGCAATATGGCCACACTCACCAGTTGATGCTGCAATCCCTCATCAATGTCCCCCCTCCCCACTTGGGAGGTTGAGTTCCTGCACCTATTTTCTGCAAAAAAAAAGGCCCTGGACAGATAGATAGATAGATAGATAGATAGATAGATAGATAGATAGATAGATAGATAGATAGATAGATAGATAGATAATGTATATACCAAAACAAACTTGTTTTCTTTAGAAATTAGCTACAGAATGTGTAAAAAAAAGCCTGTCTCCTGAGCTATTAGCAACCCTAATATCCCTTGCTGTTTGGAGAGGTTTACATTATTGGCCTGATTTTTAGGTTTGAGCTTTTGCCCAGTTTGCTGGTTTTATTTCTTGCCTGGTTGACTGTTTTAAAGTTCTGGCCTGCTGACTGCTAAGAGTACTTCCCTAACTGGCAGGTCTGGCTGGACTTTCTAGTTTGAGTTCTGGTTTGGCTTACTGAGCCAAGTTCTAGTCTGGCTGGATGGTTGGAATTCTGGCCTGACTGGACTAAGCTGAGTCTGTAAGAGAAATATGCATTTTGGTTAGGTCAGTGCAGGGTTTAGGATTAAGTAATGTAGTGTTCAGAGGACAGTGAGATCTCTACATTGAGTTCTTGGGTCTGCTAAGAAGTAGAAAGTGGGGGACAGCTTCATCGCATGTGGGGTGGGAGTAAAGCATCGTGACTAGGGGGTGAGGTGCTGTTCCTCGAGGATGAGATGAAAGACAATGTGCACCATGGCATGAGAAAGGAGAAGCAATATATGAGGAAGGAAAGGAGAAATGGTGTAGAAAATGGCTGGATCTAGGGGGGTCCAACAATACAAAAAAGGTGTCCACTACCCCCACCTATAACTGGCCATTGCAGCAAGTAACATTGGAAAGTAACATATGATATAAACAAGGACAGGGATAAATCAAAGGAAAGATCCAAGCTTACTCACCGACCAGCCCGCTGACAACCAAATCAACCTATCTAACAGGATCTAGGGTGTGTTGGGGTGGGCTGGGCCCCTCCCCGATTTTAGTTGATTTTGAAGCCAATCGCCACCCCTTTCCACCCTGGACAATGTGCCTGGCCACTGAACAATACTGCAGACAGCTGCAGTTTCCCTGTCATTGCAGCTTTGTACACTCAGTAAACATACTGATTGAGTCAGCCCTCAGTGTGCACCCCCAACGGGGTGGGGGGAGGCTGTCTGTAACACTCCCCTGTCCTCTAATTATGTCAGAGGCAGCCAGAGTTGGTGGGCAGGGCCAGGAGTGTGGCTGCCCTCTCTAATCCTCCCACAGACTCCAGACTGATTCCGCAGCTGATGATGATAAAAGGGGAGGAGTGGACACAGCAGTCCAGGGAGACTTCAATCACTAACTGTAGGTGACTGAACTCACTGTCACTACATACGGCCCTAATCTGCTACTATACTTTATGATAGAAATTCTGTATATAGCCTTACAGAACAGACAGAGCACAGTCCACATGGACTTTGCTGCTTAACTGCAGACAGGAAAATGTATTCAGAGAACAGACAGAGAGCATAGGTGTCAAACACAAGGCCTTTGGCCAAATCAGGCCCTCCAGGACATTTCATGTGGCCCTTGCACCTCTCCTGCAGCTGCAGGACAGCTACAGCCCTCCTCTGGTCCTCCTCCAGACCCTTGCTTTCTGTTTTTAAGCAATGCATCCAGATTTTTCCCAGCAGCAGCATAAGGAAAGAGGGGTCTACTGTGATGTAAGGGAGAGTGGGGGACTCAACTTTTAATAGTGAGGTGGCTCTTGACACCTAATGTAAGGGGAGGGGATGCACTGGACATCTAATCTTACAGATACAACCGGCCCTTTTGAGGGCTTTAATAATGCTAATGCAGCCCACAATGAAATTGAGTTTGACACCCCTGACATAGAGCATACCATGGATGCAGCTACCAACTTATAGACACTGCCATCTACTGGTTGAATATATCTCTACTAAATACTGATGTACTGTAGCTGTTGCACAAAATACAATTCTGTATTCCAACACCCCCACTCAACAACTACTTCTTATATTAGTCCCATTTCAGGTCTAAATCTGTTTGTTATAAGCGGATTTGTCAAAGCATCTCCAATCATGTTTTTAGTTTCACTAATAACAGTGATTAGTGCTATAAAAATGCATTGATTACTGTATAAATGTCACTGGCAGGTAAGGGGTTAACACTAGGGGGCGATCAAGGGGTTAACTGTGTTCCCTCACTGTGTTCTAACTGTAGTGGGGATGGGAATAACTAGGGGAAAAGAGAGATCAGTGTTCATACATTGTATGAACACACGATCAGTCTCCTCTCCCATGCAAGAATCAGATTATACACACAGATCCCGGTTCTCGCTCTGTCGTGAGCGATCACAGGTGCCTGTCAATCATTATGCCCGTCGGGGACTCACATCGGTGGTGTGCACGTGCTAGTGGGCAAAATGTTAAGCGATGTAAGGTAGTGCTGCTTTGCCCAGCCATGCCATTCTGCTGGAGTAAAACTGCGGCGGCTGGTCGGCAAGTGGTTAACGGTGTTCGCACACATTTTTTCCTGTTTGCATGTTCTGCTGCGAACCGAACTGGGGGAGGGGGAGTAGGTGGTGGTACTCGATTGTGTGGCAGAGTAGTTTGAAATATTATGCCATGCTTTCTGAGAATCGCCTGTGTGGTATCAACTGTATATTCAGTTCCATTATCTGGGCCCAATACACTAAGAATTTTTCAAAATGTCTTGCTTACTTGAGCCAAACACTGTTCAAGTTTCTCTGGTGCTTCAATTTTGTTGTGTAACAGATATATAGCTGGATTCAGGTAGGGCAGCGTAACTTTCAGGCGGCGTAGCGTATCGTATTTATGCTACCCCGCCTTATGTCAGAGAGGCAAGTGCTGTATTCACAAAGCACTTGCCTCCTAAGTTACGGCAGCATAGCGTAAATGGTCCGGCGTAAGCGCCCCTAATTCAAATTAGGAACAGGGGGGCGTGTTTTATGTAAATGACTAGTGACCCGACGTGATTGGCGTTTTTAACGAACGGCACATGCGCCGTCCGTGTACATATCCCAGTGTGCATTGCTCCAAAGTACGCCGCAAGGACGTATTGGTTTCGACGTGAACGTAAATTACGTCCAGCCCCATTCACTGACGACTTACGCGAACAATGTAAAATTTAGAAATTTTGACGCGGGAACGACGGCCATACTTAACATTGGCTAGGCCACCTAGGGGGCAGCTTTATCTTTACGCCGGCGTACCTCTTACGGAAACGGCGTATCTTTACTGCGACGGGCAAGCCTACGTTCGTGAATCGGCGTATCTAGTCATTTGCATATTCTACGCTGAACTCAACGGAAGCGCCACCTAGCGGCCAGCGGAAATATTGCATCCTAAGATACGACGGCGCAGGCCGTCATATCTTAGCTATATTTAAGTGTATCTCATCTGCTGGGGAAGTGGTTTCGAGTTTATTACCACTTTAAACATTCTAGTACCGCACTGTAGCCAAAAGACAGCTACAGCGCGGCTCTCTAGTTCTGGAAGGGCGTCCATGGATTTCCTCCAGAACCCCGCCCCTGCACTCACCCCTGTCTGCAGGAGGGGGGAGGGGGAGAACTTCAGTTTCCGACGCCTGGGCAGTCGGAATGGAAGTGGGAGTGAGTACCTGTGAAAATCGGGTACCCACACCCCCCGCTCATCAAAAGTACAAATTCTTCAAGAGGAGCGGAGGACGAGCCCTTAAAGAGGAACTTCCCCTTTTGGGTGGAGCTCCACTTTAACTGAAAAAAAAAAAAGGTGGTGATTAAATGACACAAAAAAAAAGCTCTATGTGTCTCATAAAATGGTAAAAATGTCATATGGGTACAGTGTTGCATGACCGCGCAATTGTCATTCATCTGAAAAATGAAAATTTGCCTGGGCAGGAGGAGGATGAGAGTGTTTGGTATTGCAGTGGTTAAATATATCAAACTTGTTGAATTTGCGTATTAACTATGGTATTTCTAAGTGCAATGTACTGTCATTTATGGAGTTTCCTGAAAAAAAAAAATCGGATCACCTGACACTTTGGTCCCGAATGTCTAAGAAAGCCTTGACTGTATTGGTGTAAGCATTGTTCATTTTTTTTCTAACTGCCTTTGTGTACTCATTAGATGAATACATAGCGGCATAATTAAAACATTCTGTACCTCTACCATTTCCAATGTGAAGAATATATATCTATATGTATTTTGTGACTTGATGAAATCTTTAGGGTCTTCATTTGAAGAGCAGCTGTACCATTAGCATTTTGTTGACCCAACAGCATTTGGTCAATTAATACAGCTGCTGACTCATCATCTAAATATGAATACTCTGGTGGAGTTGACTCAGAAAAGAGCAGAACAAAGTAAATTCAGTTTTACATGCATAGACAAGATCAAGTGTGATTTCCCACAAGCTTTTACCACTGGAAGCTGCCTAACATATAGACTTAAGCCTCTTAATGGCCTTATTAATTATTAACTTATGGAAGCATATTACAAGGTGCCTCAACTTATCTTATATACTGTACATTGTAGAATCTGAAATCTAAACATAGTAAAATGTATTTCCATTCATTTCCCATTAGTACTTTGCCAAATAATCATGGGACAGAAGGTAGACAGGGTAGCTGTCCCTCAGATACATGAGTGTTGTGTGTATTGTGAGCGCACTTGGACTGTGAGTGCACGTGGACTGTGAGAACACGAGTGCCGTGAGTGCACGTGGACTGTTAGTACATGAGTGCTGTGAGTGCACGTGGACTGTCAGTGCATGTGTGCTGTGAGTGCAGATGGGCTGTGAGTGCAGATGGGCTGTGAGTGCACTAGTGCTGTGTGGGCACATGGGCTGTGAGTGCACGTGGACTGTGAGCAGGGATGGACTGGCCATCGGGACTACCGGGAGATTCCTGGTGGGCCGATGGCTCAGTGGGCCGGTTGCAGTGTTGCCAACCACCCGTAGATTTGGTCCTATTTTCGGGGCACCCACAAATGTCCTTTATGGGCAGCGGTGCCTGTAAAAAAGATGGACGTGAGCCGACCATGTAACTGCGCATGCAGGCAGGCTCGGGAAAAGCTCGTACTCGCTCGGCCGGGCGGCACATGTGCAGTAACGTAATGGCGCCGTCTGTCGCCATTTTTTAATAGATGCCAGAGTACACTTGTTCTTGGGTAAGACACGGCGGCCGCGTCTCGTGCACTCGCCGTAGGCGGAGGAGCCGAGGAGGGGCAAGGCAAAGCAAGTGAGGAGGAGAGTGAGGAGGAGAGTGACACTGGGGCAGAGGATGACATTACTGGGGACAGCGGCTGACACTACTGGGGACAGACAAAAAAGGATGACCTTGCATTACTGGGGAGGGGAAGCCATGGCATGCAGGGGGACAGTAAAGGACACTGATGTGCTGCCCTGTGGAGAGGTGAAAGGGGTCCCGCACAGGAGCAGGACACACTGGTGTGGAGACTGTAATATGATGGTGGACAGAGGAGGAGGCTACTGTGATGAGGGGGTGAGGAGGACACTATCATCATGTCTGAGTACAGCCTCTGTCTCCCTCCTATAGTATATCCGTAGCATCTGTCCCCCTCCTGTAGTATAGTATAGTATAGTATAGTATACCAGGCCCTTAGGTCTGGTATGGGTTTTAAGGAGACCCCCCTACACCGAAAAACCGCCGTGGGGGTCCCCCAACAATCTATACCAGACCCTTATCCAAAGCACGCTGCCCGGCCGGTCAGGTTCTCAGTGCACTACATTGTGGCCTCATCATACAGACCCCAAGCCTTACAAAATAAAGAAAGCTTGCAAGGAAAATTTCATTTGTTGTGCTTTATAAATGCAATTATCACTGCTCATTTAAAAACTATTTTTTTTTTTACAAACTTTTTGTTCATTGATATATGTCAGGGCAGTACCTAGACCAGCATAACCATTGTATGCCCAATTACTTACATATAAGCCTTTAAAATGGGCACTTTTGATTTTTTACGCTCGGGTCTCAGACTTAAATGGGGTTCGTTATTTGGTTTCAATCTTTCACGATGTTCGAAAGTTCTGGTGCAAACAGAACAGGGGGTCATTCGGACCATCCCTATCAGGTAATAATACATTAAGACTACCTTTGTTTGTTGGTTTGGTTTCTACTTTTGGTATAGCACGATCATTAGATCATCAGAATTTTTTGCTGTATTTCACTGTGTTTACTTGCCTTTACACTCAAACTGGCTGAGACCTTTGGGAAAGAACACAGGACCCATCTTACTCAGTGGCTCCTACAGGGGTAGCTCTACACATACAGTACATGGGTGAAAATGATACAAGTACAGTAACTATAATGCCGCGTACACACAATCATTTTTCGGCATGTAAAAAATAAAGTTTTTCAGCATGTAGAAAAAACTATGGGGCAGATCCACATACATCTGCGCTGGGCGCAGCGTATCTACGATACGCTACACCGCTGTAACTTACTTTTAGTTGGTTTGAATCCTCAACGAATCCGCACCATAAGTTACGGTAGCGTATCTCTCGCGGCGTAAGGGCGCGGAATTCAAATTCGGCGGGTAGGTGGCGTGTTTCATTTAAATGAAGCGCATCCCTGCGCCGAACGAACTACCGTCCGTAAAAACTCCCAGGGTGCATTGCTCCAAATGACGTCGCAATGACGTCATTGGTTTCGACGTGAACGTAAATGGCGTCCAGCCCCATTCACGGACGACTTACGCAAACAACGTAAAATTTTCGAAATTATACGCGGGAATGACGGCCATAACATTGAGTACGCCACGATATAGCAGCTTTAACTATACGCCGGAAAAAGCCGAACGGAAACGACGTAAAAAAATGCGATGGCCGGTCGTACGTTCGTGGATCGTCGGAAATAGCTCATTTGCATACTCGACGCGGATTACGACGGGAACGCCACCTAGCGGACGCTGGAAAATTGCATCTTAGATCCGACGGCGTACGAAGACATACGCCTGTCGGATCTAGCCGAGATGCCGTCGTATCTTGTTTTGAGGATTCAAAACAAAGATACGACGCAGGAATTTTGAAATTACGCCGGCGTATCAGTAAAAATGCTCTAGCAAAGCGCAGTGACGTACAACACATACGACGGCACTATAAAGGGGAAGTTCCATTTGGATGACGTCACCCTTTAGCGGATTTTGTGTTAGTAAAAGAAAATTTGCGTTTTTCTGTCTGTTACAGCGTGATGAATGTGCTTACTCCATTACGAACGATAGTTTTACCAGAACGAGCGCTCCCGTCTCATAACTTGCGTCTGAGCACGCGCAGGTTTTTAACGTTGTTTTAGCCCACACACGATCATTTTTTACAACCCGAAAAAACAACATCCTTTTAAAACGTCGTTAAAAAATGCAGCATGTTCAAAAAAAAATTTTGTTGTTTTTCAGAACCCGAAAAATTATGTGAAGCCCACACGATCGTTTTAAATTACATTTTTTTAAAACGTCGTTTTTTACATGCCGAAAAATGATCGTGTGTACGCGGCATTAGACATGTTATAGGTTAAAATTTTATGGCAGCCCCATCCTTCTAGAACAGTGATGGCGAACCTTGGCACCCCAGATGTTTTGGAACTACATTTCCCATGATGCTCATGCACTCTGCATTGTAGTTGAGCATCATGGGAAATGTAGTTCCAAAACATCTGGGGTGCCTAGGTTCGCCATCACTGTTCTAGAACATTATGAAAAAGCAAGGGCATGGCCATCTTCCAGTCCCACTATAAATTGTTCTATATCTTTATCAAAATTTTTATAAATGCTCCTCTCCATAACATTTAACAGGGAACGGTGTTTATGTGTAGCCTTTTACTTGCTACTCTTCAGTAAAATAGATTTAAAGCAATTTTCACATTTCTGAATAGCTCTGAATAATCATGACCTTAGAATAAAACATAACACAATGACGGTTCACTAGAAATATATTTAGCAGGAATGCCTGAACTCTGCTTTATTGCTGTTAAATCAAAGATATGTTTCATGCAGCAAACTGGTACATTTTCTGTGTTAAAGATATGATGGGTGATGCAAACCTTTAAATAAAAGCAGTGTTGTCACTTTTTCTGGTGACTTTTGCCACAATTTACTCATTACTTAAAGCAAAGTTCCACCCAAAAATGGAACTTCCGCTTTAAGTGCTGGTGACCCCCTGACATGCCACATTTGGCATGTCGTTTTTTTGGGGGGGGAGCGGGTACCCTGCTTTTACAGACACCCAGCTCCCACTTCCTCCCATGGCGCCGGAAAGAAGATCACTGCTCCCCCTCCCTCCCTGCAATCTTCTGTGACACGTCACAGGTCCCAAAAGATTGCCCGGCTATTCACAGCGTGTAGAGTGGCTTGCGCATGAGAAGTGCGTGACCAGCTGTGAAGCCACAGCCGGTGCCCACAGTTAGAATGCCAGCGCCAGCGGGCAGTCCGTTTCAGATAAAAGTGGTCTCTGCGCCGTAAAATAACTTTTATCGGCGGCGGGAGAGGGACCCCCGTCCCTCCGCTCTCCGTTGCCCTCCGCCGCTTACCAGAGCCGTCGACAGCGGCAGAGGCGATCGTGTCCTCTTTTGTGCTAGGTATGGAGACGAGTGAGGGGAAAATGGCCCAATACTCTTAAAGGGACTTTAAGAGTACTGCGCATGCGCCGCCGGCTAAATTTCCCAGCGTGCATTGCTCCAAATGACGTCGCTAGGACGTCATTGGTTTCGACGTGTACGTAAATTACGTCCATCCGTATTCGCGAACGACTTACGCAAACGACGTAAAAATTCAAAACTCGGCGCGGGAACAACGGCCATACTTAACATAGGATATGCCATATATAGCAGTGGTAAATATCCCCCGGAAAAAGCCGAACGCAAACGACGTAAAAAAAAAGCGACGGGCGGGCGTTCGTTTCTGAATCGGCGTAACTCCTCATTTGCATATTCCTCGCGTAAAAATACGGAAGCACCACCTAGCGGCCAGCCTGGAATTGCAGCCTAAGATCCGACGGTGTAAAACACTTACGCCTGTGGGGGAGAAATCCTAGCCAGCAGGATCCCTGGGACCATGGCGGTGAAACCGAGGTTTGGATCAGGCCGATGGTGAGGGCTGGAACATGGCGCCGGGCGTGATGACATCATTGGTGGGTTGCAACAGCGTCTCCGAGCATGCGCACTGGTAGATGGGTCTCGGGGCGCGCTTTCTGTGTCAAGCTAGTGAGACATTTTTCTGATAATAGCCTTATATATGCCTTGGAACACTGCCATCTAGTGGAAAAGATGTGACATACTTTCCAATATGAAATACCCAGAGCTAAAATTATTTAGATATCAACAGACTGTTAACCGCCTATGGTTCAACAGAACTAACATGGCATTAAATATCAACTTCAGTTCTTGAGGTAATTCCATATAAGAATAGGCAATAAAAAATATATAAAAATAACATTTGAGCATAAAATCAATCTCAATAACACTAATGCATTCGTTTCTTTGGATTAAATGGATTCATTATTACAAAATTATTAGTATGCTTCGGTGCTTCGGGGGGGGGGGGGGGGGATAATATTTATATGGGAAGATACATGAAATTATTACTGCTATGTATGCATGTAAAAAAATAGTAAATTAATTAAAAGAATATGTTTATACCCTGTTTGTATGTCACACAGAGGCCAGTAGTACTTAGATACCTTTTGCAAAGCAATGATTTTTATTATAAATGTATGCAATAATAGAATTTATATGCACCAATAGTGGTATCTATTGTAATGTTTTTTGTGATGAGGTAACGTAGGGAGGTAATTGCACCTTTAAAGGGGCTATTGTGAGTAAAAGGAGGGAGGGGGATTTTTTTTTGGGGGGGGGGGGTGGTAAAAGGAAGGGAAAAATTAGGGGGGAGGGGGTTTTTGGGTAGGGATGAAAAAAAGGGGGGGGGGGTTAGAAGTTTAGACATTCAGGCCCCGTACACACCATAGAATCCATCCGCTGAAAAATCTCAGCGGATCGGTTTCAGCGGATAGATTCTATGGTGTGTACATTCCTGCGGATATTTATCCGCGGGAATTTCACGATTCCAGCAGATAAAAATTTGTAGACATGTCTACAAATCTATCCGCTTGAATCGATCCCAACGGATTGATCCGCTGGTCTGTACAGACTCACCGGATCAATCCGTCCGAAGGGATCCCCCGCATGCGTCGTAATGATTCGACGCATGCGTGGAATTCCTTATATGACAGCGTCGCGCTCGTCGCCGCGTCATGATCGCGGCGGCGGTGCGACACGTCATCGCGAGGGGATTTCGGTGCGGATTTCGATCCTATGGTGAGTACACTCCATCGGATCCAAATCCGCGAAAATCCTCGAGAGGATTTATCCGCGGAGACGGTCCGCTGGACCGTATCCGCGGATAAATCCTCTCGTGTGTACTAGGCCTAACAGTGACACTGTGTTTACTTACTATTGGGACAAACTTCCCACCACACCAAGACAGAAAAGTATTTTATATGAAAACCATTATGATAAGGGAGAGATACCTAGGAAAAATGAGGGGTAAAAAGTAATTATTGTGGGAAAATGTTATAATATAGTAGACACCTCTAGTTCCTTGTTGAGTCCCCCTGGCGAAAGAGTATCGAGAGAATAATTTCACGTATCTTACCATATCAATTTTATTTTCCTCCCCACACCCACCATTTGCCATTTGGGATGCACACCCTACTGCAATAGGTTGTGCACACCTATGTAGAAGGATGATGCATATACAGTATCTCACAAAAGTGAGTACACCCCTCACATTTTTGTAAATATTTTATTATATCTTCATATGACAACATTGAATAAATTACACAATGTAAAGTAGTGAGTGTACAGCTTGTATAACAGTGCTGTCCCCTCAAAATAACTCAACACACAGCCATTAATGTCTAAACCGCTGGCAACAAAAGTGAGTACACCCCTAAGTGAAAATGTCCATATTGGGCCCAAAGTGTCAATATTTTGTGTGGCCACCATTATTTTCCAGCACTGCCTTAACCCTCTTGGGCATGGAGTTGACCAGAGCTTCACAGTTTGCCACTGGAGTCCTCTTCCACTCCTCCATGATCACATCACAGAGCTGGTGGATGTTAGAGACCTTGCGCTTCTCCATCTTCCATTTGAGGATACCCCACAGATGATCAATAGTGTTTAGGTTTGGAGAATTGCTTGGCCAGTCCATCACCTTTACCCTCTGCTTTTTTTAGCAAGGCCGTGGTCCTCTTGGAGGTGTGTTTGGGGTCGTTATGTTGGAATACTGCCCTGTAGCCCAGTCTCCGAAGGGAGGGGATCATGCTCTACTTCAGTATGTCACAGTACATGTTGGTATTCATGGTTCCCTCAATGAACTGTAGCTCCCCAGTGTTGGCAGCACTCATGCAGACCCAGACCACGACACTCCCACCACGCAAGACACACTTGTCTTTGTACTCCTCACCTGGTTGCCGCAACACACACTTGACACCATCTAAATCAAATAAGTTCTCTATTTTTCCAACGGAAAAAATTCCTATTGGAAAATCTGTTCATCTAAATGCAATTCCAACGTGCAAAAAAACCTGCATGCTCAGAATCAAGCAGAAGCGTCGAACTGCTTATTGAAATTCATTGATCTTGGCTCGTCCTACGTCTTTTACGTCACTACGTTTTTGATGGTCGGAATTTCCGACAAGATTAGTGTGACTGTGAATGCAACACAAGTTTGAGCCAACATTCTGTCAGAAAAAATCCACAGTTTTCTTGTTGGAATTTCCATTCGTGTGTACGTGGCATTAGAAAAGACTTCCTTTTGTGGGGTGACAACAATGCAGACCATGCAGGAAGTGAAATGGTGGTTTAAAAATTAAAGTGGAACTGAACTCCTACAGTAGCTGCATTTGTGCAGTTTTTCAACCTTTCTTCAGCCAAGGCACACTTTAGAATTGCAAACAATCCCAGCGCACACCAGTCTGAGGCCTTGCTTCCACCAAATCCCCCTTCATAGCACAACCCCACCAAATTCTCCCTCCTAGCACAACCCCCACAACTCCCCACCCAAATCCTACTCCTAGCACAACCCCCCACCCAAATCCCCCTTCCAACAAACCCCCCTCCCTGCACAAATCCTGTTCCCAGCAAAAACTGCCACAAATCCCCTCTCCTAGCACAACCCCTCGAAATCCCTCCTCCTAGCACAACCCCCCCCATCCAAATACCCCTCCCAGCACAACCCAAACCCCCCCTCCCAGCACAATCCAACATAAATCACCCCTCCCAGCCCAACCCCCCATCTGCTCCCAAATCCCCCACATAGTGTAATTAACCTCCCCTACCCCACCTCTTCCTTACTGTAGTGACAGCAGCCAAGAGGGGAGAGAGCCAGGAGGAGGTGTGGGTTGTGCTTTTTATCCACACTAGCTTCCTGAAATCTGAGTGATCCTCTGTTAATAGGAGGGAGAGCTCACAGATTTACCCTGGTTCTCCTCCTTCTTGGAAAACCGATCACAAACAGTGAAACTGGGATCTTTCAGCTCTGAAAAACGTAAGGTATCATGCGGAGTCCCTCAGGGGTCTCCCTTGTCACCCATATTGTTCAATATCTATCTTCGCCCTCTCTTTGAAATCATCAGAAACCAGAAGCTACTTTACCACTCCTATGCAGACGACACTCAACTGTATTTCCGCATCTGCAATGAAAAAGATCAGTCTCTTGGACTAGAGAAATCCCTCTCGCTAATAGATAGCTGGATGACATCCAGTTATCTTAAACTCAATGGTTCAAAAACAGAACTTCTTCTGTTTCACGCAAACCGAAAAAGTCACCCCGCGTCAACTTGGAATCCCCCGCACATTCTGGGAAAAACTATCACCCCCTAGCACCAAAGTCAAAAGTCTCAGAGTCATTTTCGACTCCTACATGACAATGGATGCACAAATAGGGTCTGTAGTCAGCGGATCCCATCATCTGATGCGCCTACTACGCCGGCTCACCCCTTTTATCCCAAAAGAGGACATTGCAGTCGTGGTGGGAACAATCATCAATTCCAGATTAGACTACGCAAATGCCCTCTATCTAGGACTCCCCAAATACCAAATCACTTGTCTGCAAGTCG
Organism: Rana temporaria; assembly: GCF_905171775.1. Lineage (NCBI taxonomy): Eukaryota > Metazoa > Chordata > Amphibia > Anura > Ranidae > Rana > Rana temporaria. The sequence goes on from NC_053490.1 coordinate 58,815,338, forward strand.
TTCAAAACACGGCTGCTCGCTTAGTGACTGACAAAAAAACATGGGAATCAATCTCGCCTTCGCTGAGATCCCTTCATTGACTGCCAGTAAAAGACAGAATCACTTTCAAGGCACTCTGCCTAACGCATAAGTGTATTCACGGAAACGTCCCCCAATATTTTAGCAAAAAAATAAAAGCCCATAACCCAAATCGCATTCTGCGATCCACAAATCAAAACCTACTCCAAATACCCAAAGCCAGATACAAGTCCAAAGGAGATCGAAGATTTGCAGTCCAAGGACCTCGGCTGTGGAATGCGCTACCAACTACCATCCGACTGGAGTCGGACCACCTTCAGGAGAAAGATTAAAACCCATCTCTTCTGAGGTCAAGGGGTTCCTTACCCATGAAATGGATACAGCGCCCAGAGGCGATTCAGTTTGCATGTGCTGCGCTTTACCTCACAGAACCCCAGGGGGCTGCGGAACCCCAGTTGAGAAACACTGATCTAAGGCACTGTTGCCTCTGACTGGTAGCCTCATGAGGCGTGGAGTAAGATTTGACAATGTCATTACTGTGCTGCTCACTGTTCTTTTTGCTGAAGATTCTGGCATGAGGAAGCAAAACCCTGCCTCTACTGAAATGGTCACCTGCACACGGAGCGTAGAACAAGACATAATAAGTCAGTAATGAAGGAAATATCAGAGGTAGGAAGACCACAGCCAATACCTTTGACTGCTTTCCTTTTTTTGGCAGATATTTCGTGGTTCAATTTCTCTTTAACAGCATATTAGATTAAACGTAATGCGAATGAGGTGAGACACCTCATTAACATTCTCTAAATTTACCAGCTCAATATATCACATCTATTTACTTTGGTATCCAAACAATACATCTGTATATCTCTAATCAGGTCTGGCAAGGGCAACTGTATTGGGCTTATTCAACAAAGCAGTGGAAAGAACAATAATGTAGCGCATCCAGCTTATTAAAGCCATGTTACTGAAAAATTAATTAGTTGCTCTAAATTACTGCACTTTGCACATTTGGGTATTTTCCCTGCTGAATACTGAGCTCAATTCAACCCTTCGCTAAATTCTGAACAACAGTAACTGTATATCATGATGTCAGAGAACAAGGAATGAAAACGTCTGCAGCTCTTAATGCTTGAAAGCTCACATTTTACATACTCATCTAAGAACAATAGGTAACCAAAATATAGACAGAAAGAAGAAGAAGAAAGGGGCGGAAAGGATTTTTTACTCCTCTGATGGGCATTTGTTTTTTATCGGCTAAGTGAACCATGGAAAACAGACAGATACATGTAAGCTAGATGGTATAGCAGGTTTCAGTGGCAGAAACCCATTCCTGATAGTTTTAGATACAGGGTTTGTATTGCCATAAATTATTCTCTGGTACCTATCTTAACTCTAATTTACCTCTAATGCCCTGTACACACAACAGGATTCCTCTCAAGCTTGTCTTGCATACACACGTTCAGGCCAAATACCGCCCGTCCAAAGCGCAGTGACGTACACCACGTACGACGGTACTGCTTTTGGTGATCCTCGTGCGCCACCCTTTGGGCTGCTTTTGTTGATCCTTGTGTTAGTAAAAGTTTGGTGAGAGACGATTCGCGTTTTTCAGTCTTCGTGCTTTTCAATCCGTTACAGCGTGACGAATATGCTATCTCCATTACGAACGCTAGTTTTACCAGAATGAGCGCTCCGGTCTCATACTTGATTCTGAGTATGTGCATTTTTTTTTCCCTTGGAAAAGCATACACATGACCGGTTTTCCAGAGGGGAAAAAGTCCGCCGGGAATCCCGAGGGGAAAAAGAAAACATGTTCCTTTTTCCCCCTGCAGTTTTCCTGTGGGGAAAACTGTGATGGAGCATACACACGGCCAGGATTCCTGGCTAAAAGCTCTCATGGCAGTTTTTCCTGCCAGGAAAACCAGTCATGTGTACGAGGCATGATACTTAATGTTAAAGATAATTTGTCAGGTTACAAGTTACAGGTTCTTTCAACCCCCCAACTGCTGCTAATGTTGCATGCACTCCTCCACCGCCCTGTTCACCTGCCAGGGCTCTGAGCCTAATCCATGTTTAATTACTGTTGGAGCATACACAGATTTAATGACCTCCTTTTCTCAAAGTCACAATGTACTGCATCCTGGTCGAAAACGTAGAAGATTAGATACTCCCCCAGATACTCATATCTAGGCATTTCTGAAGGCCCTGACAGAGTGTCAAGGGAGTATAGTAGAGGTGAGCATCAATTGGGCAGAGGTTGTTATTAAATGCCCATTCAGGTTCTTTTTAACCTGCACCGAAGCCTTACAAATCAACATTAATACGTAAAACCCAATTTTACTGCATACTTAATATTTATTTAGCTGTCTCCAAGATGGTCATGTAATGCACAGGATCCGCTTTATCTTGGCCTCTTTTCTAGAGCTGTACAGACCTCAATGAGTCTTTATGTTATCCTTGCTGTTTACAGCATTTACTGTGAGTGCAGCACACCATGACACCATGAATCTGTGAATCCATGATGGCCTGGGCTCACAGGAAGCTGAGAACAGGTTGAAACACTAGATTCCATTAAACCCAGAAGAGCTGGACCATGGAACCGTGTAAATTTGGAGCACACCACCAAAGGATTGGGGTTTGCAGACAGAGTTTCACTTAAAGCTACTTTTTAAAAAAAAAGATCAAAAGGAATTTTGCTTGAATACAACCTTCTCTAAAATGTAAACAATAGACAGATATACAAAAAAAAAAAAAAAAAATGACGGATGGGGATGACGGAGGCGTCACATCTCTGAGAGGAGGACAGGAGCGAATGATTTAGCCAAGGTCGTGTCACTATTGGTCCTGTCCTGGGACTTCTGGGATATCCAAAGGCCGTGGCTGGTCTATAGCCAACTGCTCTGATTACTTGCCATCTGGTAAGAGGCTCATTATTCTCGGTGGAGGGATCTCACGATTTGTATGATATGTCACCGGGTGATTGAAAGATCCAGTATTACAACACGAGCAACCTTTAAAGAATTACACTTGTTGATTGTTATATTGGGAGCTTTGCTTATCAATATAAGGACTCTTTTCTTGGACTTTCTGTCAACCTTTCTCCTGAAGGAGAAGTTTTTTTCATTCCCACTTACTGGGCGCGGCTTTTTGTTTATTTAAATAGACAGATATACGTTTATATAATTTTAAACACTTACTGAAGAGGCAATGGGCATAATGTGATCATAATGGAGTGTGATGGAGGGTTAGTGTGGTCAGACACTTCTCTCTATAGAGGACATTCATTTTCCTTGGGGATTTCATTATTCTCACATAGAACCAAATCACTGTTGACAGTGCCACGGGTCAAATAAAAAATATTAGGTCTGAATATTAATATTTCATGATAATTCAGAATGATGCAGAATACAGTATTTACCAAGGAAATTTATCATGTAGTTGGTATCCTGAGATGCCACATCACAGCCACCTCAGACTGTACATGACTGATTTACAGAATGATGTGGACAGGAGTCTCCCCTTTCTCTCTGCTCCATTCCTTTGCTTTTTAACACACGCTAAGGCCAGCCATACACTGAGCTAATTTATTTCCTGCAACCATGGATTGCAGGAAAGATATTTGCTCGATTCCCCAATCAACACAGATAGTGTTGATACAGCAATCCCGCCTGCCAGGCCAGTGTCTTCTCCCAACGAGGGGGGTGGGGGAGGGCAGTAGAAGTTGTCCCCACCAGCAGAAGACAGTGATTATTGGTAGCGGCTATAGCAGCCGCTATCGATAATCAAAAGAAAATCCAGCAGGCTGGTTATACCCAAGTCGATCAACTTGGCACATTCAGCCTGCCCATGCACAGTTTGAATTTTGGCCGGTTCAGCAGGATTAGAACCATGTCTGTCCTGCCTAACGACACCATCTTCAGATTGGTTGGTGTTTTCACACAATCACACTTAGACGGGTTTGGGAAACCTCTGATGAAAAGCCACCATTTACCCACTCTCAGGTTGCATATTAGTTACAGACAGTAATGGCATTACATGTTAAAGTGGAGGTAAAAACAAGTATATACCATTTAATCCAGCATACTGCCAACTAAGTGATTGACGTATGCAGGGCCGGACTTACCATTGGCCTTGACTGGGCTCAAGCCCAGGGGCCCCACCCAATAGGGGGCCCCCTTTAAAAAAAAAAAAAAAAAAAAAAAAAAATTTTTTTTTTTTTTTTTTTTTTTTAGGGGTCCGGAGGTCCCCAGGGCCCCGGACGGCAACCCCCCTTTTTTTTATTTATTTTTTGTAAAAAAATGTTTTTTTTTATATATTTTTTATTTATATAAAATATATATATATATATATATATATATATATATATATATATATATATATATATATATATATATATATATATATATATATATATATATATATATATATATATATATATATATTTATATTTTATTATTATTATTAAAGGACCCAGGGGTCTCCAGGGCCCCGGATGGCAACCCACCTTTTTTATTTTTTTATAAAATAAATTACATTTTTTTTTATATATATATATATATATATTTTTTTATTAAAGGGCTCAGAGGTCCCCAGGGCCCCATGTGGCAACCCCCCCTTTTTTATTTTTTTTATAAATGTTTATTTTTTTATTTTTGTTTATTTTTTTATTTTTTATTAAAAGGCCCAGAGGTTCCCAGGGGCCCAGAGGTCCCCAGGGCCCCCGGGTTTGGCAACCTCCCTTTTTTTATGTATTTTTTATAAATGTTTTTTTTTTTTATTATTAAAGGGCCCAGAGGTTTATTTTTTCTTTTTATTAAAAGGCCCAGAGGTCCCCAGGGCCCCGGATGGCTACATATATTTATATATATTTGTTTTCTTCTTTATTTCTTCTTTTTTTTGTAAAGGCCCCCCCGCTTCTCAATTTGCGGCAGCCCCCACGCTTCTCAATTTCAGGCGGCAGCACCCCCACCCCCCCTAGGTTCTCTGCTTCAGGGGGCCCATGCCTTAAGCTGTGCAAGGGGCCCCAAAATTCCTGATGGCGGCCCTGCGCATACCTCCCAACACGCACGGATTCTGTGGGACTTTCCCGCACAGACAGCTTCTTCCCGCAGTCCCGCAAAAGGGTTAATTTTCCCGCACTGCAAGAGGAGGCAGCACGGAAGCAGGAGGAACCGGAGTGGTGTGAGGAGGACTGTGGCTGCTGAAGGGAAGAAAGCCGAGAGCCGGGCTAATGTGTGACAGTCTGTGGCCCCGGCTGTTGGCACAGGTGAGAGGCACTCCCCCCCTCAACAACTGCAAAATCCCCCCCCGCTCAACAACTTTAATGCGCTCCCCCCCCGCTCAACAACTTCAATTCGCCCCCCCCCCCCCGCTCAACAACTTCGATCCCCCCCAATTCTCGGCTCCAGGGGGCCCCTTCAACACTCAAGCCCAGGGGCCCCCACCACCCTAAGTCCTGCCCTGGACGTATGACAAAAGCTTCACCCCCGGCGCATAATGCGCGTCACCAGTTTCCGAAAGAAGCCGAACTGCGAGTCGGCTCTATACGGCGCTATACTGCGCCTGCACACCGACGTTCGTTTTTTTCCGGAAACTGGTGACGCGCCTTTTGCGCCGGGGGGGAAGCTTTTGTCATACGTCAATCACTTAGTCTCTGAATAGGAACGCCCACTCCCGTGGGAGTCACTACCGGAAGCCGGGGGAGAAAATACCGATACAACGGTATGTAAACCGAAAAAATAAATAAACAGCATACTGTACATGTCGGCAGTATGCTGGATTGAATGGTATGTACTTGTTTTTAGGGTGAACCTCCACTTTAAGCTGTATATACTATGTGGCCAGACGTTTGTGGATATCTGACCATTGAGCTTCTTGGACTTCTTATTCCAAAACCATTCCCCCCTCCCCCTTTGCAGATATACCAAACTCATCTCAACATTTCTAAAAAGGCTTTACATAATACTTTGGAGTGTCTGTGGGAATTTGTGCCAATTTAGCCAAAGGAGCCTTGGATGGATAAGAAGTTGTGGCTTATAATTATTGTTCCAATTCATCCCAAAGGTTTTTTTTTATATATATATATTTTTATTAGGTTTAAGACAAACCAACAAACAGAAAAACATACAAAAAAAAACCCCACCAGACAACCTGGTCATAAACGTCAGGCAATACACTCAATCATAGAAAAATAAACTGACATCAATGCAAAATATAAAGTAGGCACAGTGGTAAGAGGCTCAGGTATAATACCGGGATATAGCAAAAGCAGAGGTCCAGACATTAGGCCTCGTACACACGGACGGACTGTCCGATGAAAACGGTCCGCCGGACCGTTTTCATCGGACATGTCCGCTGCCGGATTTTGGTCTGATGGTTGTACACACCATCAAACCAAAATCCCTGCGTACAGGATACGCGTTGATGTGGCCGCGCCGTCGCCGCGACAATGACGCGGCGACGTGTGCCACCCTGGAAGGTCAATGCTTCCACGCATGCGTCGAATCACTTCAACGCAGGCGAGGGCTTTCGGCCGAGCGGACATGTCCGGTAAGTCGTACAGACGACCGAACATGTCCGACGGACAGGCTTCCAGCGGACATGTTTCTTAGCATGCTAAGAAACTTTTTTCCGCTGGAAACCTGTCCGATCCACCAGAAAATTGTCCGGTCGGACGTACAGACGACCGAACATGTCCGCTGAAACTGGTCTGCTGTTCGGTCGTGTGTACGAGGCCTTAGAGATCCGTGAGGCACGGCCCATCAATGGTCAAGCAAGAGTAGTACAATCAGTGCTGGGAGAGGGTTAGCAGACTAGCCAACCATCTATCCCAAATTTTGTGGAAGGTTTTGTTCCGTTTCCGGAGTTCAAATATAAGTTTATACAGTGGGATAGCGTCATTAATACATTTTAACCAGACGAATTTCAGAGAGGTCTGTGTCCCCTTCCAGGACAGTAAAATAGCTTTTTTAACATAGAAGAAGAGTATACGGAGCAGTCTCTTGGCATGTGATGATAGGTGTAATTCGCCAAAGATGCCTAGTAGGCAGTTCATGGGGTGGATTATGTTTGGGAGGCCTAGCGCCGATGAGATGAAAGCACCCACTTCTTCCCAGAAGTCCTGGACTACTGGGCATGACCAGAAGCAGTGTAAGAAATCGGCCTCCCGGCCACAGCCGCAGAAACAGGCAGCTGAGGGCAGGAGACACATCCTGTGTAACCTAGCCGGAGTGAGGTGGGTTTGATGGAACATTTTGACCTGTATGATGCGGTCCCAAGAAGCAATAACAGAGGTTTTTATACGTATCACTAAATTCTGACCAGTCCTCGTCTACCAGGGAGATGTCCAGATGTCATTTTACCTGAGCTTTGTGAAACCTGGGGTTAAAGTGAGTCATTAGGGCTGCATAATAGGTGGAGACAAGTTTAGTGGGATCTGGCTGTCTGAGCAGTTTTTCCAATGGGGGCAGGTCAGTGGGATCATCCAGGAAAACAAACTGGGCACGGATAGCGTGCCTGAGCTGGTGGTAATAAAATAGGTACGATCTTGGTAAATCTAAATCTAAACGTAGCTGAGAAAAAGATTTAAAGCCCTGAGCATTGTACAGGTGGCATAAATATTTAACCCCCTTGGAGTACCTGCGATTGGGATCAGGAAGGGAGTAGAGTTCCTGCAGATTGGGATTAAACCACAGGGGGTTGTTGGGAGATTTCAGCCAGGTGTGCCTGGATACTTTAGTGACAATATAACGAAAAGAGGAAAGGGAAGTGGCAAGTAGGGAGGTTCCGGGGCGATCGGGGACCCGGCCTCTGTAGATAATATTATGTAGAGTTTCCAGAGAAGATGCGATGGCTCCCTCTGTGGAGGTACAGGCATTGGCCGGAACCGGGCACAGCCAATCGTGGATGTGCACCAACTGGGATGCCAAATAATATAGAAAGACTTTGGGAAATGCCAGGCCTGCCAAGTGCGCTGGCAACCGTAGTGTTTCAAGTACTACCTTGGGGGAGCCACCCTTTCACAGGAAAGTAGTACATATTGAATCTAAGGGCCAGATTCTCAAAGGCGTTACGACGGCGCAACACCATTAGCGCCGTCGTAACACCTCATCTGGCCCCGGGTATCTATGCGACTGATTCTCAGAATCAGTTGCGCATAGGTACCCATTAGATCTGACATGCGTAAGGCTGTTACGCTGTCAGATCTTAAATGTATTTTTTTTCCCGCCGCTAGGTGTCGCATCGTCGCTTTTCCCCGTCGTCTATGCAAATGAGGTAAGTACGGCGATTCCCGAACATACGCGAGGTCGACGCAGCGAATTAACGTCGTTTGCGTAGCGTACCCGACGCGTAAGGTTGCCCCTGCTAATTAGCAGGCGCAACCAATGTTAACGATGGCCGTCGTTCCCGCGTCGAATTCAATAAAAATTACGTCGTTTGCGTAAGATGTCCGTGAATGGCGCTGGACGCCATTTACGTATACATCTAGGCAAATGACGTCGGGGCGACGTCATTTAGCGCAATGCACGTCGGGTAATTTACCCGACGGAGCATGCGCAGTACGCTCGGCGCGGGAGCGCGCCTAATTTAAATGGTGCCCGCCCCATTTGAATTGGGCGGGCTTGCGACGAGCAATCTAACGCTACACCGCCGCAAGTTTACAGGTAAGTGTTCTGAGAATCAGGATGTAAACCTGTAGACCTGCGGCGGTGTAACGTAGATCTCATATATTCCGCTGCCCAGGAGCAGCGCGAATGTATGAGAATCTGGCCCTATGTGTTTAAAAATAGATTTAGGTATTTTGCAAGATCCCAAAGGTTTTTAATAATGTTTAGGTCCGGCCTTCACATCACCTTAGTTTGACCATGTCTTTAAAGCGGAGTTCCGGACACAATTTCACTTTTTATATATACATACCCCTGTAATACACAAGCTTAATGTATTCTAGTAAATTTAGTCTGTAAACTAAGGTCTGTTTTGTTAGGTTGTTACAGCATTTAGACACTTTATAAAATAGAAATTGACTGGGGCCATCTTAAGTGTGGGCATCATGAAGCCAGACTGTATGACTTCCTGGATTTCAGCCTTGATCTCGCACATGCTCAGTGCTGCACAAGCAGTGTAATAGGTTTCAGATCAGGTTTCAGCACCTGCTCTGTCCAAGTCACATGATTCTTCGAGACTGGGGAGTGCACAGACTCCTGGAAAGTTACACCCACTACATTCCCAGGAGTCTGTGCGGTGTAGGTTAGGAAGCTTAAGCACCTAGGTGCAGGAAGTGGGAAGATTAACTATTCTGCCTAGCAACAACACTTTGAAGGCATCTAAAATAAAAATAAAAATTCTTAAAGGACTAATGACATTTTTTTAAAACTACTGATGTAATGTTATATTTATGGGTGGAACTCCACTTTAATTGGCTTTATGCATAGGGCTGAAACATAGCTAAAAGTGCATGATTTTCTAAAATGTCTTTGTATGCTGTAGGATTTACAGTATTTTTCAATAGAAACACCTAAATTCAACAGTTTGGAAGTATGGCCACAATCGTGCCTTCACTATCCAGATGCTAAATATACATCAGCCTAGAGATGTCTGAATCTCGTCCTAAAAGCTTTTAGAGAGCATATAAACCCTAGGGCACTTAATTATGTAAATGGCGACTTGAGCAGCAAAGTTGGAACTCTAATCTACCCTCTCTCTGCCTCCTGCTGCTTATCATTGGTGTATAACTTTAGTGGGTGGTTTGACTGATCAGTACTGTGATTTGAGGAGAAGGATAGTGTATGCCACATGCCAGCAAGCCAAACATATCATTTCTTTCTCTAAAAGGAAGTTTATGGAACATTGCTACTCTGAAGAAATAATTTAAAACTCTGGAAAGCCTAACCCATATGTGTCCAAAAACAAATGAATGATTTGGCAACCCTGCATATTCACCATAGCCTCAATTAGCACATGTTATTTGTTGGTGTACCTGCAAACTAAACATGCAATTTACTTTCAATTCGTAAAGCTTGGAGAGGTTAGAATTTTTTTTTAAATGCTTTTTATTATTTGTTTTGTTTAAGCTTTGTGGGAACTGTCGGCGCTATATGAATCCTGTATAATATTAATAATAATTTAGAAAAAATACAGCAAACGTGTGACATAGTTACATCACGCAATAAAAATATAACATAGAAAGACAGTCGTGTGTCTTTTTGCTGGATACACATGAGATCTTATAACAAGCACTGTTTAATTGTACATTGTCTTAAAAAATTATTCATACCCCTTGAAATTTTACACATTTTGTCATGTTACAACCAAAAACGTAATTGTATTTTATTGGGATTTATTGGGACCAAAACAAAGTGGCACATATTTGTGAAGTGGAAGGAAAATGATTAATGGTTTTAATTTATTTTTATTTTTTTATAAGTATGTGAAAAGTGTGGTGTGCATTTGTATTCAGCCCTCATGAGTCAATACTTTGTAGAACCACCTTTCGCTACAATTACAGCTAACAGTCGTTTTAGGTATGTCTCTACCAGCTTTGCACTGGTCTAGAGAGAGACATTTTTGCCCATTCTTCTTTGCAAAATAGCTCAAGCTCTGTCAAATTGGATGGAGAGCGTCTGTGAACAGCAATTTTCAAGTCTTGCCACAGATTCTCAATTGGATTCAGGTCTTAACTTTGACTGGGCCATTCTAGCACATAAATATGCTTTGATCTAAACCATTCCATTGTAGCTCTGGCTGTATGTTTAGGGTTGTTGCCCTGCTGGAAGGTGAACCTCCGCCCCAGTCTCAAGTCTTTTGCAGACTCTAAGGCCTCATACACACGACCGGACATGTCCGCTGAAACTGGTCCGCGGACCAGTTTCCGTGGACATGTCCGACCGTGTGTAGGGCCTACCGGACAGTTTTCCAGCCTAGCGGACAGGTTTCCAGCGGACAAAAGTTTCTTAGCATGCTAAGAAACATGTCCGGTGGAAACCTGTCCGTCAGACATGTCCGATGGTTAGTACACCTAACCATCGGACCGAAATCCCCCGCATGCGTCGAAGTGATTCGACGCATGCGTGGAATCATTGAACTTCCTGGTTCGCACACGTCGCCGCGTCATTGTCGCTGCCACGTCACCGCGTTTTCAGTCCGCGGGGATTTTGGTCTGATGGTGTGTACACACATCAGACCAAAATCTTCCAGCAGACATGTCCGATGAAAACGGTCCGCGGACCGTTTTCATCGGACATGTCCAGTCGTGTGTACGAGGCCTAACAGTTTTCTTCTAAGATTGCCCTGTATTTGGCTCCATCCATCTTCATATCAACTCTGACCAGCTTCCCTGTCCCTGCTGAAGAAATTATGGTGTGTTCAGGGCGATGTACAGTGTTCGTTTCCGCCACACAGCGTTTTGCTTTTAGGCCAAAAAGTTCAATTTTGGTCTCACCTTCTTACACATATTTGCTGTGTCCCCCACATGGCTTCTCGCAAACTGCAAACTGACCTTCTTATGGCTTTCTTTCAACAATGATTAGAGTCTGCAAAAGACTAGAGACTGGGGCAGAGGATCACCTTCCAGCAGCACAACAACCCTAAACATACAGCCAGAGCTACAATGGAATGGTTTAGATCAAAGCAAATTCATGTGTTATAATGGCCCAGTCAAAGTTAAGACCTAAATCCAATTGAGAATCTGTGGCAAGACTTTAAAATTTCTGTTCACAGACGCTCTTCATCCAAACTGACAGAGCTTGAGCTATTTTGCAATGAAGAATGGGCAAAAACGTCACTCTCTAGACGTGCAAAGCTGGTAGAGACATCCCCAAAAAAACTTGCAGCTGTAATTGCAGTGAAAGGTGGTTCTATAAAGTATTGACTCAGGAGTGCTGAAAACCAATGCACACCACACTTTTCACATATTTAGTTGTAAAAAATCATTTTCCATCCACTTCACAATTATGTGAAATTTGGTGTTGGTATGTCACATAAAATCCCAATAAAATACATTTACGTTTTTAGTTGTAACATGACATAATGTGGAAACTTTCAAGTGGTATGAATACTTTTTCAAGGCACTGTATATAAAGTTTGACAAGTGAGGGCGAAAATCTATCCTCCATCGAAGCGCTGCATCTCTGCAGGTAGAAAACCCTATCAAAAGGAGAAAATAAATGCGCAAGAGAAAAAACTCTACAGCTGAGACCAATAAAGTATGCAGTTTAATCGCATAGGTGCTTTACACCTTCAAATAGTATTCCAAAAGCTGCCATAACTCTATTGTGGGGAATATATAAATGGAGTGCTTGAAGTATCAGCAAGGAGTGACCCACATAGAGCTACTCTTACAAATACAATTCTGTGGTTGAGACAAAACCAATTTAGTGTCTCTAATCTAACCTACCAAGGGTTACAGATAACCATCCACCCACTCGAGCAGTCTCTACCAAAGAGCTGTGCACTTTAGGTAAATGATAAAAGACCAGAGTAATAGGTAATTTAACTTGCAAATATTTTGCCACTCTCTTAGAGATGACCCCTAAGTGTTCACCATATACTGTACAGTTAGGTCAAAGAGATGAAGTTGAAGTTGAAAAATACACATGGGATCACTATCAAGAATGGGATATAAAGAGCCATTATTCAACTGCGTTAAGTGCAACTATACCACACTTATGTGCATTCTGAATTAAATGATTATGATTTTGTCTTAGGGATTCTATGTCTGCTATCTCTCCCCTTGAAATATCGGGGGGGTCCAGTTTTTGTAGATAAAAGCTTTTATCTCCAACATTGTGAATGCACTGGATGAAAATACTTATCCCACACATTCCCTACATTCAAATTTCTCAACTGTGATGTGTGGCAATCCTCTTCCCCAGATTCCCTGTTGATCAAGATGGCATATCCCTTAAGTAAGAACAGAGGGAAACTCTGGAGGTGACACCACACCAGGTGCCTCATCAACAAGGGGAACCAAATCCCCAATATTCTGATCATGAATATCAAAATCCTTTCTCAAAACTATACTTCTCACAAATCAATTAAAATCAAGTAAGGTTTTAAATACAAGGTTGCTCAAGTCATACCGGGACTTTTAATTTTACAGGTATAAAAAAGAAATGCTAGCGTGGCGGTACTACACGCAGTAGTAAGTGGCAAGTGTGTCCTGTTACTGATAGGCAGCACACATGTCGCAGGTCAGTCCAGAGATCATTAATCAAGATGGCAGACAATAGTGTGCTTGCACTACTTGAACAGCGTGTGGTCAAGAAGTTTCTTGTGAACGAACAATGGCATAAAACCCGCGGAAATCTACAGAAAACTTCAAGCATAGTTTGGTGATGAGACGCTCAGCCCCAGTAAGACATCTGAATGATGTGAACATTTCAAAGATGGCCATACGTCCATCGCCTGATCCTGCCGTGAATTTGCAAAAGAGACAAATCTTTCTGTTGGATGAGTAAACACAATAATTCACGAACATTTGCATTTTCAAAAAGTTAACACACGCTGCGTACTAAGACAGCTTTCCAATTATGACCGGCACAGAAGAGTTGAAGTCTGCACTGCGTTGAAGGAGCATGACGGGGAATGCCAGGATTTTCTGTACAGCATCATTACATATGGCGAAATCTGCACCCATCATTTTACTCCAGAATCAAAACGAGCATCAAAGCAGTGGAAGCATGCACTCACCACCACCAAAACAATTGCACCTGCAGGTAAAGTGATGGCAAGTGTTTTCTGGGACAAATGTGGTATTATTCATGTGTATTTTCTACACCGTGGTGCCACTATCAACAGTAAATATTAGTGTTGTGTTCTGAGTGATGTGCAAATGCATCTGTGGAAAAAAAAGCCTGGTTTGATCACTAAAGGCGACCTGTTTCTCCAGGACAACACACGGCTCACCTGTGCACATTACAGCAACTTGGCTGGCAGATATTGCCACATCCCCCTTTATAGCCCTGACCTCGCTTTGTGTGATTTGCACCTGTTTCAACCCCTAAAAGAGTTCCTCGGAGGTCAGCATTTCAGCACTGATGAAGAAGTGAAGCAGGATAGTTCAGGCGTACTCACAAATCTTTCTATGCTGAAGCTTTCCAGGCATTAGTTAAACGCTTGGATAAGTGTATAAATAGAGCGGGGGAGTATGTCAAAATAAATGCAGTTTCCACTCCTTGAAATTTGTTCTTTTATAATATAAACTCAAAAGTCCTGGTTTGACTTGAACGCCCCTATATTGATTTGTTGTGTTGTGTTATTTCATTGAAATTCTGGGCCAGATTCAGAAAGACTTACGACGGGCGTATCTGTAGATACGTCGTTGTAAGTCCGAATCCGCGCCGTCGCAACTTTAAGCGTATGCTCAAACTGAGATACTCTTAAATGTTGCTAAGATACGACTGGCGTAAGTCTCCTACGCCGTCGTATCTTAATTGCATATTTACGCTGGCCGCTAGGGGCGTGTACGCTGATTTACGCCTAGAATATGTAAATCAGCTAGATACGCCTATTCACGAACGTACGCCTGGCCGACGCAGTACAGATATGCCGTTTACGTTAGGCTTTTTCCGGCGTAAAGTTACCCCTGCTAAATGAGGCGCAGTCAATGTTAAGTATGGACGACGGGCCAGCGTTGAATTTTCCGTCAATTACGTTGTTTGCGTAAGTCGTTCGCGAATAGGGCTGGACATAATTTACGTTCACGTCGAAGGCATTGGCTTTTTGTGGGTTAATTTGGAGCATGCGCACTGGGATACTTTCACGGACGGCGAATGCGCCGTTCGGAAAAAGCGTAATTTACATTGGGTCACAATACATTTACATAATACACACCCACATCTTCCACATTTGAATTAGGCGGGCTTACGCCGGCCTATTTACGCTACGCCGCCGCAACTTTGCTTGGTGAATACTGCACTTGCCTGTCAAAGTTGCGGAGGCGTAACGTAAATAGGATACGTTACGCCCGCACAAAAATACGCGGTCCCTACCTGAATCTACCCCTCTGTGTTTTTGTTCTTGTTTTTGCCTTTCACAAATTTTCACTGACCCTGATGGTCTAATCTGTTGCAGCATTTGAGACCTTCCTTTCTAAGGCTGCATTCACACTATAACGCAGCGCATTTTGCCGCGACAAATTGCGGCGTATTGTACCGCGGCAAACGAGTCGTTTAACCTTTTTTTTTTACAAAACATTGATTAACATTGTTGTCTATGCCGAACGCCGAAAGCCGCCTGAAAAAAAGGGTCCGGGACTAGTTTTGAGCTTCAGGCGTACGGCGTTTCGGCGTTCGGCGTGGAGATGTGAACCATCTCCATAGACATTAATGTTAACTCACCCCTCCAGCGGCACGAGCGTCGGGCGTCGGGCGTAAATACGCCAAGGTGTGAATGCAGCCTAAATAGTTAAAAAATAACTGAACTTGCAGAGCTCCTGGAATCAGTTGAAGTGTTGCCTGAGGTCTCTGATAGTTCTGATGCATTACTGATGCATTACTAATGCTTAGAACAGAGTGGCTTTCACAGCATTTTCCCTCTAGCAAGTACAATAGGTTCCTTTATTTGTTTATATTCCAGAAAAAGGTTTCTATCCGCATTCAATGTTAATGCAGCTTATCAATTATTTGACATTTCAATTGGCTGACCTTGTGCCTAGTCTTCCCAAGTAGTCATTTCAGACAGTCCAAGGAAGTTTTCTTGGGATCCATTTACACAATTGTAGTGCATTTTAACTGTGTTGGTAAATATGAAAAAAGTGTAGCACTTATTTGTGTGAATAAATCAATTAGCAACACATGTCAAATGTTGCAAAAAAATACATGTACATGAAATCTTAATTTCAGTGACACCAAGTGACTAAATGAACTGCAGAGGCTACACTTTTGCTTTGTCTCAGATGTGTTGGCGGCTAATTTTTGTGTTCACTTATTGCACAGTGCAGTATATATATTTTATTTTTTCACATTTTAACTGTCCCAAGCACATTGGCGGCAGATGTGTTTTTCAAAGCAGGGCTATGCTGAAAATGCTACAATTTATGGTTCGTTGTGCATTTGGCAGCTCTTTGAAATGACCATTAATGGACCAGACTGATACATACAAAAAACTGTTTCAAGTATTTTTCTATAGTGAAAACAAATCACACTTCAAAAAGAAAACACATACAGAGATCATAAAAAAACAGAACTAAACCTGGACTACAGACCACGGTACTGCCTAGTGACTCTGTACTGCATCAAAACTTCGGCCTGTTCCCGACTCTTATGCTTCCTGATAGCCTGGTGTCCTGTCACTTAATCAGATGTTGGACCTGACTTCACCATCAACTGGACTTGGTGTTTCTACAGTGCATCAATAGCTGTACCTGTGCTCATCAGATACCAGATCTCCCAAGTTCCTGCTCACAGTGTCTACACCTTGGCACTTGTGCCTTTTCTTCACCCCTGCAGTTCCTGTCTCAACATCTATGGGTGCTCGGATAGGAAGTGTGCACCTTTGTCATCTCAGGCTCTGCATGCAGGTATGTGGCATACCGTACAGCCAAATGGAGCCTGAAAGGGGAGCCTGGCCTATGGACACTCTCTGTCAGCAACTAACAGCACTCACTCAAGCTGTCAAGGGTCTTCAGGAGGGCTACTTCCAGCTGAGGGGGCACCTTGAATCAATGTCTCTGGTCTCCCCTGCTCCTCAGATATCTCCACCTCTAGTGACTTCCATATCAGAAACAACCAACTCAATGGTAGCAGCTCCACCACCTGAGCCCCAAGTCCCAACAACAGAAAGATTTATGGGAGGTCACAGCAAGTTTCGAAATTTCAGAAACGCCTGCAACCTTTACTTTACACTGCAACTATGAACTTTTGCAATAGAATACACCAAGGTGTGGATTCATTATCTCTCTGCTTCTGGGAGGACTACAGACTTCAGCTCATTGATTGTGGGAGTAGCATAGCCCAGTCCTGGACACAACAACTTTCTTTTTATTACAATGGCTCAGCTCTACGATGACTCTCAGTGCTCTGTAACTGCCGAGGCCACACTTCATGCCCTCAAACAAGGTCGAAGGCCAGTTGCATACTATGTGGCAGAATTTCAGCAATGGTGCTCTGACACTGAGTGGAAGGACACTGCTATCAGTACTATCTTGGACTCTCTGATGAACTAGTCCGAATCTAAGCCCCCAGCTCCCTGGAGGAACTTATCAAGGTCTCCGTCTGAGGCCTCGTACACATGACCGAGAATCTCGTCGTAAAAGAAACGTCCTTTTCCTTGACGAGGTTCTTGTCAGGCTTGACGAGAATCTTGTCAAGCTTTTCTTGCATACACACTGTCAAGACAAAATCTTGTTGTTTTCAAACGCGATCACGTACAACACGTACGACGCATGGGTCAAGTCCTGGGGAAAAGAGTGTGGGAACTCCCACCCACGATCCACTCCCCCACCAAAAAAAAAAAATATATACGCTCATATGCATAATTACTAAACCTCATGTTTTTTTTTTCCGATCCACTGTATCTTAGTAATCCTTTATGTTACTGGCCGTTTCCTGTATATGGATTCATCGGGTAGTGTGCGGGTATTCCGTCACTTCCTCGATGCCGCAATGTCTCCTGGGAGCTTTTGTCATTGTTCCCATGAAAAAATTGCGGAGGTCTGCCGCAAGTTTTTCGCAGGATTTAGAAAGAAGCAAGTTCTTTCTAAATCCCGCGATAACTCGCTGCAGACCTCCGCATGGTCTCCTGGGAACAATGACAAAAGCTCCCAGGAGACATTGCGGCATCGAGGAAGTGACAGAATACCCACACACTACCTGATGAATCCATATACAGGAAGCGGCCAGTAACATAAAGGATTACTAAGGTTCGCCTGCCCCTGACAGTGATTCGAGCTGGGCATTGCTGCTTAGTGAAGGATTGGCTCGGGCGGCTCTGCTGCTCTCGGCTGCTCTAGTCCTGCAAAGGAAACTGAGTTCCTGCTGTGAAAAAAGTGCAGGAACTCCGTTCCCACGCGTTCCCGCAGGACTTGAGCCCTGGTACGACGGCACTATAAAGGGGAAGTTTGATTCCACTGGAGCCACCCTTGGGGTTGCTTTTGCTAATCTCACGTTACTGCGTGTTAAGTAAAAGTTTGGTGAGAGACGATTCGCGCTTTGCAGTCTGTTACAGCGTGACGAATGTGCTATCTCCATTACAAACGCTACTTTTACCGAAGGTGCGCTCCTGTCTCATACTTTATTCTGAGCATGCGCGGGTTTCTAAGCATACACACAAACGTGTTTCTTGACGTAAACCAGCCCGACGAGGAACACGACGAGGAAATTGAGACTCCAGACGAGAAAAAAGAGAGCATGTTCTACTTTTTTGCCGTCGAGATCCACGACAGTTTTTCTCAGCAAAAGGAAAACGGTCGTGTGTACGAGGCCTGAGAGACCGTAGATCTGAGTGAGTGGGTCAGTCTAGTTCTATTTGGATGCTACCCAGGGCTTGTCCTTCAAAGAGGTTGGGACCTAGATACATTGGTCTATTCCCTGTTAAATTCAAGATTAATACAGTGGCCTATGAACTAGAACTCCCAAAGTCTTTCTGAATCCATCCAGTATTCCACGTGTCCCTGCTTAAACCTGACATGCCAAATCCATTCCCTGATCGACATTCTGGGCCTCCCAAAATTGTGAAGACTGATGGTGAATTAGAATTTGAGACGGAGGCTATCGTAGATTGCAAGAAACATAAAGAATGGATTCAATATTTGATTAAGTGGAAGGGGTATGGGCCAGAAGAAAATTCATGGGAGCCAGAAGCATATATTACCACTAATAGACTATTGTAATGCTCTTGGTGCACTCATCCTAAATAAAATAGCTCAGATGGACATCCAGAAGCTGCCTTTAATGAGGAACAATGTCAGGAACAGTCATCAGACTAAGATGCGCTGTCTGGCTACAGCCCCTGATGATGTCACATGTGATGAAATGCGTTAGGAAGAGTTACAGCCTGTATTGAACAGGCTACACAATATGTGGGCTGGAGGGATCTCTATTTTACCATTGCAGTATCGGCTCTACTCCTCCTGGACAGCATTACATCAGTTGTGTGCCATTTGAAGCACCTATTCTTCCTGAATGTATGTGAGTGTGTTTTTAATGCTGTTAATGAATCGTTTGATTGCGGTGAGCACTATGTTTACTTGTCTGCCCTTTTGAGCATAAAAGGTGAATACAATCCATAAATGGTCTGATATATTTATATATTCATGGAGCTGGGCTTTGTGGTTCCTTACAGCGGTATATCGCTACACATCAAGGCTGTGTCAGATTAAAGGCACTCATTCCTCGTGCCATATGCAAGTGTCCTCTGGGTCCTGGTGCCTGACAACATGCTTCTTTGACCTTTCTAGTGAGTGTCAATATTGGAAATGAGCACATGCACTTTGGGGAATGGCGGAGATGGAAGCATGTCTGATCACGGAGAGAGATTTTGGACTTGCATAGTTTTGTGACTGTTCATGGTTTTGGGAATTTTTATTTCATATTGTGTACGCTATGGGGGAGATCTTCTAACATTGGTACACACAGAATCTGGTGCAGCTGTACATAGTAACCCTTGGGTTGGATCAGGCAAATGGTTATATATCTGGAGCAACCTTCTAGAATGGTCGTTTGGAAGGGTTTTTGTCTAGGTCCTATTTCAGAGTATTGTGGACTCAACCCTCATGGCTGAATAACAGAATACTGTTATTTTTTTAATCACCCTGCTAAAGAAAAAGTTAATACTCACCTGTTACAACATCGATCTATGCTCTGTCCAATAACTACTACTGCAGAAAAATGTATACTTCCTACACACTGCTAGGTGTGTAGAATACCTGGTCTCCAGCTGAGTGTTGTGGTTCCTCCTGCCAGTCCCTACGTCAATCCTGTGTCCTTTAATGATGTAAGGGTCAGCAGAAGGAACCACAATGCTTGGTAGGTGATGCAGGATTCCGACACTCATGGAGGTTTCAGATGTGAACATTCTCTTATCCATCCCAAAAATAAATTTCAAATAAAACACCCTACAAAAAAAAGATAATTATTACAAGGAAAGCGACTATGGGGAGAATTTATAAAAAATGGAGCAGACAATATTTAGTAGCTGTGCATGGCAACCAATCAGCTTTAATCTTCAGCTTGTTCAATTAAGCTTTGAAAATGAAAGACAAAAGCTGATTGGTCGCAATGTACAAGCTGCTCCAGATTCCGACTGTTCTAATTCTGATAAATTCCCCTGGTGTGTATTATCCTCTTTTGTAGGTATTTTTCTGGTACAGAGAATATTAACAAAAATAAATCAGAGCATCCATTTAGTAACTGCCATGTGAAAATGTCTGATTTGGCTAACAGGAGGATTACAATT
This sequence comes from Rana temporaria, assembly GCF_905171775.1. Classification (NCBI taxonomy): domain Eukaryota; kingdom Metazoa; phylum Chordata; class Amphibia; order Anura; family Ranidae; genus Rana; species Rana temporaria. The sequence continues at coordinate 58,835,744 of NC_053490.1, forward strand.
TTATTATAGATTATAGGGCACGTGATCCAATCAAAAGACAGCTTGATACCATATTTCCGTGACCTGCATTCACAAGTAGATTTTCTTTTACCCTTAAAGCAGAAAACCAATTAATAAAATCAAATCTTATTTGCACAGCAAATGTAAAAAAAACAAAACAAAACATCTTTCGCTGTAATACATACATTCAATACAGTGATGCCAGCCTGAATAAATTCCAGGTAGAATGACAGACTTTGTCATTCAAACACACCCGTTGGACCAGGCTGTAAAAGACATACTCTTTGTACATGACTCATCATGCCACCTTGGGCTCAGAGTTTTTTTATATATATATATATATATATATATATATATATATATATATATATATATATATATATACTGTATATATAAATGATGTCTATTGCAATTCCTGCTTTCTAAATTAACTGCAAGGTGCCACCATCCAAACCTGGACAGCAGTGAACACCTGGCAGGGTACAGAATTATAAATCACTCAAGAAGCGAAATCAATTTTAGGTGGTGTCGCCAATATTTTTTAACTTTTTTTTTGCAAACATATTTTTTTAACCTCTTTTTTTAAAAGCTAGGCACATGGTTAAAGTGGATGTAAACCTGAAAATTGTATTATTTTTGTTTTATGTCACAATGTAGAGTATTATGCCGCGTACACACGATCATTTTTCAGGTTGTAAAAAACAAAGTTTTTTTAAAAATGTCATTTAAAACGATCGTGTGTGAGCTTCAGAGCATTTTTCGGGTTCTAAAAAAGGGGAATTTTTTTTTCGAACATGCTCTATTTTTTAACGACCTTTTAAATGTTGTCGTTTTTTGGGTTGTGTGTGGGCTTTAACGACGTGAAAATCCCACGCATGCTCAGAAGCAAGTTATGAGACGGGAGCGCTCGTTCAGGTAAAACTACCGTTCGTAATGGAGCAAGCACATAACGCATACATCACGCTGTAACAGACAGAAAAGCGCGAATCGTCTTTTACTAACACAAAATCAGCTAAAGCAGCCCAAAGGGTGGCGTCATCCGAATGGAACTTCCCCTTTATAGTGCCGTTGTACGTGTTGTACGTCACTGCGCTTTGCTAGAGCATTTCATTTTAACGATCGTGTGTAGGCAAGGCTGTTTTAATGATGAAGTTGAAAAAAACGTTGTTTTTTCTAGAGCCTGAAAAACTTGTTTTTTACAACCCGAAAAATGATCATGTGTATGCGGCATAAGATTTCCTATCATCGGTGCCCAATCTTGCCACACAGACTTAATCCAGCTTTGAGCAATCCTCTTTTATTCAGTGAAATAAAACTGACTTACAGAGAAAAACCTTAGTACGTTCCGCCCCCTTGCTGTGAGTGACAGGTTATTTACATATCTCATGCACTAGCTTCAGACAGGCATTATTTTTAAATTCCCACCCCTACTCCTTTTCTGAAGTCATGTGGTAACTTTTCTGGATTTTGACTGGATGATAGCAGAATTTAGTGTAAAGGCTCATACACACGGTCAGACATCCAACAAACTTTCCCTTGGATTTTTGTCTTAATTGATTTGTCCGGTCACACCCATAGCATACACACGCTCAGGCTTTTCTGCAAACTTTTCTAAAAATTACCCAACATCATGTGTTTTTTCTGCTCTTTTCTGTTCTTTACCGCCACCCTTTGGTTAACTTCTGCTATTGTTGGTTGATTTTAACATTGGTTCTGAGCATGCGTATTTGCACTTTGTACAAAAGTTGATTGGCTTGCTGTACACACAGTCAGACAAGGCACCATCGAATTTTTGTTGCCGAAAAGTTGGTCCGTTTGCAGACCCAACTTTTTGTCGGACGAAACACGAAAAAGTTGGTCTGATGGAGCGTACACACGGTCACACAAATTAGAAAAGTTGCCGATTTTGAAGTTGGTTGGCAAAAAGTGTGACCATGTGTATGGGGCTTTAGGAATACACAGGAAAAAATGCATGTTGACAAGGGGAGTGTAGAGGAGGGCGGGGAGTCTACTGACATCACGACTCCACCCACAGAGCTCCAGACAACAGACCCACCCACAGAATCTGCAGTTTTTCAGTTCTTATAACAGACAGAGGGGAAACATTTGCCAGGTAATTATACATGCAGGAGGCATGTATATCCTTATAGATGGCTTGCCGCGATGGAGACAAAGCCGTCATAGAAGCGACGGGAGATCCGACTTGGATTCCCGCCAATTCTAGCTGAGGCATTTGGTGTGCATTCCTGAGAAGGAGAACTCCACGCCAAATTTTAAATAAAAAACCGACATGGGTTCCCCCCCAGGAGCATACCAGGCCCTTAGGTCTGGTATGGGTTGTAAGGAGACCCCCCCTACGCCGAAAAACCGACGTAGGGGGTCCCCCTACAATCCATACCAGACCCGTATCCAATGCACGCTACCCGGCCGGCCAGGAAAGGAGTGGCCGCCCCTCCTGAGCCGTACCAGGCCGCATGCCCTCAACATGGGGGGGTTGGGTGCTCTGGGGCAGGGGGGCGCACTGCGGGGCCCCCCCACCCCAGAGCACCCTGTCCCCATGTTGATAAGGACATGGCCTCTTCCCGACAACCCTGGCCGTTGGTTGTCGGGGTCTGCGGGCGGGGGGCTTATCGGAATCTGGGAGCCCCCTCAAATAAGGGGGCCCCCAGATACCGGCCCCCCACCCTAAGTGAATGAATATGGGGTACATCGCACCCCTACCCATTCACCTGAAGGCAAAGTGTAAAAGTAAATAAACACGACACAGGGTTTTTAAAATAATTTATTAGTCTGCTCCGGGGGCCCCCCTGTCTTCTTTAGCTCTTTTAGCAGAGGGGGGGCTTCTTCTTCACCGCCGTCTGGTTCTCTTCCGCTCTCCGGGGGGTCTTCTCCGCTCTCCGGGGGTCTTCTCCGCTCTCCAGGGGGTCTTCTTCTATCTTCTCCGCTCTCCGCTGTTGACTCGGGGCACCCCGGTTCTTCTCCCGCTCTCCGGTGCCTTCTCCTTCAGAGCTCTTCTGTGACGTCTTCTTCTTCTCTTCTCTTCTTCTCCCTTCTTCCGATGTTGACACAACACCTCTTCTCGCTGCAATGACGGGTGCGCGGTTTGCATCCGATTTATATAGGCCTCTTATGATGTCACAGTGCCATCATGCTCCGGTACCTACCCACATTCCTCTACCACGGTACCACATGTTTTGCTTGGGGATCAAATGCTTATTTTACTGACTGATCTACAACTTTAAGTGTTACTAAATCCACAACAGTAAAATCAGTCAGTATATGCAGTAAAGCATGCTTGTTATATTCAGTGTAGAACATAACGCTGTTTGATCCTGTATGCACAGATCCTCCCCTCCCTGCACTGTTCCCTGGACAAATGCGGATAAGACAGAGCCTTTGGAGTCAGGCTGCACATGCTCAGTTTGGTGTGTATTGCTATAGAGGTTTTTTTTTCTTGGGAGAGTGCACGTGATCAGCACAGGGCCAATCGGCACTGTCCGGATATATCCAAACAGAGGACCAGGAGCCCTGCGGCCTCATAGGACAGCTCAGTGCAGTATGAAAACTCCTACTACAAGCTTCACCAGGAACCGATAGAAATCACAAGACTGCTTAATACTGCTGATGAGAAAAGGTATTTAGCAGTTTATATTTACTTAAAATATTTTCCCCACTGTAATTATTTTAATTGTGTACCATTATAATCCAACTGTAAATGCACTGATTATTATAATTATTATTATTGTTATTATTTTATCTTTTTTTTTTAAAACTTGTACCATTGTAATCCATTATGCTTTATAGTAAGATGTACAGTAAACATGCATTTATTGTTATCTTTACAACACAATACCATAAAACATAACCAGAAGGCTACACTTAATAGAATTTATAAATTATATAAATGAATTATATATAAGAATTGCTATTGGCTGTCCTTTACAGATAATGTTGTTCTGTTTTTGCTCTCGGTATGTGAACAAATATAAATACTGTTTCTGCAAGCACATAGGTGCTATAATCACACTGTTGAAAGTAAATCGTCCTCTTTTCTTTAAAGTTGGATATTAAAAATCATAATCCCCTCAAACAAGGAACATTTCATCTACTTTAATCCTAACAGCTAGTGCAAACATCTCTTTTTTCTGTAAGTTTACTTTGCATTTATGAAGACAAATTTAATTGCTGCTGCAGTTATTCAGCATAATTCTGAAAAGTAAAAGCATAAGGTGCCCATAATGCAGAAGATTAGTCATTTCCACTAAGGCATTTCAGTCATGTTTATCAAATCTCCAAGCATTTGTTGCAGGAATCGAACTCGGTCAAACATTGTTGTAGCTGTACAATACAGAATCCATCTAGGATTGCATGTGTCTAGGATCCATCTAAGATTGCATCGCTTGATAAAGCCTGCGGACAGGGTCTACCCAGTGTACCCGAGAACTGGTTGGAGTCTAAAAACGTGGGTACATACATTTTTTTTATGTTTGGCCATTGAATGATCACAAAAATAAGGCAGTTTACAGTCAGAGCACCCTATGATACGAAACCTATTCTTTCTATTCTTCTATCCTTCCTCGATTGATAGCTCCATCCCCCCACCCACCCCACCCCCCGTGCTACTCCTACTCTCTCTGCCAGGGAAGAATCCCAAGAAGACCTGGAAACTATGTCAGTATCCAATATGGCTGCGCTAATTCGCGCATTGGGCATCAGCCAACAGGACGCAATGGCGAATCTGTGTTCACGACGGCGCATCGGCACTCGCAAAGCGTGTTAATTGCCAACGTCCACTGGCCTATATAAGGACAGCAGCTCCTCTCACAAATTGCTGGATTATCTTTAGCTTTTGCTTCTGCTTGATTACACGCTACTGTCAAGAAAGTTTCCAGACACACACATATGCGCATGCGCCAAAAAAAAAAGAACGAGCAGAACAGTTACAGGCACATATGCAAACGCAGATGCGTGAACACGAACAAGCATTTTATCACCAAGACTGGCGCCAAACGGCCTATTTAATTAAAGCTTCAGTACTGGCTAATTGCTGTTTGGTCTGCAGCGTTCTGTGTATGTTCCTGATTCCTGTGTTTGGCTTCTGATCCTGACCATTCCTGTCTGCTACCTGCTCTGACCCCTGACTTCACCCCAGATTCTGTCTCTGCCTGCTGCTCCTGTTTGATCCTGCATCTGTTGCCTACTGCCTGTGGCCCGACTACGCTACTGCCTGCCGTTTATGTCTGATCTGTCTGCCCGTTAAGACCCGGCTCGCCTGACCCTACTTCCAGCTCCTCCAGCATGCTACAGCTCCTTCAATCCAGCTCAGCATCTTCAGGCTCCTGCTTCTTGTTGTGAATCCACAGTCTGTCATCAGCCAAGCCCTGCCAGTTTGTCTGCTGTCTCATCTGCCTGCTATCAGTGAATCCTAGCTTCCTTCCTGTGGTTTCCAACCTACTACCCACCCAGACTACTGGACTGGTCCTAGGCGCGCTTACCCCACCGTGCTCCAGCTGTCTCGCCATCAGTGGCCCTCAAGCCGGAGCTGCACAAGAGGCCTTGCTCTGCATGCCGGGCTCACCAGCCAGGTATGTGACAGTACCGAACAGCCATGACTGAGCTTGCAGGAGGACCCTCTGCCTTGCACAAAGTCTTCCAGAATCTCGCAGATCTTACACAAGCAGTCAAGACCCTGCAGGAGAAATACGCTCAACTGGAGGAACATGTGCAAGTCCTGGTTTCATCTGCGAACACTGTTGCTTTCACTTCTTTGACTGCTCAAATAGTAACCAGTGCTAGCCCTGCAGTGGTAATGTCATCCCCTGAGCCACGTGTACCAACCCCTAAGGCCCCGTACACACGACCGAGTTTCTCGGTAGAATTCAGCCAGAAACTCGATGGGAGCCGTATTCTGCCGAGGAAACCGGTCGTGTGTACACTTTTGGCCGAGGAAACCGACGAGGAACTCGTCGAGCCAAATAGAGAACATGTTCTCTATTTCCTCGTTAGTCAATGGGAAAACTTGGCTCGCCGAGATCCTCGGCGGCTTCACAAGGAACTCGACGAGCAAAACAATGTGTTTTGCCCGTCGAGTGTGTACGGGGCCTCAAAGATTCTCTGGAGACCGAACTAGGTTTAGAGCATTCCGCAATGTGTGTCAGCTCTACTTTACAGTTTAACCACAGACTTTTTTTATTAGAAACTACAAAGGTGGGGTTCATCATATCCCTGCTCCAGGGTGAACCCCAAACCTGGGCTCATCCTCTGTTGGAAGAAAAATAGGCACAGCTAAACACCATTTCTTCCAGGCAATGTCCCAATTGTATGAGGATACACAAGTCCACTCTTCATGCACTCCAGCAAGGCCACAGGGCGGTCGAGGACTATGTCACTGATTTCAGGTGCTGGAGTACAGATACCAGCTGGAACAAGGCAACTCTGCGATATTAATTCAGCCTGGGGCTATCAGAAAGTCTGAAGGATAAATTAGCTTGTGTAGGTGTGCCTTGGAAGACTTAATTACGCTATCGATCCAGATTGATCGTTGCCTACGCGAACGCAGGTGGTAAACATCAGCATTACTGTCCTGGCCTGTACGGATGATGCCCAAAGTTCCAGTTACAGCCCATCCAATACCTGTCAAGCTGGTTCCTCCTGCACCAGAAGCAGTAGCAGCTGTGAAGCTTGGTCTGATTCATTCATCACTTTCTCCAAAAGAACGCTCATGATGTCGACAAGGCAATCTCTGCCTCTACTCTGGAGAAGCCAGCCACTATGTGCGCAGTTGTCCAGCTAAACTGTGTAAATGTCTCTCCGTCTCCCCAGCAAATCAGACGCCCTGTCTGCCAACTCACCTCATATTACTGTTCCTGTCTCCTTCTAGCTTCCAGGTAGATTTGGTGTCGATAACAGCAATTTTCGACTCAGGGGCTTGCAGTTGCTTCATCAAACTGGCTTTTGCAGCTTAACAATGTTTTCTTCTCCTCTCTAAGGCCCCCTACACACAAGAGGATCTATCCGCTGGAATTTATCCGCGGACCGGTTTCAGCGGATAGATCCCCTGGTGTGTACGATCCAGCGGATATTTTTCAACGGATATTTTTTCCGGCGATGTATTTCCAGCGGATCAAAATTTCTTAACATGCTAAGAAATCGATCCGCTGGAATCCAGTCCAGCGGATTGATCCGATGGTCTGTACAGACTCACCGGATCAATCCGTCCGAATCCATCCCTCGCATGCGTCGTAATGATTCGAGTCCTTATATTACAGCGTCGCGCACGTCGCCGCGTCATCATCGCAGCGACGGCGCGACACGTCACCGCGGAGGGAATTCCGCTGGGATTTTGATCTCATGGTTAGTACAACCATGAGATCAAAATCCGCCAGAGGATTTAGCCGCGGAAACGGACCTCGGGACCGTTTCCGCGGATCGATCCTCTCGTGTGTACTAGGCCTCAGAAACAGGGACTTTCCATATTCCTGGCTGATGGGTCTTGTGTAAAATCTGAACTAGTGACGAAAGAAACTCCACCTTTGCTGGCTATCACCCCTACCAATCATAAGGAACTCTTACGTCTAGATGCTGTATCACCCTCTACCTTGCTATGTATGGACATTAATGCTGAACTCTGCCAAAGGGTGCCCGGGTCTTATCACGAATACCAGGACATTTTCAGTAAATGGGGAGCAGACACCCTTTTCCCACAAAGGTCTTATGACTGCCCCATTGAGCTTCTTCCGGGGGCTGAAATTCCATTTGGCCGGATCCTCAAACTTTCCAAAAATTAGGAACTCTAAAGGAATACTTTGATGAGAACCTTCAGAAAGGGTTCATCCACTCTTCAACTTCACCTGCTGGTGCAGGAATGTTTTTCGGAGAAAAGAAGGACCATTCTCTACGACCATGTGTGGACTATCGTGACCTAAATAAAAATTACAGTAAAAAATCGCTTTCCCTTTCCCTTGGTACCAGAACTCTTCCAGAGACTTCATTATGCTACCATCTTCACAAAATTAGACTTAAGAGGAGCTTACAATCTAATCCGTATACGAGAGTGGGATGAGTAGAAGACTGCCTTCCATACCTGGTTTTGCCATTACGAGTACCTCGTCATGCCATTCGGTCTGTATAACGCACCAGACACATTTCAACATTTCATCAATGACATTTTTAAAGACTATGGGCCGGATTCATAAAGACTTACGCCGACGTATCAGTAGATACGCCGTCGTATCTATGCGCTCATTCTTAAAATGAGATACGCCTGAATGTTGCCAAGATACGACCGACGTAAGTCTCCTACACCGTCGTATCTTGGGTGCATATTTACGCTGGCCGCTAGGGGCGCTTACGTTGATTTACGCGTTGAATATGTAAATTAGAAAAATATGCCGATTCACGAAAGTACGCACGCCCGTTGCAGTAAGCTACGTCGTTTACGTAAGGCGTGCGCCGGCATAAAGATAAAACACCTCTATAGGTGGCGCAGCCCATGCAAAGTATGGACGACGGAACAGCCGGCAAATTTTACGTTGTTTGCGTAAGCCGTACGTAAATGGGGCTGGCCGTAGGTTATGTTCACGTTGAAAGCATTGAGCTGACGTATCTTAGGGAGTATTTGCGACGTGATTCTGAGCATGCGCGCGCATGCGCCGTACCAATGCCCCTTCATTTACATGTGGGTTACGGTTAATTTAAATGTACTGTAGCACGCCCACTACCAGCCTACTTTGAATTAGGTGGGCTTACGCCGGCCCATTTTCGCTACACCGACGTTACTTACGGAGCAAGTGCTTTGTGAATACTGGCCTTGCCTCACTATGTTACGTCGGCGTAGCGCAAAAGGGATGCGCTACGCCGGCCAAAAGATGCGCCCTCTTACGTGAATCTGGCCCTATCTGTATATCTTTGTCATTGTGTACTTAGATGACATCCTCTTATTTTCTGCTACTCTTGAAATCCACTGGGGACATGTCAAGATTGTCTTCTGCCATCTCCGCCAACATGGACTCTATGCCAAGCCTGGAAAGTGTGAGTTCGAGCAGCAAAGTATTCAATTCTTGAGCTTGATAATTTCTACTGGAGGTATCGAAATGGATCAGCAAAAAGTCTCTGCAATCCTGACTTGGCCAGCACCCACAGATAAAAGAGAGATCCAGCGGTTATGTGAGGTTCGCTAATTTTTACAGCACATTTTTTAAAAACATTTCAGCTATCATCATGCCCATTACACAGCTTACCAAGCAGGGTGTTTGTTTCCGCTGGTCTTCTGAGGCTCAGGTTGCCTTTGAGACACTTAAAAGGCTGTTTACATCCGCCCCTGTACTAAGTCATCCAGATCCAACACTACCTTATATCCTGGAAGTAGACGCTTCTTAGAGTGTAGTCAGGGTGGTTCTATCCCAGCGTCCTTCTTCTCAAGGAAACTTGCCTCTGAAGAGAGGAACTATGACATGGGAGATCGGGAGTGCCTTGCAATTAAAGCTGCCCTTGAGGAATGGAGATATACATTAGAAGGGGCAGCTCACCCAATACTGATCTATACAGATCACAAAAACCTTGATGTCTTAGGACTTCTAAATGTCTGGGCACTCTTCTTTTCAAGGTTTTCTTTCCATTTTACCTACAGGCCGGGTCAAAGAATGTCAAGCCTGATGTGTTGTCACACATGTTTGAGGACCCTAAGGACTTCCCAGTACCAGATCGTTCCTGCCAGCAGGGACTTTCCTGTTGCTACAGACCAAACTTGCATCACAGCTGAAGCAAGCATCTGCAGTTACCCTCAGTCCTATACAGTAAAGGACACCTTACAGGCAAAAGAGGGTCTTCTTTGGAGAGGAGATCAAGTCTTTGTCCCAGAAAATATTCAAATAACAGTTCTGGGGTTCTGTCAAGACCACCCCTTAGCAGGACACTTCAGAATCCGCAAGGCGGGGGAATCGGTGGCCTGATCTGGAAATGGATTGTAAAGGCTACTTTAATGCATGCATTACCTGTACCCAAAGTAAGACCACCTGAAACAAGGCCTGGGGTTTGCTCAGACCTTTGCCTGTGCCCAACAGGCCATGGACCATGATCTCCTTCGACTTTATAGAGGAACTGACACCCTCTGAACGCTGTACAGCCATTTTTGTCATAGTTGATCGGCTGTCTAAAATGTCTCACTTCCTACCTCTGAGAGGTACACCATCTGCTGTGGAGACTGCTCGATTATTTGTAAAGGAGATCGTTAGGCTCCATGGGGTGCCCATAGACATGCTCTCAGACCAAGGGGTTCAATTCAAATCAAGATTCTGGAGAGCATTATGTGAAACCCGGAAGATCAAACTTTCTATGTCTTTTGCATACCACCCGCAGTCTAACGGGCAATCAGATCTTTGAGCAATACATCCAGTGCTTCACGTCATTTGTCCAGAATGATTGGGTGTCACCCCTGCCGTTAGCGGAGTTCGTCTAAAATAACTCCTGTCATGCAGCCACAAAGCATTCTCCATTCTTCGCAAATTATGGTTTTCATCCCACCTTTCTGCCTGACCTTGTTCCAGCCGTCCAAAGCACCTTGGACTTTTTCAGTTGTAACTACAAGCTGTTACAGGAGGCTGTGACCAAAGCACAGGAGGATAACAAGAGGGCATTTGATAAAGGAAGGGGGGAAGTGATCTTGCAACCAGGGGACCAGGTATGGCTAGCCACTACCAATCTGTAACTGGCATGTCCTTCAAAGAAGCTAGCTCCTAAATGTGTGGGGCCATTTCTAGTGAGAAGGAGAATTATGTTTCTTATAAACTGTCATTGCCAGAATCTTTTAGGATACATCCAGTGTTCCAGGTGTCCTTATTAAAGCCTACAGTGCCAGATCCTTTTCCAAATCAAGAAACTGGACCACCTGAACCTGTAATCATCAATGGGGATGAGGAGGTTGAGGCAATTGTGGACTGCAGAAAGAGAAGGGGTCAAGTGCATTTCCTGATCGAATGGAAGGGTTATGGGCCAGAGGAGAATTCCTGGGAGCCAGAGCAGAATGTACATGCTATGGACTTGGTTCATACCTTCTTTCTCAATCATCCACAGAAGAGCCAGCTGGGCATCCGGAGGCTGCCCGTAAGAAAGGGGCAATGTAAGGAAAGGCGTCAGCATAGTACAGCTGCTGTTTCCAGACACACACACATATGCATGCGCCAACAAAGAACGAGCAGAACAGTTAATAGCACATATGCAAACGTGCATGCGCGAACGCGGACAAGCATCTGTCACCAAGCCTGGCACCAAAAGGCCTATTTAAACAGAGCTTTAGCACTGGCTAATTGCTGTTTGGTCTACAGTGTTCTATGTATGTTCCTGATTCATGTGTTTGGCTTCTGATCCTGACCCTGCTTGCTTCAGACCATTCCTGTTTGCTACCGACCCCTGGCTTTGCCCCGGATTCTGTCTCAGCCTGCTACTCCTGTCTGATCCTGCATCTGTTGCCTACTCTGCCTGTGACCTGATTACGCTACTGCCTGACGTTTATGCCTGATCTGTCCGCCCATTTCCGACCCGGCTTGTCTGACCCTGCTTCCAGCTTCTCCAGCCTGCTACAGCTCTTCAGTCCAGCACAGCATCTTCTGGCTCCTGCTTCCTGTTGGGCATCCACAGTCTGTTATCAGCCAAGCCCTGCCAGCCTGTCTACTATCATCCAATCCTGGCTTCCTTCCTGTGGGTTCCAAGCTACTACCTGCACAGACTACTGGACTGATCCTAGGCACTCTTACCCCGCCGTGCTCCAGCAGCTTCTGTCTGAACAGTCAGTGGCCCTCGGGCCGCAGCTGTACAAGAGGCCTTCCTCTGCACATCAGGCTCACCAACCAGGTAGGTGACAGTTTCCTGACCCTGCTTACCCCTGACTGGCTCTTGCTTCTCTCCTGGCTCTGAACCCGGCTTGCTCTACGGACCTGCTTCTGCCTTGTTCCTGATTGACATTCTGTGTTTGACCCTGGATTGATCTCAACCACGCTTCTGCCTCTGCTCCTGACTGACTTTTTGTGTTTGACCCCGGCAAGGCTTCTGACTTTGCTTTACCCATCTGTCAAAATCGGTCATCTGCTTTGACCACTCCTCTGCTCTTGGGTGTCTACACATCTGGAACCATCAGGCAACTTCACCTCCAGGCAACCCATGCATCTTTGGGCATAGCACCTTCTGTCACCACCTTCAGGGGTACTCTGCACTTAGACGCAAGGAAAGCCCTCTCATCACCTCAGCCTCCAGTCAGGTATGTGACACTCTCCCTAAGCAGCTGATCTTACTCCCACATCGCAGGCACACCGGATGAAGCCGAATCTCCTATTTAACTATTTCTGTGTTAAGATGGCCATGGGATTTTGGTATCCAAAAATATATGCCTTCCTCTCCAAAATGGCCACCTGGAGCCCATAGAAGGGGAAAAATTAGCCCTTAATGGTCTCCTGCCAGCATGAAGAAAAGACACAGTGCCACCTTGACTTCAGTGGATATAGTGCAGCCCAACACCTGCCGCTATCTGGTAAGCCTCCCCCTATTATTGGTGGTGGCGTCTTTGGCTGTCTTTGTACTTCGAGGGTCACACCTGTGGTTGGACACTTTGTTGGATCACATTTTCACCTGTTTGGACTTTTATTTGCCATCAGGGACCAGTGTTTTTGCACTATTTACCTATAGAATATTGCTCACCCATTAACTGAAGTTTTAGCATAATTTTCACAGTATACATATCAAGCAAATTACTCACTAGTCGAATTGTTTCATCTGTTTACTAATTAGAGGTGTTTTTTACATTTGTTAAGCAAATTGTTTTAAGAATAACGGGCCAGATCCACAGCCAGCTGCCGTAACTTAAATATTGCCATTTAAGTTACACTGCCGCAAAATTTCTACCTAAGTGCCCGATCCACAAAGCACTTACCTAGAAATTTTGGGCTGTGTAACTTAAATCCGGCCGGCGCAAGGCGTTCCCAATTCAAATGGGGCGAGTCCCATTTAAATTAGGCGCGCTCCCGCGCCGGACGTACTGCGCATGCTCGTGATGTAATTTTCCCGACGGGCATAGCGTGAAATTACGTTACGCCGTGTTTTGTGAATCGCGCCGGGTAAAAAAAATTGCGTTGGGGAAAAAAAAAGATACGGCGAAAAAAAAAAAAAATCAGCGTCGCTGCAAAGAAGGGTCTACTTTTACAAGGTGTAAACAGTTTACACTTTGTAAAAGCAGCCCTAATTTTACAATTGCAACTTAAGTATTTACGGAGATTTCACGAAGCTAAACCGCTTCGTGGATCTCCGTAAGTGCTCATTTGCATACGTGAAGAGTATATTTCGACTCGAAATGCCCCCAGCGGCGGATGCGGTACTGCATCCTAAGATCCGGCAGTGTAAGTCCCTTACACATGCCGGATCTTCTGCCTATCTTTGGGAAACTGATTCTGTGGATCAGTTCCAAAGATAGAAACAGGGATACGACGGCGTATCAGTAGATACGCCGGCGTATCCCTTTTGAGGATCTGGCCCAACATCTGTACACATAAATAGCGCTGCACTTTCCATTTCTACACTCTGCTGGACAGCTGACTGGCTCCCTGTGCTGCTTCTCCCTTTACCTATATAAGTTCTGCTCTACACAGGCTAAAACAACTAATACCAAGTTAAGTACTTAAAGTGGAGGTTCACCCTAAAAACGAATTCTTAACATTAGAGCCAGCATAGTAAGGGCATATACTTTCGGCAGGTTTTTTTTTTTCTCCGTACTTACCTTTATATTCTGATTTGGTCCAGGGCTTTCACGTTCTGATGACTCCAGGACTGGGCGTTTCTATCCCTGCCTCAGGGTTCCGATGACTGCGGGACTGGGCGTTCCTATCCTTCAGTTCGATGATTGACGGCTTGTGAAACAGGTGACCTGTCGCACAACGCGCGTCACCAGATTTCCAGAAATAGCCGAGCTGCGAGACGGCACTATACGGCACTTGCGGTGTAGAGCTGACTGCACAGGCGCCGTGTAGTGTCGACTCGCAGCTCGGCTATTTCCCGACATCTGGTGATGCGTGTTGTGCGACAGGTCACCTGTTTCACAAGCCGTCAATCATCGAACGGAAGGATAGGAACGCCCAGTCCCGCAGTCATCGGAACCCGGAAGCCCTGGACAAAAACAGAATATAAAGGTATGTACGGAGAAGAAAAAAACAAAACAGCCGAAAGTAAATGCCCTTACTATGCTGCCTCTGCTAGATGTAATATTAATTTTTTTTTTTTTTTTTTGGGTGAACCCCCGCTTTAATGTGCACTGCTTACATTAAAAATACATTTAATAAAATAATAATGAATGCATTTATTTTTGTCTTTTATATCTGTCCGGAGTCCAGCTGTAATGTTTAATGGGAAAGTTTAAAAAATGTAGAAAAAAAAACTGTCTAAGGCGGTTTGAAAAATATAGTAACTGGTGTAAAATAAAGCCCCTGGAGAGCTGAATAAAAAGTTGCAGTTTACCGCACTGGCCGTCAGTCACCGTGAACTTTAGCTGTGGCATGGCTGCTCTTTTATAAACTTGCAGAACAGTTGTCTGTGATGAGCATTCACTCTGAGCCATTTCCCTAACCACCACCTATTGTATGTGATCGTTCAATTAAAGTGAATGATGTGTGAAATTAACACCACTGAAATGTGTTGCAAGTCACTGTTCATCAGTATTCCACATCTAACGTCCATTTTTTGCTTTATAAACACTAAAATACATCTGAAAATAAAGGATATTTTACAACTTTGCAACAGCAAGCTAAGTTAGCAGAGCCAGCCAGGCAAGACGATGGACAGGCCAGTGTAGGATGGATGTGTTCTTAGAATATTGATAAGCTGTCCAAAGCACCCCCTTTATTCTGTGTAGCCTTAGAGGAAATCTATAATGCGTCTTTTTTTTTCAAATTGTTATCTTTTATCTTAGTTTTACTATATACATATGTCTTTGTTTTACAAATAAATATTATATACAGCGGGTAAAATAAACATTTTGCACGTCACCATGTTGTAATAAAATGGAATGAAACAGGTAAAAAGTATTGCACACATGAAGAAAGGGAGGTGCAAATAGCATAGAAAGCCAAGACACTAGCTAAAATCTATCCGTAATTAAAAAGCAATCCTGCCCCTTGTCAGTACAAATTAATTTCAGCTGGTTCAGTCTCACCTGATGACCTATAAAACGGTGTCTCATTACCAAGGTGTCACACAAGAAACATCTCATTATGGGTAAAAGCAAAAAGCCTTCTTAAGACCTTCACAATCTTATTTTTGCCAAATATACTGATGGCATGGTGAGTACTGAAGATTTATAATCTTCTGAATGTTCCAGTGAGCACTGTTGGGGCCATAGTCTGGAAGTGGAAAGAACATAATTTCACCATAAACCGGCCACGACCAGGTGCCCCTCGCACAATTTCTGACAGAGGAGTGAAAATAATTATCAGAAGGGTTGTCCAAAAGCAAAAGACCACTTTTGGAGACCTTCAGAAAGACCTGGAATTAGCAGGTACAATTGTTTCAAAGAACAATAAAGTACTTAGCCACCATGGCTTGTATGCACGCTCACCACGCAAGACTCCATTGCTGAAGAAAAAGCATTTTGAAACTTGTTTAAAGTTTGCTGCACAACATTTAGACAAGTCTGTGAAATATAGCCTGGTCAAATGAGACCAAAATGTAACTCTTTGGATGCCATAATACACACCATGTATGGAGGTCAAATGGCACTGCACATCACCCCAATAAACACCCCAATACCAACAGTGAGGATGGGAGGTGGGAACATCATGGTGTGGGGCTGGTTTTCAGCATACAGTATACGGTACTGGCAAACTTTGTGTCATTGAAGGAAGAATCAATGGAAAAAATGTACCAAGACATTCTTGATAAGAATATGCTGCCAGGATGATGAAGATGAAGCAAGGGTGCACAGTTCATCAAGACAATGATCCCAAACACAAAGTCAAGAAACTCTCAATTGGTTTCAAAGAAGGAAAATAAAGCTGCTAGAATAGACCAGCCAATCACCTGACTTAGATCCAATAGAAAATTTATGGAAAGAACTAAAGATTAGAGTTCATAGATGAGGCCCACAAAACCTTAAAGATTGGAAGACTGTGTGGCAGAATGGGCCATAATCACACCTGAGCAATGCATGCAACTAGTTTCTCCATACAGGAGGCATCCTGAAATTGTCATTACCAATAAAGGATTATGTGCCAAGTATTAAATACATTTCAGTTAGTGTTCTCAATACTTTTTTTCCCTGTACCATTCCATTTGATTACACATAACTTCATTTCTGAACGTATTTTTTATTTTTTTTTTGTTTCTTTGTCTGTATGGATTGCATGGGTTGTTACCGACATGTGGTGAAAATTTCGTGTCAATAGAACCAAAATCAAAATGTGATTATTTTAAAGGGGGTTATTCTTCTTTATACCAACTGTATAGCCTCCGAGCACCATTCCTTGCTTCCGCCCCCTACCCACCCCCGAGCACTGTTCCTTGGTTCCACCTCCTACCCACCTCAGAGCACCATTAGATACATTCAGAGCTGGAGGTGTCAGAACGGCGTTCCCCCACGTTCCTGCTGAAAAATGCACTATATATGTGCATCAGGTGTTCCAACAATTGCACTATACATGTTATACTGTAAATGTCACACACACACATACATCAGAGTGCGCAATAATTAGATGGCCAGTATTTGTGGTCTGTCTTTAAGGGGGATCAGCCAGGTATAGTATATACATTGTTACATTGGTCCAGACTTAGCCAATTCAACTATGCCAAAACACCCATACCTAAACTTAAGCATTAAAGAGCAGCACAGTTTTCCACCAAACAGCAGAGACAGATAGAAGGTGAGGCTGGAACTCTGCTTCATCTAAAGCAATGTACTGTATAATATATACATACATATACACACAGTATATATACATATACACACCATATTACCAAATATATTGGGAAGCCTGCCTTTAAACGCACATGAACTTTAATGACATCCCAGTCTTAGTCTGTAGGGTTCAAAATTTAGTTGGCCCACCCTTTGCAGCTATAACAGCTACAACTCTTCTAGGAAGGCTGTCCACAAGGTTAAGGGGTGTGTCTATGGGAAGGTTTGACCGTTCATCAAGAAGTGTATTTGTGAGGTCAGGCAAGGTCCATAAAGACATGGATGAGCGAGTTTGCGGTGGAGGAACTTGACTGGCCTGCACAGAAACCTAACCTTAACCCAATAGAACACCTCTGGGATAAAGTAGAGCGAAGACTGTGAGCCAGGCCTTCTCGTCTAACATCAGTGTCTGACCTCACAAATGCGCTTCTGGAAGAATGGTCAAACATTACCATAGACACACTCCTAAACCTTGTGGACAGCCTTTCCAGGAGAGTTGAAGCTGTTATAGCTGCAAAGGGTGGGCCAACTCAATATTGAACCCTACGGACTAAGACTGGGATGTTATTAAAGTTCATGTGTGTTTAAAGACAGGCATCCCAATGTTTTGGGTAATATAGTGTGTGTGTGTGTGTGTATGTATATGTATATATATATATATATATATATATATATATATATATATATATATATATATATATATATATATATATATATATATTTATATAATATAATGTGTGTGTATGTATATGTGTGTGTGTGTATATATATATATATATATATATATATATATATATATATATATATATACACATACATACATGTCAGGTTTTTAAATACTGTTTATACCTTTACTTTTTCCATTGGTAGATGTTCTAGCTTCCCATTCCTTTTATTTGACAAGAGCTTTCTTATCAGTAATTTGAGTGAGCAGAACTGAATAACAGGATTTGTCCCCAATAGATGGCATTGGGATCGTTGTAAACTTTGTGGACTTTGAGTAAGATGTGCAAAACTATTCTTAGCTTTGATCAGAATACTGTAAAATAAGGAGGTCAGTGAATCCATCATCTGAACAGAAGGACATAAAAAAAAATTCAGATCTCGTCACCATCCATCCAGCAAGACCTAGCCACAGAAAAGGTGAAGGCATGCAGTGGTACATAGCATTGATGCTTATCTGATGTCTATTCACACTTGAAGATTCAGAGAATTAAAGCAGACCTAGCATGAGATATGTTTTCATGTTACTTTTTGTAGGTGGGGATGAGACAAACATACCGGAATTTGGTTCATAGGAGGTTCACGCCGAACAGTTCTGAGTGTTAATCTGAACCCTACTAAAGTCGATGAGAGATGAATCTTTACAATTTATTCTGACGATTTTCAAGGTTAATAGAAAAGGGATGGTCAAACAAAGGCACAGGGATATGGGCACTGCCCTAGAGAACATGTGCCTTCAAAAAAAATATTTTCAGTTCATCGGGAGGCGGGCGTTGATGACTGGTTAAGAGCTTTTACAAAAACTGCCTAAACATGACTTAATGCAGAGTATTGATGCACTTGTGAACTATAATTCCCATTTTTGAAGACAACCAGGGTTGTATAAAGCTTACACAATTAGAAAGGGTAAATCCTAAGACCAAACACATCAACATCAAGTGTCACCTATTGAGGTACAATCAAGAGCAAGGTGTTATTGACATTCAATACTGGCCATTAGAGGAGATGACTGTGGATGCACTCACTAAGCCTTTGTTGAAGGAACACCATAGTTAAGCTAAATATAATTTGACAAAGCACATGCTGTTGAGAAGGGGTGTTGTAAGAATAACAGCAATCTGCTTATATATACTGTGAACTATGGGCCAGATCCACAAATAGCGGGCGTATCTTAACTTTTCCCATTTAAGTTACACTGCCGCAAATTGTCCAAGTTAGTGCCCGATCCACAAAGCACTTACCTAGAAATTTGCAGCTGTGTAACTTAAATCTGTCCGGTGCCGCGCCGGACGTACTGCGCATGCTCCCGACGCGATTTTCCTGACGTGCTTTGCGCGAAGTTACGTTGCGCCGAGTTTTGAGAATCGCGACGGGTGTAAAAGAAAAAAAAAGAGTTGCGGCGGGAAAAAAAAAAATTTAAAAAAATTTGACAGCGACGCGGGAAAGAAGGGTCTACTTTTACATGGTGTACTAAGTTTACACTTTGTAAAAGCAGCCCTAATTTTGCCACGGCAAACTAACACTTACGGAAAAAAACACGAAGGGAAAAAGCTTTGTGGATCTCCGTAAGTGCTAATTTGCATACCCGACGCGGAATTTCAACGAGAAATGCCCCCAGCGGCGGCCGAGGTACTGCATCCTAAGATCCGACAGTGTAAAAGTATTACACCTGCCGGATCTTAGGAATATCTATGCGTAACTGATTCTATGAATCAGCCGCATAGATAGAAACAGGGATACGACGGCGTATCAGTAGATACGCCTGCGTATCCCTTTTGTGGATCTGGCCCTATGTTCTGTGTGCATTATATCTATCTGTCCAGCAGGTGGCGTTGTAGTATTATAGTGTATAGTTCATGTTTCCTATGATATAACAGGATGTATTGTCTATCTCAGCGCATGTACTTGTATATTCCTGCTTCCTGTTTCTAATGCTGTAAGGCATAATCTAACATTCTCCATGAAAGTAAAGCTGCATTACTGTATCCAAGAAGCTTCCAGCGCTTAATTTCAATACTCTGCACAATATATATACAAATCCAAGGGCACATTTTTGACTTTTCGTTTTTGTTAATGCATACACTTTAAAGAATAAGTTCACCTTTTTATAGAATGTTACATGGTACACGCGTACTCAGGGTGAACAGGGTCGTGGTTGAGTTCCTGCACCTATTTTCTGAGAAAAAAAAGCTCTGGTATTACTTAAAGCTATGGCTCATTGAAGATTCCGGGGAATGGGCGTTCCTATGGTGAGAGAAGGTGATTGACGGCCGGCCCTGGCACGTCACGCTTCTCCGGAAATAGCCGAAATAGGCTTGGCTCTTCACGGCGCCTGCGCATAGCCTGTGCGCAGGCGCCGTGAAGAGCCGAGACCTACTCCGGCTGTCTTCGGGGAGCGTGACGTGCCAGAGCCGGCCGTCAATCATCCTCCCTCTCCATAGGCACGCCCATTCCCCTGCGGGAGTCGGATTCTTCAATGATCGATAGCACAGTGAGTACGGGGATTAAAAATTTAAGACCGGCATACCGTAGCTCGCGCTACGATGCCGAATGTAATGGTATAATGATGTGAAGGAGGGTGAACCACCGCTTTAATAATAATCTGACAGATTTGAAGCTGATATCCAGGCAGAAAAAAAAGATACAAAATAACGGAGCTCTGTATTCATCAATACATCCTTAAAATTGTTGCTATGGCTGCAACAGATTCTTAAAGAATTATCACCAGTTTGCAGATAAGCCCTGTGTAGGCTTACAGAGAGATGCCAGTACATGGGCATACAATGCATACTGTGAAATTGTCAATAAAATGTGACAGCTTCCTGCACAGGACTAGTGGTTAGACACGTGCAGTTCGGTTCGTTCCGAATCAAAATTCAGATACATTTTCAATATTTGGAAATTCGGATGTATGGAATAGTACCGAATTTAAACAAATCCGAAATAACGAAATTCGAATTCAAATCATTTTCGAAAAAAAATCGAATTTAAATAGTTTTTGAATTTGTATAGATTTCGGTTTCGAAAACTTTTCAAATTCAAACTCTGTGATTGTTATTGATCACCTCTGTGGTTTTAATTTTTTTGCGCTATAAACCCAAAAAAAAACGTAACATTTTGAAAAAAAAAGTAATATTTTTAAAATTTTTGCTATAATAAATATTTTTTTATCGTGACTACATCAGACACTTTTGACGCTATTTTGGGACCATTGTTATTTATACAGCGATCAGTGCTATAAAAATGCACTGATTACTGTGCAAATGACATTCGCAGGGAAGGAGTTAACCACTAGGGGGCGAGGAAGGGGTTAAGCGTGTCTTAGGGAGTGATTCTAAACGTGGCGGGCTTGGCTACAAATGACACGACACTGATTGCTGTTCTCGATGACAGGGAACAGTAGATCAATGTCTTGTCACTAGGCAGAACAGGGAAATGCCTTGTTTACATAGGCATCTCCCCGTTCTGCAGCTCCGTGACACGATCATGGGACACAGGCAGACATCGAGTCCGCGGATCCCGTGGGCACGATCCTGGAGCTCGCGGCAGGGGCGCGCGTGCCCGCATGGAATGAAATTCAAAGCAACGTACAGGTACGTTGCTTTGCGCAGCCGTGCCATTCTGCCGACGTATAAATACAGGAGGTGGTCGGCAAGTGGTTAAATAATTTTTTGCTGTGTCTTTCAAAGTTGTTGTTACATGGCCTGGATTGAACTTTTTTTTTCTACACTTCAAAGAACAAGAATGCAATCCATGCCTGAGATTTAGATTTATCTGTATTCTTTGGGGAAAACATGCTTCTACCTTCTATCTAATTAGGTTTTAATCACAGCTTGTCAAGCAGATGTATGAAACTATGGCAAATCCTTTTTCATAAGGATGAGAGTGATCGGAATTTAACATAAATTTCTTAGGCCGGGTACTCACGAGCAAACATGTACGGTGAAACCGGTCCGTCGGACCGTTTTCACCGTACATGCCTGCCAGAGGGCTTCTGTACGATGGTTGCACTAACCATCGTACAGAAGTCTGCGCGTAAACACTACGCGGGGCATGTCCGCGTCGTCGCCGCGACGATGACGCGGCAATGACGCTGCGACGTTAGCGGGCCTGCCATTTAAAGGCTTCCACGCATGCGTCAAAGTCATTCGACGCATGCGAGGGACGGCGGGCGCTCGGACATGTACGGTAGGTCTGTACTGACGACCGTACATGTCCGAGCGGGCAGGATTCCAGCGGACGGTTTTAAAACACGTCCAGGAATATTTGCCCGCTGGGAAAAGGCCCGGCGGGCAAATGTTTGCTGGAATTCGGCCCGCTCGCGCCTACACACGACCGAACATGTATGCTGAAACTGGTCCGCGGACCAGTTTCAGCATACATGTTTGGTCGTGTGTACGGGGCCTAACAGTACATTTCCTAAGGCTATGGTGTTAAAGCTCAAACCCAGTCCCTAATTTGTGTTTCTTTTATGTTGAACAGGTGAAAGGTTTCTATCATTGTCGGTGACTCTGACTTTTTTGACTGTTACACCATACAAGAAAAGAGATTTTATTGTTTCCTCTGTACCTATAGGAGAAATTTTATCTCACTTTCTATCCCTCTGTTCTCCTGTCACTGGGACCGAAAGTGACATGAAATTTCTCATTAGGGGTTCAGACAGCATTAAAAATTGATTTTATTTGATAGACCAACACAAAGTGGCACATAATTGTGAAGTGGAAGAAAAAAGATAAATGGTTTTCAAAATTTTTACAAATAAATATGTGAAAAGTGTGGCTGGCGTGCATTCAGCCCCCCTAAGAGCCGGTTCACACTGGGGCGACCTGTCAGGCGACTCAGCCGCCTGACAAGTCGCGGTCCACAGTAGTCAATGGAACCATTCTAATAGGAGCGACGCAAGTCGCTCCGACTTAGAAAAAGGTTCCTGTAAGACTTTGGGGGCGACTTGAGGCGACTTGCATTGACTTCAATACTGAAGTCATTTTGCAAGTTGCCTCTCAAGTCGCCTTGAGATCGCCTTGCCGAGTCGCCCCTAAAGTCGTGCCGCCTGTGTGTGAACCGGCTCTTACTCTGACCTCTATCTAAAATCTAGTGGAACCAGTTGTCTTCAGAAGTAAGTCACCTAATTAGTAAACAGTGTCCACCTGTGTGTAATTTTATCTCAGTATAAATACAGCTGTTCTGTATAGCTCTCAGAGGTCATGAAGGTGATGTTTAAAGCAGGGTTAGGTTCTAAAGAAATATCCCAAGCTTTGAACATCTCACGAAGCACTGTTCAATCCATCATCCGAAAATGGAAAGAGTATGGCGCAACTGCAAACCCACCAAGACATGGCCGTCCACCTAAACTGACAGGCCAGGCAAGGAGATCATTAACCCGAGAAGCAGCCAAGAGCCCCATGGTAATTCTGGAGGAGCTGCAGAGATCCACAGCTCAGGTGGGAGAATCTGTCCACAGGACAACTATAGTCGTGCACTCCACAAATCTGGCCTTTATGGAAGAGTAGCAAGAAGACGCTGGGGAAGACCGGGCCGCCGCTAGTAAAAGAGCTGGAAGAAGATAGCGGAGCCCGGCAGAAGGCAGAAAGTACCGGAGAGCGAAAGAAGAACCGGAGAGTGTGAAGAAGGCACCGGAGAGAGCGGAAAAGTCGGAAGAAGACCCCCGAAGTCGGAAGAAGACCCCCGAGCTGCCTAATAAATTACTTTAAAAACCTGTGTAGTGTGTTTTTTTTATTGACACTTTTTCCCCCCAGGGTGGGTGCTGGGGATCTGGGGGCCCCCTTATTAAAGAGGGCTCCCAGATTCTGATAAACCCCCCACCCGCAGACCCCGACAACCAACGGCCAGGGTTTTTCGGGAAGAGGCCCTTGTCCTTATCAACATGGGGACAAGGTGCTTTGGGGTGGAGGCACAGTTCACCAACCCCCCCATGTTGAGGGCATGTGGCCTGGTATGGTCTAGGAGGGGGGGCGCTTGCTCACCCCCTTTCCTGACCTGCCAGGCTGCGTGCTCGGATAAGGGTCTGGTATGGATCCTGGGGGAACCCCTACGCTGTTTTTTTTTGTGTGGGGGATTCCCCTTAACCACTTAAGGACCGCCTTCTGCACATTTAGATCGGCAGAATGTCACGGCTGGGCACAAGCACGTACCTGTACGTCCTCTTTAAGTGCCCAGCCGTGGGTCGCAGGCGCGCGCCCGCGACCCGGTCCGAAGCTCCGTGACCGCGGCCGCGGGACATGCGGACCCGATCACCGCTGGAGTCCCGCGATCGCTCCCCGGAGCTGAAGAACGAGGAGAGCTGTGTGTTCTTCACTGTGGCGCTGTCATTGATCGTGTGTTCCCTGATATAGGGAAGCACGATCAATGATCTCACACGTCCAGCCCCGCCCCCTACAGTTAGAAACACATATGAGGTCACACTTAACCCCTTCAGCGCCCCCTAGTGGTTAACTCCCAAACTGCAATTGTCATTTTCACAGTAAACAATGCATTTTTATAGCATTTTTTGCTGTGAAAATTACAATTGTGTCAAAATTGTCGGATGTGTCTGCCATAATGTCGCGGTCACGAAAAAAAAAATCGCTGATCACCGCCATTAGTAGTAAAAAAAAATTATTAATAAAAATGCAATAAAACTATCCCCTATTTTGTAAACACTATAAATTTTGCGAAAAAAACAATCGATAAACGCTTATTGCGATATTTTTTTTCCAAAAATAGGTAGAATACGTATCGGCCTAAACTGAGGAAAAAAAAGTTTTTTTATATATTTTTGGGGGATATTTATTATAGCAAAAAGGAAAAAATATTGTTTTTTTTTCAAAATTGTCGCTCTATTTTTGTTTATAGCGCAACAAATAGAAACCGCAGAGGTGATCAAATACCACCAAAAGAAAGCTCTATTTGTGGGAAAAGAAGGACGCCAATTTTGTTTGGGAGCCACGTCGCAATTGTCAGTTAAAGCGACGCAGTGCTGAATCGCAAAAACTGGCCGGGTCCTTTACCTGCATTTTGGTCCGGGTCTTAAGTGGTTAAGATCCATACCAGACCGAAGGGTCTGGTATCATCCTGGGGGGAACCTCAATTTTTTTTTTTAATTTTCGCGGGTTCCCCTTCAAGACTCTCCGCACACACGAGTCGCCCCGCAAGTCGGAAAGAAACACCGGACGAGGCTTAACACAGTGTTAACTTCGTTAAATCGCGTTTAACAACCTTTGCCGGCATCTGACGTCTTTACAGCTCTAATGCTGGAGCTTCAGAATGCACTGGTCTTGGCTTAACAGCAGTTTTTTTAAAACGTCCATGGGCATGAGGCCTTATAATAAAGTTATTTTATTTTTTCTTACATTTCTTTTAGATCCAGACATTTGTTTTGAAGGAATGTTTGTGTGTTTTGTATTAATTTTGGTCCCCTTGTCTGCACACTTGGCCGTGCTTACTGCATATTTTTAAAAATATTTTAGAACTAAAAAGTTGACAGAGGTGTAGCGCCCCCCTGACCTCCAGACGTGTGGTGATGACCCCAAAGACAGGAAGGGCTGACATTTTACCTCAGGGTGCAGGTTAATAGACATGGTGGGTGGTGTACAAAGGATGGGCGCCAGTCACTTTTATACTGAACAAAGGTGAGTTTATTGCTCACAATAACAAACGGGGAGAGATGGGTAAGGCACAGGACATCCTTAGTTAAATAAAACAGCAGACCCCTTACACAAGAAGTAGAAAGGTAGACAGCAGTGCAGAAAATGAGCCTTTAAGCTGTAATCAGCAATCTGTACTTTTGTAGTAACAGCTGCCTCCTATAGCAACTGGAAAAGAACTTGCAAAAAAGGGGGCAGGAGTTCTCTGGATGAGCCTGTCTTGATGTTTTCCCAAGCTCTTGATGGTTCCCCGGTCCATGGCAGATTAACCTCTGGTACTTCATCTCAGGTTTCCATCATTTCCTTCATACCACCAAACATCAAGAAGGCTCTCTCTGACAGAACCTCAAGCACATGGCTAGGTCTTAGTCTTTAGGCCTAACCCATGCTAGCTGTTCTTCACACATCCACACCAGACCAAGGTCTGAGTGGGAGGACCCTGATCACTTGACCTTCCCAAATATTTGTACTATTTCCCAGCATGCTCAGTGGCTAGAGACACTCCTACTGATTGGCTGAGAAAAGTATACATATTCATAACCCAGCTTCACTGTAGCTCATCATACTAATGCCAAAGGTAACAGTGCCACCTATTGACAAAAGGGAAGAACCCCAGGCTTAAAGGGTCACTAAAGGAAAAAAAAAATGTTTTGCTGAAATGACTGTTTATTGGGTATAGTTAACTGATTCCTTTTAAAAATGATTAAAAATAGAATTTAATCTATCATATAATGTGCCTCTAGTTTCACTTTCGATTTTAAAGGACATACATGAAGTTCCGGGTGAGAGGTGAGTCGGGAAGACACACAGAACAAAAACAAACAAATCCAGGGCAGTGTTTTGTTTTTAAAATGAATCTGATTGGTTCTGAGGAGTTTTAGACACACAGTAATGACAGCTTAGACCACCGTGAGAAAGCTCCCAGTATGATGGTTATAAGGAAACAGGCAACCAGGAAGTGTGGAGATCACAGCAGAATTACAGCTACTTCAAAGCAAAAACGAACAATGAGGACATGAAACCAGTACGGCAGTAAGGTAAAGGAAGCTATTTAGCTAAAAAAATGTTTTCCTTTAGTGACCCTTTAAGAGAAACCCAAATGATCATAAAGACTACAAATCAGCCAAGTTAGTTACCACCTAGCACCACTAAATTTACAAAATTTACTAATAGCCCTGTTTAAAATGATTGTAAAGGTTCCCGTTTTTTTTTTTTTTTAAATAACAAACAGGTCATACTTACCTCCACTGTGCAGTTCGTTTTGCACAGAGTGACCCCAATCCATCTGTTCTGGGGTCCCACATCAGCTCTCGCGGCTCCTCCCCATATTATATAACCCCCTCTGTGAAACTCTCTCCCGAAGGGGTTACCTTGCGTGTGCACTCCTGTGTGATGTATAGCAAGAGCAATCCATGCTATCCCCTAAAAACAAACAAAGTGCAATAAATATGTGCAAAGACACCAAATAATGGTGAAAACAATATACTTAGTAAGTGAAGTGAATAAATATATGAATAAAGGTGCAGCACCTAAATACAAAATACCTGAATATTAGGCTTGAAACACATATACAAATAAACAAATAAGTGCGCAACCAAAAAAATATTAACTAATGAATGCAAATGTCCTTGCACCTAAAAGGGAAAAAAGACCAACCAAACAAATGATATATTGCATGAACAGTATAGGGACACAGTCCTTAAAACATCACACTGGAGAATGTGAAAATTGATAAAGAGGATCCAACTTCCATCCACTAACAGAGATAATGTAGGTGTCTTCAATTACAATCCCACCATTAAAGGTAAGTAAATGGCCTCTTACCGGATCAGTAGGACCCCCGCAGGGATCAAACAGGCTCTGCACAAAAGGATATCCTCGGCTTATTCCAGACACTCAGTCCTGGTCCACTCCTCCACAGATGATTCGGGGGACACTGCTGTCTCAGGCAAATCTCTCCGGGGATGGTATCCACGTCAGAAAGTGATGCAGGAACGTGTGCATGAAGAGTAAAAATAAGGCTTCATAGTCGGGTATTTAGTAAAAAAGGCGGGTCACTTTATTCCACTCAATGGAAACAGAGTACTGACATCTAAAAGCTCTTAATAGACAAGGTTCGGGCCGATCAGCTGGAAGCGTGGTGACGTCAGCTGCTGATGCTCCACCCGACGCTGTGTTTCTCCCTATCGGGCATCAGCGGGGAACGGAGGCATGGTTTTCACTCCTGTGTCATACACTCGGCGTCCATAGATGATGAAGACCCGAGAATCCGTGGAAAGAGCAAAGCGGGATCGCGCCCAAGGAAATTCGGGGCTCAGGTAAGTAAAACGGGGGGGGGGGGGGGGCTGGGGGGCCGGACACTGCAAGGTGTTTTTTCTCCTTAATGCATAGGATGCATTAAGGTGAAAAAACACGAGGGTTTACAACCCCTTTAAGACAAGGGTGCTACAGAGGTTTTCATCCTTTAATTCATCTGTTTTAACTTTGTTTTTTTCTTATTTTCTTTATTTTCCGCCATAATTCTCATAATTCTCTTTTCCTCTGCCCTTACTACCTGTCTTGAAACAGATGTTGGGATCGATTTACTAAAGGCAAATAGGCAGATCACTTTGGAAAGGAAAAGGAAAAATCGAAACATTCCCCATAGCTTAGTAAATGAGGTGAAGGTCTGCTAACGTCCATCATCCAATCACATGCAAGCAAAAGTTATGTTTTTTTTCCCTGGCACAATATTGAGTATTCTTTACAAAGGGAATTTTTTCCACATTCACTAAGGTCCAGTGGTGGCGGGTGCTGGAGGATTTTAGGGAGGCGTGGGCGCCCCCTCCAGGTCCACACTCACCCTGTATGGTCCGACGCCACAGCTTCTGTCTTCACCCGGTCTTTTTTCAGGGTTATGAATGGCCGATTCGCTGGCATCACAGGGTGGGAGGGCTGCTCCGCGGGAACAATATAAAATTGGCACCTCGGCATGTTGTCACGTGTTGGTGAGGGGGTGATGGACCTGGTAGAAACCTATTGGTCTGTCCCCCCTGCACAGTGCACAGCCACACAGATGGTGTGAGCTGGGGGCGGTGCCCTGAGCTGGGGGGCGACGCCCCTTGTGGATTAGCCACCACTGCTAAGGTGCAAGAAAAAACTCATTGTAATGTGCAATTCTTCCCGCAGAGTGAACAGCCTATTTGCTTTTATTAAATCAACCCCACTGACTCTGGTCACAGAGGCAAAGCTGCAGACATAACTAACCAATACATTTTATAATACAGAGAAAATTAACGCCAATCCCCCTCCACCAGTGGGAGATGGGGATGCGTGATCAGAGGGCCCCTTACCTTAGGAGGCAGATGACGAGTCCTGGGATGACACTCTGATCTCCACTCCTCCTCCCTCCACTGTCTGATTCGGGGAGTGCTTGATGTGGCTGTGGGTGAGCCGTCCCTGGAATAGGGAGCTGAGTCCCGGCTGGAGAGGACCACTGGCTGAGCTGCTCCTTGACTCTTCTAAGCTCCGGGGTCGTTGCTTCTCCTCCTGGTCAAACAGGAAGTGAGTCCTAAGGCTCCCTGCCCAATCAGGTATTAGGACCCGCTTCCTGATTGCCGAAAAGATAAAAAGAAAAGGGCACACCAGCCTTGTGCATTATCTCAAGATAAATTATTAATAAAATAACTTACAAATGTGATGAATAAAAAGCTTGTGAAGACCACTGCTGGCTTTTGGAGCCAATTAGAGCCTCAATTTATATTTGTGTGCTAAAAAACAACAACTTTGGAATCCATGCATCCCGTGCCCTGCATGTAGATTAGGGGCGGGCGCATGGATTACGGGGGTGGCGCCCCTGCACTCCTAATGGAAGGGTCTCTACTGGTTGCAAATAAATGCAGTACTGGATTAATGTTTTCTATATATATATATATATATATATAGATTTCTTTTGTTTAGCCTACGGGCTGAATGTAAGAAATCTAAACGATTTCTCTACCCACACTAATGCCGCATACACACCATCACTTTATGTGATGAAAAAAAAAAAAATTCTGCGAAGTAAAAAACGACATATTTGAAACTTCAATTTTCAAAGACAAAGTTGCCTACACACCATCGTTTTTTCACAATGCTCTAGCAAAGCGAGGTTACGTTCACCACTTTTTTCCATTGAAGCTCGCTTCATAGCTAGCTTCTGGGCATGCGCAGGTGTAAAAACGTCGTTTTAAACGTCGTTTTTTGCTACACACGGTCAATTTCTGTGAAGTAGAAAACTACGTTTTGAAAAACGACACATAAAATTGAAGCTTCAATTTTTTTTGTCGTTTTCCACAAGACATAAAACGACGTTTTCCCCCACACACGGTCATTTAAAGTGACGTTTTGAAAAACTTCGTTTTTTTTCATCACATAAAGTGACAGTGTGTATGCGGCATAACAGGCAGCACAAATTGGAAAATCTCCTGCTGCTCCTACTGTATTCCCAGATTCCCAAACAGTGGGCCAGATTCACAGAGAGATACGACGGTGTATCTCCTGATACTCCGTCGTATCTCTGACTTAGGCCGGTCGTATCTATGCGACTGATTCATACAATCAGTTACGCATAGATATGCCTAAGATCCGACAGGTGTAACCGTCGGATCTTAATTGCAATTTAAAAATGGCCGCGAGGGGCATCTCACTGATTTACACTGAGAAATATGTAAATCAGCGAGATACGGCAATTCACGAACGTACGCGGACCCGACGCAGTGTTGTTACGACGTTTCCGTAGCGGTTTTCCCGGCGTATACTTACCCCTGCTTCTATGAGGCGCAGCCAATGTTAAGTATACCCGTCGTTCCCGCGTCGATTTTTTTTTTTACGTCGTTTGCGTACGCCGATTCAGAAACTCGCGCGCCGCAAGTTACGCTCACGCCGAAACCACTGACGTCCTAGCGACGTCAGTGGGAGCAATGCATGCCGGGAACGGCGCATGCTCATTTAAATCGGCGCGGGGACGTGCCTGATTTAAATAGTACACTCCCCACTCTCCCGGATTTACGATCCGCCGCCACAAGTTTGGAGAACTAGCCACTTGCCTCTCAAACTTGCGGCAGCGGATCTTAAATCACATAGATCACGCGGATCTAAAGATCCACTGATCTGTGTCAATCTAGCCCAGTGCCTGTAGGTGATTGGATGTAGATTCTGTTAAACCAACCAATTTTCCACCCGACTCCTTTGACAAAAGTCAATTGAAAAATCAGCTTTTGTCAAACTGGGTATTGCCGACATGGCCACCCATGGAGTAAATTTTGTCAAGAATGGGCCAACATTGGATGCATGTACAGACAGCTCTGGAGTAAGACAGAATTGATCTGTTCTCAGCAATATGTTATCCTGGGCATTTTATGCTTAGCTCCCCTGCAGCTCTTATAAGTAAAAAACAGTATAAGTAATTCTACAGAAAGTGATTTTAGATCCTCCAAGGCTCCTGCACGCTCCCTGGTCTCTCCTAGCATTAAGCTAACACTCTTTTCAGATAGAGCCAAACATTAATGTAATAGGTTCCTCTTGGCAAAATCTCCACAACACCGGAGACGATTTTTCCATTATGGTACTAAGTATGTTGCAGGTTGTGTGACCGGAAAATATGTGAATGCTATCAACGTAAGCTTTCTAAGGATGTTGCTAGGATACATGACGTCCATGTTGAATTCATGGGTCTCTCATCACAAGTACCACATTAGAATATGGGAAATTGATCTTTAAATGTCATATTTTCTGTACCACTGCACAAATGTACTTCTACTATTCTAGAATATAAAATACTTGAATAGAACAGCCGTGGAACCTGACTTCATTCTAAAAGATCATTATCAAGCAATATGCTACTTTTGTGTTCCTTAACGGCTGTATGACACTCTAGGGTCAGAACAGAGATGAGCAGCGGAGAACAATACAGAAATGTCCTGCAAAATGTTAACACAGACTGGGGAATTCAGTAAAGTAATAACTTTTCTGGCGGTAGGTCCCTTTAGAATTACCTGCGCCTAATTTTGCATGTATTTGAACCCCTTTTCGATACCATTACTGACAGAGGTGAAAAATGTAGGTAATTCTCACTACCACCATATTAAGAACCTGTTGCTCTGACGGATTCTTAACCATTTCAACTCCAGAAGATTTTACCCCCTTCATGACCAGGCCATTTTTTTGCTATTCGGGACTGCGCTATTTTAACTGCTGATTGCTCAGTCATGCAATGCTGTACACAGTCAAAGTTTATATTCTTTTTTTTCACACAAATAGAGCTTTCTCGTGTTGGTATTTGATCACCACTGTTTTTTTTATTGTTTGCAATATAAAAGAATAAAGACAGAAAATGTTAAAAAAAAACAATGGGCCAGATTCACAGAACAAATACGCCGGAGTATCTACTGATACTCCGGCGTATTTTCAAATTTGCCGCGTCGTATCTTAATTTGTGATTCACAAACAAGATACGACGGCATTTGGCTAAGATCCGACAGGCTTACGGCTTTGTACGCCTTCGGATCTTAGGCTGCAATACTTCGGCTGCCGCTGGGTGGAGTTTGCATCGTTTTCCAGTGTCGGGTATGCAAATTAGTTTTTACGGCGATCCACGAAGCTACTCGCGTGCGTTACGTCGTTTTTTCCCGTCGCAAAGTTAAGCCATCTTTTTCATGGCTTAACTTTACAACAGCCATGTTAAAGTATGGCCGTCGTTCCCGCGTCGAATTGTAAAAAAAAAATTTTTGGCGTAAGTACGTTACGCACGTCTCCATTCACAAACACGTCGGGACGCCGTAATTTCGCGCAAAGCACGTCGGGAAATTTACTAACGGAGCATGAGCAGAACGTTCGGCGTGGGAGCGCGCCTAATTTAAATGGTATATCATGTACACATATTCGCCAGCACACCAAGGATCATTGAAAAAACGTCCAAAAAATTAATGCATAATAGCGATCCAAAAAGCAACGTTTCGAGGTCACGCAGGATCTCTTCGTCTTTTGCCTGACGAAGAGGTCCTGCGTGACCTCGAAACGTTGCTTTTTTGGATCGCTATTATGCATTAAATTTTTGGAAGTTTTTTCAATGATCCTTGGTGTGCTGGCGAATATGTGTACATGATTTGCTTTCCGGTTCCCAGCTGGTGATCGTTTCAGCACCCTTTTACTTATTGGCCATTTTCCTGGAAGGTGTGCAGTTGGAATATTTTGTGACTAATTTAAATGGTACACGCCCCATTTGAATTAGGTGGGCTTGCGCCGGATGTCTTTACGTTACTCAGCTGCAAGTTTATACTCAAGTGCTTTGTGAATCAAGCACTTACGAGAAAAACTTGCGGCGGTGTAACGTAAAGACTATACGTTACGCCGCCGCATTTGTACCTGAATCTGGCCCAATATTTTTTACTTTAAAACATTGCCAATGTTTTTTTTTTTTTATCACATTTCTTCATAAATTTAGGCCAAAATGTATTCCGCTACATTTAAATGGAACTTGCTAAAATGTGCATATATCACAGAGCGGCTACTAGCTGTGAATGCAACTTATCTTAATGTACCAACGTCCCAATAATGTGAAAATGGAAATTAATCTGGGCTAATAAAGTGGACTTTTGGCGGTACAGGTAATTAGTGTAAAAAAACTATAAATATGTATTAGTAAAAAACACATGTGAAGAAGATTGTATACACAATTCTGTAAAACCGTATATTAACAACATATAATCTCAGTACATATGACACAAGATAAAAAGGCTTATACTTATGCAAATACACTTATAACATGAAGACGTATAGCACCAGAAAGTGTGTACAGTAGGTGTTTGTGATATTGTGTTTTTAGCACGACAGCATCGCGCTGATTCTCGGCGACATGGTGCCGAGATCTCGCACTCACTGGAATAGTGACAGCACATCCCAGCAAGCGCGTCATAGAAGCGACGGGAGATCCGACTTGGATTCCCGCCAATTCTACACGTGTGCGGCGTTTGTTATGAATCCTGAGGGGGAAGTCCCGCCGGATTTTAAATAAAAATCCGGCATGGGTTCCCCCCTCAGGAGCATACCGGGCCCTTAGGTCTGTTATGGGTTGTAAGGAGACCCCCGTACGCCGAAAAAAACGGCGTAGGAGGTCCCCTACAATCCAAACCAGACCCGTATCCAAAGCACGCTACCCCAGCCGGCCAGGAAGGGAGTGGGGGACGAGCGAGCGCCCCCCCCCCCTCCTGAGCCGTACCAGGCTGCATGCCCTCAACATGGGGGGGTTGGGTGCTCTGGGGAAGGGGGGCGAACTGCGGACCCCCCCACCTCAGAGCACCCTGTCCCCATGTTGATGAGGACAGGGCCCCTTCCCGACAACCCTGGCCGTTGGTTGTCGGGGTATGCGGGCGGGAGGCTTATCGGAATCTGGGAGCCCCCTTTAATAAGGGGGCCCCCAGATACCGGCCCCCCACCCTAAGTGAATGGATATGGGGTATATCGTACCCCTAACCATTCACCTGGAGGAAAAATGTCAAAGTTAATAAACACACCACACAAGGGTTTTTAAAATAATTTATTTTTCTGCTCCGGAGGCTCCCCCTGTCTTCTTTATTAGCTCTTTTACCAGGGGGAGCTTCTTCTTTGATGTCTTCGGGTGGGTGGGGGCCGCCGTCTGGTTCTCTTCCACCGCCGGGGGGGTCGCTTTTAAAAAAGCCCCCACCCCCCGGCGGGTTTCCTCTGGCGTCTTCGGCGGGGGGGCTTCTTCTTCCGCTATCCCGACGGGTCTTCTCCGCTATCCGGGGGGTCTTCTCAACTCTCCGGGGGTCTCCTTCTATGTTCGCCGCTCTCCGCTGTTGACTCGGCGCACCCCGGTTCTTCCTCTCGCTGTCCGGTGCCTTCTTCTTCCGTGCTGTACGTCTTCTTCTCCTTCCGTGCTATGAGTTCTTCTTCCGTGCTGTGACGTCATGTTCTTCACTTCTCTTCTTCTCCCGATGTTGACACGTCGCCTTTCCTCGCTGCAATGACGGGTGCGCGGCTTGCATCGGATTTATATAGACCTCACAATCCCATCATGCTCTGGTACCTACCCATGTGATACCTACCCACTACAGATGGTTACACTTTTCAACTTTTTATCGCTTTATACAACGAACACCTACCATATGCCCAGGAGGCTGGTTAGGTAATTGCGTTGTATATACTTTATTCTACCACTAGCGGTCGGACCAACGTTTTCTCAGAAACTTGATTGAGACACTTCTATGCTCCCGATGAAGCGTCCTGTACGCGAAACATGTCGAGAGTAAAAGAAAGACTTACTTTTTACATATTGATCTCAGCTTTGAGAACCAAAAAACGTATACAGTAGGTGCACGCGATATTGCGTCAATCTCGCTCCCTTTCTCGGTGAGATTGAGCACCTACGAGCCCCATCGCGGGAGCCAGCGCCGAGCTGGCTTGCCGCGATAGAGACAAAGCCGTCATAGAAGCGACGGGAGATCCGACTTGGATTCCCGCCAATTCTTCACGTGTGCGGCGTTTGTTATGAATCCTGAGGGGGAAGTCCCCGCCGGATTTTAAATAAAAATCTGGCATGGGTTCCCCCCTCAGGAGCATACCGGGCCCTTAGGTCTGTTATGGGTTGTAAGGAGAGCCCCCCCCTACGCCGAAAAAACGGCGTAGGGGGTCCCCCTACAATCCATACCAGACCCGTATCCAAAGCACGCTACCCGGCCAGCCAGGAAAGGAGTGGGGACGAGCGAGCGCCCCCCCTCCTGAGCCGTACCAGGCTGCATGCCCTCAAC
Organism: Rana temporaria; assembly: GCF_905171775.1. Classification (NCBI taxonomy): domain Eukaryota; kingdom Metazoa; phylum Chordata; class Amphibia; order Anura; family Ranidae; genus Rana; species Rana temporaria. Next base: position 58,870,819 of record NC_053490.1, read on the forward strand.
ATGGGGGGGTTGGGTGCTCTGGGGCAGGGGGGCGCACTGCGGGGCCCCCCCACCCCAGAGAACCCTGTCCCCATGTTGATGAGGACAGGGCCCCTTCCCGACAACCCTGGCCGTTGGTTGTCGGGGTATGCGGGCGGGAGGCTTATCGGAATCTGGGAGCCCCCTTTAATAAGTGGTAAACAGTAGTGAGAGATAGACGGCAGGATAACCCATCCAATATATCCCCAAAAAAGTACCCTCGGCTTGATAAGGCTCCAGGTGCAGACCGCTTAGGAGCTAAACGTTGGAGGGGGGGTAAACACCTCAGCGTAAAGGCAGAAAGAGAAAGGGGGATTTATTAATAATCCCTTCAATGGTACAGCGTTATCTTAAAAATTTTGCAGAATTCGCCAGAGAGAGTAGCAATGGAGAACAGAGAGAGGGTTATGAATGGCCGCCGTGCCTCTGCTACATGTTTTTGATAACAAAATCCCGAAAAGTATATATTTATTGATTTGTGTGAAAGTTATAGCGCCTACAAGCTATGGTATATCTACTGGATCAGTGACTTATAACAGAACTGAAATATTGCGGCAGATAATCTGACAAAAAACTGATGCGGGGGGGGGGGGGACTGATAACTGCCATTGACATCCCCAGTGCCATTATCACAGTGATCAGTGCTAAAAATATACACTGTTACTGTACTAATGACACTGGCTGGGAAAGGGTTAACATCTAGGGTGATGAAGGGGTTAAATATGTGCCTAACTATGTGTAATGTGTGTACAGGGTGCTGCTTTTTACTAATAAACTCTTAATTTCTTAACCCTGCGCCCCGATCCCACCCAGTTGTGTGACAATAGCGAATTAATATTCACTATCATCACACTGATCCTCCTCTCGGCCAATCAGGAATGGGTTCTTGAGACCTGTCATCCAAACTTGTCAGGTACACCAACTCATTGAATCTACCAGCCCTTGTTAAAGAATAAGCTCACCTTTAGCCCATGTTACACCCTTATTTAGGGAACATGCAACAAATTTCCTTTACATGTATCGCTTAATGGACTGCGAGAGTGCTAATCAGTACCCTTGTAATTCATTCACTCTTTGTGCAGCTCTGAAACTGACAGCTCACATGGAGGTAGGGGCTCAGAGCTGTAGGAACAGTCTGCAGGAGCCTGAGTAAGGAAGGCACATGGCCTGATGCATGAATCATTAAAAATGAGTTTATTACATAAAAATAGGTATATAAAAAGAAATTATACGTATTTGTAAATATGGATAATAACAATGTTATCACTTGGTAAATTGATATAAGGTGATACCCATATAAGGGATAATTGGTTGATTGGCTAACGCGTTTCAAGGGTTTTCCTCTTCATCAGAGCATTAAAGAGCCAAAGCTGATCTGTGTAAAAATAGATAGAGAAGGCTGGATGGGTAGTGTAGCACTAGATAGGTGGTATAGCTTAGCGAATTCTCCTTCGCTGTCATTACTAGGCTATTCCGGGCGATCCACCTATGTTGTGGCGGTGCAGTGTACACTGCTAAACTAGACTGTAGCTTAGAAATGGACACTGCACAGCCACAACATAGGTGGATTGCCGGAATAGCCCAGTAAGGACGTTGATATCCAGTCATTGATTATAGGCTGCAATACCGGAATCACCCACCAGGTCTCCTAGACCAACAACAGGCAATCTCATCTGTATACACCTCCCCTATGGTGCTGAGAGCGATGTGATATGGAAGGAAGGTTCCTACAGCGAAGGAGAATTCATCTGCTATCTAGTGCTACCATCCAGCCTTCTCTATCTATTTTACACAGACCAGCTTTGGCTCTTTAAGGCTCTGATGAAGAGGAAAACCCTTGAAACATCTATTATTTTTATACCTGTAGAAGCCTGACATTGCACCCATGATCCTCTGCCATGCTCCGTGGGCTCCTGTGAAAAAGATAATAAATGCACTTTTTTTTTTGCAAAAAATATGTGCATTTATTATTATTTACACAAAGGTGAACTTCATCTTTAAAGTGGAGGTCTGTGTAAAAAAAAAAAAATATTAAAAGCCAGTAGCTACAAATACTGCAGCTGCTGACTTGTAATATTATGACACTTACCTGTCACTCGGCTCTCGGCTGCTCATGCCGCCATCCTCTGTAAGGGAATCTTGCGGCTTCACTTCCTGGTTCCCTACTGTGCATGCATAGCTCCCAAATGTCTCTGATTTCTAGGGACTGTCCCTGATTTTGAGCAATGTCCCTCTGTTCCTCATTCCTCCTCATTTGTCCCTCATTTTGGTCTGGTCTATATAGGTGTATATAAAATGCACTTTTTATCTATCAAAAAGTGTTTTCCAGTGCTAAACCTTTCATCTGATTTCTAAATTGCTGCATTTGTAAATTCCAAAAGCCAATATAAAGGAATAGTAGTGGTAAAAAAAAAAGCACTTGTGGGTTTAACCAATCTTGTTTTTTATACAATTCTCCTTTAAGGAGGTGTGGCAATGGGGCGTTTCCTATGCCTGCACACTTTTGCTGATAGGTGTCCCTCATTCTCATCTCAAAAAGTTGTGAGGTATGTGCATGCGCAAGTTGTGCTGCGCATCCTCACTGGTCCCTGCTGTCTTCTGGGATCTGTGTGTCTCCCAGAAGACAGCGGGGAGGACAGAATAGACAGTGGAAGTGGCATAGATCGCCTCAATCGCTGAGGCGACATATGCCCGGAAGTGGGAGCAAATACCTGTATTACACAGTGTAACGGTCAGGGGTTAACGCTGTTACGATATTCCATTCCACCAACCCACGACAGCTTATCGATACTCCACAATCCAGCAGACAGGACCCATAAGAGTTCCCCAGACAAACGAGACACACAGCTCTGTTCTCTGGTTCCAAACGAATGGGGCTTTTAATGTAAAACTCAGGCTTTTTATACAGTTAGCAACCAAAAAGCATGTTGCAGTAATCAAAGGGACAATGACACACTCCACCCACAACATCATACAATGGGTACTAACGAGTCCCCCTCAATCCACATCTTAGACAGACATTCTGACTCCGCGATAAGCTATTCTCACATGCTACACAATACACATTCCTTTAGTAAACATAAGTCAGACGTCTGACCTTTAGAGTGTGCTAACTTACAACACATATTATCATCAATAGAACTTTCACACAATACAGTGTTAATTAGCATCACACAATGAAATATCTTAGGAGCCAGACTTAATTAACACAATAGACAATAGAATGCAATCACAGCAAGCTTTATCACTACAGCCAGGTAGCTGGAGGTGATTAACATCAATTAACATCTTAACAGTATGTGTCTACACATTGAATGAATCACACAATTATTGACCGCTTGTGTTCAGAATTAACCACCTGTAATATTTCAAGATATCCTGCAATACATTGTGAATTATCATTACTGTCCCATCTCATGTAATTCAAGATATCCTTTCTCAGTCATCCTATGCCCCTAGTGGACATAGGATGACCCTAGACCCAATAGTCATTGGTGAAGCTGAACCAGGAGTACCCCGTATCCTTCAAGGGCTTCTGGTGCTGAGATAAACCAGCTTTTTGATGGACTAACTTTAGGCCGGACATACGAATTACGCGCACCGTGCGTAGCCTGCATCGGGCGCACTTACATTCGTGAATCGCCGTATCTCACTCATTTGCATATTTGAATAGGAAATCAATGGGAATGCCAGATGCGTCCAGCGTAAATATGCGCCCACGATACGCCGGCGTAGGAAAGTTACGTCGGTCGGAGGAAGCCTATTTTCAGGCATATCTAGTTCTGTGGGTACGGCGCATAGATACGGCGGCGCATATTTACACTTACGCGGCGTATCTGTAGATACGTTGGCGTAAGTCTTTCTGAATCCGGCTACATATATGCACCTTTGATAAGAAGGCACACTTGTTTCAGATACAGCTGTAAACAAGTGGCGTACCCTCGCTTTGGAGGGATCTCTCCTCACTTGCTGTTGTGACAAGAAATGAGAGGAAATCTCCCTAAATGAGACAAGAAAGAAATGACTGGGGTTTTATCCATCCCCAAACTCTATACAAAAATCTTAGGGCCAGATTCTCGTAGAACTCCGGCGGCGTAACGTATCGTGTTTACGTTAGACCGCCACAAGTTTTCAGCATAAGTGCCTGATTCACAAAACACTTACCTGTAAACTTGCGGCGGTGTATCGTAAAGACGTCCGGCGCAAGCCCGCCTAATTCAAATGGGGCGTGTACCATTTAAATTAGGCACGCTCCCACGCCGAACGTTCTGCGCATGCTCCGTTCGCAATTTTCCCGACGTGCTTGGCGCGAAATTACGGCGCCCCGACGTGTTTGTGAATGGCAACGTGCGTAACGTACTTACACCAAAAAAAATTAAAAAAATTAAAAATTCGAAGCGGGAACGACGGCCATACTTTAACATGGCTGGTGTAAAGTTAAGCAATGAAAAAGATTGCTTAACTTTGCGACGGGAAAAAAACGACGTTACGCACGCAAGTAGGTTCGTGGATCGCCGTCAATGCTAATTTGCATACCCGACGCTGGAAAACGACGCAAACTCCACTCAGCGGCGGCCGAAGTATTGCAGCCTAAGATCCGAAGGCGTACGAAGCCGTAAGCCTGTCGGATCTTAGCCAAAAGCCGTCGTATCTTGTTTGTGAATCACAAACTAAGATACAACGCAGCAAATTTGAAACTACGCCGGAGTATCAGTAGATAATCTGGCGTATTTGTTCTGTGAATCTGGCCCTTAGTGCATAGATTTTCACAGAACACACTACTATCGGTTTAGAATTAATTTAGCAACCGTACTGGCTTATATATATGTACATACAGTATGTAGCCACTAGAGGAGCACCTACACATCTGTAAGTGAATTATGTTAACAAAAATATGGCCAAGCCGTAAAGTGAAAATGTGAACATTACATTAAAAGCTATTATAACTAAATAGTAAAAATATTACTTAGAATATGTACTCGCTTAAAACAAGCTAACTTCCCTGTATATGTACAAAGATGACAAAATATTTCTATATCTAGATATCTGCTTCCTAAAACTGTGTCTAATCACACATTACTGAGCTGGAGTCTCTGCTGTAACACGACCTTCAGCGGTTTTCCTATCTTCCCATCCTTCACTCTCCCTTGCTTTGATCAAACATTATCCTCACTATTCTTCTGTAGATAATGGATTTTGCCATCATATGTGAATTGTGAAATTGGTATCAGCATCTCTTACATTAGCTTTCTTCAACAGAGGGGGGAAAAATGGCTTAGAAAGAACAAGCTGGTTGCATTCATTTCCATAACAGAGTCTTTGTGAATGGCTTAAAGTGCAGCAGTAAGCAGATGTTGAAGGGAGAAGGTAAAATAGGGGGGCTTTGTGCTTGGTCCTTCGAATGACAAATGTTTAATAACATTTTGATAGCATCTATTGTATTATGAACCTGTCAGCCATTTGCACATTTACAACTAAAAGTTATTTTTATTACCTTAGCAAGAATGCCCTACTCTCGCCAGGGGTCAAGTCCTGGGGAAAAAAGTGTGCGAAACTCCCACCAAGATCCACTCCCCCACCAAAAAAAATAAAAAAAATTATACGCTCATATGCATAATTACTAAACCGCATGTTTTTTTTTTTTTTTCCGATCCACTGTACCTTAGTAATCCTTTATGTTCCTGGCCGCTTCCTGTATATGGATTCATCGGGTAGTGTGTGGGTATTCTGTCACTTCCTCGATGCCACAATGTCTCCTGGGAGCTTTTGTCATTGTTCCCAGGAGACATTGCGGAGGTCTGCCGCAAGTTATCGCGGGATTTAGAAAGAACTTTAAGCAAGACCTCCGCAATGTCTCCTGGGAACAATGACAAAAGCTCGGCGGCTCGGCTGCTCTTGTCCTGCAAAGGGAACTGAGTTCCTGCCTGTGAAAGAGTGCAGGAACTCCATTCCCACGCGTTCCCGCAGGACTTGAGCCCTGACTCTCGCTCACTTTGTTACCAAGGCCTGACTTCCCTGTGTTAAGTCCACTGCTAATGCTTTGTTGTTCAATGAGAGGACCTTGGTGACCATCAAGTTCATTGTATGAGGTGCAGGCAGATCGACATGACTTAGCAAAAAAGTCATGGACCTAACGTCTCTAAAAAATGAATAAACGAAATCAGAGGGGAACTCATAAGGTATCACTGTTCATGCTGAAGCGAGAGCAATAATTCCAGAGCCACCATTCACGGTTAACTCTAAATTGATAACTGATGACCTGAAAAAAAAAAATTCCAGAAAAACTATATCACCACAGGGTGGAATTGTGGACATATGGGGGCAGATTCATGTACAATGGCACAAATTTGGACCGGCGTAGCGCATCATTTTTAGACTACGCCGGCCCAGTGCGGAGAGGCAGTTAGGTGATTCAAGAAAAAATTTCTGTGTAAGATGCCCCAGCGGGGCGAATTTTAGACGGCGTAAGGCGGGGTAAGGCCAAATGGGAGTCACCCTATGCTAATGAAGTGCCGACCGTGGCGCAGGGGTCACGCCGGGGCGCATCTTAGACGCGCATGCGCAGTGACCTCCAGGGGGTAAATGCCCCAATCTGCACATGCTCAGACTGCGCCCGGCGTGACCCCTGAGTTCCGCCGGCCACTGCCATCGCCCAGTCCATAAATCAGCCCAGACTTCCGCCCTACAGGTGCAAATGTACCTAAGCTTTTTTTTTCCTGCTAGGTCGTTTGCTATTGTGTGCTGGGGCAGTTATGGCTGATGAAGATTCCTCAGGTGGGCGGATGACCAATTTCAGCCCAGAGGAGAGGGCTGTAATTATCGAGGGCCTCTCCCAACATGGGGACTGCCTCTATGGGCCACAGAGTGCCTACACTGGAAAGGCTGACAAAGCCAGAATTATTGCGGATATTACAACCCAGGTCAATGCTTTGGGGGGTGGCGGAGAGGGAACCCAAGCACATCCGCAAGAAGAATCAATGATCTTCGTAGATTAGTGAAAGAAAAATTGGTGGCCCCAAAAAAAAGCATGCAAGTGGAACAGGAGGAGGACCAGCCAGAAGGATCACCCTGACACCGGAGGACCTTGTCGTGGCCAGGTTCCTGGCTAGGAGCTGGTGGAGGGCCTGGAGGGCTTTGATTCTGGGGATCAGCCTTGAGGAGAGGTAAGTGTGTTTTATCTTCTTTTCGGGTGTGTTGCATGTGTGTGTGTGGGGGGGGGGGGAGGGAACAAGTGTCAAGTGTGTGGGTCCACCAACATCTGAATGTTTTGTGTCCTCCACAGATGTGCAGGAATGAAGCTGGGCCATCATCGGCTGCAGGGCAACCCACCACATCCAGGGTGGAGACTGCCCCCTACATCTGTGCTGGAGGAAGTGGAGGAGGAGCAGGTCGTGGTAGAGGAGGAGACTCTTTATTTGTTGGTGGAGACCCCCATTCCTTCCCCCTCCAAAACCTCCCCCCCTCATGAGAGTTTCCCCCCTCAGGGCTCTCAATCCCTATCAGGGATTCCCCATCTAGGGACACCAGCCCCTCCAGGGTCAGCCCCTCACGGGACACCAGCCCCTCCAGGGCCAGCCCCTCACGGGACATCAGCCCCTCCAGGGTCAGCCCTCTAGCTGGCCTCAAGCCGCTCCTGCCCCGAGGAAGGCTTTAAAAAAACGAGGGGAGTCCCTGCAGAGCTGGAGGTCAATCTGGCAAGGGACCAAACCAGACAGACCCGCCACATTGGGACTCTTGCGGGGGATCTGACACGGGTCGCAGCTAGCCTGGCGTCCTCTGCCGAGAGCCAGGCTGCCTGCACTGTGGCAGTGCAGGAGGGCCGTTACGCAGCAGGCTGGGCAGAGTCGGCTCATAAACGAGAGCCTGCAGGACGTTGTGGGTAACGGGGCAGCCCTTCTGTCATGTCTGGGGGACCTGCAGGCCACCACATCTGAGCTGGTTGCTGAGGTCCGGAGCCTGGCAGGTGCTGTCAGAGAGGAGGGGAGGCTGACACGGCGCCAGCAGCGCAGCACTACCACCCGCCGGCTGCGGATGCAGGCTGCCACCAATAGCTACCTCCACCGGCTAGCCGTGGCAATGGAGGGCAGGCAGGCAGCTATGGAGAGACTGGGGGAGGTTCCACCACCACCCCCCCAGCTCCACCAGCCCCCCCAGCCCCGGCTCGCACCAGGCAACAGCGCCCCAAAACCCTAGGGACAAGAAAGAGCCCACGACAGGGCCGTTGATTTTTTGGCCTATTAATTTTATACTCAGGTTATGAGTTTTTTTATTAAGTTATTACTCAGGTTATGAGTTTTTTTATTAAGTTATTACTCAGGTTATGAGTTTTTTTTTATATCCCTGCACACGGGGAGTAGTGCAGGCTTCAGTGTGAATGGTGTGTGAATGTGGGGGGGGTGACAATCCTGCCATTAAGGTTTGTCACCCTCAGTCGTTGGTGAGAAGTGATCCCCACGACCCGTGTGAAAGGTGTATGAATGTACAGCAACATAATTGGAGCCTTGGCGCGGCGTTGCTGCTCCCTAGTAACATGGGGGTACTTCGGTCTAATCCAATTCAATGTGGATGTGGGGTGTGTGTGCTAGGGACCACAGTGGTGTGCATGCGTGCATTCTCATTGTGCCATGATTAATGTGGGTGTTTAATGTGAAAATAAGCCTACCACAAGGCATCTCCTGACTGCTCTTCCATCAGCAGACGGGGTAGCCTCTGGCAGGGGGGGGATTGTTTATTGGTTGGGGGGTCAGGTCATCACGTATGTCAATCTCCAGGCCCCTTCTCACTGCGAAGTTGTGCAGCATGCAACATGCACCGATGATCTGGCACACAAAGTCTGGGGAATACAACAGGGTCCCCCCAGACTTATCCAGGCATCGGAAATGTGACTTAAGGAGGGCAAATGTGCGTTCCACCACTCCACGGGTAGTGCATGTGCTTCATTGTATCTTCTCTCTCCTGGGGTTTGGGGGGTTCCGGAATGGAGTCATAAGATGGGGTCCAAGTGCATATGCCGCATCACCTGGAAGGGAAAAGACAGGAGGATGTTAGTCATGAATGTGCCCCTCGTGATGTCTGCATCATGGGGGGGACAGTCATACCTGACACCCATGTCACTCACCATCAGCTAGCTGTCCCCATACATGTTCTGTTCAAATTCTGTAGGGATGCTGCTTTGACGGTAGATGAAGCTGTCATGGCTGGATCCTGGGTGTTGGCACGGACATGCCATATGAGGCATTGGGCATCGGCTATCACTGGACATTGATGGAATGCCAATGCTTCCGATTGCAGTATATGTGCTCCATGTCACGGGGGGGGCTGTAGTGCCACATGGGTGCAATCAATAGGCCCCATGGTGCGTGGGACTCTGGCAATTTGGTAGACTATCTGTCATTGTCTTCATCGATGGACCTCCAGGGTGGGTTTGATGATTTGGTTGGCCATGCGTATCAGGATTGCGGGGACAACTGGTGCACACATCTGCTCATGGTGGATTGTGACATCCCAGAGACAATCCACTTGTTCTTTGAAAAGATTCCAGTGGCCTGAAATGCAGTGTTGCAGGACCTCACCAGTGGCTGCATGCTTGTGTGCGGTGTGTCTTGCTGGTGATGTCATCCTGCAGGATTCTGGTTATTTCCAGGTTGGCCTCACGGCTGAATCTGGAGGTGCGATACACCTCCAATTCCCCATGGCAACGACGTCAATGCCGCGTGCGGTATATACTCTCCCGTACCCTCCTACGTGCCGTACTGATGCAATAATGCAAGGACCACGGCTGCCCCTGGCATGTTGGCACACAGATGTGTTGTCCAGCATGTGTGGTTGCTCAGGTCGTCTGTAACACTGCTGCTTTAGCTGCTCTCCAGCTGACCTGTGCAACGTCTGGTGCAAAGTTACCCCTGCATTATGAGGGTAACTTGGCGCCGGAATTTTCCAGTTCCACACACCGGGAGTAGCCTCCGCCGGTCATTCGTAATTTGGTGAATCGGCCCAACAACCTCATTTGCATATTTAAACACAAAAACCATGGCCGCGCTAGATCCGTCCAGCGTAAATCTGCGCAAAGCCGCGCAGCGTTGAAATGTTACACCGAGGTGAAGAAGTCTATTTGAGGCGTAATCTGGTTCTCTGGGTACGGCGCAGCGATCCGCCGGCGCAAATCTGCACTTACGCCGCGCATCTCAAAAAACACCGGCGTAAGTGCTACATGAATCTGCCCCATGGACTATAAAACTGTGCCACGTCCAATCAGCCATCAACATTACCAAAGCTCAAACACGTGTGTATGATTGTGTTTTTAATATATCTATATATATATATATATATATATACATACACACACACACACACACAATATCTCACAAAAGTGAGTACACCCCTCACATTTTTGTACATATTTTTAGTAACCTTTTCATGTGACAACAAGAAATTACACTTTTCTACAATGTAAGTAGGTGAGTGTACAGCTTCGTATAACAGTTTATATTTGCTGTACCCCTCAAAATAATTCCTACACATTAATTTCTAAACTTCTGGCCAACAACAGTGAGTACACCACTAACATTCCTATCGTTTTCTGCATACCTTGGTGCGTAAACGAGTGGTTATTTGAGTTACTGTTGACTTTCTATCATCTGAACCTGTCTCGCCCATTCTCCTCAGGACCTCTGACATCAACAAGGCATTTTTCCACACACACTGCCACTCACTGGACAATTTTCTCTTTATCTGCCCATTCTCTGAAAACAATAGAGATGCTTGTGTGTGAAAATCCAAGTAAATCAGCATTTTTTTATATACTCAGACAGCAACCAACAAACATGCCACGTTCAAAGTCATTTAAATACCCATTCTTCCCCATTCTGATGCTCGGTTTGAACTTCAATGAAGTCATCTTCACCAAAAAATGACCAGGCCATTTTTTGCGATATGGCACTGCGTTACTTTAAGAGGATATTGACAGTAGGAGATTTTTGGAGATAGAGGGAGATGGGGGGACCTCTGTGGTGCACCAAATATCTCCTACTGTCAATATTCTCTTGACATCTGAGCCATCAATTTGATATTTAGAGGATATATCGTATTTATCGGGGTATTGCACGCTCCGGCGTATAGCGCGCACCCCTAAAGTGGACCCGCATTCCTGTATATATATGTATATGCCGGCGCAGTACACTTGTGTATAGTCGGGCAGGTTCGGCTCCTCTCGCGCTCACATCCTGTACGTTCAGGACGTGAGCGCGAGAGGAGCCGAGACTGCCCGACTATACACGAGTGTACTGCGCTCGGTATTTGCAAAAAAGTACGCGGTATACGCCGATAAATACGGTACATTATTATCAGGTAGGTATTTACTGAATTCAGCTCTTCTGACCTATGCTTTTTTGAGAGTTTTTTGATGTGTTTATATTTTCCATTATGATGTCATATATTATAATGTTTTTGCATGTTTCTAATATATTGTTCTCAACTTGTAGTGAATATACATGCAGTACTTATCTCCCGAGGAAGCCATCATATGGTGAAACATGTAGAGCAATAAAATACTGCTGTTCATCTACTATATGGTTAGTGTATGATGATATCTTAATGATTTTATCTATGTATAAATAAATTTTATATTTTTATATATTGGTTTTGATTTGTTCATGGCACCTAAAATCCCACTATCTCTTCTTATCAAAATATGCACAAAACAAATGCCTGAATGAAACTATTAACCATTCAGTAGAAAGATTGCCCCTCCCCCCCCCCCCAAGTCAATTAAAATGTTTTTGTTAACCATACAATCACTGCATTGTATAACTTGTATGCTGTGTTCCTTTAAATCCTGCACATAGATTTCCTATTCCTAATCTTTTTGTTCTAAGGAAAGCCACATTATTTCAAGACAAGTTGAAAATTTCACTGATAACAGATCATCTTTGTTCCTAAAATAGGTCTTTCATAAGAAAACATAAAATGAAACAACTCATGCCCAAAGGATTCATTAGACATTGACGACAGCGCATTACGCAGTTACACCCAATTTATCATACTGATCGAACTAAGAAATGTAATATGTCTTCAGATTTTGTTGTCTTACAGTGGAGGACAAGATCCTTCAGACAAGGGAATTCTCATTAAGCTTACAGCTATAGATTGTTTAGCTTCAAACAGTTTTTACAATACATTCTACCTGGCCAAATTGTACTGGAGAAGAATAGCAAAGCAGGGCAGCGAGTATTAAAGAGATTTCTAGTTCATCATTGATATCCTGCTCCAGGGCCTCTTATAAGGCAGTACAGCTAGGCTCTCCTGTACCGGGCCCGGGCTCCATCAGTTCAAAAAGGGGGCCTGGGCACCACCATTCTTGAGGATCCCCCTGCAGCGCTGCTGGCTTTCTCCCTTTCTGCCTTCGGCTTCTCTGAAGGGTGATCAGTTCGACATACATTCCAAACGTCCCTTGCTGGCTTTGTCATGGGCTGCAGCCTGATTTTGGAGCAGCAGGGACAGCAGTTCGACACAACAGTGCTGTAACAAGGGGTCAGTGAATACACCTCTCCCTCCAGCTGACAGACATCTCTATATGACACTCAGTGGCGGCTTGTCCATAAGGGGCGCAGGGGCACTAATCTATGCGCTCGACCCCTAATCTACATGCAGGGCACCAGACGCATGAACTCCAATGTTTTTTTTTTTAGCACATGTAGCAATACCCCCGAAAGGGCCGCTGGTATGAATTTGGGCCTGCCGTTACCTCACCGTTCACCACGTTCGTCTTAGGGATCTTTCTTGAAGAGTTATTCACAAAGGTCTGCACCAACACTTAGGCCCGGATTCACAAAGCACTTGCGCCGAAGTATTTCCCGCCTAAGTGCAAATATGCGCCATCGTATCTGTGCGCCGTACCCACAAACTAAGATACTCCTAAAAACAGGCTTCATCCCACCGACGTAACTTGCCTACGCCGGCGTATCGTGGGCGCATATTTACGCTGGACCCATGTGGTGCTCCCATTGATTTTGTATTCAAATATGCAAATAAGGGAGATACGGCGATTCACGAACGTACATGCGCCCGACGCAGGCTACGTGACGTGCGCGTAAGTTGTACGTCCGGCGCAAAGTTATTCCCCATAAAGGAGGTGTAACTCAGCAACAGACGTGCACAGGTCAGCTGGAGAGCAGCTGCAGCAGCACCGTTACGGACGAGCTGAGCAACCACACTTGCAGGACAAGATATCTGTATGCCAACATGCCAGGGGCAGCCATGGTCATAGCACTACTGCGTCCACAGGCACAGAGGAGGGCACAGGAGAGGATATACCGAACGCGCATGAACGTCTTTGGCATGGGGGAATCGGAGGTGTATCGCATCTTCAGATTCAGCCCTGATGCCATCCTGGAATTAGCCACAGCCCTGCATGATGAAATCACCAGCCAGACAGAACGCTCACATGCAGTGCAGCCACTAGTCAAGGTACTGGCAACACTCCATTTCCTAGCCAGTGGAGCTTTCCAACGTACAAGTGGGGTCGTGTCTGGGATGTCACAATCCACCATGAGCAGATGCGTGCATCAGGTTGTCCCCGCAATCCTCACACGCATGTCCCACCACATCATCTAACCCACCCATGAGCACCTGCGGCAGAAGGCAATGCAGGATTTCTACAGAATTGCCGGATTCCCATGCACCGTCGGGGCCATTGATTGCGCACATGTGGCACTACAGCCCCCCCCGTGCCACAGAGCACATATACCGCAATCGTAAGCAGTGGCATTCCATCAACGTACAGGTAATAGCCGTTGCCCAATGCCTTATATGTCACGTCCGTGCCAAACACCCAGGGTCCAGCCACGACAGCTACATATACTGTCAAAGCACCATCCCAACGGAATTCGAACAGAACGTGTACAGGGACAGCTGGCTGGTTTATGAGTGACATGGGTGTCAGGCATGACTGTCCGACCCCATGATGCAGACATCACGAGGGGCACATGCACGGCTAACATCCTCCTGTCTTTTCCCTTCCAGGTGACACAGCATATGCACTTGGGCCCCATCTCCTGACTCCATACCGGAATCCCCAAACCAGAGGAGAGAGAAGATACAATGATGCACACATACGCACCCGTGCAGTGGTGGAGCGCACATTTGGCATCCTGAAGTCCCGTTTCCGATGCCTGGATAAGTCCGGGGGGACCCTGTTGTATTCCCCAAACTTTGTGTGCCAGATCATCGGTGCATGTTGCGTGCTGCACAACTACGCCATGAGAAAGGGCCTGGAGATTGACATATGTGATGACCTGACCCCCGAACCAGACAGTCCCCTGCTGCCCGAGACTACCCCGTCTGCTGAGGGAACAGCAGTCAGGAGTTGCCTCGTGGAACGCATCTTTGCACGTTAAACACACACATTCATCATGGCACACGGACAATGCATGCATGCACACCACTGTGGACCCTAGCTCACACACACCACATCCACCTCACATTGGTTTAGCCCAAGTCCCAAGACTTGGGAGCAGCAACGACACGCCAAGGCCCCAATGATGTTGCTGTCCATTCATACCACATTCACACGGTCGTGGGGATAACCTCTCCCTGGCGATCCAAGGTGACACGCCTTGCTGGCAGGAATGTCACATACACATTCACACACAAGACACACTGTAGCCTGCACTCCTGACCGTGTGCATTGACAAAAAAAAAGGGATCATGCCATTGTCCGACATGGCATGCCCTTACAGGAGGACGGCACATACATCTGTGCACGTCTCTCAAAACAAAAATAAAGCTCATAGTCTGAGCGGCATACATCCAGAGGAGAGTCATTTGCCCTCTCGTGGGCCAGGCCTCGTGCCCAGGGTTCGGCTCCTCAATAGTCGTGGCGATGACTGGGGTGGGGGGGTGGGGCATCAGGAGGAGGTGCATCCCCTGGGCTGTCGCTCCTGGCCGATGTTGCCTGCATGCCCTCCAATGCTACGGCAATGCGTGGTAGCACACTGTTGGCCTCAGCCTGCATCCGCAGCTTCCTGGCGTTGGTATGGCGCTGTAGGCGCCTGTTCTGCCAACCCTCCGCCTGGATAGCGGCAGTGTTGGCCTGTACGACCACTCCCAGGCTCTTCACCTCTGCCACGATGCCTGCTGCTGTGGCCTGCAGCTCCCTAATCGCCATGGCATTACGATCCAGGCTGGCCTGCACATCCGAGCCCCGGTCCCCAGATGGTGAGGGACCCCCTGCTATCATGTGGTGACGCATGGCCTCAAGGGTCTCGGATTGGTCACCCAGGCATGTGACCATGGCAGCGCAGTTTGCGCTCACCTCCTGCAGGCAGTCCGAGATGGAGCTGGTATGCTCAGCCTGCTGGGTGAGGCACTGCTGCATAGCGGCTGCGGTGCCCTGCACAGCCACTGTGCACTCAGCCTGGGTCTTTGCTGAGGACCCAACAAATGAGGCCAGGCTGTGAGCCACACGGTGCAGGTCACAGGCTAGATCTCCCATGTGGCGTGTCTGCCGTGCCTGCTCCCTCTCCAGCCCTTCTTGTAGGGATCCGGCTACACCACGGGGCTTCCTCAAAGCCTTCCTGGGGGATGGAGAGGCTTGTGTCTGTCTGGACGGGGTGGCCCGGGAGGGTGTAACTAAAGCAAGTACCAGAGCAGCATTCTCACCAGACGGGGACGGTAAAGAATTGGGAAACTTCAGTGGGAATCAAGCCAGGGACCCAGCCAGTTGAGGTGACGCTTGCAGAGCAGCCTTGTGTGTCAAGCCAGGGACTGAGTGGGCCAGTGGGGGTGAAGCTTGAGAGGTATCTAGAGTGCCGAGATAGGGACCCAGCAGAGAGGCGGGGTTGATGCTTGAGGAAGATATCACCGTGAAGATTGGAGGAGCTCAAGGGATTCAGTGGCAGTGAATGAGAAGGTCTAGAGCAGTGGTTCTCAACCTTCCTAGTGCCGTGACCCCTTAATAAAATTTCCCAGGTTGTGGGGACCCAACAGTAAAAAAAAAAAAAAGTCGTAGCATGGGTTGTGAGCACCCAAGACAAGACAAGTCATTTGCGTCCCTAACCCATTAACGTTTAGAGCTCCCTGAGTTCCTTCCACAAATATTAAAACCCTTTTGTGGTGTCTCATAGCAGTGACACCTAAAGCAAAATCAGGAGATAGGGGTCTCCTCCAGCCCCTCCCACTTCACATTCATCAACAGTCAGCTGACCTCTAGTCTCTGCCCGCCAGCCATGCCATGAACTAAATGGGCGCCTGCGAAGAGGCTGAGTGGGCAAAAAGGCTGGGAGAGCAGTGCAGGTTTTTGGAACAGCCCAGGATTCGTGACCCCTGGCAAATCATCATTCGACCCCCGAGGGGGTCCCGACCCCCAGGTTGAGAACCACTGGTCTAGAGGAAGCTTTGTGTTAGGAACTATTAAAGACTGTTGCCATAGGAGACAGTATTCCTGCACAGCTGTCCTCCTGTTGAGGTCTCGGAGTCTGCTAATTGAATTTGATCCTGTGTCTCCGTGCACCCCCACCTCCCCCGCCGCGTGATCTCGGCGGGCCCTGCCCCGGACGGTAATTGAGGAGGCGGCTTTGCGGCCTTCTGCAGGCCTAAGCTTCTTTCTGTGATCTGGCGCCATCTTGTGGTGGCCGTTGGCATGACAAGGAAACCAGCAATTCTAATGTTTTTTTTTCACAGTTTTATCACTGTTTTCACTGCCATCTCCTTCACTGCCATCTCCTTCCCTCTAATTAGAGCCCCCAAACATTTTATATATATATATATATATATATATATATATATATATATATATATATATATATATATATATATATATATATATATATATATAATATATATATACAGTATATATATATATATATATATATATATATATATATATATATATATATATATATATATATATATATATATATATATAATATATATATATATATATATATATATATATATATATATATATATATTTATATTTTATTCTAACACCCTAGAGAATAAAATGGCGGTCGTTGCAATACTTTTTGTCACACTGTATTTGCGCAACGGTCTTACACGCGCACTTTTTTGGGGATAATTGAATTTAATTTAATTAAAAAATAAGACAACAGTAAAGTTAAAATTCTACATGTTGCCTCACAACACATTACATTCGGAAGGATGTCAGCTATCTCTGGCTCTGGAGGTTCTCATTAGACCAAAGGAGTCCTGGGACCTTGCTACACTTCCTAGAACTAATATATTTTTCCGTGATACAGAAGAGGAAAGCTATCTAGAAAACTCCATAACAAGCACAGAAAGCAGAAAGTATCCAATTCTTACCCTGTCATTTTTAAAGATCCTAGAAACAGAGAGCACACCACTGGAGTGGTAAAAAAAAATACATACTATACCACTACCACTTGTACTTCCTATACCAGAAGGATTGACATGAAATTCCCCCAGGCTCCATGAAGGTATCTTTAATTATTGTACTTCTGAAGGAAATAAAAATGATGCAAAAGATTGCAGCACCTACTACCCTACCTCTCTGTTAAATAAGAATGTCAGGATCCTGGCAAAAAGTCTAGCCTGCCAACTTTCCAGTGTCATTCTATCTTTAATAAAACCCCATTAAACAGGCTTCCTGTCAGGTAAAAGAACACAGAATAATATTAGGAGACTTTTTCAAGGCACTGTACGCGATTTCACGCAAAAGAGCTGACCTACAGCAGTAAATATGCGTCAGGCATTCAGCAAGTGGGTAAAAAGAAATATTTTATGCCTTTAGGGCATCCCCAGTTCCTCCTCCTACTGCCATGCTCTGGAAAATGTATTTATTAAGACAAGTAGAGTCTCAAGGCAAGCTTTATCTGCTATGCTGTCTCTCTAGCTTAACCATGGTGCTTTGGAAATCTATTATCATGAATTACATTTTTATATGTATAACAAAGGAGTGTTTTTTTTTAAATTATTTCTCCCAATATTTGCAGAAGATTAGCCTAAAATTTGATGGCAAACATTCCCTATGTATAAAGTCAAACTATGGAGATTAGAGATTCACTTTGTAGAAATTGCACTCCCTGACATTTTACATCTTTTCTTTGATAGGAACAGGTGTAACAATAGCCCTATGTAGGAAAAGGGTGAATGTTATCTCCCCTATAAATTCTCCTGACATTCCTGCAACCTTTCTTTTATTTATTTGTCTAACTGAGCTGCTGAATCATTGCATTTTCTGCTGAAAATGCAATGATTCTCCATGGAGAATTCTGAAACGATGTTAGGTTCAGCACTTCCATGGCTATTTTTTTTATTTACTTTTTTATGTATTCAAAAAATATCCTCCCCCTCTCAGATTGAACCAGCACATCATGCCAGACTTTCTGGCTGGTAACCCTATCGCAAGGGAGTAGCAAGCATGCAGCCCACTGGGGCACTGAACCCAAAAGAACCAGTGCCTAATGTTGATAGATACCTGTTTGGCACCCCCCAGTGCCCAGGAAGGGTTGCCAGCAAGGGAAGGCTTATGTACCTCTATAGCACTGCCTCCCTTCATGGTGTGGCAAGTACTGTAGGTGGTGGCTTCCTCCCCTGTGACGTTATGTCCTTGTTATGTGAACAGGTTCGTATAGGCCAGTGGTCCTCAACCTTTCTAGTGCCGTGACCCTTTGATAAAATTTCACAAGTTGTGGGGACTTCAACAGTAAATTTATTTTCGTAGCGTGGGTTGTCAGCACCCAAGGCAAGACAAGTGATTTGTGCCCCTAGCCCACGGACATTTAGTGCTCCCTGAGTCCCTTTCACTCATACAGTATTAAAACCCTTTATGGTTATTCCTTACCTATGTTTTGTCGAAATGTTTTACAAATGCTTGTGACTCAATAAAACAGATTCAACATAAAACCCTTTATGGTACATTTTAGGATGAACCACTCTTTCTCTCTGTTCTCTTTTCTTTCCCTTCTATCTCTCTCTATCTTATCCCCCCCCCCCCCATTCCTCTCTCTAGCCATCTTTCTTGTTCTTTCTCTTATTTTTTTCTCTCCTTTTTTATTTGTTCCTGTCCCTCTTTTTGGAGGGTGGGGGGATCAGTGGCAGTTCTGGGGGGAGTTCTGATCAGCCAACTTAGATGCTCTTGATCAAGGTCATCTGTTGATCTGAGAACTGTAGTGGGCATATTTAATGGCAAATAAAATCACAGGTAGTGTTACTCACTGTAAAGTAGATAGTGCAGCGCTAGAGGAAAAGTCCAAATAAAGATCATCCAGGTGATTCTCTTATTAGTGACTGACAATATGAAGCATGCAGGTGATATAGCGTGGGTTAGCAGGAGACCTCCACCAATAGTAACAATGGCCGCTCACCTCACTGATAATAAAAAATCGCTTTCCCATAAGGGTCAATCCCAGGCATGTAACAGCACAATCCAAGCAGGAAAGGAATACATCTCAGGTAATATCAGCATGGATGGCAGATCTCGAAAAATATCAACATGGATAGCAGCCATGGAATCCGATGTAAGAAAAACAAAACATAGTGTTTCTCCGCAATAACCAATATAACATTTAATAGTGAAAATACACTTACATAAAAAGCACTATATCCAGTGCTAGGAATCAAATGCAAACAAAAACGCACAGCATGGTCCGATAGATGGCAGCGGGTGACGTCACGTACTTCCCTACCGAACGTTGCGTCCCAAGGGCGGGACTTCTTCAGCGGATGTAGGGGAGAGGAAATGTGCACCCAGTTATATACATGTATGTTGCTATAGAGAGTAAGAGTAAGTGTTACTCACTGTGTCTCCGGCTTTGTGGTGTCTCGTAGCAGTGACACCTATGCCAAAATCAGGAAATAGGGTCTCCTCCAGCCCCTCCCACTTCACATTCCTCACCAGTCAGCTGACCTTTGGTCTCTGCCCCCCAGCCATGCCATGAACTAAATGGGCGGCTGCGAACAGGCTGAGTGGGTGGCTGCGGGCTCTAGAAGCAGCCCAGCTGGGCGGCCACAGGCTCAAGGCACAGCATTGTTGGGCGGCTGCAAAAAGGCTGGGACAGACCTGTTGGCTTCAGGAACAGCCCAGGATTCGGTGACCCCTGGCAAACCATCATTCGACCCCCAGGTTGAGAACCACTGGTATAAGCCTTTAGAACTTGCAACTGCACATTAAAGTTATGCTTCAGCTATAGGAGGGTCACTAACCCATGCTATAAAGGGCAGCTCACCACCTCACAGTTCAGTGTCAAGGGTAAACAAGTTGCCCCTCTAATCATGGTAGCTGCAGGTCACTGTGTTGGAGCCATTGCAGGATCTGTGAAACACAAAGGCCCACAACTATTTTCAGAAGCCAGTAAACACCACCATTTGATACCGTCCTCAGGTCTTCCCAGTAACAGATCAACTTCCCACTCACACCCTTCAGAGCTGGCTACCCTGTTTTCTCAGAAAAAATTGGAGACCAGTAGAGAATACTCTGTTGCGGAAAACATTTACTTTACAACTTGCACAACATGTAAATCTTTAATGTCATCTCAAAATGACAGAGTATACTATACAACATAATTTCTCAGTGCAGAGATAGTTTCACATAACAGGGAACCCATAGCATTTTTCTTACTCTTCACAGATTATCGTAACTTACACCAGGAGGAGAGTAGCAGAACCCACATGTGTCTTTCATTCTTTTGTTTACTTTCCCCGCATTTAGTAGCATTTCTCATTTTGGGAATAATGTGATTTAATACGTCACTACATGCATGCATCAGGTGCTCGACCATTCCAGGAACTTATGTTGGCCTTTTTGAATATTAATACAATTATATATTATGATATAATAATATGTCTGACATTATTTCCATGTATACTGCCACTTTTATATATTATAGATTTTCCCCCTCTTTTGGGATACAATATTAATAATTGATGCTCTATGGGGATCGTTGTAGTTTTGGAAAACAAGTTTTTCCTTTGCCTCCTTTTTCCATCTCTAGGTGGGTCACTTTTTCTTACCACAACATAGATACTAACCACTTCACCCCCAGAAAGGTTTACCCTCCTAATAACCAGGCCGTTTTTTTGTGATGCACTGGGTTATTTTAACTGACAATTGCGTACCCAAATACAATTATGTCCTTTTTTCCCCACAAATAGAGCTTTCTTTTGGTGGTATTTGATCACCTTGTGGTTTTTAAACAAAAATAGAGTGACAATTTTGAAAAATAAAACAATAAAACATAGCAAAATGTTTTTTTAAAAAAAATCTAATTTCTAAATTGATGAAGAAATTAGATAAAAAATAAATAAATAAATAATTGCATATGTTTTATAGTAGAAAGTAAAAAATATTATTTTATTTTTCAAAATTGTTACTCTTTTTTTGTTTATAGCGCAAACAAAAAATATATACATTTAAGTATTCTGCTACATGTTTTTGGTAAAAAATCCCAATAAGTGTATACTGTATTGATTGGTTTGAGCAAAAGTTATAGCGTCTGCAAACTATGGGATAGATTTATGTACTTTTTTTTTTATTGTTACTACTAGTAATGGCAGGGAAGGCGTTAACATCAAGAGCGATCAAGGGGTTAGGTATGCTCCTAGTGAGTCATTTCTAACTGTGTAAGGGATGGTTTAACTGGAGGAAGAGAGAGATCTGTGTTCCTGATTAGCAAGAATACAAGATCTTCCTCTTTGACAGAATGGCTATCTGCCTTGTTTATTTATTTATTTATTACTATTTATTTGGGAAGCGCGCATATACCACCGGTCGGTGGTGCCAAAGCGCTTTGTGACAAAATAGCCCGGATGTTCTGGCGTGGGGAGCATAATTAAAAGAGAAGGGAGAAGAAAAAAAAAGAAATCAGCGAAGAAAAATTGGCCTAGGATTGAAATGCTTGGCAGAATAGCCAGGTCTTCAGCTTCTTCCTGAACGCATATAGGCTTCGGGAGATGCGAATGTTAAGCGGGATTTGGTTCCAGAGAGTCGCCCCCGCGGAGCCAATCCGTTTTCCTCCTATAGAAATTAGCCTGTCAGTATTGCCAATGAGTAGAGCTTTGTCGGCTGAGCGAAGACAGCGTCTAGGTATATAGTGTGGAGTCAGATCTGATAGGAACTGTGGGCCCAGCTGGTGGTAGCCCCTGTAGATCAGACAGAGGATTTTAAAATTGACCCGTTTGGTAACAGGGAGCCAGTGAAGTTCTTTGAGCACAGGGCTGATATGGTCTTGCTTTTGGAGATTGTAGATAAGCCTGGCTGCTTGATTCTGCACCAGCTGCAGTTTCTTAGACCATTTCATTGGAATGCCTAGTAGGACTCCATTTGAAAAGTCAAGGCGAGAAATAATTAGTGCCTGGACTAAGTCTTTCCTCTGGTCTTGGGTCAGGAGATGTTTTGCCTTGCGGATAAGTCGTAGAAAATGGGAGGCTCTCGAAACCGATTGTCTAACCTGGGGAATCATACTTAGTTTTTCGTCCAGGATAACCCCCAGGACCGTCACCTTATCTTTCGGATTAGGTGTCAAGCCCAACTCAGTGGGCCAATTTTGAAGAAAGTCAGTCTTGCCTTTTCCGACTATCATGACCTCCGTTTTGTTACCATTGATGGTCATCCAGTGGTAAATGTCGCGCAGACAATTGGCCAATCTTAAGGACATGTCAGGGTAAGTTAGATCATCGGCTACCAACTGGACGTCGTCCGCGTACAAATGGAACCAGAGACCATGTTTAGCAATAATGTCGGGTAAAGGCCTAAGATAAATGTTGAAGAGAATGGGGGACAGGGCTGATCCCTGAGGGACCCCATTCTCCACTGTGGTAATCGGGGATAGAAAAGAGCCCATCTTAACTTGGTGGGTGCGAGCTGTTAAAAAATCACGGAACCAAGCAAGGGCGGTATCTCTCAGCCCGAAAGAGGACTCGAGTCTGGAAAGCAGGATGGAGTGATCCACGGGGTCAAAGGCTGCAGACAGGTCTAACAGCACCAGGGCTGCCGACCCGCCCGCATCCACCACGTTAAGGAGCTTCTCTCGAGTGGACAAAGCTACCAGCTCGGTTCCCCTCCCAGGGCGGAAGCCCGACTGTAGATCATGGAAGAGCAGGCCATCCTCACAATGAGTTTGAAGCTGGAGAAGAGCCACTCTTTCGATAACTCTAGCTAAAAAATGAGAAGCTGAAATGGGTCGGAAGTTGTTAGTGTCGGTCGAGTCCAAGCCGGCTTTTTTTAGAAGTGGAGTCAGAAAGCCGTGTTTTAGAGTTGTTGGAACAATCCCATGTTGGAGTGAACGGTTGACTAGGTAGCGTAAATCATCAATAATGGTGTGTAAGTTCTCCTGGATGAGCCAAGCAGGGCAGACTTCCCCCGGGGTAGTAAGTAGTTTTTAATTTCAAAATCAAGGCTTCCAGGTCGTGGGTCTTTACCAATTCGAAACTAAAAAGTTTTTTTGGGCAGTGATTCGTGTTAAGAGGGGCTTGAGTGGGGAGGCCTGAAGAGTTGTTGGCACATTGCGTGAGGAGTCTTGATACTTTGCTCGAGAATCCCAACGAGATGTTGTTACATAGCTCTTGGGATGGCACAATGTGTGGCTGGAATCTTTTAGGGGCACAAAGTTCCTTCATAACTTTGAACAATTCAGATTGCTTGTTGTTTGCGTTCCTAATCTGTGTCTGGAGGAACGTTCGTTTTGCTGAACGAATACTTTTAGCATAGCTTTTACTAACAATTTTATATGCCGCAAGATCTTTGGTAGATCTGGTTTTAAGCCATTTTCTTTCTTGACGATGGCAGATGGTTTTATTGAGATGGAGAGAGTCGTTATACCAGGGTCTAGATTTTGTAAGTCTAGGTCTGTTTTTATGGATAGTCAGAGGAGCTAGGATGTTAAGTGTAGTAGTTAGTTTTTGTTCGAATAGTGAAATAGCCTTTTCCAGCGAGTTTGTGTCCCGTTTTGAGTCGTCCAGCGTGGCGTCTTTGCGGTCCAGGCGGGTTGACAAAACGTGCTGTTTTTTGATAAGTTCGGGAAAATGAATTTGTGGTAATCTTTTTCAGATTTCGACTAGGGGGGCCTGAAGTCATTGGTTTTTTGACATAGGGGGAGCGTGGACAAATTCGGGAAATTTGCAGCTCACCATTTATGGTCGGACCAGGGGATGTCGGTGATAGTAAGATCCTCAAAGGTGCAGTGTTTAATGTGAATAAGACGTCGAGCTGATGGCCTTTGTTAGTGTGGGTCCAATTGACGAGTTGGGAAAAACCAAGTTCCGTCATATCCTGTAGAAGGAGGTTGGCGTTGGAGGCCGAGGGACAATCCAGCCAATAGTTTAGATCGCCTTGGACTATAATCCTGTCGGCCAGGGTTAGTGCCTGTAGAATGTAGGCGTTGAAGTCTGCAATAAAAGTGGCATCTCCTAAACCTGGAGGGTGGTAAATGGTAAGGAGGAGGACACTGTTGTTGTTATCGATCAGGCATTGGGTAGCCAGCGCTTCAAAGGAGGAAGCATAGGGGATGGACAGTTCGGTACATGCAATGGATTGGTTGAAAATTACTGCGACCCCGCCACCCCTGCGGGAGCCTGGGCGGTTTTTAGTGATAATGTTGTAACCCTCTGGTAGCATGTCATCCAAAAGGGCCGGGTAGTCGGCTTTGAACCATGTTTCGGTGATAGATATAATATGAGGATGCAACCGAGAAACTAAAGATTCTATGTCGTGTCGATTTTTCCCGGCTGATCGTACGTTAAGGTGTGCTAGATGTAAGAGATCGACTGATTTTGGGATGACTCTCCGGTTACTTGTTTGTGTCATAGTGGGGCATTTAACTTTCCCTATGCCTTCAGAGGCACAGAGGGTGGAGATGTGCAAGGGTAGTACGGTCATGTGATTATTCAACAATCGTTGTAGTTGACTATAGTCATAATGCAATTCACCTTTGTGTATCTTGGTTACGCAACAGGATGGTGGCTGTAAGTCCTGCAAGGTGCCCCGAGAGCAGTATAAGCAGTATAGTGGGCTGAAGGCTGTACGGCTGGGCCCGGAGTGGGCACAGAGGGGCTCGCCTCTGTGGCGCGGCGCGCACGTCGGCGCCATTTATGGGCGGGAGCCGAGTCCTGATTGGCAGGCGTCCTTAGTTGCCTCTTCACATGCACAGCGCTGCACCAAGGAGACGCAGCGGCAGCTGGGGGAGACCAGGTGAAAGCTGGGGTGAAATAGCAGCAGATATCAGCAGGAAACAGAAATCTTTTAAAACAGGAGTCCAGCACAGCAGGTAAAAAGTCACTGTTTGTCAGGAGGGGCGTCGGCGCCATTTTTATGGCGGGAGCCGAGTCCTGATTGCAGCGTCCTAGTTTGCCTCTTCACATGCACAGCGCTGCCACCAAGGGAGACGCAGCGGCAGCTGGGGGAGACCAGGAAAAGCTGGGGTGAAATAGCAGCAGATGTCAGCAGGAAACAGAAATCTTTTAAAACAGGAGTCCAGCACAGCAGGTAAAAAGTCACTGTTTGTCAGGAGGGCGTCAGCGCCATTTTTATGGCGGGAGCCGATCCTGATTGCAGGCGTCCTAGTTGCCTCTTCACATGCACAGCGCTGCCACCAAGGGAGACGCA
Organism: Rana temporaria; assembly: GCF_905171775.1. Taxonomy (NCBI): domain Eukaryota; kingdom Metazoa; phylum Chordata; class Amphibia; order Anura; family Ranidae; genus Rana; species Rana temporaria. The sequence continues at coordinate 58,896,413 of NC_053490.1, forward strand.
GCGGCAGCTGGGGGAGACCAGGAGAAAGCTGGGGTGAAATAGCAGCAATGTCAGCAGGAAACAGAAATCTTTTAAAACAGGAGTCCAGCACAGCAGGTAAAAAGTAAAAAGTTTACATAGGCATACACCGTTCTGCCTCCCCAGTAAACGACCAGCTGATTGGCGCGCGCCCAAGAGCCGACAATAGCAATCCACGTACAGGTACGTGATTTTGTACTTAAGGGTTCCCTGCCACAGTACATGTACGTGGGGTGGTCCTTAAATGAATAATGTGGTGCTCACTAAACACATTGTTGATTTTGATACATATGCATTTCTTTCCTCGTTTTGTTTGGTGCTTAGCTGTCCCAGTGTTTGCTTTTGATAGCTGTATCTTGATACGGAAACCCCTCCCTCCTTCCCGTTTTGTGAGGTTATTCTGATATGGTGGCACTTTGGGTATGATTTCCACATGGTTCATTTTGTTGTTCTCTGATGTGTGGGATTATTGGCCTTATCATATATTTGCTGTTATGTATGTTCTAAAATATATATATTACATTTTACCATAGATCATACTGTTAATGTACGTATTGACACATTGTAATTTGTAATTTTTATAATTGTATCACATTTATGATATGAAATACAATAGAGAATACTTTGTAACTTTTAATACTGTTTCAATTTGCCTATAAAGTTCCACACATTGGGAGGGGGGGGGTGTTTTTTACATGTCCCAGGAACTTAGGCCTTCTCTGTGTAGCACCCTGATGTCTAGGCATGGTTGCTCCTAAATTTACCTGCCAGGTATCATTGCCTTGCCAATTGTGAGGATCAATTGATTTTACCCTAAGTCTGGAATTGCTGCACTTCTCTCTTCTGTAACTAGATGGCCGGTATCTAGTGGCACTAGATAAGACAAGGCATTGCAAGGACAGATTAGGAATATATGGGGTATCTCAGCCAATGGCAGGGATTTTCATGGGTCCCTTGGCCTGCTGGGACAGCCTATTTATTTGGGTGAGGTCCGGTGATCAGGGTTCTGTGTCACCTGGACGGCTGTCTGGGTGGACTTGTGTTGTGCTGCCTTGGCTGCTAGGCCAGGATTTGGGCCCATTCCGGGCACATCTGGCTGCTAGGCTGTCTGAGGGTCTATCCAAAAGCAAAAGAGAGCAGTGTAGGGTTGGGATTGCGGCTTGCAGTCCAACCAAAAGTGACGGTTCTGCCGCTGTAGAACCTGTCATGGTCAGAGGTAGAGGGGAAGTTGTCACCACTAAGGGGACCATCTACCTTGTTACCAGGGACCATAGTAAGTAGCTGAAGCAAGTACCGAAGCAGTATTCTCTTCAACCGGGGATGGTGAAGAATCGGGAAACTTTAGTAGGTGCCAAGCCAGGGACACAGCCAGTGGGGTGACACTTGAGGAGTATCTGGCGTGCCAAGCCAGGGACCCAGCAGGGAAGAGGGAGTGATGCTTGAGGAAGATACTAAAGGAAGAAAATTAGAATAGCTCATAGGATTCAGTGGCAGTGAATCAGCAAGTCTGGTGGGAGAGACTGGGAGTTCAGTGAGCTGAGAGTCTACAAGAAGTGACTGTATAAAAGTAAAGGAGTTTGCTACAATTTGTGTTAGGAACCAGAGGTGGCTCTAGGCTTTGTGAGGCCTTCGGCAAAATTTAGACACAAGGCCCCACTCTCCTATGAAGGCACACAGGAGGGCTTGCACAGCCGGGCACTCACTTTTCTCTCTGGGGCGGGTCGGCCAGGCTGCAGCAGGTGCTGGGATGGGATCAATCCACTGGAGCTCCTCCTTCCCCTTCACAGACAGTCATAGGGCAGCTGGATACTTTCCGCCGCCTGGCCCGACTCCTGACCCAAATAGGCAGCTGGCCAGACGCGGAGAGGCCAGGTGAGCGGCCCAGGCTGAAGGAGCAGCTCAGCTGCTTTAGGGCCCCACATGGACTTGCGGTCCACCTGGTGCGCCTTTTACAGATGGCCCCTGGAGCCAGTAGGTCAGCCCGCATTAGTGATTGAGCACAGGCAAATTAGGCAGCCACGAGGCCCCTGTGAGTGCGAGGGCTTAGGCAGCTGCCTAATTTGCCTAATTACAGAGCCCGCCTCTGTTAGGAACTGTTCTAAGACTGTTGCTATAGGAGACAGCACTCCTACACATGCAGACGTGGTGTCTTGCTGAATGCCTTTCCCTACATGGCTGTATACCTGTAGTAGTCTCAGAGTCTGCTTATTGACATTGTAACTTCCTAAGGGTGTCCTGGCCCTAACCCTCTCTCCCACTGTTATGTTCAAGAGAAAATAAATCACTTTGCATTCAAGAAGTGTCTGGCGCCCATGAATTTACTCTGGAGGTTGTCATTAGACTAAAGGAGGCCTGTGACCTTGCTGAATCTGTATTCAGTGATAGCAACTCTCCCCAACCTCTTATTCATCTCCCCACAGGGCCTCATAGGAAGCAAGGCAGATTTAAATGAGTAAACCCTTGCAAATCCTAGGTGAGATTAACTCATAAAAGAGAACCACACCCCTTCACAGCAGGCACTGGCAGCTAGAGGAGAGCCGCCCGCTTGAGCACCGAGCGGGGATCTCATACTGATGTGGCACAACAGCATTGTAATTCCCGCCTTATGGAGCTTTGCAGCGCCTATGATGGACATCACATGTCCCGGCATTGGACCAGTGGGACATCCATCATAGACGCTGCAGGCTCCAGAAGGCGGGCCCACACTCGGCCGCACTCGGTGACGCTCGAAATAAGGTGGTCCCACTCGGCGGCAGTGCTAGGGGCTTACAATGCAACAGTTGTTGCTTGACACCTGGGGCTTTTCAGCAACCCATTCGGGGCTCCAGCCCCTCCAGCCCCCCCCCCCCACAGATGCCCCTGATGGCCATAAAACCTTGGGGATGGAGTTCCCTGTAACATCATTGTCTATATTTACCGTGCACAGTGGTTCTTCCTTTGAGCCACTACAGGACTCGGCAGTGACATAGGGTTAGGAGGTAGGAACCATAGAGCACAGCAGGGAACACAGCCATTCAAGACCCCTGGATGGAGGCTGCAGCGCTAAAATAGAGGGGACCAGGATATTACTGATGGAGAGGTCTTCTCCTGCAGGTGAGTGCCTGTTTGCTTTCTTTAGATACCCTACAGCAGTGATGGCAAACCTTGGCACCCCAGATGTTTTAGAACTGCATTTCCCATGATGCTCATGCACTCTGCAGTGTAGTTGAGCATCATGGGAAATGTAGTTCCAAAACATCTGGGGTGCCAAGGTTTGCCATCACTGCCCTACAGCATCTCTTTAAGAATGATACATTTTAATTAGAATCCAAAACACATTGCTATATTGCTGTGAAACCTTTGACTTCCCGTTAAGTTGGGGGGAAAAAAAACAGATTGCTATAGTTAAAATGATGAATCTCTGATGAGCAGTAAAAATGTCAGGATAAATTATACTCTTTAAAGGGAGGATCCCTGAACAACTGCCAGTCACTTTAAATTAGCCTGGATTTCCAACAAGAAATCATCAAATTAGTCAAACGGCCACAGTGAAGGGAATATATTGCACAGGTGAAAAGAAATTAACAATTTTCCAGGCATACTGTTAATTTTACTCAGAGTCATTTTTCAAATCGATGAATTTAACCTGAAACATGCATTCGTTACTGTGAGAATAGCAAATGTTAACCATACTGCTTATCTAAAACAGAACACATTGAACAGGCTGTTTAATGTGCAAGTTTTTCATGTGCATTTTTAATTTGGGTTGAATTGCTAAACAGTACTCCTGATAAGGCTACATTCATTTAAATTATTAAATGTTAAATTGATTGTTAAGGAACACCTTAGCTTAAAGTGTATAACACTTTTGCAGTCAAATTTGAGAACCCCCCACTGTATGTTTGTTATAGCTTCCTATTCGAGCAGAATATCTAAAAATTGTTTTTAAAATAATTCCCTGTTAACAGAGGAATAAGACAGGGTTGCCCCCTCTCCCAACTTCATTTTGCTCTTGCAATAGAATCCCAGGCCTAGGCTATCTGCGAACACAGGGATGTGCAGGTGGCAGGATACCACCATAAACTTTGCTTATTTGCCAATGATGCCCTTCTTACCTTAGTCAACCCCCAATCTCTCTCCCAAATCTTATGCCAGTATTGACACTGTTTGGCCAACTTTCTGGTCTTTGTGTTAACAAGACCAAATCTAAGGTCCTAAATGTTTCCTTCCCTGATAAAACAGTGCTTACTTTCCAACAATCCTTCGCCATATCCTGGACCATTTCCTTCTGCCCTTTTTTGGCATGCATCTCACTTTAACATACAATCTCTAGCAAGGGAACTTAATCAAACGTTTCCCTTATCTAAATTATTTACTGATGTCCTTATAAGCAGGTGTCTACTTGGGAGTTAATACTGCTCCCTGTTCTACCTCATGTAATTTTGTTTTTATTGTTTAAACATGTTCAGCACATTGGCGCTCAACACGTTCTCCAACTATTGGGCAATGGTTCGGTAGAATCTCTAAAATTGAGGAAATGGAAGAACTAATTCACATCTCCCAAGAACATATTCAGAAATGTACAAGTACATGGGCTTGCTGGACTAATTTCAAAACAACTCAGTGCTTTCAGGCTCATAACTCTTAAGCTTTAGTTGATACTGGTCTAGTCTTGCCGAGTGGACATCGTGGAGTTTAATCTGGTGAAGTAATCTGGTGGAGGACCGTCGACACTGATGACCCCTTTCCCCCCTTCCCTTGATATTTCCCCCCGCCCTGCCCCTTCCCCCCTCTTTTTTTTTCTCTCTTTTTCTCGTTCTCTCTTTCTCTCTCTTTTTCTCGCTTTTCTTTACCTCTCTCTCCCTCTTCCTTTCTTCCTTTCTCTTTGTGGCTCTCTTCTTTTCTCTCCTCCTCTCTCTCTTCTCTTTTCTTGGGCTCTCATACATCCGTTTCTATTTCTCTGTTCTCTTTCCTTGATAGGGAACCTGCTCTGTGCTTCTGAACGGCCACTTTGCGATGCCATGTCAACCGCGTCTAGTTCGCTTGACTTATTGATGTTTTTTTTTCTTTTTGGCCTTGAAATGTTTTTTTGCAACAATAATTTGCCCTGTGACTTTCCATTGACGTATGTTAATTTCCATTGCTGTATGTTCATGTCCGTTCATTGTATGTAAGACTACATGTTTTGAGGAGGAGCTGCTTGGAAGCATTTTCATTTGGTCAAGTACAACCTTTCATTCAGATGTACTAATTGTCCATCTCTACACACCCCTGAAGAAGGTTACCTCGAAACGCGTCGGAGACTGGGCTGTGAGATGCTATGAGGACGAATACTGTTAGTGTATCCTGCTGCATCCCGTCGTGGATCTCTTAAAGGGGCCGTGACCTGGTGTATTCCTGGCTGTTATCCCGCACTCTGGAGTATCCTGCAGTAATTTGAATAACGCTGTTATTTAATTACCTATTGGTAAGCCTCAGTCCATATGGTGACGGGTCACAACTGTCAATCATCTTCACACTGGGTGCTGTCCGGGTTGGATTCATCGTCTATGGACTTTGATACTGGAATTTTTTAAATTTTCTTCCATGTTTAATGCACTCATATGGTGCACAATTTTTCTATTTTTCACTTGTAGAAAACACAAAGGACTTTTAATGCACTCATATGGTGCACAATTTTTCTATTTTTCACTTGTAGAAAACACAAAGGACTTCACTGTTTATACTATTATATTATTGGTTGGCGCAATTTTTTCTTTCTTTTTTCTACATGTTTTGATATATCTTAAATAATAAAATTCTTTATGGAAAGAAAAAAACATGTTCAGCATGTACAGTATCTGTCTACTAGGTTGCCCGGAAGTTGTGATGGAGTTATTGTGCCGTCTCCTGGGTGTTCATGGCTCTGCTCCCGTCTGGTGAGCTATATATACAAAGGGAGACAACCTAGTGGGGTCCTTGGATGGGGAGTTGTCCTGAGGACTGCTGTCACATGTAACTCTATTCGTACTTATGGGGCTCCCCCTTGGTGGGTACCCAGTTTGGGTACTGAAGATGGATTCTTGGACTTTATACAATGGACTTGCACTATTTATGAGTTATGATGCTGGGCAGCCTGGAGTTTGGATGAAAATTAGGATTCATGTATGAAGGAAATCCGTGAGAGACTGGTTTATACTGACATGTGATTAAAGAAGTTTCAAGTAAAAGTTATGCCTGGTCTGAAGTTACTTAAAAGGAGGTTCATGCAGGGTGTATCAAAGTGCAGAGCTTAGAATGAAAGAGATAAAGAAAAGTCTGTGCGGACACAATACAAGGGTCTAACCTGTGGTGGAAGGAGAAAAGGCTATATTGTCATTGCTAGGGGCAGAGCAATGTTGGGTGCTTAAGCAGCCATCCAGAGGGAATCTTGATGACATGGCATGGGTGATGGAAGGCACTAGACATGTGCATTTGTTTTCGTCCGAATGCATTTTCGTCCAAATTTCAGGTATTTTCGTTATCCTTTTAACAAACGAAACAAACGCACAGAATACGAAAACCAAAAGATCCGAGATAAACAAATGCTTTATTTTCGTTTTCGTTGGTCGAATGTGCCTAACCTCAACTCTATTAGTCCAAGATTATTCTACATAAAGACAAAAGATTCAACATTATAGAGAGAAAAGATCACTGCTGGAATTGGGTGGGGGAAGTAAAATAAAAATAATGATGATGATGATGAATGTTATTGGCTGATTGTAACCAAAGAGGAGGAGCAGTAAAATAGCTAGAACTAACTTGACAATTCAACATAAACGACGAAGATTCGACAAAGCATCGAAAAACATACAAACGTCAAATCTGTCATTGAAGGCTTATGGTGTTTGTTTATAGTTCTAAGAAGATTCGACAGAGCAGCTAAACTGTACGACGCTGCAATCATAAATTTCCGATCAAATGCTCGGCCCATAGGCTATAGAAAAATTCTAATGTTGGTTGACTAGTAATAATAATTAATAAATATAATTATTACTAGTGTCATACAACATTAGAATTCTACTATAGCTTGTAGGCGGAACATTCGACCGGAAAATTATGATTGCGACGTCGTACAGTTTCGTTGCTCCGTCGAATCTTCTTTGAACACCATAACACCATAAGCCTTCAATGATAGATGCAACCTTAATTTGTTCGGATTTTCGGACTAATGCAATTTCCAATGAAAAACAAAATAAATAAAAACGAATTTCGGGAGTAACTAAATAAATACATTTTTAGGACGAAAACAAAATTCCGAAACAAAATATTTCAGTGTGCACATGTCTACAAGGCACTGGAAGCGAGGAGGTTTGTGAGCTTAGCCCCCTCCCTGGTGATCAGTGCCCCACATACAGGGATCTATATCAGCACAGGGTATCCTATGTGCCTAGACTGAGGTGTCATGGAAAAGTATAAAGCGCGAGAGGTCTCATGAATGGGAACATGTGAAGGGATGATCTCTATGTGTCAGAGAAAAAAATCGTAACAAGCGTATATTGATTGTTTTGCACAAAAGTTATAGCATCTACAAAATAGTGGATACATTTATGGCATTTTTATTATATATATATTTTTTTTACTAGTAATGGCAGGGATCTGTGATTTTTATCGAGACTGCGACATTATGGCGGACACATCGGACACTTTTGACACTATTTTGGGACCAGTGAAATTTATACAGCCATCAGAGCTACAAATAGCCTCTGATTACTGTATAAATGGCACCGGCAAAGAAGAGGTTAAACACTAGGGGGCGATCAAGGGGTTAAGTGTGTCCTAGGGAGGTGTTCTAACTGTAGGGGGAATGGGCTCACTACAACATGACAGAGATCACTGCTCCCGATGACAGGGAGCAGTAGATCCCTGTCATGTTGCTAGTCAGAACATCCTTGTTTGCATAGGCATCTCCCTGTTCTGCCTCTCCGTGTCACGATTGCGGGCCACCGGCAAACATTGAGTTCTCCTGCGGGCGCGCAAATTCAGAGGGACGTACATGTACACCCATTTGTCTGCCCATGCCATTCTGCCGACGTAAATCGGCAGAATGGCATGGGCAGAATGGCGTCGGCAAGTGGTTAACCAGTTAATAAAAAAAATTAAAAAACGGAAGACATTCGGCCAGTGTGTATGTCGGTCTGTCTGACTGAAACCAGTGTTTTGGCTGGCTTCTGTCAGACAAGCATCCTGGAAAACCAGCAGCCAACCGACTCCAGATCAGCAATCTCTGCCAATGGCGGAAATCACTGATCTGAGTTTTCTGGTGGGGGGGGGGGGGGGGGACACAACAGCTCAGCAGGGGAGATCGCCATACTAATGTCGGATGGTTAGTACAGTAGCTCCGACCGGAGCTCTCAGTTCTAAAAAAAACTTTCGTTTGTACCAAGATTTAGGTTCCACAGTGCGTTCCATGGTTCTAGGGGCAAGTAGGGGCATGATAAAGGAGTTCCTGCACCTTTTAACTGAGAAACAACAGCCCCACATACCTGTATGAACTTTTGATGTTCTTTTTTTAAATAAAAGTGGGCAGAAAAGCACTGAAAACTATTTCTGGCCTGGAGTAAACTCACTGTTTACTACAAAACCCCAACAAAGGCCCAGATTCACGTAGATCGGCGCATCTTTGATTGGGCGTAACGTATCCTATTTACGTTACGCCTCCGCAACTTAGACGGGCAAGTGCTGTATTCTCAAAGCACTTGCTCCGTAAGTTGCGGTGGCGTAGCGTATATAGGCTGGCGTAAGCCCGCCTAATTCAAATGTGGAACAGGGGGGCGTGTTTTATGTAAATGTTATGTGACCTGACGTGATTAACGTTTTTAACGAACAGCGCATGCGCCGTCCGTGGACATGTCCCAGTGTGCATTGCTCCAAAGTACGCCTCAAGGACGTATTGGTTTCGACGTGAACGTAAATTACGTCCAGCCCCATTCACGGACGACTTACGCAAACAACGTAAAATTTTAAAAATTAGATGCGGGAACGACGTCCATATTTAACATTGGTACGCCGCATGTACGCCTCATATAGCAGGGGTAACTTTATGCAGAGGAAAGCCTAACGTAAACGGCGTATCTGTACTGCGTCAGCCGGGCGTACGTTCGTGAATTCACGTATCTAGCTGATTTACATATTTCTAGGCGTAAATCAGCGTACACGCCCCTAGTGGCCAGCGTAAATATGCAGTTAAGATCCGACGGCGTAAGAGACTTACGCCGGTCGGATCTAATACAAATCTATGCGTAACTGATTATAAGAATCAGGCGCATAGATACGACGGCTCAGACTCAGAGATACGACGGCGTATCTGGAGATACGCCGTCGTATCTCCTTTGAGAATCTGGGCCAAAATTTGAGGATTTGTGCGGACACAAGATGGCAGCGTTCCAGATCCTTGCATACCAAAAAACGTTGCCAGAAACTGTGTGTTCTGCTGTGTGCAGCAGCTGATGTGATTGCAGTGAAGTCAGCATATATTATAAATCTGCCTTGGTGAGTTGCGCAAGGGAGTCAATTAAAATAAATGGGATGCCATTGCACCCTAACGTGTCAAAAATCATACATGTACCATTTTTTGGCTAGCAATGATTTTAAAAGAGAAGTATGGGGTTGGCTTTTTTCCAGTATCATACTTACCTAGGTGGATACAGCATCGGTCCGATGCTACATCTGTCCCCCGGCGCCTCTACACTGAGAACGAAGCGATCGAACACCGTTGATCGCTCGGTTCTGACAGCTCCATGAGCAGAGAGCTGGTGACTGTCAGTCACAGCTCTCTGCTCTGCCCCTCCTCGCTCACTGGAGTGCTGGGCTGTGGAGCGGGCAGGAGTCGTGATGACGCGGAGCCTGGACCGACTTCTGTGACATCTGCAAAGTGCAAAACAAACTGCACTCCGGTGATCCCTAGGAGAAGTACAGCCAAAACGAGCTATGTCGATACTTCTCCTTTAACTTGTAAGCAACAAGTGTCAGAAAAAGGCTTTGGCCCAGATTCACAGAGAGCAAGGCGCACATTACGCCGCCGTAGAGCAAACACTGTACGCTACGCCAACGTAGCGCGGAGAGGCAAGCATTGCATTCAGCAAGCCAGTGCCCCCAACGTTGCGCCAGCGTGGCGTGGGTTTCAAAGGCGCACGCCGGCGTAGGTGGAAGTGGGCGTGAACCCATGCAAATGATGGGCCGAGCGCCAGAAGGTACGTATCACGAACTGCGCATGCGCCGTGACGTGGACGCATGCACAGCACCCCCCTGCGCCTGCTCACAACCACACCGGCACAACTGCCTAAGCTACGCCGGATCACTGCGTACGCCGTGAACATAACGTACGCCCAGCCAGACACACGTCCAACGCACAATACGCCGGCTTGTGTTCCCTGGTGCAGACCTGTGCATGTCTGTTGCCGGGTTGCACCTCATTTATGGGGAATAACTTTACGCCGGACGTACAACTTACGTGCATCTCGCGTAGTATGCGCCAGGCACACGCACGTTCGTGAATCGGCGTATTTCCCTCATTTGCATGTTTGAATGGCTAATCAATGGAAGCAGCACCATGCGCCCAGCCCATATGTGTGCCCACCCTACGCCGGCGTGTGCAAGCTACGTCGGCAGGGTGTAGCCTGTTTTTAGGCGCATGTTGGTTTTTGGGTCTGGCGCACACATACGCCGGCGCACATTTGCACTTACATCGGTGTAACGTGTTATACGTCGACGTAAGTGCTTTGTGAATCTGGGCCTTAGTCTTTAAAGTGGAAGTCCATGCTAAAACTAAAATCCCTGCATCTATAGACACCCACGATCTAACACTAACCTATCTATCCCGTAAAGAAAAAATCTGTATACATACCTCTTTTGAAGCTAATTCGACCTGATCCCTCGCTGAGCTGTCAGTCGCGGCTTTGCTGTGAAGGAGGGTGCAGAGGATACGTCCAACATAGAAGCCCCATAGTAATTCTATGGGTGACGTCATTCCCCATTCATTTCACAGCTGTTGTCGGCCATGTCCCCTGCAGAGCTTCCACCGCTTGAGTATGTATGCTGATTTTTTAATATGGCTTGGTAGGTTAGTCTTAGATCATGGGTGTCTATAGATGCAGGGATTTTAGTTTTCGCGTGGATTTCCCCTTTAAGTGGTTAAACTGACATCATTTGCAAACCGAAGTTCATCCCTTTGATCTAAAAGAAGCAAATGATACAGGCCCGGATTCAGAAAGAAGTTACGCTGGCGTATCTATTGATACGCCGCGTAAATTCTAGGATGCACCGGCGTATCTTTTTTCTGTGTTCAGAAAACAAGATACGCCAGAATTTTGCTAAGATTCGACTGGCGTAAGCCTCTTACGCTGTCGTATCTTAGTTGCATATTTACGCTGGCCGCTAGGTGGCGCTTCCATAGATTTACGCGAGGAATATGCAAATTAGGTAGATACGCCGATTCACAAACCTACGTAAGCCTGGCGCATTTTTTTACGTAAGGCTTTTTCCGCCGTAAAGTTACCCCTCATAAAGCAGGGGTAAGTCATGTTAGGTATGGACGTCGGAAACGTACGAACAGCGTCGTATTTTATGTTGTTTGCGTAAGTCGTCCGTGAATGGGGCTGTACGTAAGTTACGTTCACGTCGAAAGCATTGACTATTTGCGACGTGATTTCGAGCATGCGCATGTGCCGTTCGAAAACAGCGTCAATTACGTGGGGTCATGATAGTTTAACATAAAACACGCCCACTACCAGCCAAATTTGAATTAGGCGGGCTTACGCCGACACATTTAGACTACGCCGCTGTAACTTAGGGCGCAAGTTCTTTCTGAATACGGAACTTGCGCCCTAAGTTACGGCAGCGTAGTGTATCTGAGATACGCTACGCCCGCCGATAGATACGATAATGTATCTGAATCCGGGCCACAATGTTTCTTTTTATCTTAGCGCTGAGCAACATTGTGATAAACTTTGCTGGCTTTATTTTTTTGACAGCTCTGAGAAGAGGAACATTGGATTACAGATATCACCACAGGATGGCACTGTGGATACCAAACTGATCTATATAAGTGCCATGTCCCTTTGATTGGAGATAATAATGGAAAATTGGTACTGGATTTTATAGGCACTAAGATACACAAAATTGTATAAATAAAATTCCTTTTATTAAATTGATTAAGAATGAAGTACATTGGACAAACAATGGTTAAAAGACTTTGCAAAGTGAGGGTTGCCTAGATCAGTGTTTTTCAACTCCAGTCCTCGGGGCACCCCAACAGGTCATGTTTTCAGGATCTCCCTCAGATGAAACGGCTGTGGTAATTACTAAGGCAGTGAAACTGATCAAATCACCTGTGCAAAATAATGGAAAGCCTGAAAACATGACCTGTTGTTGTGCCTTGAGGACTGGAGTGGGAAACACTGGCCTAGATACTAATATCGCACACAACTCAAACACCAAGGAGTCCTGAATATACTTCACAATAATCTTGTTAAGGTAACAAAAAATTCTCCAGTCTTGGTGCGAGCTGATCGAATTGTGCAGTAGCTGGCTCTACGTGTTACACGTATATGTATGTAGTAGAATGGGTAGAGGAGGGACGAGTCACAAGCCTGTGACCCCTAGATGGCAACCAGCACCGCGGAGTGGTTGCAGTAAATGGTTAGCAAAATATCATATGGTTGAAACTGCTTGTTGACATCCGCCGCTCCTTAGATTACTTACACATGGTAATGGTAAGAGTGCTCTGCACTTGTTACATGAATCGTGGAGATGCCAGATTAAGATTGTGAGGGGGGATTTAATCGAGATTGCGATGTTTTAACGATTAATCGTGCAGCTTTACATAAAGTATACAATACTACAATCATACCTCCCAACTTTTTGAGATGGGAATGAGGGACACCTATCAGCAAAAGTATGCAGGCATAGGACACACCCCTTGCCACACCCCCTTAAATGAGAATTGTACAAAAAAAACAAGATTAGTTAATCCCACGAGTGCTTTTTTTTCACCTTTTTATATTCCTTTGTATTGACTTTTGGAATTTACAAACGCAGCAATTTAGAAATTAGATGAAAGGTTTAGCACTGGGAATCACTTTTTGATAGATAAAAAGTGCATTTTATATACAACTCTATAGATCAGACCAAAATGAACAAATGAGGAGGAACAGGGGACATTCCCTCCAAATCAGGGACAGTTTGGAGCTATGCTACAATGCGGAAGAGAAAACAGACACAGAGAGTGGCACTGACATGATGACATCAATGCCAATCTCAGATTTAATATACCATGGTGAGTAAATGGAGCTGTGGTGATGCCGTTGGACTTCATTTAACCACTTGAGACCCGCGCTATTGACAAAAGACGTCAACAGCGCGGCTCTCAAGTGCCAAGTGGATGTCTTTGGACGTCTTTTAAAGTGCATTACCCGCGCGCGCCTCTAGGAGCGCGCAGTGGGTAAACACTGTCCTGGCGCATGGCTGAAGAGCTGATGCGCGTGCCTGGCGGCCGCGATGTCCGCCGGGTACACGCGATCGTCGGTAACACAGCAGGGACGTGGAGCTCTGTGTGTAAACACAGAGCTCCACGTGCTGTCAGAGGAGAGGAGACCGATCTGTGTCCCTTGTACATAGGGACACAGCATCGGTCACCTCCCCCAGTCACCCCCCTCCCCCCACACAGTTAGAACACACCCAGGGTACACATTTAACCCCTTCCTCACCCCCTAGTGTTAACCCCTTCCCTGCCAGTCACATTTATACAGTAATTAGTGCATTTTTCTAGCACTGATCGCTGTATAAATGTGAATGGTCCCAAATTTGTGTCAAAAGTGTCCGATACGTCCGCCGCAATATCGCAGTCCCAATAAAAATCGCAGATCGCCGCCATTACTAGTTAAAAAAAAAGAAAAATCATAATTCTGTTTCCCATTTTGTAGGCGCTATAACTTTTGCGCAAACCAGTCGCTTATTGCGATTTTTTTTTTTTTTTACAAAAATATGTCGAAAAATACGTATCGGCCTTAAAGCGGTGGTTCCCCTAAAAATAAACTTTTAACATTGCTTTTCCCACATTAATTACAATTAGAATCGGCTGGTTTTATTAAAAAAAAACGTCCGTACGTACCGTTTGCTATATTCGTTCTCACCGCCACTTCCGGGTACGATGCTGGCGGTGGGCGTTCCTAATTGATGGACAGGCATCCGACCGACGCATACATCGCGTCACGAGATGCCGAAAGAAGCCGAACGTCGGTGCGGCTCTATACGGCGCATGTGCACCGACGTTCGGCTTCTTTCGGCATCTCGTGACGCGATGTATGCGTCGGTCGAATGCCTGTCCATCAATTAGGAACGCCCACCGCCAGCATCGTACCCGGAAGTGGCGGTGAGAACGAATATAGCAAACGGTATGTACGGACGTTTTTTTTTTAATAAAACCATCCGATTCTAATCGTAATTAATGTGGGAAAAGCAATGTTAAAAGTTTATTTTTAGGGGAACCACCCCTTTAACTGAGAAAAAAAATATTTAAAAAAAAAAAATTGGGATATTTATTATAGCAACAAGTAAAAAATATATATTTTTTTTAAATTGTCGCTCTTTTTTTGTTTATAGCGCAAAAAATAAAAACCACAGAGGTGATCAAATGCCACCAAAAGAAAGCTCTATTTGTGGGGAAAAAAGGACGTCAATTTTGTTTAGTAGCCACGTCGCACGACCGCGCAAATGTCAGTTAAAGCGACGCAGTGGCGGAAGCTGAAATTTCGCCTGGGCACGAAGGGGGTTTATGTTCCCAGTAAGCAAGTGGTTAAAGAAAGCCAACCAATGCCGGATCTGTGAGCAGAGGAGTTAACGGGTAGCAGCACCATAGTGGAGGAAAGAATTCAAAATAAGTTGCATTTTTTAAATAAAAAAAATAAAAGAATACTTGGGTTTTTAGAAATCAGGGAATGTGATGACTGCAAGTAGCCCTTGCCATAATGAGGAAGAGTGTGTGGTATGACACAGTGGCGTTATTTTATTTAAATTGGTATGCTAGAGGCAGCAGTGTTCATTGCTATTGACAATACAAGGGTTCAGCTGACTAGCCCTTTAATTGGCTGCAAGTGCATTGGCTATACTGTGAGAAAATGGCAATTGTTGCTGGCTTATTGGAGAAGCACAGACACATCTTTGTGCAGCGATGGTGCATAGCCTCATACCGCAGTGCTGAATAACTTCCTGTGCAGCCATCAGTGACACAACATCAAGGAAGCAGTCCAATCTGAACTGAAAATCAATTTTCAGCTTTAGCCGCTTTAAACATTATGACTGCAAATCTGTAGAAATAGATTTTTTTTTGTTCCCTTTTCATTTCTTTGTGGCTAAAAAACAGCAAAGCTTTTACCGTCTCCGGCAGCCACAATTGTCTTAGGCTAATATTTTAATGTCTGCACCATGTACAACCTTATACCTTCACGCATATTGATTGCGTTCCCCCGAGGAATACTGAAACACTGCAGTTACCTCTGCAGTTGGATGTGATCTTCACTACACACAGCATATACTTGCTTACTTTACTTATCATGCATTGCAGAGCTTGGGAGCAACTGTGCAGGAGAGAGACACCGAGGCAATTATGGAATAACAGCAATTAGAGACACGTAATAATATAGGTTTAAAATAATAGAACAGATTTGTAATAAAATAAAATCTATTACTGGTTAACGCACCTGAAAACGGATATTTTGGTTTTGGGTGAGCACAGGCGTCTGAAATCATTCACATTCATGAGCTGTCAGAATATTCAATAGCTCATTTCTCCCCCACACATATATGTTTAAAATAATGGTGTCACTTACTGGCAGCTGGATTCTGCATAGCTCCCAACTGTCCTAGATTTGGAGGGGCTGTCCCTGATTTGGAGGAGCTGTCCCTGATTTGGAGGAGCTGTCCCTGATTTGGAGGGGCTGTCCCTGATTTGGAGGGGCTTTCCCTGATTTGGATGGGCTGTCCCTGATTTGGAGGGGCTGTCCCTGATTTGGAGGGGCTTTCCCTGATTTGGAGGATCTGTCCCTGATTTGGAGGGGCTGTCCCTGATTTGGAGGAACTGTCCTTGATTTGGAGGGGCTGTCCCTGATTTGGAGGAACTGTCCTTGATTTGGAGGGGCTGTCCCTGATTTGGAGAGACTGTCCCTGATTTGGAGGGGCTGTCCCTGATTTGGAGGAACTGTCCCTGATTTGGAGGAACTGTCCTTGATTTGGAGGAACTGTCCTTGATTTGGAGGGGCTGTCCCTGATTTGGAGGCACTGTCTCCGATTTGGAGGGGCTGTCCCTGATTTGGAGGAACTGTCCCTGATTTGGAGGGACTGTCCCTGATTTGGAGGCACTGTCCCTGATTTGGAGGCACTGTTCCTGATTTGGAGGCACGGCCCCTGATTTGGAGAGACTGTCCATGATTTGGAAGGACTGTCCCTGAATTGGAGGGGCTGTCCCTGATTAAGAAGGACTGTCCCTGATTTGGAGGGACTGTCCCTGATTTGGAGGGGCTTTCCCTGATTTGAAAGGACTGTCCCTGATTTGGAGGCACTGTCCCTGATTTGGAGGAACTGTCCTTGATTTGGAGGCACTGTCCCTGATTTGGAGGGACTGTCCCTGATTTGGAGGCACTGTCCCTGATTTGGAGGCACTGTTCCTGATTTGGAGGCACGGCCCCTGATTTGGAGAGACTGTCCCTGATTTGGAGGCACTGTCCCTGATTTGGAGGCACTGTTCCTGATTTGGAGGCACGGCCCCTGATTTAGAGATACTGTCCCTGATTTGGAGGCACTGTCCCTGATTTGGAGGCACTGTTCCTGATTTGGAGGCACGGCCCCTGATTTGGAGGGACTGTCCCTGATTTGGAGGGGCTGTCCCTGATTTGGAGGCACTGTTCCTGATTTGGAGGGGCTGTCCCTGATTTGGAGAGACTGTCCCTGATTTGGAGGCACTGTTCCTGATTTGGAGGCACGGCCCCTGATTTAGAGAGACTGTCCCTGATTTGGAGGCACTGTCCCTGATTTGGAGGCACTGTTCCTGATTTGGAGGCACGGCCCCTGATTTGGAGGGACTGTCCCTGATTTGGAGGGGCTGTCCCTTATTTGGAGGCACTGTTACTGATTTGGAGGCACGGCCCCTGATTTGGAGAGACTCTCCCTGATTTTGAGGAACTGTCCCTGAATTGGAGCGGCTGTCCCTGATTTGGAGAGACTGTCCCTGATTTGGAGGAACTGTCCCTGATTTGGAGGGGCTGTCCCTGATTTGGAGGCACTGTCCCTGATTTGGAGGGACTGTACCTGATTTGGAGGGGCTGTCCCTGATTTGGAGGCACTGTCCCTGATTTGGAGGCACTGTCCCTGATTTGGAGGCACTGTTCCTGATTTGGAGGCACGGCCCCTGATTTGGAGAGACTGTCCATGATTTGGAAGGACTGTCCCTGATTTGGAGGGACTGTCCCTGATTTGGAGGGACTGTCCCTGATTTGTAAGGACTGTCCCTGATTTGGAGGGACTGTCCCTGATTTCG
The DNA here is from genome assembly GCF_905171775.1 of Rana temporaria. Lineage (NCBI taxonomy): Eukaryota > Metazoa > Chordata > Amphibia > Anura > Ranidae > Rana > Rana temporaria. The sequence continues at coordinate 58,913,958 of NC_053490.1, forward strand.
AAATTGCTGCCAGTATAAAGGAATAGTAGTGGTCAAAAAAAAAAAAAAAACTTGTGGATAAAAATATAGTAAAAGTAAGGAAAAACACTTGTGGGTTTAACTAATATTTTTTTTTTGTAGAATTCTCCTTTAAGGGGGCGTGGCAGGGGTGTGTCCTATGTCTACATACTTTTAATAATAGGTGTTCCTCATTCCCATCTCATATGATTCTGCCATTATCATCAGCTGAAGAGCTCTTTCATATAGGCAACAGGGAGGCCACAGTTTTACCAGCCCCCAGCCGCTCACCCATTTGCTAAAATTACAGCCTGACAGGGGCTGTACACATGCTGCAGCATTTTGAACTTGTGCTGCAGAACGTGGCAGGCAGCACCGCCTGTCAAATTTGCCCATTGATTTTGCCAGTTCAATGGAAGCATACTGCAGCCACAAGCCAAACACTCGGCTCATCGTTGCGCTGAGATATTAAACTACAAAATCCCTTTTGGGATTGAAAAAAAAAAAAAAAAAGCACAAGTGCAGGAGGTGGCAAGACCCCCTCCTAAATGTCTGCCATCTGTTGCTATACTGCCCTCTGAAAAGACTTCCATTGCAAATCGCTTTTCAGAGGCCAGTAAGCATTATCCACAGTGTTAAAACAGAGCCAAAAGGGGGCGCTCCACTTGTTTGCTTCCTCCCCCCTCCGCTGCCACACTTGGCACCTTTCTGGGGGGGAGCGGATACCTGTCAAAACCAGGTATCTGCTTTCACTTCCCGGGTAAGATGCAATTGTTGTGCGGCCACTATGCAATTTCCGGATCATCCTCCTCCACCCCCCATCACCTTCTGGGAGACACACAGGTCCCATAAGATGGTGGGACCATTCAAAAGGCGCAGTGCGACTCATGCATGCGCAGTAGCAAACAGGCTGTGAATGCGCAAGGCTTCACTTCCTGTTTCCCTTAGTGAAGATGCTGGCCCCAGCAGGGTTTATGGCTGCAGTTGTCTCTTTCACACTGCCTTAGAGAGGGCTCAATCTACACCTATCCCCCCCCCACCCTGTCCCCTCTGTGTCTGCCCACACTCCAATCCTCAGTGCTGTGCCTCAGAAAAGGAAAGTTGGGGCTGACAATTTGAAGTCCAGCAGCCTCAGATACATCTGCATGAGAGATGCTGACTGCCAGGGGGTGAGTGAGCTCACCATCCATCCCTGTCTGTAAATGTCTCCCCCCTTCTCCCTTTTCTCTCCTGCCTCTGATTGAGTATGTGACTCCCGCGGGGGTCTATTACCGGAAGTGGGTGCAAATACCTGTATTGTACAGGTATCTGCACCCCCTCCCCCCTGAAAGGTGCCAAATGTGACACCGGAGGGGGGGAGGGTTCCGAAAAGAAAAGAGGAGGTTCACTTTTTGTGTGGACCTCCACTTTGAGTGTAGTTACCCCTAACACCTAACCAGAATCCATCTTGGTCTGGTCTGAGTGCATTCTGATTGGTTGTTTTGGGTTACTGTACCTAAAGCAGAACTTTACAACTTGATAACAAATAATGTTCTTTAGCAAGGAACATACATTCCACATTAACAATTAGGCTACCAAAATTAGTGTGTGCTGTAAATTGCCTCCAGCATTGCTACTGCCTCATCTTTCCAGAGGCTGTCATCTTGCTAAAGCCCAGAGCCCCTGAACAGCAGTAAATCATAAAGCAGAACTAAACCTGTCAGTTTAATGGTTTAAAAGAACAGTTATATTCCTACAAAAAAAGAGTGGCAATTTTGAAAAAAAAAGCTATATTTTAAACTTTTTGCTATAATAAATATCTCCAAAAATATATAAAAAAAACAAATGTTTTCCTCAGTTTAGGCCAAAATGTATTCTTCTACATATTTTTGGTAAAAAAAAATTGCAATAAGCGTAAATTGATTAGTTTGCGCACAAGTTATAGAGTCCATAAAATAGGGGATAGTTTTATGGAATTTGTATTAATAATTTCATTTTTTACTAGTAATATCGGCGATCTTCAATTTTTATCGTGACTACGACATTATGGCGGACACTTTTGACACTAGTTTGGGACCATTGTCATTTATACAGTAATCAGTGCTATATATAGCCACTGATTACTGTATAAATGACACTGCCAGGGAAGGGGTTACACACTAGGGGGCGATCAAGAGGTTAAGTGTGTCCTAGGGAGTGATTCTAACTGTGGGGAGGCTCATCTACCACTGACATGACAGCGATCACTGCTCCCAATCACAGGGAGCAGTAGATCACTGTCCTGTCACTAGGCAGAACAGGGAAATGCCTTGTTTACATAGGCATCTCCCCGTTCTGCCTCTCCGTCTCACAATCGCGGGTCCAGCCGATGAACATTGAGTTTGCAGGACCCGCGGGCACACTCCTGCAGCATGCAGACAATTGTGCGGTCGTGCGACATGGCTCCAAAACAAAATTGACATCCTTTTTTTCCCAAAAATAGAGCTTTTTTTTGGTGGTATTTGATCACCTCTGCGGTTTTTATTTTTTGCGCCATTAACAAAAAAATAGCGACAATTTTGAAAAAAAACAATATTTTTTCTACTTTTTGCTATAATAAATATCCCCCAAAAATATATATAAAAAAATAAAAAAAATGTCAGTTTAGGCCGATACGTATTCTTCTACATATTTTTGGTAAAAAAAAATGCAATAAGCAATTATTGATTGGTTTGCGCAAAAGTTATAGCGTTTACAAAATAGGGGGTAGTTTTATGGCATTTTTATTAGTAATTTTTTTTACTAGTTATGGCGGCGATCAGCAATTTTTATTGGGACTGCCACATTATGGCGGACACATCAGACTTTGACACCATTTTGGGACCATTGTCATTTTTACAGCGATCAGTGCTATAGAAATGCACTGATTACTGTAAAAATTACACTGGCAGTGAAGGGGTTAACCACTAGGTGGCACTGCAGGGGTTAATTGTTCCCTAGGACGTGATTTTTACTGTTAGGGGGCGTGGCTACACGTGACACATCACTGATGACCGGTCCCGATCGCGGGGAACGGTCATCAGTGACAGTGTCACTAGGCAGAATAGGGGAATGCCTTGTTTACAAAGGCATTCCCCTGTTCTGCCCTTGACAACCGCAATCGCTGGACTCACAGGAACATTGAGTTCCCGGGAACCGCGGCCTCACTAGCGAGACATGAAAAACGTCCGTGTGTACGCATAACACTTTAGAAAAAGTACAACTTTACAATATATAATTTAAATAATAAAAGGATGGTAATTGCCATGCCTACTACGTTCATTACTGACTTCACTGGCCAGCAGATTTAAACGGACGTACCTGTACACCAATCTGCCTGCCCGTGGTATTCTGTCTACGTAAATAGTCGTACGGCGGTCGGCAAGTGGTTAAGATATGCTCAAAAAATTAGCTTTAAACGTATATTTAATGGAAGAGGCTGTGGGTACAAGGACTGGGGATTATTATTTTTTAATTTGGGAGGTTAGATACTCTGTTTAAGGAATTACCTATAGTTGGGTGTTTTTCCCTCTAATGCCACGTACACACGGTCGGTCCATCTGGTCCGAAGGACCATTCTCATCGGTTAACCGATGAAGCTGACTGATGGTCTGATGTGCCTACACACCATCAGTTAAAAAAACGATCGAGTCCAACACGGTGACGTAAAACACAATGACGTGCAGAGAAAAATTAAGTTCAATGCTTCCAAGCATGTGTCGACTTGATTCTGAGCATGCGTGGGTTTTTAACCGATGCTTTTGCATACTAACCATCGGTTTCGACCTATCGGTTAGGCGTCCATCGGTTCAATTTTAAAGCAAGTTCTAAAATTTTTGACCGATGGATAACTGACCAATGGGGCCCACACACGGTCGGTTTGGCCCGAATGAAAAGGTCCTTCAGTCCGTTTTCATCGGTTTGGACCGTCCGTGTGTACGCAGCCTTATATTCTGTAATAAAGTCAGTAATGCCGCGTACACATGACCATTATTCATGACGTTTTTCTCGACGTGATTCCTCTCAAGCCTGCCTTGTATGCACAGGATCGTGATAAAAAATGCTCTAGCAAAGCGCGGTGACGTACAACACGTACGACGGCACTATAAAGGGGAAGTTCCATTTGAATGACGCCACCCTTTGGGCTGATTATGCTAATTTCCCATCTCATAACTTGCTTCTAAGCATGCACGTTCCCCCCCCCCCCCCCCCCCCGTTGTTAAAGCGTACACACGACCGCTTTTCATGATAGAGGAGAAACGACGAAAAAATAGAGCAGGTTCTAAATTTTTAATGCCCATTTTTCTCGTCAAGAAAAATGCTCTGGAGCCTACACACGACCGTTTTTCACGACTAATTTTAAAAATTGCATTTTTCTCGTCATGAAAAACGTCCGTGTGTACACATAACACTTTAGAAAAAGTACAACTTTACAATATATAATTAAAATAATAAAAGGATGGTAATTGCCATGCCTACTACGTTCATTACTGACTTCACTACTTAGTAAGCCATGGTCACAAGTATACAGCTAGTGAAACAACAAAAGGTTTGACCTTGATTCTTGTTCCAGGTCAGTTATTCACTAAACACTAAAGCCAGAATCAATCTGAAAGCCCCAAACAGTCAGCAATTGCGGCTTTTATTGAACTTTTCTCAATCTTCCCACTATACTAAGTGAATGTTTAGCAAAGATGTCAACCCAAGCTAATTTTTTTTATATGGTGATAATTAAGTGCAGTAATGAAAAGTGTTTGAAAAAAATGTAACTTTTTATTACTAATGCACATGTTAGGGCAGGAATCCTGTTATTATTACACGTTATGGCCCGGATTCACATAGAAACGCGTATCTTTGTGCGGGCGTAACGTATCCTATTTACGTTACGCCTCCGCAACTTTTGCAGGCAAGTGCCGTATTCTCAAAAGAAAGTTACGGCGGCGTAGCGTAAATAGGCCGGCGTAAGCCCGCCTAATTCAAATGTGGTAGATGTGGGCGTGTGTTATTTAAATTTTATGTGACCCCACGTAAATGACGCTTTTTACGAACGGCGCATGCGCCGTCCGTAAAAGTATCCCAGTGTGCATGCTCCAAATTAACCTGCAGGAAGTGAAAGTAAATGACGCCCAGCACTATTCGCAAACGACTTACGCAAACGACGTAAAATTTTAAAAATTCGACGCGGGAACGACGTCCGTACTTAACATTGGTACGCCGCATGTATGCCTCATATAGCAGGGGTAACTTTACGCCGGGAAAAGCCTAACGTAAACGGCGTATCTGTACTGCGTCGGCCGGGCGTACGTTCGTGAATTCGCGTATCTAGCTGATTTACATATTTCTAGGCGTAAATCAGCGTACACGCCCCTAGCAGCCAGCGTAAATATGCAGTTGAGATCCGACGGCGTAAGAGACTTACGCCGGTCAGATCTAAAAGAAATCAATGCGTAACTGATTCTAAGAATCAGGCGCATAGATACGACCGGCCAGACTCAGAAATACGACGGCGTATCTGGAGATACGCCGTCGTATCTCCTTTGAGAATCTGGGCCTATGGCTTTTTTAGGAGTTTACAGGCATATGCTCTTAGGCCCCGTACACACGGTCGGTTTGGTCCGATGAGAATGAATCGAAGTTCATTTTCATCGGACCAAACCGTCCGTGTGTATAGGCTATTGGTCTGGTTTCCTTCGGTCCAAAATTTCTAAACATGCTTCAAAACCGAACCGATTGACCGCTGGTTAGTACAGAAAAGCATAAGTTCAAAACCCGCGCATGCTCAGAATCAAGTCGACGCATGCTTGGAAGCATTGAACTTCGTTTTATTCAGCACGTCGTGTGTTTGACGTTACCGTGTTCTGACCCGCTCGGATTTTGGACTGATGGTGTGTACACATATCAGGCCGTACGGCCACTTCAGAGGTGAACCGATGAAAACGGTCCGACGGGCCAGTCTCATCAGTTTGGTCCGACCGTGTGTACGGGGCCTTACAGGCACAAAACCCCCACCAAACTTGCATTTGCGAGAGGAGCTTTCAAGCAGAAGACACGTAATGCCCCGTACACACGGTACAAAAGTCCGATGTGAGCTTTTCGTCGGAAATTTCGACCGTGTGTATGCTCCATCGGACTTTTGCTGTCAAAATTTTCACCAACAAGAGATTGAGAGCTGGTTCTCTATTTTTCTGACAGAAAAAAATTCCTATCCGTCTGCAGCATTTCCGACGCGCAAAATTCCAACGCATGCTCGGAAACAATTCGACGCATGCTCGGAAGCATTGAACTTCGTTTTCTTGGCTCGTCTTAGTGTTGTACGTCCCTGCGTTCTTAACGGACGAAAGTTCCGAGAACTTTTGTGTGACCGTGTGTATGCAATCCAAGCTTGAGCGGAATTCTTGAGCGGAAATAACACTACTCTCCCCCCAGAGTTGTGTCTCGCGAATGCAGGAGGTGTGTTACTGGCCAGATCACCAGGGGAAAACAGGGAAACAAGCCAAAGAAAAGAAAACAAATGCAGCCACTACATCTAATGATTGGTAAGCTGCAATATAATACATTTTCGGTTTTGGGTTTAAGGATACATGTATGTGGACGTACATACTGTACTGTAGACATTAAAGGAGTTGTAAAGGAAAACATTTTTTTTTTTGCTGAAATGACTGTTTACAGGGTATAGAGACATACTAGTTAACTGATTCCTTTTAAAAATAAGTAATCACACCTCCTTGATTAGTGACCACAGAGAGAAAGCTCCCATGACTTTTTTTATCGGGAAACAAACAACCAGGAAGTGTTCAGAACAGAGAAGGATTACAGCAACATCAGAGCAAAAACGAACAATGAGGACATGAAACCAGGACTGCAGTAAGGTAAAGGAAGCTATTTAGCTAAAAAAAAAAAATTCCTTTAGTGACCCTTTAAATATACCTAATGTAAAAAATATGTTGTTTTCCTGGGAGAGTGCAGATTGGGTGTACAATTGGACATAAAAGTGAATTGCTGTATACCTCTGTATTTGTATAAAAGCAGATTCTACTCTGCACTGGCATTTACCCAGGCATGCGTGCACAACGTATTTTATCAAAAGCATATATGTTATGGTCAGGAAATTACATTGTATGCTCATGTGCGGCCCGGGTAAATGCAGTACAGGGGCAGACATTCGTTTCCATGACCAGCTGTATGATCCACCTGCCGCTCCCCAGCCATAGGAAAACAATGGGGTTGATTTTACTATAACTGGAGATTGCAAAATTTGGTGTAGCTGTGGATAGAAACCAATCAACTTCAAAGTATTTTTTTTTTTTTGGCAAAGCTTAACTGAACAAGCTGAAGTTAGAAGCTGATTGGCTACCAATGCAGCTGCAGGTGATTTTTCATCCTCCAGCTTTAGTAAATGAACCCCAATGTGTGTTTTTTGCCAGCCATATTTTTTGCCTCATTACATCCCCACACATGAGGTCTAACAACCAGCTCCAATTTGTATTTATTTATATATATATATATATATATATATATATATATATATACAGCTATATATATATATATATATATATTAGACAGTATGGAAGTATGGAAGAGCCCTGGGGCCATCATAAAAGAGCCCTGGGGCCATCATAAAAAAAAAAGAAAGTCAAAATTCTGAGATTAAATCTCAGAATTCTGAGTTTATAAATATAGTAGTCTCTATTAGGAGGGTTTTAGAAGCTAGACAGCATCTCTAGAAATGAAAAAATGTATTTCTGGCTGCAATATTTAATTTGCTCTGCGATCTTGCCCTGGTCCTCTTCTAGGTTACATGACACTAGGGGGGTTATTTACGGAAGACAAATCCAGTTTGCACTACAAGTGTAAACTTCAAGTGCAAAGTGCACTTGAAATTGCACTGAAAGGGCACTTGGAAGTGCAGTCACTGTAAATCTAAGTGGAAGATCTGAAATGAGGGGAAGCTCTGCTGATTTTATTATCCAATCATGTGCAAGCTAAAATGCTGTTTTTTATTTTCCGTGCATGTCCCCGTCGGATCTACAGCGACTGCACTTCCAAGTGCACTTTCAGTGCAATTTCAAGTGCAATTTGCACTTGTAGTTTGCACTTGTAGTGCAAAGTGGTTTTGTCTTTCTTAAATAACCCCCTAGGTGTCATTTAACTCACTTCCTGTCAGGGCTGGACTGGGACAAAAACTTGGCCCTGGACTTCATCCAGACTGGCCCACTAGGACAGGTCTCTCCCACAGCGGCCGGACAACTCCCCCCTGGCCGCCCAAGCACCCTCTACCCCTTCACTAGCCACTCTTTATTAGAGTAGAATGTCTGGTACTAGTACTCGTATAGGCAGTACCAGTGGGGAAGCTAGACATTATTTCACCCAGGGCAAAGAATCAGTTTGGTGCCCCCCCTTATGGGACAAGATTAGGCAGAAGTGAGAAACTCCCAGGCCACTGTCAATGAAGCCGGCCCACTGAGCCATCGGCCCACCGGGAAACTCCCTGTAGTCCCAATGGCCAGTCCATCCCTGCTTCCTGTGAGCCCAGGATTTCAAGAATTAACCCCCTGGGGCATCAGAAGAATCACGTGTCATTGGAGGAGCTGGCCAGTGCTGAAGGAAGAGGAGGAAGAGTGAAATCACATGACTGGACCAAAGACAACAGGAAAAGGATATGTATTCATTAAAATGAGAAGAAAAAAAATGATTAAAAAAAAATGGGTCAAATGGGTGGTTCAAAGTGCGTGTGCATGCCTGTGTATTTGGGAATTGACCAGCCTAGAGTTGAGCTTTAACAGCTCTTTTACCTAAACATGGAGCTTTAACTACCTAAAACACCAACTTCCATTAAAATCTGATAAATCGATGTACCGGTAATGTTCATTATAGTCATTTTCTACTATATTTTTTTTAGCTGGACCTCAGTCTGCCAACTATAAGTGGGTAAGGGAGGTGGCAGAAGGACTGCTGTTTGCAATGGGACCTTGAGCAGATGGAGTATTTTCATTTCCTTTGCTTTACAATTTACATTTAAGTGTTTTTCTTTGTGGAATATAATAATCTGAGCTTTTTTTTCAGATTTACCTTGCACTTGGTATGATGTGATGACTTTTCTTTCTTGCTTTTCTGGATGGAATTAACAGTTAGGGACTCAGGTTCAGCTCCACTGTACACCCAGAGCAGTTAGATCATTATGAAATCTATTATTCAGGTACTGGATTTTGGATGCCATCCAGGCATTGACGCTAGAAATGTGTTCCTATGTGATAGTTATAATGAATTGTATTGTGTTGCAGAGCAGAATTACATCAAAGGCTCTACATTTTAATGACTTGGGAATGATTAGGTGTATACTGCTAGCTTGTAAATATTTGTTACATGCTGTAAAGTCAACTGGAGAGCTTCCGATCATGTTGGCCACTTTTTTCTATAAGTATAGATATGTGATGCTCAGCTGGCCTGAGGCTTCATTTAACCTTCTTTGTGGCTCTTATGTGAGTGGGAATATATGTAATTTTCCCAATTCAGTTTGTAATTTCTGCAGTAAATGAATTAGGAGGGCAGGTCTGCCTAGGCCATATCAGGAGTATTGTAAGGACTATGATAGACCTGAGGCAACCCTGGACATTATGACCAGAAAATATTAGTGTGCCATCGAGAAGAGCAGCCATGGCCACACACGGTGAACAGTATTCCTGGCTTAACGTAGCATGGGTAAATAGATCCTATGCCTATGGGCTTTATACACTGCATATACAGTATATGCAATGGTGCACATACCCACAAAACATGTTACTGTAGCTTAGTTACTGTGCCGTAGGAAAGAAGGCCTCATGTACACTGCTGCTGGTAAACAGACGTTTAGGAGCAGTTGGGCATTTTTTTCAACTGCTCCTGAACTCTCCCCTATGACTGTTATCTTATCAGTACATGTACACTGGTTGGTTTATAGTCAATTCTAGGCAGTTGTGTTTAGAGGCTTTTTCTTGAACCCAAAAAAATGCGTTCAGAAGCTGTCAGTGTTTTGAGTCAGTTATAGTGCCAAATGTAGCTAAACGCGGCAACTTGTGTTTCGTTTACAGCATGTAAACGCGGCTAAACGGCAGTTTTTAGACACTGATTTTTAGCTGTCAAGTTAATTGTTCAAGAGAGGTTGAACAACGTCCCGTGTACATGAAGCCTTAGGGCTCTTTCACACGGGAGGCCTGTTCAGGTCCGCCTGCCAGTTTTTTTTGCGGACCTGAACGGGGCGCTCCGTGCTCCTCTATGGAGCCGCGGATGTCAGCGGTGACATGCCCGCTGACATCCGACCCGACGGTCCGTGTTCATCAGATCCCCCCATAGGGGAGAGCGGAGAAAAGACAGGGCGGTCCCTGCACAGTGTGCGGGGACCGCCTTGTCATCTGCCGGCTCAGCGGGGATCAACGGAGCGATCCCAGCTGAACAAGCGGAGGTGCACGGGGCGGATCATTACTGATCCGCCCCGTGTGAAAGGGGCCTAAGAGTCGGTTCACACAGGGGCGACTAGGCAAGGCGATCTCAAGATGACTTGAGAGGCGACTTGCAAAATGACTTCTGTATTGAACTACCAGTGTCTGGAAAGGCATTACATAAACTCCTCTTTAAGGTGTCCACAAGATATTTCATCCTCTGTTCCCTCTGTGGGGACGGAATGAGTTCCGAGATTTTCTCCTTGTAACGGTGGTCAAGGAGGGTTGCCAACCAATGTGATGGTTCAGTTAACCTCAAAGAGGTTAATATGGATTCTACTGCTGTTTCAAATCAAAAGTTCGGATAACTGGCGTGCACGCGGGTAATAAGTGACTGATACAGCCGTCTCAGTTCAAGTACTACGTTATCTCTGCTTTATTGCAGACAAGACAAACTTCTACATACAGCATGGTACGTCACTATTATGTTAATGTGAACTAGAAAGCGCATCTAATTGGTCGAGATACAAGAAGAGTACAAGATGGGGTGTCGATCTTAGCCGGCCTTCTGACGTGTCTTCACCTCCGCATTCCTAAAGCTGTGTGGGAGTGGGGGGTATCCGCCATCTTTGGTCTTCTCCTTTGTTTCTCGATGGAAGGGGTGTTATTAGGAGCTGATTTGAGTAAGGAAGGATTATAGCAGTGGTATACATGAAAAAGCAATATAGACTTTATATTATAATAAAGATGCATAGAGAATAGACATTTTCTAATTTATCATTATGCTCATTGCATTCCTTCACACCAATAGTGATCCTTCTCCTTGATGCCACAAATTCTCTGGTGCTGGAGGCCATGCACCGCAAGTTTTCGGAGGCATGAGAAGCAGAGGCCTCAGGGTCACTGAGGATTACAGTATCTAGAACTGCCTCCTCCCAGCCACGTACTATTTCCAAAGGTGCTGGGGACGGAAAACCATATCTTAAGATTTGACTCATGTCTTCCTCTGCTTCAATGCCTCCAAAACTGCCAGAATCCGCCTCCTCCCTCTCATCTTGTGTGTTCTGTGGCATCAAAAGAATGCTGTCTGCATAAAGTGGGCTTTAAGAGGAAGGGAAATCCTCCTCTTCCTCCCACTCCTCTGCCTCTAGTGCCCTGTCCATAATTCTATGCAGAGTCTGCTCCAGCAGGAACAGAAGAGGCATTGTGTCAGTTCACCAACCTTGTTTCCTCCTCAAATGCTGACAGTACAGTGCATGCATCCTTTATCAGCAGCCATTGACATGGTTGTTGTGCCATACTCACACAGGTACTCGTTGACGGCCCTCTACTGCATGTGCAGCCACTGCAGCATTGCCAAATTTGAGTTACACCTGGTAGACATGTCACAAATCAGGCAGTTTACAGGCAGGTGGAATTCCCGCTGAATTTCTGCCAACCGAGCACTGGCTGTGTATGACCGCCTGAAATGGCTACAAAAGGACTCTTCTGGCCTGCTTTAGAAGATCTTCTAACCCTGGGTACCTGTTTAAGAAAAGCTGTACCACAAAATTGAGGGCTTGTGCCAGGCATAGCACATGTGTCAACTTTCCCTGTCGAAGGGCGGACAGGAGGTTAGTGCCATTATTGCACACCACCTATCAGGTACTATCAGGTAGTAACAAAAGTACACTTACCAAGGCCAAGATGCTGAGGGTGGCTCCCTTTGCGACCCGGCGCGGTCTGCCCCCTGAATTGGGGACAGGGGAGCAGACGCACCAGGAGGCACCGGTACCGATGGGAAGGTGAAGGTTCGGTGCGTGAAACAGGAACAACCAGGCAGTAGTCCACTAGGGAATGGCTGAAGATATGGCAGGGAATTCCAGGAGGTCCGGGAAGCAGGATTGGTAGGAAACAGGGAAATCCAGAAAACAGGCTGTGGTCAAGGAAGTTCAGATAAACAGGGTAGTCCAAAGTTCAAGCCAAAAGGTCAAGGGCAGGTGAGATCAGAATAGTCCAATAGGCAAGCCGAGGTCAAGGTAGGAGAAGGCAGCAATCCGGTAGAGTATAGCCAAGGTCAGGTAAACAGGAACAAGATCAGATAAGGTTTTTCCAGGATCCAGGAAACACTCCAAACAAGCGCTGTGACAAACCAGCAACTAGCCACAGGAAAGGGAGAGGTTTAAATAGCCCGCTCAGGGCTCTGATTGGCTGGACGGAACTACAGATCTTGCGCGCCCGTGCGCGCGCACCTGCACGCGCCCGCGCGCGCCAACACCACGCACGCGCGCGCCAACACCACGCACGCGCGCGCGCGGCGCAAACAGCCGCGATTGCACCGTTCTGGAAGGCAGGTAAGAGTTAGTGCCCTGACAGTGCCCCCTCCCTAGGGGCGGACTCCGGACGCCCAAACTGTCCATCAGTTCTGGATGGTCCCGGTGAAAAATTCGGATCAGGCGAGGAGCATGTAAATTTCTGGAAGGTTCCCATGAGGTATCTTCAGGCGGGTAACCCTTCCACTTGACAAGGTACTGGAGTTGTCTCCCTCTCTTCCGGCAACCTAAAATAGATTCGACCTCAAATTCTTTTTCACCTTCAATCTCCACTGGAGGAGGTGGAAGTTCCTCCCTTCCTGGAAAAGAGTCTGGAATAACGGGTTTGAGCAGAGATGCGTGGAATACGGGGTGGATCTTGTATGACCCTGGTAATGTTAGTTCAAAAGCCACAGGATTGATCACTCTTTTAATTTCGAATGGGCCTATGAATCTGGGACCTAATTTCCGAGAAGGAATGGGTAACCTAAGGTTCGTGGCTGATAGCCATACCTTCTCCCCGACTTTAAAAACTGGACACTCCTTCTTTCCCTTATCGTAGGATCTTTTGTAATTTTCCTGGGCCTGTTGCATGTTTTTTTGAAGTCTTTGAAAATTTTGTTGTAAAGCAACTATATGTTCTTGGACAGCAGGTACAGGAATCTCGGGAATTGTATTTGGAAGAAAAGTTGGATGGTAACCATAGTTAGCCCAAAATGGAGTTTGGTTAGTGGATGAATGTAGAGAATTATTATACGCAAATTCTGCGGATGGTAGCAAAGACGACCAGTCATCTTGCGACGAGGAGCAGAAGCAACGGAGATACTGTTCCAACGTTTGGTTGGTCCTCTCTGTCTGACCATTGGACTGCGGGTGGTAAGCTGATGAAAGGCAGATTTTAATCTCCAGAGATTTACAAAGTTCCTTCCAAAACTTAGATGTAAACTGCACACCTCTATCCGAAACAATGCTTTTGGGTGTTCCGTGGAGTTTCACGATCTCTTTGAAGAAAACTTTAGCGGTTTCTGCTGCAGAGGGTGTGCCAATCATGGGTACAAAATGTGCAAATTTGGACAGCCGGTCGACCACTACTAGGATTGTAGTAAAGCCTCCAGAAGGTGGTAAGTCTACAATAAAATCCATAGAGATGTCCGCCCAGGGGCGTTCAGGAACAGGAAGAGGTCTGAGTAAACCCCAGGATTTGGCGTTTGGGCCTTTGTAACGCTGACACCGAGAGCACGAAGTTACATAGTCTTTACAGTCCGATCTCCACTTTGGCCACCAGAAGGAGCGGCTAACTAGTTCGGCGGTTTTCCGAGCTCCAAAATGGCCTGCTAGTTTATGGTCATGGAATATGCTCAGTACTAGTTGTCTCGTTTGTTCAGGTACAAAAATTTTGCCTCGAGACCATAGTAAACCGTCCCGTCTTTCAAGAGAGAGTGAGGGTACATCGGTAATTTGAGTGGAAGCCGTCTTTAAAGAGGAAAGTAGATCCAACTGAGAAATCAGAAAGAAATTTTGGGACGTCAAGATGGTACTGGGTTCTGACTGATCAGGGGTTTCAGTGAACATTCTGGATAGGGCGTCAGCTTTTCCATTCTTAGATCCTGGTCTGAAGGTTATGTGAAAGTTGAAGCGGGCAAAGAACAAGGCCCAACGGGCTTGCCTAGGTCTCAGACGTTTGGCAGATCGCAGGTATTCCAAATTTTTATGGTCTGTGAAGATCAAGATGGGATGAAGAGCACCCTCCAAGAGGTACCTCCACTCTTCTAGAGCGAACTTAATGGCCAATAGTTCCCGGTCCCCAACATCGTAATTTCTTTCCGAGAGATTTAGTTTTCGTGAAGCGTAAGCTACGGGGTGCAGTAAGGATTTGGGTCCTTGCCTTTGTGACAGGATAGCACCGATGGCTGTCTCCGAAGCGTCGACTTCCAGGATAAAGGGCAAGCTTGGATCTGGATGCCTAAGGATAGGGGCTGAAGAAAACAAGATTTTTAACTTTTTGAATGCTTCTTGAGCTTCCCGGGACCAATGAAAACGAAAACCTTGGTGAGTTAGACGAGTGATAGGGGCCACAATGGATGAAAAACCAACAATGAATCTTCGGTAAAAGTTGGCAAAGCCAATAAAACGCTGTACCCCTTTTTTGTCAACTGGCGCTGGCCAATCCTGAACTGCTTTGACCTTTTGTGGATCCATGGATATACCGTCGGTTGAAATGATGAACCCCAAAAACTGAATTGTAGTCTTCTCAAATTCGCATTTTTCCGCTTTAAGATAAAGCTTATGTTCTCTGAGGATTGTCAGGACCTTCTTAACGTGGGTGCGATGTAGTTCGAGTGATACCGAAAAAATGAGGATGTCGTCCAAGTAGACGACTAGAAAATCATCCAGATATTGACGAAAAATGTCATTTACCAGATGTTGGAAAGTGGCAGGAGCGTTGCAGAGGCCGAATGGCATTACCAGGTATTCAAAGTGCCCAAACCTTGATCTAAAAGCGGTCTTCCATTCGTCCCCATGCCTGATCCGGATAAGGTTGTAGGCCCCACGGAGATCGAGCTTAGAGAAAACCCGGGCTGATCGGAAGCGTTGAAAAAGTTCCGGAATGAGGGGCAAAGGATACCTATTTTTGACGGTGATTTTATTTAGCTCCCTGTAATCGATACAGGGCCTGAGGGAACCATCTTTTTTCTCAACAAAAAAGATTCCAGCCCCGGCTGGGGAAGATGAAGGGCGAATGAATTTCTTTCCTAAATTTTCATCAATATAGGCCTTTAGAGCCACCAATTCAGTCTCTGAGAGTGGGAAGATTCGACCAAAAGGGATTTTAGAACCGGGAAGTAAATCAACGGGGCAATCGTATGGCCGATGTGGGGGAAGGCGGTCAGCCTGTTGCTTATCGAACACATCCTTAAAGTCCGAGTATGCAGCAGGAACGTGTTGAAGATCCGATGGTGCAGACATCAAGGCGGAGCAGGAGGCTTTAACGGGAGGAAGACAATGCTGAGAACAGAAAGCAGAAGGGAATGTGATGTCTTTTTTGAGCCAGTCTATAGAAGGTTGATGCACTTGTAGCCAGGGTAAGCCCAAAATAATAGGGAATAAAGGGGAAGGAATAAGATCAAGGCACAGATACTCTCGATGGCCGGTGTCGGAGATAGCGTGGATGGGCAGAGTTTCCATGGTAACTAATCCAGAGCGGGGTAGAGAGCCGTCTGCCAGATGGATCTGTAACTGAAAGTTTTTTGGCCGGTATGGGACATGCAGCTTCTGGGCTAGGGCAGAATCAAGGAAGCAGCTGCAAGCCCCGGAGTCAACGATGGCTGGCAGCCGGACCGCCCCCTGCGGGAGCTGTAGGGAAAGAAAAAGTACAACGTAAGTCTGTGGTAAGTTGGAAATATGGCAATTGAAAAAAGACGGTAGTCTTGACTTACTGGGTCTTATGGGACAGGTGCGAAGAAAATGTCCTGCAGCGCCACAATACAGGCAGAGGTTGGACTGCCGTCTACGTTGTCTCTCTTCAGGGGTGAGAGGTGCCCGGAGTAGACCGAGCTGCATTGGTTCTGGATCTGAAGACGAAGCAACAGGTGGAACTGGAGCAGGTGGAGGAGCCGGTGAGAATCTAGGCGGAACCCAATTAGGACGGGATGTCTGGAAGCGTTCCTGCCGGCGTTCTCGAAGACGTCGATCAAGCTGGGTGGCTGATTGGATTAAGGCTTCCAGATTGGCAGGCGGGTCACCTCTGGCTAGTTCGTCCTTGAGGGATTCCGACAATCCTTGGCGAAACTGGTATTTTAGGGCAGTTTCATTCCACCCTGTATCAGCAGACCATTTACGGAAGTCGGCGACGTAGTCCTCTACGGGTCTCCTCCCCTGGGTCAGTTGATGGAGAGTAAGTTCTGCGGTAGCTGAACGGAGAGGATCATCGTATAACTTGGATAAGTGTTCAAAGAAAGTGTCCATGGTGTCTAATATCGGGCTCCTTTGTTCCAACAGACTATGGGCCAAAGCTTGTGGTTCATCTGCAAGGAGGGAGATCACAAAACCAACCTTTACAGCTTCTGAACAAAAAGTCCTAGGTTGAAGAGTCAGATATAGGGAGCAAGCGTTCTTAAATGCCCGAAACTTCTTTCGGTCGCCAGCGAATCGCTCCGGGGTAGGCACACGTGGTTCAGGATGAGTTACCAGCACTGGAGAAGCAGAAGAGGGTTGAGAAGAAGTAGGGCCTGTAGCTAATGCTGCGGAAGCAGTCGAGGATCCGGGGGTGACATTCATCTGTTGTAAGCGACCGTCTATATGCAGATAGCCTTCCTGAAGTTTCTGTACCGCTTCGGTGAGGGCTGAGACTTGTTGGCATAGCGTCTCAAAAGGCGAGCGCACCCTGTCGGCCTCGGACATCTGGCTGGTTTGTACTATCAGGTACTATCAGGTAGTAACAAAAGTACACTTACCAAGGCCAAGATGCTGAGGGTGGCTCCCTTTGCGACCCGGCGCGGTCTGCCCCCTGAATTGGGGACAGGGGAGCAGACGCACCAGGAGGCACCGGTACCGATGGGAAGGTGAAGGTTCGGTGCGTGAAACAGGAACAACCAGGCAGTAGTCCACTAGGGAATGGCTGAAGATATGGCAGGGAATTCCAGGAGGTCCGGGAAGCAGGATTGGTAGGAAACAGGGAAATCCAGAAAACAGGCTGTGGTCAAGGAAGTTCAGATAAACAGGGTAGTCCAAAGTTCAAGCCAAAAGGTCAAGGGCAGGTGAGATCAGAATAGTCCAATAGGCAAGCCGAGGTCAAGGTAGGAGAAGGCAGCAATCCGGTAGAGTATAGCCAAGGTCAGGTAAACAGGAACAAGATCAGATAAGGTTTTTCCAGGATCCAGGAAACACTCCAAACAAGCGCTGTGACAAACCAGCAACTAGCCACAGGAAAGGGAGAGGTTTAAATAGCCCGCTCAGGGCTCTGATTGGCTGGACGGAACTACAGATCTTGCGCGCCCGTGCGCGCGCACCTGCACGCGCCCGCGCGCGCCAACACCACGCACGCGCGCGCCAACACCACGCACGCGCGCGCGCGGCGCAAACAGCCGCGATTGCACCGTTCTGGAAGGCAGGTAAGAGTTAGTGCCCTGACACCACCATTCCTGGCTCAAACTGGCATGCTGTGAACCACCTCTGGGCCTGCCCTTGTACAGCTGAAACCATCTCTGCTCCGGTGTGGCTCCTTTCCTCTAGACAGACCAGCTGAGGCACTGCATGGCATCTTTAAGCCTGACTTATTGAATAGCTCCTTGAACACTTAGGGGGTACTGGTGGCTCATTGGACAATTCAGCAGAGGAGGGCATGAAGGAGGAGGGGGTGGAGCTGTCAAATCTCACTTCTAGCTGTATGGAGATGTGGCAGCAAAACAAGCTGCAGCACTGAGCCCTGCCCTGGATCCTTTCCGAGTTGCAAGCAGAGTTACCCAGTGTGCAGTGAACTAAATATATCGTCCCTGACCATGCTTGCTAGACCACGTGTCAGCAGTAACATGGACCTTACGGCTGAATGCCTTACCCAACGATGCCACAACATTGCCTTCCATGTAATGGTACAGAGCTTGAATAGCCTTACGTGAAAAGAAATAGCGACCAAAAACCTGCCATTGTGGCACAGCACATTCTGCAAATTCACAGAAGGGGACAAAATCCACCAGACAGAAAGGCAGGAGTTGTAAAGCCAGCAGCTTTGACAAGCTGGAATTTAGACGCTGGGCATGTGGGTGGCAGTGAATGTTATTTATTTTTCCGCTGTAGCAGCTGGGGCAGAAACATTTGCCTGCTATACTTTACAGCCCTTGGTGTGATGCTGGCAGATTGTCACAAACTATGGTGAACGAGAGTGAACCACAACTACGGTTAGGAAAAGGTTTCAATGCACTACTCTATGTAATGTGATTTTAAGTACTGGGCCCCAGGCGTCACTCTAATCAGAGAAAAAGAGGAATAGAGCCCCCATTGTTGGTTTCAATGGGAGGAATAGTGTTCCATGGTTGGTGTCAGTGGGAGGAATAGTGTCCAATCATTGGTGTTAGTCAGGGCTCAAGTCCTGCGGGAACGCGTGGGAACGGAGTTCCTGCACTTTTCTCACAGCAGGAACGCAGTTCCCTTTGCAGGACTAAAGCAGCCGAGCCACCCGAGCCAATCCTTCACTGAGTGGCGATGCCCAACTTGACTCACTGTCAGGGGCAGGCGAACCTTAGTAATCCTTTATGTTACTGGACGCTTCCTGTATATGGATTTATCGGGTAGTGTGCGGGTATTCCCTCACTTCCTCGATGCCGCAATGTCTCCTGGGAGCTTTTATCATTGTTCCAAGGAGACATTGCGGAGGTCTGCCGCAAATTATTGTGGGATTTAGAAAGAACTTGCTTTAAAAAAAAAAACATGCGCTTTAGTAATTATGCATATGAGCGTATCATTTTTTTTTTTTTGGTGGGGGAGTGGATCTTGGGTGGGAGTTCCCACACTTTTTTCCCCAGGACTTGACCCCTGGTGTTAGTGGAAGCAATAGTGCCCCAGTGTTGGGGTCAGTGGGATGAATAGCGCCCTAGCCTTTGTGTTAGTGGAAGGAATAGCGTCCCATCATTTGTGTCAGTGGGAGGAATAGAGCAACATCATTATTGTCAGAGTAAGAAGTTATGCCCCATTGTTGGTGTCAGAGGGAGGAGAAAAGTCCCAAGGGTCAGATAAAGGCATGCAAAGGGCTGCATCCAGGCTGTGGGCTGCAGTTTGGAGACCATTGTAGAAAATGCAAAGCAGCTTTTTATTATTAAAGTATTAAAACATACATTCCAAACCTACTTTAATACCCATGCCAGTTTCATGCAGCAAAGTGCTGAAAGTGGGCAGAAGCATGCAAGTTTGTAATGTTTTTAATAAACTGACAAAAGCTACATTTTATTACTAAAGATCCAGCAGCTGATGTGTTAAATAAGAGCGATCTATGGTCCTCGTCTGTGTCATATCCAGAGTAAATTGCTTTTTGTTTTTTTTTCACGTTGACAAAGTAGTGTCTGCTACATACTCACTGAACCTGAAAAGAACAGGTTTGAATTGTATGTCCATCAAGGATAAATGTGTTTTTTGTGATGAATGCACTTTTTTTTTTATAACAGGCTTCGTTTTATATTTGTGCTAAAAATGAGGCCTCAGGTTTTTCTAACAAAGTTGGAGCCTCATATGGACCAAAGATACGACATTCCAGCTGTGGGAGAACCAGCACCAACCCGGGTGAATGGAGCACTCTTATGTCGGGTACACATGGGCTGAATATCTAAATCAGCAGGTACAGTAGAAATCGGCTGACATTCAGCCCATGTCTACAGCTCCCTGTCCGGCAGAAGCCAGTCTTATGGCCCACTTCTGTCGAACTGGCATGCTGGAAAACCAGCATCCGATCAGTGCTTGCAGCCAATGGCTGAGATTGCTGACCCAAGTGTTCTGGGGGGGGGGGGGGGGAGGGGGTCCTCATGTCAGAACACAATAGCACAGCGGGGGAGATCGCTGTACTAACATTGCTTGTGTTAGTATAGAGATCTGTCAGTTCTTTTCATTTCAGCCCGCTGGGCTGAATGAAAAAGAAACGTATTGTGTGTACCAGGCTTAAGGACTGTATTTTTCTCTATCAGTTTGTGCTGGACACAATATGATTTTTACAGAATTTAGGTTCACCTGAATTCTGCTACCCTACCCATACATTGCACCCTACCCATACATTGCACCCTACCCACACACCTCAGAGAGACTCTTTCATGTTTAACATTCATAACACACATTCATGCATTGCATGAATGTATGTTATTGTTGCCAGCTGCCGCTGGTCTATTCAGATGGCCGGACCTTGAGCGCCGACCACCTGAATAACGGCAGCTGGTTGGCTGTGCGGAAGTGCCGCTGGCTCTCATAGGCTTTCCGAGTACAGCCCTCGTCTCCTGGATGCTTATCCTCGGAATGTACGGGGGGTGCGTTCCTTGGATAAGACTGACGGCCGTCTCAGCCAATCGGGTTCACCGATTCTAGTTATCGGTAACCTGATTGGCTGAAGCGTCACCAAGGTGGGAGAAGACATTGATGGACATGGAAGGAGAAAGGTAAGTGCATTTTACAGGGCACATCGGCGACAATGGGCACAGAGGCGACAAAGGGCACAGTGGCATCAATGGGCACAGTGGCGACAAAAGGCACAGTGGCATCAATGGGCACAGTGGTGACAATGGGCACAGTGGCAACAATTTAAGGGCACAGTGACATGCACAGTGGCGACAATTAAAGGGCACAGTGGTGACAATTGGCACAGTGGCGACAATTAAAGGGCACAGTGGTGACAATTGGCACAGTGGCTGCGTATGATGGCATGAAACAGTGGCTGCGTTTGATGGCATGGCTCAGTGACTGCGTTTGATGGCATGGCACAGTGACTGCGTTTGATGGCATGGCACAGTGGCTGCGTTTGATGGCATGGCACAGTGACTGCGAATTGATGGCATAGTGACTGCATTTGATGGCATGGCACAGTGGTGATAGTTGATGGCACAGTGGCTGCGTTTGACGGCATGGCACAGTGGTGACAATTGATGGCACAGTGGCTGCGTTTGATGGCATGGCATAGTGACTGCATTTGATGACATGGCACAGTGGTGATAATTGATGGCACAGTGGCTGCGTTTGATGGCATGGCACAGTGGTGACAATTGATGGCACAGTGGCTGCATTTGATGGGCACAGCAGCGGCTGTTTCAGGTCGGTTTGCAGGTGCTATTTTTAGCGCAATGGCGCCTGCAAAACGGTGCAGTGTGAAAGGGGTCTAAGGCTTAGTTTGCACTTGGCAACCGCTTCATGCATATATACGTCAGCAGAATTGCTTGGCTGGGCAAAGCAGCGTACCTGTACGTCGCTTCGAATTACATGAGCGCCTGCAGCAAGCTTCGTGACTGTGCCCGCAGGACCCGCAGACTCGATGTCCTCCGGGTGTCCCGCGATCGTGTCACGGAGCTGCAGAACAGGGGGATGCCTCTGTAAACAAGGCATTTCCCTGTTCTGCCTTGTGACAGGACACTAATCTACTGCTCCCTCTCATCAGGAGCAGTGATCAGTTTTCATTATGGGGTATTGCTTCTAGAATCTAGCCCATTGTGTGTAAATCTGCATGTAAAAACACATAGCACCAAACAGGGTATTGACAACCTCAGCTGTGCATGTTTCCTTATGAGACTGTGTAGGGCGGTGTCTATTCCCTCCATTCAGGTCTTGGATTACACTTAAAGAGGAAGTAAACCCTACAAAAATAAAAAATAAAACCCTGCAAGATAAAGGCATAATCAGTCAGTATGCATAGCGTACTAGCTCATTATGTATCACTTACCTCAGATCGAAGCCCCCTGCAGCCGTCCTCGTCTTCCCCTCCGGCCGCTGACAACTCTCCCGGTGCTTACTTCCGGGTATCTTGGCTCCGGCGCTGTGATTGGCCGGAGCCGCGATGACGCATGATGACGCGATGACGCATGCGTGTGGGAGCCACCGGTAACGGCACACGGACTGAAGCAATGGCACATAGGTGCCATTGCTTCAGTTTTCCCCAGTTTTCCCCAGTTTTCCCCAGTGCGCATGTGCCGATAACAGCGGCATATGCAGGGAACAGGTAATATCTCCTAAAACGCGTAGGTTTAGGAGATATCCTGGGTAGCTACAGATAAGCCTTAACCACTTGCCTACTGTGCACATACACCCCCTTCCTGCCCAGACAAGATTTTAGAATTTTGAAAAAAAAACCACAATATTTTCTACTTTTTGCTATAATAAATATCCCATTTTTTAGGCCGATACGTATTCTTCTACATATTTTTGGTAAAAAAAAAAAATCGCAATAACCTGGTTTGCGCAAAAGTTATATTGCCTACAAAATAGGGGACATAATGATTTTTTTTTTATTATTAGGAATGGCGGCGATCTGCGTTTTTTTTCGCGACTGCGACATTATAGCGGACACATCGGACACTTTTGACACATTTTTGGGACCATTCACATTTATACAGTGAACAGTGCTATAAATATGCATTGATTACTGTATAAATGTGACTGGCAGGGAAGGGGTTAACCACTAGGGGGCGGGAAAGGGGTTAAATGTGTATCCTGGGTGTGTTCTAACTGTAGGGGGAGGAAGGTGACTGGGGGAGGTGACCGATCTGTGTCCCTATGTACAAGGGACACAGATCGGTCTCCTCTCTCCCTGACAGGACGTGGAGCTCTGTGTTTACACACAGAGCTCCACGTCCCTGCTCAGTTACTGGGCAATCACGGGCACCGTGCACTGTGTTCCCAGTGACGCAACGGGTGCGCACACGCGCCCTAGAGGCTTTAAATGACAGGACGTCATATGACGTCCTGTCGGAACAATAGAGCATTCCGCCCGCCGTCATTTGACGGCGGACGGGTGTTAAGTGGTTAATATAGGCTTACCTGTAGCATAAAGTGGTTGTAAAGGGTTTACAACCACTTTAACTCTCTGCTCTATGCTGTGCAGTGTGTGACATCAGATCCTGTCCAATGCCTTATGAAGCTCATAAATGCTGTATAAATTCTAAACTTTGAACGACTTAGGCCCCATACACACGATAGAATCTATCCGCAGATAAATCCCATCGAATGGGTTTCAGCGGATAGATTCTATGGTGTGTACACTCCGGCGGATATTTATCCGCGGATATTTCTGAATTCCAGCAGATAAATATTTGTCGACATGCACAGAATATCTATCTGCTGGAATCGGATCCCACGGATGGATCCGCTCGTCTGTACAGACTCACCGGATCCATCCGTCCAAAGGGATTCCCCGCACGCGTCGTAATGATTTGACGCATGCGTGGAATTCCTTATATGACAGCGTCGCGCCCGTCGCCGTGTCATAATCGCGGCGACGGCGCGACACGTCATCGCCAGAGGATTTCGGCGCGGATTTCAATGCGATGGTGTGTACACGCCATCGCATAGAAATCTGCTGAAATCCTCGAGAGGATTTATCCGCGGATACGGTCCGCTGGACCGTATCCGCGGATAAATCCTCTCGTGTGTATGGGGCCTTAGAGGGGAGAGTGCTGCAGATAAACATGTACAACTTATATAGGCACATTTGTTTCATCTCTATGTGTCACATGAGGGCAGTCATTTCACTGGGTATATGTAAGGATTTAAACCACTTCAACTCTTGCTATCGGGGCTGCAGGAGCATAATTCACTGATGTTTTTATTGTTTCAGTTTTAAGTAGACTGCAGATGTCAGTTAACCAGTGTAACTGGAAGCACATTTTTTAGACATTTACACATATTATTGTAAATTTAATGAAGGCGATCAGCTCTACATACACACCTAAAAGCTTTATAAATTATAAATTGAATTTAAATTACAATAAATCAGACTAAATTCATGAAGGAAAAATGAATAGAAAACTCCACCAAGCGATTTTTCATTTATGATAGAATATACGATTGTTGTAGATGGGAAATTATGGGACATTTTCTCTACCAAACATTACTGATTTTGCTTAGTCTTGTATAGGATATAAAAGTGTTGCTCGTATGATCCTCCTATGAGCTGCTATAAACCTGAGCAAGAAGAGAATGTGAGAAAGACACTGGAAGAAAAACAAATTGCAAATTATAGTGATGGACAATTAGAAGGAGCTTGCCAGAGCTTTAGGTGTCCAAAATTCATTCCAAACCAGCCAAGACTGAGATATTTATACTGCCTTCCAAATAAGAAGTTTTGTTAACTCATCATCTATATAGATCAGCACCACATCCTTTAATTAATGAATAATACAAAGAAGATACAAATAAGGGATTTTTAAGGTTCAATATCACAAACAAATATATTAAATTGAAAAATGATTTATTTAGAAAAGGTTAAAATTCACATGAAAAAATCGAGTAATGTAATACAGTTTCATGAATATGCAGACTGAAAAATTCTCTCTACATGTTTCGCCAAGGTTTTTGGCTTCTTCAGGAGAATTGTTTTTTTTTTTCAGACACTATCTGGGAAGACAAAACATATATAAGAAAACGATACACAATACACATAGTTATACAAAATAATACATAGTAATAATAATTCCAAATTTGGTTGGAAATCCAAACAACAGACCTTCGAAGAAAGTATTTACCTGTATTATTACATTATTTTATGTATGGATGGATATATTAGGGCTGAGAGATCAAAGCAAGGTCCGCTGCTGCCTTTGGGTGGCCACAGAAAAGGTAACTCCTGCCCATGCGTGCTGAAATGACTCTGTCATACTAGCACCCAACTCCATTCTCAGCACCTTAAAGAAGACGGGAGACGGATGGGTCTTTATATTTCCCTGCAGCAGGCAGTGCGCAAATAAACATCCTGTAAGCAGGCAGTTGACAACATTTTTGAAAGAGAAAAAATAAAGTCTCTTCTCCCAAAAACTATACCTAAGTTTTTTAAGCTTAAAGTGGATATTCAAAATTTAAAACAAGTCTGCTCCCCTACATCCTGCGCAAGAACCCTACACCTCCACCACCCGCTTCACAAATATATATATATTTTTTAATTACTGTTTTCTAATTAAATAGCTTTCATGCCCCCACTCCCTAAACACCTAGGCCAGGGGCCTCAAAACTTTCCAAACAAAGAACCAGTTAACTGACCTTCTGACTTTGGAGGAGTCAGACTGTGGCTGGTGGGAGTAGAAAATGTTCTGCGGTCAATGGGAGTAAGCAATACCCCCATCATTGGTTTTAATGGGAGGAATAGTAATTCTGAGCCAATCAGAGTGCTCCTACAGCATTTGTCGAAATTGCGCAATAAATATCGCATTCGCATTTTGCGAAATTTCGATAAAATATCACGAATATTCTGAGCCAATCAGAGCGCTCCTCCAGCATTTGTCGAAATTGCGCAATAAATATCGCATTCGCATTTTGCGAAATTTCGAAAAAATATCAAGAATATTCTGAGCCAATCAGAGTGCTCCTACCGCAGTTATCAAAAATTCGCAATTATTTTCGCATTCGCAATAGCGAAAAATCGCAATCATTTAATTTCGATAAAATATCACGAATATTCGAATTTAGCGAATATATCTCGAATATTCTAATATATATTCGAGATATATCGCGAAATCGAATATGGCATATTCTGCTCAACACTAGTGCTCAATTGTTGGAGTCGTTGGTAGAAATATTGCCCCATCAATGGGCCAGTTATGATCAAAGGGCAAGATTAAGGCAAGCAAAAGGCTGCAACCAGCCCCCAGGCCACAGTTTGGAGACCACTGACAAATTATGTTAGGGCCCTCAATGTCACCTGGAATATGTGATGTGCATATCCTGGGAGGCTCCAGGAGCACTACAGTAATTCCATTCACTAAAGGAGGGGGCAAGCCTAGTGGTGCATCATCGGGAGGCAGCATCTAAACCCGAAAAGCACCGACAGCTTCCTGATGACGTTACAGGGGAACACGGCGGGACGGGATCTGAGCTGCGGCTGCAGAGAAGAGGCCCTCAGCTGGACAATGCAGGTTTCCGATGGGTGGGTGAGTATCTGAATGGAGGAAAACCCAACATCAGAAAAGCAGGGGGGAAAAAATGATTAGGGGGAGGGTGAAGTTCCTCTTTAAAAACCTCTTATCTAAACCCAAAAACAAAAATAAAGTATATTGCAGCCTACTAGGCCTTAGATAAGGTGGCAGCACTGGTTTTAATTTTTCATGCTTTTCTTTATTTTCACATAGTATACCTGTAAATAACACACTTACATGGGGGTGTGGAATTAGTATTTTGCAGAAAAAAACAAACCTATTTTCGTACTTCCAGTGTAGCTCATAGGAAGTAATGAGGACACACTGCATTTCTGGCAAGGTCGACAGACATTTTCCTTACTTGCTGAAAATATTCCTAGCCTGAAAAAAAGAAAAAAAACGCAGCCCCACATATGACAACTGGTAAACTGCTATATATTTATTCTTTTGTCTTCTTTAAGAATTCTATTGGACCAAGGGTGGGATTATGCCCTTTATAGTGAGTAGAATCATAGGTGTCTGATAATGTTGAGTTATATATATATGTATTTAGAGTCGATCACTTTAAGAATTTGTAAATACACTTTCTTGCTTTTCTTTAGACACAGAAGTTTTCAGTCTACGATGACCTTCACTGCCAGATAAGAAGCAGCAGCTTACTCCCTGTTTTCTCAGAGAAATGGACAGTCTTATCTATCTGGAATTATCCAGTTCTGCCATGTTTTCTTTCACTTTTTCCTTGCTACCAATAAGTTATTGACTTTCATTGGACTAAAACTATACGATCACACCTTTATCATGCCTAGAATACACTTGATACACACCCATATCTTATGAATATTTACACATATAAATTGTATAATCCATAGTTGTAAGCACAGAAACACTTTCACTTTTACTCGCTTATAGTAGCCGAGATCTGTGTTGTATTTCTCCATTGCAATGTTTGTATAATTAAAGCACCTACTTATCTTATCATTTTGATCTACTATCTCATCTGAATGTCTTGATTAAGACCCCCAAATCGGATTTAACAATAGCCACCCAATCAAGGCTTAGTTTGAACTACAAAGGTGAGAAAAAGATTAGGTACTCATTTATACATCATTTTTTTTAAGCTGAACTCCAGCCTTACCTTTACAAATGCACCGTTTTACAGGCTCATGTCCTGTAATGATATTGCTAACGGACTTCCCTGCACACCAAGAACATCTCACAATATGCTTTAGAAGCTTCAGCAAGTCAAATTAAGCTCACCTTGTTTTTGGGCTGGAGGATGTTCAGCATTATCCTGCTTTTTTATCTTCATTTTTTTTAATCATAAATGTTTAGCATCACATATAGGCATCACCTAGGAAAATCTGCATGCCTCGGAATGCCCACTGCTCCAGACTGACATCCACCCATCAAGGAATTTTGATATACCCACTGCTTGCATCATGATGAACTGCGGCAGGGTGCTGTGATGTTTTCAATAAGCTATATACAGCACCAAGCCAGCCTATCCCACCAGTCATGATCTGCCTGCATTGGATAGACAAGCACAAAGAACCCACGATGACGTA
Organism: Rana temporaria; assembly: GCF_905171775.1. Classification (NCBI taxonomy): domain Eukaryota; kingdom Metazoa; phylum Chordata; class Amphibia; order Anura; family Ranidae; genus Rana; species Rana temporaria. Next base: position 58,941,803 of record NC_053490.1, read on the forward strand.
TGGTCAAAAAGGTGGTTAATAAAAACACAAAGGTTTTACTTAAAAATTGCATGAGCATGTTGATGAGAGCGAAGTGGAGGAACCAGAGAAGGCAAAATATAAATAGATTAAACTTCAGCTTTAAATCTTTTATTTCATACATTTGATAAATCCCTCATTGTTATCATCATTTTCTTTGTGTGTATCCTTTGTAGCTGGTTGCTCTGCCTGCCATGTGCAGTTCTCTCTTACCTCTCCCACCAACCACCTCCTTGCTGTTGTGAGCACTGATGGGATTTCTATGTCTTGTGCAACAGACAGCTTTCGCCTCTTGCTTCCCTGCTGTGTGAGCAGAGCAGTCTGTGTTCCTCTCACCTCTCACTTCCCTGCTGTGTGAGCAGAGCAGTCTGTGTTCCTCTCACCCCTCACTTCCCTGTTATGTGAGCAGAGAATTCTGTGTTTCTCTCATCCCTCACTTCCCTGCTGTGTGAGCAGAGCAGTCTGTGTTCTTCTCACCTCTCACTTCCCTGCTGTGTGAGAACAGCAGCCTGTGTTGCTCTCACCCCTCACTTCCCTGCTGTGTGAGTGTCAGGGAACTCCTGTGAGACATTTTGCACACAGACGTGCGCAAGCGCATAGCCTTTGCCATAGAATGGCTCACAGGCACGTGCATGCCCACCAGAGCTCGCGATTGCGGGCACGCATGCGCACAGACGCGACCACGCGCGCACTCATACGAGCCTAATCCCGTTTGGCGCCAGACAGCCTATTTAAAAGGAGTCTGGGCTTTTGTGCTTTGCTGACTGATCTTCAGCTGTGTTCCTGAACCTTGCTCTGATGCTGTGTGTCTTCCCAGTATTTTGACCCGGCTTGCTCTTGACCTTGGCTCTGCGTTCTGTCCCTGTACTGATGCCCATCTCTGACCCGGCTCCGTTCCTGACTCTGGCTCTGTCTATGATTTGGTCCCTCTCTGCCTGCTTGCTGACGAACCTGGCTATCCCTGAGACCTTGCTCCTGTCTATGTTTCTGGTTGCTGTTAACCCTCAGTTACCTGCCTGGCTGTTACCTGTTCCTGCTAAGCTCACCACAGTCTGCTCCAGGCCGCTGAACCCTGCCAATCTGTTCTCCCGGGACCCCCGGCTCCAGGCACTCGTGTCCCTCTTGTCCTTCGGCTTTCTCTGTCTAACCTTCAGCGGAGCCAGGACATGAGATATAAGAGAGGCCGACCTCATCAAATCAGTCTCCCATCCGATCCCTGACAGTGAGCAGTGCAGTCTATGTTCCTCTCACCCCTCACTTCCATGCTGTGTGAGCAGTGCTGTCTATGTTCCTCTAAACCCTCACTTCCCTGTTGTGTGAGCAGAGCAGTCTGTATTCTTCTCACCCCTCACTTCCCTGCTGTGAGAGCAGAGCAGTCTGTGTTCCTCTTATCCTTTACTTCCCTGCTGTGTGAGCAGAGCAGTCTGTGTTCCCCTTATCCCTCACTTCCCTGCTGTGTGAGCAGAGCATTCTGTGTTCCTCTTATCCCTCACTTCCCTGCTGTGTGAGCAGAGCAGTCTGTGTTCCTCTCATTTCCCACTTCCCTGTTATGTGAGCAGAGAAGTCTGTATTCCTCTCACCCCTAACTTCCCTGCTGTCTGAGCAGAGCAGTCTGTTTTGCACTCCTCAGTTCCCTGTTGTGTGAGCAGAGCGGGCTCTGTGCAAAATCTCCATCTCACTCCTGGTTCCTTCCTCTTAGCAGCAGAGGATCTGAGCCAATCAGGAGGAAGGAAGATTTGCTATGCAGCTGTCATTGATTCTCGGAACTGTGGCAGGGCAGTGTTTATGATCATGTGACCGGCATGATTGGCTGTGACAGCAGTCACATGATTTCCGCTAGCTGCCGACAACTGTGCTGGGAGCACGCAGGGTGAGCACTCTCGGCACAGCTTGTTTTCCGATATTGAATGCAAATATGCGGCCGCTTGGCGTCAAGGCCCATCTGCTGAGAGGCCACATATTTACGTGCTGTAGGCTCCAAGAGGTTAAATGGGCAAAATGCAATGCAAGTAAAGGAATGCTGATGGAGCTGTGGACTTTATTACACGGAATTCCCTGCAAAACAGAGGAAGAGAAACAGGACTTTTCCCAGCAATATCTGTAGAGATCTGGGTCTTTTGCTGGTGGAAACCAAGCTACATAGATTGGTGCCAGAGCCTATGCAGTGCAGAGACAAGAGAATGTAGACCCAATGCTTGGGTGCCTGTACAATACACCAGAAAGGATGTGGACCTGTGACCGAGCTTAGAATTAGTAAGACTGAGCCACTGAGCGATCTCTACTAAGCTGGGAACAGAGCTAGAAGGATCAGTTACCGTTAGTGTCTACAGCAAGGGAGAACCAGTGAGGATCAGAGCTGAAAGACTTATAGCTAGATTCAGGTAGGGCGCCGCATCTTTAAGGCAGCGTAGCGTATCGTATTTATGCTACGCCGCCTTAAGTCAGAGAGGCAAGTACTGTATTCACAAAGCACTTGCCTCCTAACTTACGGCGGCGTAGCGTAAATGGGGCCGGCGTAAGCGCGCCTAATTCAAATGAGGATGTTTTATGTAAATGGGTGGTGACCCGACGTGATTGACGTTTTTTACGAACGGCGCATGCGCCGTCCGTGTACATATCCCAATGTGCATTGCTCCAAAGTACGCCGCAAGGACGTATTGGTTTTGACGTGAACGTAAATTACGTCCAGCCCCATTCACGGACGACTTACGCAAACGACATAACATTTTAAAATTTCGACGTGGCCATACTTAACATTGGCTACGCCACCTAGGGGGCAGCTTTATCTTTATGCGGCGTATCTCTTACGGAAACGGCGTATCTTTACTGCGATGGGCGCACGTACGTTCGTGAATCGGCGTATCTAGTCATTTACATAATCTACGCCAAACTCAACAGAAGCGCCACCTAGCGGCCAGCGGAAAAATTGCACCCTAAGATACGACAGCGTAGGAGACTTACGCCGCTCGTATCTTAGCCTAATTTAAGAGTATCTGGTTTCCAGAATACGCTTAAATTTACGCCAGCGTAGATTCTGAGTTACGACGGCGTATCTACTGATACGCTGGCGTAACCCTACCTGAATCCAGCTATTAGTCTTGTGAAGACCTGTTCGGGAGGAATGAGTCACCGTGTCCCTGATACCCGAGGACAGCAGCCCGCCAAGTGACCTGAACCGGATATCTGTGCACTAAAAGCAGGGTCATCTAATTCCTCTTGTACCAAATTGTAATGTAATTGTAATGTCTGCCTCCATTTTGATAAGCGCTGCACAAACTGTTGGCGCTATATAAATCCTGTATAATAAAAATAAGAGTGGTGAGCTTATCTCAAAACTAGCTATTAGCTATTTGTGCTTATTTCAAAACTGCCACAGTTAATGCAATATAGACTTCTCTTTGTTGAGCAGCCCCTCAGCCATCCAATGCCCACTTTTAAAGGGACGGCTACGTGCGCATCACGGTACAGAGAGGCCCCACCGATAGCTGGATAATATTGACATTTAGACACCCGTATTTTGCAGTCACCTCCAGGGGTACCCCTTCTTAACCCTGTTTGCATCAGTTTTAAATTGGATTAGCCTCACAACAGTTTAGTGATTGCCAATTTATGGGTCATAGTTCACAATATTTAGAATAGCATCTTTAAATCTGTTCAGTTGCCTACTTAATGATTTATGCATTGTTTAACTGCCATAATACATCCTCTTAGTCTACCACATACATGCTGCTAGTTTATTTTTTTGTGCATTGTTATAAAGTAGTAGCATACTAACGGTTATGTTAGGTGTGTCAGTGGGGATCGAGCAGCTTAAAGAACTGCAGCAGAAAAGAGAACCAGTAAAATTCATCAGCTCCTGTAGGGGTAGGTGCTACAGTTTATTTGTCTATTTATTCACATGTTTCATCCTGGGGACCCCTTGTGAACCTCCCTGCAGTCATGACTGTTGGTCTTTGTTTTAAGGCAACATAGACAATTTCCCTGGTGCTAGTTCCTACAAATAAGGTTCAAAGCTCTGCCACTTTCACAGGCTCAACAATGCCTTCTACATATGTTGCTTTAGGCAAGAAAAGAAGAGTAATGTTTTTTTCTCAAATAGATATACATCCTATGTAATCCACAGGTATTAAACTAGTACATAGTCAGCAAAATCCGAAATGTAACTACTAAAGAGACAATTATAAATATGATACAAATCTGCTGTAACTCTGTAGTTCCGTTGTATAAAAAGCCTAGGTCAATCATCATTCAATGCAAGATGATTTACTTTCCTTCATCCAGTTCCATGTTACATGTGATAAAACCAGCAGGCTGTTGAGTGTTTTTGCAAATCCAAGGAATACTGCAAGCCACATTCTTTTATTCTATGTACATACTGGTTTTGAGGATAAGAATTCTTCTTCTGGTGAATACAGAGAAATCTGCAAACCTTTTACTGATATATACTGCTAACCAATAGCTGCTTAAATGTAGCACTATGCACCATATCCCTGTAATTTAAATATAGAATATAACTACAAAAATTGTGACATTTTTAAGGCGCTACTTTGGATCACAATACAACAATATTTGTTAAAAAATAAGTACATCTTTTATTTATCAGCATAACATTTCATTGTATAAAAGAGATTTTCTTAAAAAAAATAAAAAATCAACAAGACCCTTTATCTAAATATGTGTAGACCTATTGTGAATTATCAAATAAATACAAGAACTTCTCAACCAAATTAGTACTCTGCTTCACCCTCTATATATAGTATATCATATGTACTATCTAACAACAGGATCACATGTAAGCACGTTTAGCAATTAAAAGGAAATCTATCCTGGGGAGCTGAGGTACACGTTTCTCAGGTTACTCTAAACCTGCTTCATCAGAAAGTGGCAAAAAATATTTATGAAATTATTCTGAGTTGGAGTTGGGGAAGGATTCAGGCAAGAGGGATACTGGGACACAAAACACAAAGATAGATATTTATGGGAACAGCTGACTCAAGGGCATGGGCGTCCGCTCCGTAGGGCAAGGGAGGGCCTTGCCCCCCCCCTAGAAACCAGTGCCATGATCCTCGGGGAGAAAAACAGTGGGCAGGAAGCAAGGCGGCGGCACGGCGAATCCAATTAGAGACGCTCTCTCTCTCTCTCTTCTAGCTCCAGCTGACAGAGAGGAGGAGGGGGGCGATCGGAGGAGATATAAAGTACAGCCAGCCTGCGGCTCTTCTCTCCCTGTCACAGCGCCGCTGCTCCATTTACCAGAGAACTCGGCAGTGGCGCTGTGACAGGGAGAGGAGAGCCGCGGGCTGGCTGTACTGTATATCTCCTCTGATCGCTCCCCTCCCCCTCTCTGTCAGCTGGAGCTAGAAGAGCGAGAGCGGCTCTAATTGGATTCGCTGTGCCGCCGCCTTGCTTCCTGCTTTCCTTGCCATGATTGGCCACAGCAGGGCCAATTTAGAAGATTCTGGGGACTGGGGGCATCATGGGAAATGTAGTCCCTTAAGAGTGGCAGCCCCAGCGTGTCCACAGACACCATGCTAAAGCCCAGCATGCAAGCACTCTGCTGGGGGGGGGGGGTTACAAGAGGAAAAAGGAGAATACTGTGCTCATGCTGGGGGAAGGCAGAGAGAGAGCCACGCTGTACCTGCACCAACCAGAGAGCCACGCTGTACCCGCACCAACCAGAATGCCACACTGTACCCACTAGAGATTGTTATTGCAGAAACTGGCACTGATCCTGGGGGTTGTTATATCCTTGGGGGGGCCTCCATTTTTTATGATATTGTTATTCAAAGTTGCTAGTTGCTTGATAGTTGCTTCTCAAACCTTTGCATGCCTGCGCTTTATGTGATAATGACTAAGCCCCTCCTCTTCATGACATTGTCAAAAAGGGACCGAGCATGGATGACCTTAAAATGATGCACCCCCCTAAAAAAAAAGTTAAGCGGACGCCCATGCTCAAGGGATAAACAACTGACCACCCAACTGGAGGTAAAGAATGTATGTCCACAAGAAAATGTCTCCTATTCAGTGGACAGAGACAAGGAGGGGATCCAATAATAAAGACTTAAAGGAGAAGTACTGCCAAAGCTTGTGTGGCTGTACTTCTCCTGTGGATCACAGGAGTGCAGATCGTTCAGCACTCCTGTGACCCATTTTCAGCAGACAGCGAGCTGAAGCCTGCTGTCGGCTGACAACACAGAGCCGACCATATGGTCAGAGTGCGCCCACATGCCTGGACCAGCATCCAGCTCAGCCTCTCAGCAAGCCGATGAGAGCCTGAGCCAGACACTCCTACCCCCTCCACAGCCCAGCGCTCCAGTGAGCACGGATGGGCTGTCACTAGCTCTCTGCTCAGGGAACTGTTAGAACCGAGCGATCGGCGGTGTTTGATAGCTCAGTTCTCTGCTTTAGAGCCAACAGGGGACAGATGCAGCATCAGATCGATGCTGCATCCACCCAGGTTGCTATGAGTAAAAAAAAATCCATACTTCTCTTTGAAGTCTTGCATAAGCAAAAAGTAATTTTCAAGCATTTTAAACTGGTGATCCTGCCATGAAGGTTTTTATTCAGGCTCTTTCTGTGGTCCCATCACTAAGTTGTGATCCTGTGTTGTCAACACGTTTTGGTTAGAATTGTAATTAGCTGGGTTACATTCAAAGCTCCCTGCATTCTAACTAGTGCACGTGTTGCACTAGGATTTTTCTAAAAAGTGATGGGGCACAAGCTGCTCCCCTGGATCAAGATAATATACAGTATCACCACCAAAACACATATTTAAATGCATAGACTTACACAAAGTAAATAACTAAAAATGACTTAATTTATTTATTATTCCTTGTGATACAATTATAAGCCACAATTATCAAGAACATAACATATAGACAGCTAAGTAACTGACAATTTAAAAATTAAAAAAAAACATATACAATTGCTACACAAGCCATATTGTAATTGAATGTTATCAAACATTACCTTACATTTCCAGCCCGCAGCTCTGTAATTTTCTGAAATATTCAATGCAATATTGCTACCTGGAGGTGTTCTGTATACAGCTGGTGTACAAAAGTTACCAGAAATGTCATTTCCAGCTTGTGTGATTGGCTCACTGGTTTTTCCAGAAGTCTCCACTAAGAAACAAGTCAGATTTTAGGCATCATCTGCAACAAAAAAATACATTTTTGGTGAGATACTCCCAAAGGGAAAATACTTCTACAGGAATGCAGGCCCTGCAACATTCCCTATTAAAACACTGCAAGTACATCGTCCTAACAATAATGGAAAAGTCATTCCCATTTAGATTCACTTTGCACACAACAAAGAGTTTTTTCTTCAGGTCAGAAACAGGTAGGAGTCTTCAACTAAGTTTGTTAGAACTGTTGCCATGTACATTGCTTACCCAGAGGAGATTGTTTTTCTTTTTCTTAACAAAAGTAGAGTTACAGTGCCGCGTACACACGATCGGTCAATCAGATGAGAACGGTCTGATGGACCGTTTTCATCAGACCAAACCGATCGTATGTAGACCCCATCGGTTATTTATCCATCGGTTAAAAAATTTGAAAATCCACGCATGCTCAGAATCAAGTCGACGCATGCTTGGAAGCATTGAACTTCATTTTTTCAGCACGTCGTTGTGTTTTACGTCACCGCGTTCTGACAAGATTGTTTTTTTAACTGATGGTGTGTAGACACGACTGATCATCAGTCAGCTTCATCGGTTAACTGATGGAAAAATCCATCAGACTGTTCTCATCGGATTGACCGATCGTGTGTACAGGGCATTACTCTTTAACTCTGAGACCTTGTACACACGAGCGGATCTGTCCGATGAAAACGGTCCGCGGACCGTTTTCATCGGACATGTCCGCTCGGAGATTTTGGTCTGATGGTTGTACACACCATCAAACCAAAATCCGTGCGGACAGAATACGCGGTGACGTGACGACGACGTGAAGGCGACGTGACGACGACGATGACGCGGCGACGTGCGCGAACCCGGAAGTTAAATGCTTCCACGCATGCTTCGAATCACTTCGACGTCATGCGCGGGTTCTCGGGTTCTACTGACCATCGGACATGTCCGGCGGACATCGTTCCAGCAGACAAGTTTCTTAGCATGCTAGGAAATTTTTGTCCGCCGGAAAACGGTCGGCTGGACAAATGTCCGCTGGAAAACGGTCCGGTCGGGTGTACAGACGACCGAACATGTCCGCGGAAACTGGTCCGCGGACCAGTTTCAGCGGACATGTTCGGTCGTGTGTACGAGGCCTAACAGAGCTACTATCTACAGACCTATTGCAATGAATAATTTAAGGACAGGTTTGATTTGGAGGTCGGTCATTCCTGATTAAAGGTTCTGTGACACACCAGATTCTCAACACAGTTCAATGATGGCTGCACTCACAAACAATGATATAGAGAGTGGCGCTGATGATGTCATTAACTCAACAACAATCTGTGCTTTACTGACTGCCCACAACAGGAAAAGATCTTAAAAGGACCTTGCATGGGGTATAATCGACCTGAAGACATCTGGAAATGGTGAAGTACTGGTGGTAGGAAGGGGGAGCTCAGAGTTGAATTTTAATAGCTCAGAGAAATAACTGATGCTAGGTGCAAACTTAAAGGGTTAGTTCACCTTTTCAGAAAAGGCGAACCTCAACTTTAAAAAAGAAAAATGAATTTGTAGAGAGCCCAATGTATAGTTCCAAGAGTATAAAGTCGATGCAAATAGAATCCATCCAGCAGATACAAAACAGAAAATCATTAAGGAAGCTTCCTTTTCCAAGAATTACAAGGAGCTGTGGGCTTTCCTAGAATTTATTGTTTGTTTTTCTTTTCTGAATGCCAAAGCTACCATTGATGAACCTCTTCATAGTTAATAAAAAAAAAAACTGGAAGTAGCTAAGGCTTTATAAGAAAGCTTTAAAAGCTGCAAAGAATCTTTTGTCCTGAGTGTAATAGTGTATGATAATTTAAAAATAATATAAAATGTGATGTCTCTCTGTATGGCGTTGCAAATGTTAAAACCTTCACTGTAAGTGCAAGATGTGAATCCCCAATTATTCTAAATTGTATGGCATGAATATATAAACCACAAATGATCAATCTTCAGATCATTCATTGCTTTTCTGGAGCTTAAAATTGGTGAAATACCTGAAAACATTTTAAAAATGGGGCCGTATTTACGATAAAAGCACTCATAGGCCAGTGCCTAGGCCAGCAGGGTTTGTGGAATAAGCACCAAGCTTCCCCTGTACCAATTGTGATAAAGTTTGAATTATTTTATCCATCTTCCAGCCACCTCTGAACATTTATAGCCAAATTGAGCAAGAGAACTATAGGGGCAAGGGGGTGCAGGGGATTTTGAGTTGAGTAAGACTGTTCTTTATAATTAGGACTATAGATCATCTCTCCTTTCTCATGTATGGTGGTTCAAAGAGTGGGAAATGTAATTTGCATATAAAGCACATATCACATTCAATTTCTTACTTTTGGCTAAATAATTTACAAGATGCAAGAGGTGGTGATTATACAAAAAGGTGCCATGGTTGAGGTGTGCCTAGACTTAGGCCCAGATTCTCAAAGACTTACTCCAGATACGCCGTCGTAAGTCCGAATGGCCGCCGTCGTATCTATGCGCCTGATTCATAGGAATCAGTTACGCATAAATTCTGCCAAGATACGAGCGGCGTAAGTCTCCTACGCCGTCGTATCTTGGGTGCATATTTATACTGGCCGCTAGGTGGCGCTTTCGTTGATTTCCATGTCGAATATGTAAATGAGCAATTTTCGCCGATTCAGGAACGTACGTACACCCCGTCGCAATTAGTTACGCCGTTTACGTAAGACATACGCCGGCGTAAAGATAAAGCTGGTCTCTAGGTGGCGCAGCCCATGCAAGGTATGGACGTCGGAACAAGCGTATCTTTTTACGTCGTTTACGTAAGTCGTACGTGAATGGGGCTGTGCGTAGGTTACGTTCACGTCAAAGGCATTGAGCCGGCGTATCTTTGGGCGTAAATACAACGTGATACTGAGCATGCGCGCACATGCGCCGTTCGTTCGGCCATGCATCTACATGGGGTCACGCTTAATTTAAATACAACACGCCCACGACCTGCCTACTTTAAATTCCGCACGCTTACGCCGGCCGATTTACGATATACCGCCATAACTTAGGACGCAAGTGCTTTGTGAATACAGCACTTGCCTCTCTAAGTTGCGGCAGCGTAGCGTAAATAAGATACGCTACGCCCGCACAACGTTATGCCGCCCTACGTGAATCTAGGCCTTAATGTCTAAATGTGGCCATGAAAAAGAATGTACTTTAAGCCTACTAACATAGGAAAACCTTCACTGGGGGGAGTAAAAGTATAACTAAAGGTAGATTTGGATAGAGGGGAGAAGGATTAGAATATCTGTCAGTTTTTATTGCTGCTTGTGTCCCCGTTAAGGAGATTCATCCTTTCTATTTGTCCATTATTATTGAATGTGAACGTAAAAGAAAATCCCAAATTATGGGTTGCCCTCAGAAAAGTAATGGAGGGGAAATCTTCCAATGGTGATACTAGTTCTGGTGACCTGGGGACCCCAAGGAATTCAGTTAACTTGCAGGGATTTCCTATCACTTCCTGTTTGGCTATGGGACAGGAAGTGAAGGTTATAACCCTTCCTTGCTCTATCCAATATGAAAAAAAAGTATTTCCTATAGTTCTACTTTAAGCCCACCCAGTATATAGTTTTAACAAAAGTCTGCTGCTTCAGTGTTTTTAGATCTTTTTGTCAGATGTTACTATGGTATACTGAAGTATAATTACAAGCATTTCGTAAGTGTCAAATGCTTTTACTGACAATTACATGAAGTTTATGCAAAGAATCAATATTTGCGGTATTTTTCAAGACCTCTGCAATTCGCCCATTAACTTCTGGGTCACATCCTGACTGATGGCAGCCCATTCTTGCATAATCATTGCTTGGAGTTTGTCAGAATTTGTGGGGTCCTCAATGGGGTTATAGTCTGGGCAGTTTCCTGGCCATGGACCCAAAATTTCGATGTTTTGTTCCCCAAGCCACTTAGTTATCACTTTAACCTTATGGCAATGTGGGTAGGTACCGGAGCATGATGGGACTGTGACATCATAAGAGAGGCCTATATAAATCGGATGCAAACCGCGCACCCGTCATTGCAGCGAGAAGAGGCGTTGTGTCAACATCGGAAGAAGGGAGAAGAAGAGAAGAAGACGTCACAGAAGAAGAACGGGCTGGCTACCGCTAGTAATTGAGCTAACACACAAAGATAGCGGCGGCCAGCCCTGAAGGAGAAGGCACCGGACAGCGAGCGGGAGAAGAACCGGGGACTGCCGAGTCAACAGCGGAGAGTGGAGAAGATAGAAGAAGACCCCCGGAGAGCGGAGAAGAACCCCGGAGAGTGGAGAAGACCCCCGGAGAGCGGAAGAGAACCAGACGGCGGTGAAGAAGAAGCCCCCGTGCTAAAAGAGCCAAAGAAGACAGGGGGGCCCCCGGGGCAGACTAATAAATTATCTTAAAACCCTGTGTCGTGTGTTTATTTACTTTTACACTTTGCCTCCAGGTGAATGGGTAGGGGTACGATGTACCCCATATTCATTCACTTAGGGTGGGGGGCTGGTATCTGGGGGCCCCCTTATTTAAGGGGGCTCCCAGATTCCGATAAGCCCCCCGCCCGCAGACCCCGACAACCAACGGCCAGGGTTGTCGGGAAGAGGCACTGTCCTTATCAACATGGGGACAGGGTGCTCTGGGGTGGGAGGGGTACGGCTCAGGAGGGGGGGCGCTCGCTCGTCCCCACCCCCATTCCTGACCAGCCGGGCAGCGTGCTTTGGATAAGGGTCTGGTATGGATTGTGGGGGAACCCCCCACGTCGTTTTTTCGGCGTAGGGGGGAGTCTCCTTACAACCCATACCAGACCTAAGGGCCTGGTATGCTCCTGGGTGGGGGGGAACCCATGTCGGATTTTTATTTAAAATTTGACATGGAGTTCTCCCTCTCAGGATTCATACCAAACGCCGCAGCTAGAATTGGCGGGAATCCAAGTCGGATCTCCCGTCGCTTCTATGACAGCTTTGTCTCCATCGCGGCAAGCCAGCTCGGCGCTGGCTCCCCCCATAGGGCTCGTAGGTGGTCAATCTCGCTGAGAAAGGGAGCGAGATTGACACAATATTGCGGTCACCCACTGTAGCTGCCCTTCTTGACACCAGGCAATCCTCCAGAATTCTTCTCCCTCACTCACACTTCTTGAGCAAGCTCTGTACTGGTGGTGCCCCGATCCCGCAGCTGGGCCAACTGTAGGAGATGGTCCTGGCACTTGCTGGACTTTCTTGGGCACCCTGATGCCATTTTAAAAAAAGCAGTAGAAATGTTTTTGATGGGATTAAGTTAATTTTCATGGCAAAGAGAGACTTTGCAATTAATTGCAATTCATCTGATCACTCTTCATAACATTATGGAATATATGCAAATTGCCATCATAAACATTGAGGCAGCAGACCTTGTGAAAATTCATATTTGTGTCATTCTCATAACTTTTGGCCACGGCTGTAGGTGTTTTGGGCCAAATCCACAGCCCCGCAGCGCAACGTAACTTAAGTGATTTAAGTTACACTGCCGCAAATTTCCTAAGTTAGGTATCGATCCACAACACACTTACCTGGAAATTTGCGGCGGTGTAACTCAAATCCGTCCGGCGCAAGGCATGCTGAATCTAATGGGGCAAGTCCCATTTAAATTAGGCGCGCTCCCGCGCCGGACGTACTGCGCATGCTCTGTCGGGTAACTTACCCGACGTGCATTGCGCTAACTGACGTCGCTCCGACGTCATTTGCTTAGACGTTAACGTAAATGGCGTCCAGCGCCATTCACGAACGTCTTACGCAAACGACGTAGAGTTTAAAATTTCGACGCGGTGAACGACGGCCATACTTAATAGGGCTTAGTCAAATAGGACTCAGCCTTATTTTTACGCGGCGTAACTCGACGTAAACGACGTAGATTTAGCGCAACGGGCCCGTCGGAACGTTCGTGGATCGCCGTAAGTGTTCATTTGCATATTCTAGGCCGGCCGCAATGGCCTCGCCACCTAGCGGCCGGCCTAGAATTGCATCCTTAAGATCCGACAGTGTAATTCAATTACACATGTCGGATCTTCTGCCTATCTATGGTAAACTGATTCTGTGGATCAGTTCCATAGATAGAAACAGGGATACGACGGCGTATCAGTAGATACGCCGGCGTATCCCTTTTGTGGATTACCCCCTTTGTTCTCAGCTTACTATCATCTATTGTATTTCTAGCGTTTGCCTCACATCTAGCATTTTTTTGCATTCATATAGAGAATGGTGAAACTAGTAGGCAAGCTTTGTCCATGTAGTCTGATGCTGCTAAATATGCCAAATCACAGAGATTGATGGACTTACTGTGTCACCAGGGGTGACAGACAATTAACAGGCAGGGCAGACAGAGGCAATCAGAGTCAGGTTCTAGGCAGGTAGACATGGCAATGTCGATAGTTGGAGCAACTGATAATAGCATAATAGCAGAGAAAAAGCTGATGATCATGATAAGCACAGACAACTGACTACAAACACAATCCATTTGGGACTGCAGTTTTCAATGTGTGGGCTTCTCACTCATCTGTACTTGTTATTGATAGGATCTTGGTGTTTCAATCCTTATCCATACATTACCATATGCTGCATCTGGATGTCTTGTTGGGGTGTCATGGGCTCCTTCTACAGCTCCTGGGTTAGACACCCTGCAGCGGTTGTCATTTGGAGGTGGTACACCAATGTTTTTATACCATTTATCAAGCTGGGTTCTTACATACTCTATGTGGAAGGCATCTACTCCTGAGGAAGTGAAGATAATGTTCACAAAACACGTTGAGTTTTAGGATGTATTCCCTCTTTTTTAATGAAAATTTTTATTTTAAGAATTGTATACTTTATGTTGCTACTTGTCAGGTAGAAGAACCAACTTGTTATGTTTAACCCTCTGATGTAGGTATTAACAATTTCATGTGTTGTTGAACAAATCGATAATGCATAATGCATATGTCATGCCTCATTTAAAGTCCGACGGGCAAAATACAGTATTTATTGGCATAAAAAATGCACAGGCATATAACATGTACCTTCATTTTAAGAGGGAAGTTCCAGGAAACATTTTTTTTTTAAATAAAGGACTTTAAAGCAAAATAAGGGTCAGTGCCCATCAATGCAGCCTGATCAATGCCCATCTGCAGCCTCAAAATTGCCCATCAATGCATCTTGATCGATGCCCATCTGCAGCCTCATCATTGCCCATCAATGCAGCATAATCAATGCCAATCTGTAGCCTCACAATTGCCCATCAATGCAGCTTGATGACGGCCCATCTGCAGCCTCCCCATTGCCATGAATGCAGCCTGATCAATGGCCATCTCAGGGGCGGGATAAGCACCATCAGATTACATACAGCGAGAATCTGCTGTTTACTCACCGGCCTCTTTAATTCAAAGTCCCGCCTCCTGGACCAGCTTCTATGATAGACAGAACATTGGTTTAATGCCGGCCAATGAGACAGGACTTTCTATTACAGAGGCCGCTGAGTAAACAGGAGATTCTCCCTGTATGTAATCTGACTGCGCTCATCCCGCCCCCATCCCATTCTCTCTGAGGCAGCCAAAATTGCAGTATCGCCGTATAACACATACACACTATTTGCAACCGATTTGCAGGGTGAAAACGTGAGTGTTATACACCAACAAATACAGTAATTCTTTGTATTGTATATGTTGAAGAGAGATGGAGGCATTACATTTTAGGTACCAGATCACTATTTTTTGTTAATTGAAAAGAAAAGGTATAGGGCAGTGATGGCAAACTTTGGCACCCCAGATGTTTTGGAACTACATTTACCATGATGCTTACCTACACTGCAGAGTGCATGAGCATCATGGGAAATGTAGTTCCAAAACATCTGGGGTGCCAAGGTTCGCCATCACTTGGTATAGGGCATGAACAAGCAAAATCTTTCAGAATTCAATATAGGGCATGAGCAAACCTACTAATCTGTCCAGCAATCTAATTAAGATTAGGACAAGTGTGCTCTGATCTGCAGAGCCAAATTATGACTAAAAGATGGTGAAGACTCAAGACTGATTGCTACAGGGCAGCTACAAAATACACTCATGTGAACTCAATGAAAGTTCACCTTTTGGAACATGTTGCATGTTCCAGCTCCCGCTGTCAGCTCCCCCGATCCCTCCTTCAGTCTGACTCTGACAGTAGGTGAGGGATCTTCTCCTCGCACCCGCTGTCACACGTCATTTATGTTCCAGCTCCTGCCACCATTTCCCTCGATCCTCCTCTCAGTCTGACAGTAGGTGAGGGATCTTCTCCCCACACCTGCTGTCACAATTTAAAAACAGAGCGGCCGTGCAGGACTCCGCTCACATGGCCTCGTCATTCATTCATTCACAGTTTCAGGACTGCAAGCTGCCACCACTGCTGATGGCTTGTGGTTCTGAATGAACTGTGAGGGCGTGGATGAGCACTCTTATTGTTCATTCACACAACCAGCAGTTTTCATCAGACAGCCCGTATGAATGTATGAAAAGGGTGAAATTCCGCGCCAAATCAATATAAAATAACAATAATTAAAATTAAAAACAGCTGCTCCTCTTAAACAATACTGAATTGTAATGGTTGAAGAAATAGATAGAGGGCGCTAAACCACAAAAAATAAATGGTGATTTAAAGATAAATATAGAACAATAAAGTGTAATAAATACCAATATAGTGTAATAAATACAAAATCAATACATTTACAGATAACTCTGTGTCATAGGTGAACCCAATAAATTTACAGATGTCTCTGTGTCATAGGTAAAACCAATGACAAAAAAAGTCCCAATACTGTGCATAAATAGACAATGAAATCTTCTTATTTTGCTGTGATCTTGCTAGAGTGAAAAAAGTATAGAGTGCCACCACCACACTTTTATCTTCTTTACACCCAAGGTGTGTTGAAAATTAAATGCTCTTACCAGAACGAGTTGACTACTTTAGTTAAAAAGATAGTCACACAGACTTGAGCAGGATTGTGCCTGTACACATGATGATAGGAAAAAGATATGTAAACCTCATCTCCAGGCGTTCCAATATAAAAAAAAACAGGAGAATCCAATAGCGTGATATTGCTTTAATTAAAACATCAATAAAAACAAAGGAAAGCCAAATGGCCTCTTACTGTAAAAGTGCCTACCTGGCACTGGGGCTGCAGACGTTTTCACCGCCAATCTGCGGTTTGAATATCGGTTACAGGGATAGACGCCACCGCCGAAGCGTTACCACGAGTTCCCAGCTGTCAGCTCACAGGACGGGAAGGACGTCACGTGACCAGGTACTGCCTCCGACGTACGTTTCGTTGGATGAATGTCTTCAGGGGGGCGTATGAATGTATGGGCAGAAAGCTGCAGGGCTTGTCTGCTGAAGCCTAACTACTGCTCCTCTAATTTATTTATTTTTAAAACTAGGTATGAGAACGGGCTGTAAATGGCCAAACAAGTAATCGCCACAACTGCTTGTTATTCAGCAATGTGCATAGTTCAATGAAAAATAGCCTTTGTGTTTTTATTAGTTTGCCAAATGCAGTAATTCAGTATTTGTACATTAAGAATATTTATTTTGGTCCTAAAATGTCAGTAAAACAAAGACCAGTGTACACGTATCGCTATTAAAATTTCCATCAAAATTTAAATGACTTAATTTCTTCACTTAGCTTCCCATAGAACATAAACTGCAGTGACCATGAGAGTAAATTTATTACAGTTTTATTTGTCTGATGGAAAGATAATTTTACTGTTAATAAACTGGCTTACAGAATTTTAAGAGCAAAAGACAAATGCAAATCAAACGTAGTTTAATTTAAACCATTACTAAATGCAAAACTTTTCTTTTGGAGTTACGGAGAACGGTTAGAACCGCTGTCAGGTTTTAATTGCTGACATTCAACATCCTGTCCTGCACTATCATTCAAAGTAATTAACGTGCATGGCCAGTGGTGGGACTGCATACATTCAAAATAAATATAAATAATTCCTTACACTAGATATTAAATATTAAAAGGAGAGGTTTTAGTAGAATATATTTTCAAATCTATGTGGAAACCACACTGCCTTGTTAGGGCCCCCTGCACAGCGGGGTCCCCAGCTCTAGGCTACCAAGCACCCATACTGGGACATACATGGTAATAAATAGACTAAAAACAGCTCTGCCTGGAGGTATCTAATTTCTGCTTAAACTTCTCCTGCCCGCACTATAGCTGAATGGTGGCGCAGACCTTAATTGCCTGTGGGGCACACGTGGCATGCTCTGTGATCACAGAGTCTATGAGACTCGGCTGATCACAGATCGGAGTAAGGGGCTGATCCCGGCCCCTTACCACATGATCAGCCATCAGCCAATGACAGCTGATCACGTGATGTAAACAGAGGGGGCCGGATTCAGATACAATGGCGTATCTGTCCGGCCCGCGTAACGTATCTCGATACGTTACGCCGCTCTAACTTTGGGCGCGAGTTCTTTATTCAGAAAGAACTTGCGCCCTTAGTTAGAGCGGAAAAGCGTATATGTTGCGGCGTAAGGCCGCGTAATTCAAATGGGGATGTAGGGTTTTTTTTTTTTTTTTATTTCTGTTCTGTTGAATGATGACTTTAACAGACAGCTTACTCAATGAATAAAGACTCCAGAGGTGTTTTCCAATGCTTCTTTATGCTTCAAGATAACAAGGAATTTAAACAGGCTTTTCCATAGGTAAATTTCCAATGAAGTTACACAGCTCCCACACTCTGCAGACTTTTCAAGCAACTAAGCAAAGATGGGGTTTAGAGCAGGAAATGGTGGGTGGGAGCAACCAAACTAGCTAGAACAGCAGGGGGGTAAGGATCATACCAAATAACATAATAACATAACATGTAATAACTGCTAGACAGTAAAAGCTGCATGACAGCACACTCCCCGCCTGGTATCGTGAGATACCACTATACTCTGTTCTCTTACATATTATTAACATTGCATACAGTAACATGCTATCTAGCCTTCTCAAGTCTATAAGCTAGCTATATTAAAGGTCTTAAGTGACTCCTTCACATAACACTGAATCAGAATTTTTGGAAGCAGGCATTATTAGGATTGTCTGTGACTGGTCACAGGAAGGTTTTTGAAGCCCCATCCTTAACGATCCTGACTTCCACACTTCGGACTCTTCCCTCATCACTGGTGATGGCCTTTTTGAAATAAGTCCAATTGGCCACTGAATTCGGTGAGCTTGCTGGTCTTTAAGCAGGTTTGACTTATTTAGTCGTCTGCCGACTCGAAGCATGTCTTCATTGTCGATTATTGGGTTCAGTTTGAGTAGTGGGCTACTCTTTGAGACTGGTCTATTGCCTCTCAAGCATTTAATCTCTTCTGCAAAGACTTCTTCTTGCACAAGACGTATGATGAATAATTCTGCGTTCTCGTACTCTAACGCATTGGGTGACTCCTTGCAAGTGTGCCATCCATGACAAGACGATGTCTGATTGGGCTTGCGGAAAGTCTGAGCAATATGTCTCAATCTTGCTATAATCTTGACCAATCTTTTCCAAGAAGAGAAACGTTTAAAGCGTCTTGCTTCCAAATGTTGGAACTCAATGTTATCACTTCAGGGCGGATTTCTGGATCAGTATCTGGATCCACCAGGTGGAAATTGATATCTTCCTTTGAGTTTGTAGAAGACTGGTCTGATAAAAACTTGGGTCCTGAAAACCAATTGGTTTGCGTGAGGACAACTGCTTACATTGACCTCGTTGCAATGTCTGCGGGATTCAAACCAGTTGGGACATAGTTCCATTGTTCAGGTCTACTGGCTTTTCTTATTCGTTCTACTCTGTTAGCCACGTACACATAGAACCTCCTTACGCTGTTGCATATGTAGCCAAGTACGACCTTGCTGTCGGTGTAGTACTTAACCTGATCAATTTCAGAGTCCATTTCATTTTGCAGGAATTCTGCGACTTCGATAGCTAGGGTTGCGCCACACAATTCTAATCTTGGAATAGTGTGAGCAGGTTTTGGAGCTAACGTGGCTCTTCCTAGTAGAAAACCGACATAGGATCTCCCGGAGGGATCTATGATCTTGAGATAAGCCACAGCCGCTATAGCCTCGGTAGATGCATCGCAAAAGACGTGAATCTCTTTCCTCAGACTTCTTGAAGTTGAAGTGGGTGAATAGCAGCGTGGGATATTAAGTTCTTTCAGTACTTTCATGGAGTTTCTCCATTTCTCCCATTTAGGCAACAGGTCTGGTGCTGGTTCAGCGTGAAGGTTATCTAAAATCTTCTGCATAAATGCTAGAAGGTGCTCTTGCATCTCAGGTTTGTTACAGACAGTGGGCCATATTCTGAGTAAAGTTACGATGGAGTAACTCAGGATACTCCATCGTAACTCCCTTTTTTGACCCGTGTATCTATGCTCCTGATTCTTAGAATCATTTTTGCATAGATACACTTAAGATCCGCCATCTGTAAGTCACTTACACTGGCGGATCTTAAATGCAATGACGCCGGCCGCCGCTAGATGGCATTTACATGAAGGAGTCATTTGCATATGCAAATGATCCTTCTACGCCGATTCACGAACGAGTTCGCGTCGCGTAACCGTCGCTAACGTCGTTTGCGTAAGCGGAAACTTACCCCTGCTATATGAGGGGTAAGTTTCCGCAAGTCTCGCGTAGGCCATGTTACGGATGGCGTCGGGTCCCCGTCGTGTTTTTTCGTCGGATACGTCGTTTACGTAAGTCGTTCTTGAATACGACTTTACGTCAATGACGCACACGTCGGCGTCATTGACGTTTTCCGCCGAGAACTAGAGCATGCGCACTGGGCTTTTTGCAGCCCGGCGCATGCCCAGTTCTTTTGCATCGGGGGCGCGCTTCATTTGAATAGAAGCCGCCCCCTTGGAGATCCGCCTGGCTACGCCGGGACACTTACACTCCGCTGTCCCAACTTATGGAGCAAGTGGTTGGGGAATACAACACCTGCTCCAGTAAGTTGGGACAGCGGAGTGTAAGTGCCCTAAGCGAAGCAGGCGGATATTTAGAGAGAATATGGCCCAGTCTTCTTAAGTGCAGCAAATCTGGTTAAAGCTTGTCCTTGATTGTTAGGGAGGGTAAGCCTTGGTACTCGGAAGGGTAATGGAGCTACCCAACTGTTGGAATTGTCCTTGAAGAACTCTTCATCCATAATCTTGATGAACTCCTTGTCTTCGACTGAAAGGGCAATCTTGTTGTCATCGCAAGTAGTCTGGTACACTGAATCGCCAAGGTCCTTCTGAGAAGTGAGCTTGCAGTTTATACCTTGGAGTGCTTGATATGGAACTTTTGTTTTTAAATTCAAGTCTTTCCTTCGCATAATAATGCAATGGACATTTCATCGACCGATAGGCAACATTGGTTTTGTAGGAAGCTACATCCCAGAGCTTGTGAGATTGGTCTAAACAGACTTCTCCTATTATCACCCATCCAAGATCAAGTTTCTGGGCCTGAGGAGCATCGTCTGGACCGTTACATAACTCTCTTATTTTATGGACTCTAGGAACGTCTCTCCCTAGTAGAATCAAGATCTTAACATCATTGTTAAGTGGTGGAATGTAGTCAGCAATGTGGCTTAAATGGGGGTGATGACGTGCAGCCTCTGGTGTGGGGATTTCTTCTCTGTTGTTCGGTAGCTGATCACATTCGATTAGAGTTGGAAGAGGAAACTCTATGTCCTCATATTCTGATGCCACTATGAAGCCATGGGCTCTTCTTCCAGAAGTATTGATCTTTCCTGCACATGTCTGCAAGGTATAGGACCAGGCCTCTCCATGAATGTTGAATAGGTCAAAGAATTCTGGACTGGCCAATGAGCGATTGCTCTGATCGTCGAGTATGGCATACATTTTTATGGAATTTTGTGGGCATCCTTCAGGAAAAACCCTTACAAGACATATCTTGCTACAAGACTTGCTATGAAGCCCTTCTCCACATACCTCTGTACACCTTGTGGTTACGGGGTTGGCATGTTGCTCAGTTCTCTCCCCGCCATCATCTGATGTAGGCTTGGGGTTGCTGCCGGGTGAAGGTTTCCTTTTGAACAGGTCTGAATGAAGAGCGTCCACATGTTTGGCACTGTTGCACAGAGAACATCTGATGGTGATCTTACAGTCTCTTGCTAAATGATCGGAGGATGCACAACACTTGAAACCGATATTATGCTCTTTGAGAAATGACTTGCGTTCTTCAATAGGCTTGTCCTTAAATGCACGGCATTTGGAGAGAGAATGTGGCACATTATGGATAGGACACTGTTGATTGAGATTGCTTGCCTTAATGCCTGTAGCCAAGACGTTGGATGCTACCTCTGTCTTCCTCATGGCAATAGGATACTTTAAATCCTTGAACTTACTGTTGGTGGCAATACCCCTTGAGGTGGTTAAAGGAGTGGTGGTTGTATCTGGATAGAAAAAGCTTGGGTCATTCTTGGATTTTGCAACCTTCCGCACAAACTCTGCAAAATAAGAAAAGGGAGGGAAGGAAACATGATGTTCATACTTATATTTTGATCCTACACTAGTCCACTTTCCCTGAAGATAACTAGGCAACCTTGCTACAATAGGATTCACGCCCTGAGCAGTGTCTAAAAAGCTAAGACCTGGTAAACTAGGATCTAGCTTAGCAATTTCAAGTTCATGAAGGAGGTCACCTAACTCTCTAAGCTTATGATTGTCCTTAACAGAGATCTTAGGAAAGTCGTTTAGTCTCTGGAATAAGGCAGATTCAATGACTTCCGGACTCCCATAGTCTTGTTCTAGACATTCCCAGGCAGCATCAAGGCCTGCGTTAAAGTTATGAATGTAAACAGATTTAAGTCTCTTTACTTGTTCTGAAGATTGTCGCCCCGAATACCTTATTAGTAAATCGAGTTCTGCTTGAGGTTCAACGGGCAAGCTCTTGATTACGGCCTTAAATGTAGATCTCCAACTCCTGTAGTTCTCTGGGCGGTCATCAAATTTATACAGTCCAGTTGTGATCAATTCTTGTAAAGCCATACTCTTGCTGAGCTCCGTAGCGTTGATGCTTTCAGTTTTTATAGCCACCGGGGATACTGATGGTGCGCCGACTTGAGCCATGGTTGGTATCTGAAGTTGGCTGGTTGGTGGAGCGAAAGGTGTTGCAGATGGGTTCAATCTAGGTAAGGGTCTGATGTCTGAAGGTCTCTGAGCATTTGAAGTTGAAGAGAACTGTATCACAGGGGTCATAGAGTTCATCCTGTAGTCTTTTGCTGTACCCTTGTAATCTCTATTCGCATAGGGTTGCGGTGGCATGTGAGCCGCGTAGGTTGACTCACTTGATTTTGTGACATGCGGTAGTTGCGGAGTGTCTCTGTTAGCAGGTGTGTCTAGTTGACCAGCTTGATTTTGTGACACGTTGCCTTCTGGTCCACATGCTGGATGATTATGAGAAAAATCTCCAACTGTAGGTGGGACTGTGATGTCGTGGTTCTGGCTTAAGATGAACTGTAGGGTCCTTTCAATGGGGTCTTGACAAGCAGCCAAGCTGGGACAAGTTGCTCCTTCTTCTTCCAATAGGGCTTGTTCCAAGACAGATAATTCCGCCAATGCTACTTCCTTTTCTTTACTCTTCTGAAGGATTTCTAGCTGAGCCTCTAGCTGAGCCTCTGTTTCTGCTTGAATGCATTTAGCTTCTGCTTTGATGGCTGCTTCTCTTTCAGAGCAGGCGGCTTGAACCTGGGCTGCTGCGACCTTCTGGCGAGCTTTGAGTATTTGGTCGCTCAGTGTTGACCTTACAGAGCAGGACCGCAGTGACTTAGAAGAGGATTTATGATAGGAGCGGGCAGATCTAGAAGATTTTCCTGAGTGTCTGGAAGAAGCAGATTTACAGGATGTAGTTTCATGTAGCTGTGCTAATCTACCTTCTATCTGTGCCTTTGCTTCAAGATATGTGCTATGCCTCTGCTGGTCAGTAGAAGTAAAGTCCTTTAATTCTACTGCGGCTTCCTCTATGCTGTAATGTGACAATAGGGAGCAGAACTTTTCAGAAAGTCTTTTATAATTCTCAAATGCCTTCTTAACCCTTGAGAGAGCAGTGTTCAATTGCTCAGGATTGTTGCTAGTTTCATTAGCGTTTTTTATACAACTTAAAGTCTTATGCCATAATGCAGTCAGGTTACTAGATGTTTCTTCCTTACTTTCTTCATAAACCTCTCTTGCCTTCAAGGATGGATGAGGGCCTCTAGCGGGACGAGCAGAATGAAGTAAGGAGTCTGCTTTATCTTGATTAAATGCAGGTGACTCTGTGGGATCTCTGTGAGGCCCCGTACACACGACCGAGTTTCTCGGCAGAATTCAGCCAGAAACTCGGTCGGAGCTGGATTCTGCCGAGAAACTCGGTCGTGTGTACACTTTTCAGCGAGTAACCCGTCGAGGAACTCATCGGGCCGAAAAGAGAACATGTTCTCTATTTCCTCATTGTTCAATGAGGAAAGTCGGCCCGCCGAGCTCCTCGGCGGCTTCCACACTGAACTCGACGAGGAACTCGATGTGTTTGGCACGTCGAGTTCCTCGGTCAAGTGTACGGGGCCTCAGACATAATGACAAGTGCTGTAGTTTTGGTGTCTTGTTACAAATCTGCCAGAGCTGACTTCTGATATTAGGTAGATTGAACTGAGGAGCTGGATATTTGTGACATCTAGTGCTGCAACTGGTTCAGACTGGATGGCTCAGCTCACTGCACAGTTCACTATCACTTTATATAGGCAGGAATACACAGTTATTTCAGTAGATTCAGGTATTGGATTCACAACCAAAAACAGCTTGACAATGATAAATCCTAGGGACTTGATGAAGCTATGATACACAGTCTTTGAGCAGTTCGAAAGGTACTTATTGCTCCCCAATAAAGGCAAAAGTCCCTGGCAGTGAACAGTTATGGAGCATTCAGTAGAAGGCTGGCTTCATACACAGAGTAATGGTGGCTGCAGGAGTCACACACAGGCCTAACTCTCAGTGCACAGCCTGCAGATGGTTTCCTGTGTTAGGATGTTTGTTCTTCACACACACACGTGGTTACTCACGTTTCTGGGTAAGGATCATACCAAATAACATAATAACATAACATGTAATAACTGCTAGACAGTAAAAGCTGTGTGACAGCACAATTTCCCTTGACCCCGCGTTTTTTACGTTTTACATGAACGGCGCATGCGCCGTCCGTAAAATAAGCCTGGCGGGTAGGGGGCGTGTAGTATTTAAATTAAGCGCGTTCCCGCCCTGAGCGTACTGCGCATGCGCCGTCCGAAAAATATCCCAGTGTGCATTGCTCTAAATGACGTCGCAAGGACGTCATTGGTTTCGACGTGAACGTAATTACGTCCAGCCGTATTCGCGAACGACTTACGCAAACGACGTAACATTTCAAAACTCGGTGCGGGAACGACGGCCATACTTAACATTAGCTACCCCTCATATAGCAGGGGTAACTATACGCCGGAAAAAGCCGAACGCAAACGACGCATATTCCTCGTGTAAACAAACGGAAGCGCCACCTAGCAGCCAGCATGAGATTGCAGCCTAAGATCCGACAGTGTAAGTCACTTACACCTGTCGGATCTTAGGGATATCTATGCGTAACCTGATTCTATGAATCAGGCGCATAGATACGACCGTCAGAACTCAGAGATGCGACGGCGTATCAGGAAATACGCAGTCGTATCTCTTTCTGAATCCGTCCCCAGATCTGTAATCAGTTTATTTATGCTGTCAGCATGATGGGGGAAAAAAGACAATCACTGGCTTCTGTCAGAGGGACCTTCAGTGCTCTTCAGTGTCCCTCACACAGAGAGCCGTGGCTGCCTCATCTGTGTCCACCAGTACCATCTGACACTGCCACCTATCAGTACCCACCAGTGCCACCTACCAGTGCCCCCAGTGCCACCTACCTTTGTCCAACAGTGCCACCTATCAATGTCCACCAGTGCTGCCAATCAATGCCTATCAGTGTCACCTACCAGTGCCAATTAGTGAAGATCATCAGTGCCACCTATCAGTGCCGCCCATCAGTGCCACCTATAAGTGCCCTTCAGTGCCACCTATCAGTACCCACCAGTGCCACCTACCAGTACCCCCAGTGCCACCTACCTTTGTCCAACATTGCCACCTATCAATGTTCACCAGTGCTGCCAATCAATGCCTATCAGTGTCACCTACCAGTGCCAATCAGTGCAGATCATCAGTGCTGCCCATCTGTGCCACCTATCAGTGCCCATCTGTGCCACCCATCAGTGCCACCTCTCAGTGCCTATCAGTCCCACCTATTAGTGCCCATCAGTCCAACCTTATCAGTGCCCATCAATGAAGCCTCATCAACGCACATCAATGAAGGAGAAAAATTACTTGTTTTCAAAATTTTATAACAAACTAGGAAACTGTTTTTTGTTTTGTTTTTCAAAATTTTCGGTATTTATTCATCTTTTTAGCAAAAAAAAAACAGCAGTGATTAAGTACCACCAAAAGAAAGCTCTATTTGTGTGGAAAAAAATAATAAACATTTAATTTGGGTACAGCTTTGCATGATCGTGAAATTGTCATTCAAAGAGTGACAGCGCCAAAAGCTGAAAATTGGTCTGCGCAGGAAGGGGGTTTAAGTGCCCGGTAAGCAAGTGGTTAAAGGTAAAGAGACACAACACAGCACAAAGGCAGCTGAAGGCCTCCAGGGTGTTCCAGCAATCAATGGCTAGCTTTTAAAGAAAGGTGCATGTTTCCAGCACACCTACCAGTCAGTCAACAAACAAATTAATCAATATATATGAATGTGCCAAGAATGGGTAGCATATATATTTTGAGGGTTCTGGTGACAGTGACAACCAAATAACTAACATTCAACATCCTGTCCCAAATATACAGAATGCAGGGGTCAGCAGTATGTAATGTACAAAATGCAAATGTCAGCAGTATGTAATGAACCGATTGCAGGGGTCAGCAGCATGTAACATACAGAATGTGGGGGTCAAGAGTATGTAATGTACAGTGTGCAGGAGGAATAATAGTAACTTACAGCCAGTGTTCTATCAGTGGACCAGTGTTCTATCAATCACAGGAGCTGGTCCAATGCCGATGGCGGAGGCGGGACTGTGTATGTGACTGCCGACGCGACTTAGAGCCGAGTGAACAGGAGATGACGGCTCAGTGATTCCCTCACTGCACGAGAGATGGTGAGGCTGCAAATGGGCACATAGGCTGCATTTAGGCTGGAGATGGGCACATAGGCCCAGATTCTCGTAGGAGTTACGCCAGCATATCTCCAGATACGCCGTCGTAATTCTGAGTGTGAGGCGTCGTATCTAAGCGCCTGATTCTTAGAATCAGTTACTGTACGCATAGATTTGTCTTAGATCCGACCGGCGTAAGTCTCTTACGCCGTCGTATCTAAGTTGCATATTTACGCTGGCCGCTAGGTGGCGCTTCCGTCGATTTACACATCGAATATGGTAATGAGCTAGATACGCCGATTCTCAAATGTACGTGCGGCCGGCGATTTTTTTTACGTTGTTTACGTTAGGCTTCTTTGGGCGTAAAGTTACCCCTGCTCTATGAGGCGTAGATGAGGCGTACCAATGTTAGGTATGGACGTCGGAACAGCGTCAAATTTTTCACGTTTTACGTCGTTTGCGTAAGTCGTCCGTGAATGGGGCTGGACGTAAGTTACGTTCACGTCGACTAGGCATTGAGCGGGCGCAATTTAATTAGAAAATTCTACATGATACCGAGCATGCGCGCGCATGCGCCGTTCGATAAAAGCGTCAATTACGTGGGGTCACGAATAATTTCCATAAAACACGCCCACCACTTCCACATTTGAATTAGGCGGGCTTACGCCGGCCCAGTTACACTACGCCGGCGTAACTTAAAGCGCAAGTTCTTTGAGAATACGGGACATGCCGCTCTAAGTTACGGCGGCGTAGTGTATCTGAGATGCGCTACGCCCACCTAAAGATAGACGATTCTAAGTGAATCTGGGCCATAGTCTGCATTGAGGCTGCAGATTGACCACAAATTTAAATAAAACGTTTTTTTCCTGAAACTTCCCTCTTAAATTGGGGTGCATGTTATAGGCCGATAAATACGGTACATGCATTCACTAATACACACACACACACCAGCTGTCACTTACTTTTCTCTTTTAAGTCTCCTAAACCCCCCCCCCCCCAAAAAAAAAAAAAAAAGATTCAATTGCAGCTCACCAATGTTCTCTGTTTGTTAGCATTTTTCCTTTATTTTCACCTGCTCATCCTGTCAGCAATTCTGCAGATTTTCAACTTACTTTAACAGATCGAGCTTGAGACAAACAATGTACCACAAACAGGTGCTTACAATGGTCAGCTATTATTCAATTATGTAAAATCTTTATCTTCAAGGAATAAAAACAAAATAACTGTTTGCTGTAACTGCTTAAGAAACTTGCCTACTGGGCACTTTTACCCCCTTCCTGCCCAGGATAATTTTCAGCTTTCAGCGCTGTCACAGTTTGAATGACTTGGTAGCGCAGGAATAATATTTAAACACGATGAGGCTGCACTGATAGGCACTGATAGGTGGCACTGATAGGCTGCACTGATAGGCTGCACTGATGGGCACTGATGAGGCTGCACTGAATGGCAGCACTGATGGGCACTAATAGGTGGCACTGATCGGCACTGTTTGGCAGCACTGAGGGGCACTGATAGTCAGAAAGATAAATAAGTGCAGCGATAAAACTGAGTGGCCTTAAGCCCTGTACACACGATAGGTTACCAGAGGACAACAGTCTGAAGGACCGTTGTCTTAGGCCTCGTACACACGACCGAACATGTCTGCTAAAAACTGGTCCGCGGACCAGTTCCCGCGGACATGTTCGGTCGTCTGTATGGGCGAGCGGACCGGACTCCTGTCCGAGCGGACAGGTTTCCAGCGGACTAATGCTATGAAACATGTCCGCTGGCACCTTTTCCGTCGGACATGTCCGATGGTCTGTACGACTCATCGGACATGTCCGCTGGGCCGCAATCCCTCGCATGCGTCGAAGTGATTCGACGCATGCGTGGAAGCATTGACCTTCCAGGGTCGCGCACGTCGCCGCGTCATCGTCGCGACCACGTCACCGCGTTTGTTTTACGTGGGGATTTTGGTCTGATGGTGTGTACAGCCATCAGACCAAAATCCGGCAGCGGACATGTCCGATGAAAACGGTCCGCGGACCGTTTTCATCGGACATGTTCGATGGTGTGTACGAGGCCTTAGGTTAACCGATGAAGCTGACTGATGGTCCGTCACACATAC
This sequence comes from Rana temporaria, assembly GCF_905171775.1. Classification (NCBI taxonomy): domain Eukaryota; kingdom Metazoa; phylum Chordata; class Amphibia; order Anura; family Ranidae; genus Rana; species Rana temporaria. Next base: position 58,970,248 of record NC_053490.1, read on the forward strand.
ACACCATAGGTTAAATAACCGATCGTGTCAGAACGCGGTGACGTAAAACAAAACAACGTGCTGAAAAAAATGAAATTCAATGCTTCCAAGAATGCGTCGACTTGATTCTGAGCATTCGCAGGTTTTTAACCGATGGTTTTGCATACTAACAATTGGTTTTGACCTATCGGTTAGCAATCCATTGGTTAAATTTTAAAGCAAGTTGGCTTTTTTTAACCGATGGTTAAATAACCTATGGGGCCCACACACGATCGTTTTTTACCGATGAAAACGGTCCTCCAGACCGTTGTCCTCTGGTTAACCTATCGTGTGTACAAGGCTTTAGAACAAACTAAGACTAAAATTTACTTGTGCATAGTACGTGAACTATTTAAGTGAACTTAATACATAAGAACAAAAAATATCAAATGGTGATGGTTACAGTTCAAAGCAAAAAACGTCCTTGGAAGTGAAACAATTTTGGGGGTATTCCAATATACAAACAACAAGTGAAAGTTTGTCCAGAATGATTTGTGACAAAATAGATCATAAATGTGAATGAGACGTTGTGTCAAACAAATATCATAGAAGATCCACCACCAGAAACACCAAACGCTTACCAGAGGGATTGAACTCAGATAGGTGCACACCTAGTGAGTCAATCAGGCTTTATGGTATGTTAAACCCAGAGAAGACTCATGCCGCGTACACATGACGAGAAAGATGCATTTTTTTAAATTGGTCGTGAAAAACGGTCGTGTGTAGGCTCCAGAGCATTTTTCTCGACGAGAAAAATGCCCGTTAAAAATTTAGAACCTGCTCTATTTTTCCTCGTTGTTTTTCACATCGTAAAAAACGGTCGCGCGTAGGCTTTAACGAGGGGGAAAAACGTGCATGCTCAGAAGCAAGTTATGAGACGGGGAAATTAGCAAAAGCAGCCCAAAGGGTGGCGCCATTCAAATGGAACTTCCCCTTTATAATGCCGTTGTATGTGTTGTACGTCACCGCGCTTAGCTCGAGCATTTTTTTACACGAACGAGGCAGGCTCGAGAGGAATCACGACAAATCAGGTCGAGAAAAACGTTGTTATTTTTCATGACATGAATAACGGTCCTGTGTACGCGGCATCAGGCTCCCTCAGCGAACACAGCCTCCAGGTAGGTAATAGGTTCAGGACAGTGGACTTCAGTTGGTATAGTTTAAACGGGCACTCAGAACAAATATTCAGTTTATAAAAAAGAAAAAGAAGGAAGGCACCTAGTGTAATTCCGTCAGGAAATTAAATATTTCATAAATAAAATGGAAGACATTTCTGCATTAAAGCGGAGGTTCACCCAATCTTACAACATTATCCCAAACGACTTATTGCACTAACCACATACTGAATTGGCACAACTTATTTTCTTTTTTTAAATAAATACCGTAACATAGCCATCTGAAAATTTACTTCCTGTATTCCCTCCCGCGGGATTGGGCATGTCTGCTCCTTTCCCCAGAGCCGCAATGCGTTGTGGGACATGAAGTGACGCGTGACGTCGGTCACGTGACAACGGCATCTCTAATGGCGCCATTTTATGAACTGGCATGCATGTAAATATTGCCATTAGCTAACCTAGTCTACGTAAAGACTGCGCAGGTGCGAGATTGAGCGGTGAATGCTGGGAGATGAGCATTCACCGCTTCCCGGAAGTATGTGCTTGTGGGCTTCACAATGCCCACAAGCAAAATGGCAAATTCCTGCATCGTTTTTTATAAGTTATTATTTTCTAAGAAATCAGACAGGGATGATTGAAAGGGTCAAACAGGTGTGTACTAGCATGGTAACTGAAACAACATTCAATGCAAAGATAAAAAACGATGGACCGCAGAACCTCCGCTTTAAAAAGCGATTGTAAAACAACAGTGACAGCGGTATCAGCATAGCCTCCCAATAGGCAGCACTGATAGGCGGTACTGATAGGTGGCACTGCTGGGCACTGATTGGCGGCATTGGTGGGCAATGATTGGCAGCACTGTTGGCCACTGTTGGGACTGTACTGATAATCAGGACACTATTAAAATAGTATTTAATAAAACAGGTTATGGCAATTGTTTATCCATTTAGGATTTAGATGGTATTTAAATCTACAACTAGCTGACATCTGAATGAGTAATAACAAATATTGTTTGTTTTAGAATAGTTACAGTTTTCACCTACAATTTATTTTTCATACTACAGGATATACAGTTTTATTCATAATCTGTCTACATATGCCTAAAGGATCCAATCTTTAATTCCCTAATCCCAGTATCACGACTAAGTCCACTCTATTTTCATGACATCTGAAAGGATTATATCCTGAAATAAAGCATTCCTTTGCAGTTTCAGTTTCTCATAGAGATCAGTCCAAGTGCAGCTTTAATAGATCACACTCATCCCCGTGGTACAAATGTTAATACCTTTGAGTGTCATGTGTAACCAAAAATGAACAAGAGTGATGGGAATACAGCTCTGGTCAATCAGTCCTATACATGTGTAATTTTCTAACCTGTACTAATTATGTTCTATAGGTAACACCGCCAGTTTCCGGTATGAGAAAAGGGACGTCCCAAAGTCCCACTTTCTTTTTTCTCATGCCTGAACCAGGGATGGAGACACATACCGTGTGCTTCATTTAACAACTCCCCCCGATTAATCCACCACCAGTTTCCTTTCTTGTAGGTTTTATACATGCTGTCCATACAGGTACGGGTTGATATAAGGTAGAGTGAAAATTTTGTTCCCTATGCCCACTAGAGGAGGCAGGGCTCCGTTTCATCGCCAAGAATCGGTATAGCTGCACTAGGTCCTGGAGGGCATCATGGAGTACGAGCAGCAGTGCAAGGTGGCCAGCCTCTGGGGCCATCAGTGTGAGAAGGCCACCGTCATCAGAGAAGTGCGATGTCCTGCACTGTGATTCTTGCTGCCTCCTCTGTCATCCGCCCTGGGAACCGCTGGCCAAATACTGCCCAGTAAAGCCCACCCAGGCCCCGGGACCCAAAGACTAAGGCCCCGTACACACGGTCGGACAAAACCAATGAGAATGGACCGAGGTTCAGTTTCATCGGTCCAAACCGACGGTGTGTATAGCCCATCGGTCTGTTTTCCTTCGGTCCAAAATTTTAAAACATGCTTCAAAACCGAACCGATGGACCGCTGCCCGATCGGTCCAAACCGATGGTTAGTACCGATTCCGTTCAAAACCCGCGCATGCTCAGAATCAAGTCGACACATGCTTGGAAGCATTGAAATTCATTTTATTCAGCACGTTGTGTGTTTGACGTCACCGCGTTCTGACCCGATCGGTTTTTGGAACGATGGTGTGTACACACATCAGGCCACTTCAGCGGTGAACTGATGAAAACGGTCCGTCGGACCATTATCATCGGTTTTGTCCGACCGTGTGTACGGGGCCTGAGCCTCCACCTGTTCTCACCATGAGCTGGAGTTCAGTATAAAACCTCCATGTGCTGCCAGCATCCAGAAGAGAAAAAGGCTCCATAGCCACGAAGTTACGTTTCTGGGGGCCATATTGAAGCTGCACAAGGTGAGGGGGAGATACAAGGGGGGCATGGGTAAGCTCTACAAGGTGAGGGGTGTAGAAGGAAAAGGTTGGGGGGAAGGGGAAGCTGTACAAGATGAGAGGAAGGGGTGGGGCCACACAAGTTTGGGGGTGCAGCCGTTCACAAGGTGAGGATGGGGAGAAGGACAAGGTGGAAAGGCTGCAGAAGGTGGGGGTACACAAAATGAGTGGAAAAAGGGGATGCTCAAGATATGGGGGAAGGGAAGCTGTACAAGGTAAAGGGGGTGCACAGGTTCGGGGGGCAGGGTGAAGCTGTACAAGGTGAGGGGGAAAAGAAGGACAAGGAGTCTCCAGGAGACATCAAAGAATGCATTTTGCCTTAAATGCTGATTAACTTGAAAGTAATAAAAAGCTTACTGGCTTCAGAGACTGGCACTGGACTGTATTTTGGGTCCAGGTAAACTTCATATGAGGTTGTAAGGAGGTTGGGCTGTGAAAGACTCGTACAACTAGAGGTGTATTTATTTGAAAAAAAAATGCATAGCAATTCACCTATTGAAAGTGCATGTAAATTAGTTCTGTGTGAATGGGGCAGAAACAAATGTTATTAGGCTATTTCCTTTCCCGGTTGAATGTTTTTAATTGATTTAAAGTGGAAAATACCTAATTTGATCACTAGACAGTGTTAAGTCCTATGATACTCAATCTTTTGGCTAAATTATGTATTTTTCATTCTAAATCAACGTAAACCATTCAACCAGCATAGGAAATAACCTAATAACCATTCTTTTTTTTGGCCCCTTTGCATAGAGCTAATGTACATGCACTTTCACTAGGTGAGGGTTAATAAATATTCTTTGACCATCTTAAGAGCTTGTTAGACTAAACTCTCCTGCACAATATTCTGCCAGCTTTGCCATGGTAACATGCAGAGGAATTCCAGAGGCCTTAACATACCATTTCCAGGTTTACACTTAGGACCCGTACAGACGACCGAACATGTCTGCTGAAACAGGTCCGCGGACCAGTTTCAGCAGACATGTTCGGTCGTCTGTACAGCCGAGCGGACAGGATTCCAGCGAACATTTGCCCGCCGGGCCTTTTTCGAGCGGGCAAATATTTCTAAACTTGCTTAGAAACATGCCCGCTGGAATCCTGTCCGTCGGACATGTTCGGTCGTCTGTACAGACCTACCGTACATGTCCGAGCGGCCGCCATCCCTCGCATGCGTCGAATGACTTTGACGCATGCGTGGAAGCATTGAACTGGCAGGGCCGCGCACGTCGCCGCGTCATCGTCGCGGAGACGGCGCGGCCTCGTCGCCGCGTATAGAGTACGCGCAGATTTCTGTATGATGGTGTGTACAGCCATCATACAGAAATCTCCGGGCAGACATGTACGCTGAAAACGGTCCGGCGGACCGGTTTCATCGTACATGTTTGCTCGTCTGTACGAGGCCTAAGACAATGGTGATGATAAAATATATACTTTTTTTTAATTATATTACTAATATTAATGTTATTATTGTCTATTATTGGGTTATCCTGTCACCTCTGCAGATGTTTTGCAAGGATGCTGATTTTACTGTCTAATACAGTATACAGTTATCCTCAAATCTATATATCTCATATGATACTGAAATGTTGAATAGCAAGCACACGCACTACAAGCTTTACTGCTTGTTTCCGTTTTACCTACTTAAAAGGAGTTGTAAAGGGAAAAAAAATTTTGGCTAAAATTAATGGGGCAGATTCACGTAGAATTGCATGGGCGCAGCGTATGGGAGATACGATACTCCGCTGTAACTTACTTTTTGTTGCTTCGAATCCAGAAAGAATTTGCGCCGTAAGTTACGGCGGCGTAGTGTATCTCTTGCGGCGTAAGGGCGCCTAATTCAAATCGGCGAGTAGGGGGGCGTGTTTCATTTAAATGAAGCGCGTCCCCGCGCCAAACGAACTGCGCATGCTTCGTCCCTAAATTTCCCGCCGTGCATTGCGCTAAATTGGTTTTGACCTGGACGTAAATTACGTCCATCCCGATTCACGAACGACTTACGCAAAAAAAAAAATTCAAATTTCGATGCAGGAACGACAGCCATACTTAACATGGCAAGTCTAACTATACGCCGCCAAATAGCAGCTTTAACTATACGCCGGAAAAAGCCGACTAGAGACGACGTAAGAGAATGCGATGGCCGTGCGTACGTTTGTGGATCGTCGGAAATAGCTAATTTGCATACTCGACGCGGAAAACGTCGAGAACTCTACCCAGCGGACGCCGAAGTATTGCAGCTAAGATCCGAAGCCGTACGAAGCCATACGCCTATCGGATCTAACCCAGATGCCGTCGTATCTTGGTTTGAAGATTCAAACCAAAGATACAACGTGGGAATTTTGAAAGTACGCCGGCGTATCAGTAGATACGCCGGCGTACTCTCTTTGTGGATCTGCCCCAATGTCTGCAAGGTAGACAGACAGAATAGTGTAATGATTCTGTTAAAAAACAAGTAAATACCTATTAAATGCGGCGCTCGTTCATGTAAGAACTACATTTCCCAGTATGCATTGCGGCACACCCAGAATTCACACCTCCTTGAAGTCTCTAACACGTAGAGAGCGCCCTGCCACACAGATGTAGTTCCCAGGAGGGGGTGAGCACGTCACTCACCACCGCAGTAAAGCCTCCCTTCACGGTGGTGAGTATAGGGTGGTCTAGGGTCCCCTGATGTCAAGTGAGACTGATATAGGGACCATAGTCCTGCATTGGACAGGAGGATGCTAAGGAACATTACACTACCGGCCAACGGGGAGCGCTGCCTGCATGGGGAACAGAGGATCAGGTAAGTAAAAGTGCTTTTTTGACCCCTAGACATAAATGGGCAGTTAACCCTTGCAGTGCAGATGCAGCCCCACTGAAGGGGATGGTTTAGCTTTCCGAGAGTTGGGCTTTAAAGCTTGGCACAATGTGCAGTAATGCCGCGTACAAACGGTCTGAATTTCCAACAACAAATGTTCGATGTGAGCTTGTTGTCGGAAAATCCGACCGTGTGTATGTTCCATTTCCGACAACAAATGTTTGAGAGCTCGTGTGTAGCCAATTCCAACGCACAAAAAAACGCGCATGCTCTGAATCAAGCAGAAGAGCCACACTTGCTATTGAACTTAATTTTTCTCGGCTCGTCGTGCGTGTTGTACGTCACTGCGTTCTTGACGTTCGGAATTTCCAACAACATTTGTGTGACCGTGTGTATGCAAGACAAGTTTGAACCAACATTCCGTCGGGAAAAATAATCCACGTTTTTGTTGTCGGAATGTCCGATCGTGTGTACATGGCATAAGTATGTATTTCTCTCTATTATACCTAGTTGAGCCCTGGGGAAACTGGAAATCACTGTAGTAGTTGGCTCTACGGCCCCATACACACGAGAGGATTTATCCGCGAATACGGTCCAGCGGACCGTTTCCGCGGATAAATCCTCTCGAGGATTTCAGCGGATTTCCATGCGATGGAGTGTACTCACCATCGCATGGAAATCCGCGCCGAAATCCTCTGGCGATGACGTGTCGCGCCGACGCCGCAATTATGACGCGGCGACGCTGTCATATAAGAAATTCCACGCATGCGTCGAATCATTATGACGCATGCGGGGGATCCCTTCGGACGGATGGATCCGGTGAGTCTATACAGACCAGCGGATCCATCCGTTGGGATGGATTCCAGCAAATAGATTTGTTTGACATGTCAGCAAATATTTGATCTGCTGGAATCCATCCCAGGGGAGAAATATCCGCGGAAACAGATCCGCTGGAGTGTACACACCATAGGATCTATCCGCTGAAACCCATTTGCTGGGATTTTTCAGCGGATGGATTCTATCGTGTGTATGGGGGCCTACCACAGTGATATCTGAAATTTTCCGGGTCCCATTGGTGTTTTGTGTGGACGGCTTATCTTCTACACCACAGGTGTCAAACACAGAGCCCTCCAGGCCATTTCATGTGGCACTCGCACCTCCAGCCCTCCTCAGGACCTCCTCCAGTCCCTTACTTTCTGCTTTTAAGCAATGCATCCAGCTTCTTCCCAGCAGCAGCATAAGGAAAGGGGGGGTGCACTGTGATGTAAGGGAAAGTGGGGTACTCAACTTCTGATGGTGGGGTGGCTCTTGACATCTAATGTAAGGGGAGCGGATGCGCTGGACATCTAATCTTAGGCCGTGTACAGATGACCAAACATGTACGATGAAACTGGTCCGCCGGACCGTTTTCACCGTACATGTCTGCCTGGGGATTTCTGTATGATGGCTGTACTCACCATCATACAGAAATCCGCGCGTAAACAATACGACGTGGGCGGCCCTGCCAGTTCAATGCTTCCTCGCATGCGTCAAAGTCATTCGACGCATGCGAGGGATGGTTGGGCGCTCGGACATGTACGGTGGGTCTGTACAGACGACCGAACATGTCCGAGCGGACAGGATTCCAGCGGGCTGTTTTAAAACAAGTCCAGAAATATTTGCCCGCTGGAAAAAGGCCCGGCGGGCAAATGTATGCTGGAATCCTGTCCACTCGGGCCTACACACGACCGAACATGTCTGCTGAAACTGGTCCACGGACCAGTTTCAGCAGACATGTTCGGTCGTGTGTACGGGGCCTTACAGATACAACAGACCCTTTTGAGGACAATCATAATGCTGATGCGGCCCACAATGAAATTGAGTTTGACACCCCTGTTTTACACACTGACCACAGGGTGTAATTCACTGGGCACTACCGACATTCACAGAAGGTCTTGTATTTTTATTTTTTTTTGTGAATACAAGGCATTCTCTGGATGAGAATCACAGGAGACATTCTATGAATGCCGGCAGTGCAGCGTGAGTTACCCCTTGTGGTCAGTGTGCAGAGGGGAAGCTGCCCACACAGAACACCAGAAGGACCTGGAAGGTCAAGTCTACTACAGTGATTTTCAGCTCACACAGTGGTTCATCAGTTACAGTATGAGATATGCATACTTACAGTGTACCAAGCTGGACCAAACTACGAGGGGTCTGCAAAAAGTTTTCACACTTTAGTACATATAACTTTGTTAAAAAAAAAGTGCGAACGCTTTTTTAAGAACCTTCGTAATTATGCAATCCACAAAATTCCTGGAGTTCATTACTGTGGTTATTAGGAAACAGACAACCAGAAAGTGTGGAGATCAGAGAAGAATTACAGCAACTTGAGAGCAAAAACTAACAATGAGGACATGAAAACAGCACTGCATTAAAGGGGTGGTTCCCCCTAAAACACATTGCTAACAATAGATTCCCAAGACCCGTTACACTGCGGGTAGGCTGGCTTTTTTTTTTTTTTTTTTTAGTACATACCGATATCTCCCCGTCTCGTTCCTTGTCGGTGGGCGTTCCTAGTTGATTGACGTTCCTCGGAGGGGCGCGTACGTGACGTCACGACTTTCCGAAAGAAGCCGAACGTCGCTGCGCATGCGCCGTATAGAGCCGACTCTATACGGCGCATGCGCAGCGACGTTCGGCTTCTTTCGGAAAGTCGTGACGTCACGTACGCGCCCCTCCGAGGAACGTCAATCAACTAGTTCCGCCCACCGCCTAGGGACGAGACGGGGAGATCTCGGTATGTACGAAAAAAAAAAAAAAAAAGCCAGCCTACCCGCAGTGTAACGGGTCTTAGGAATCTATTGTTAGAAATTAGTTTTAGGGGGAACCACCGCTTTAAGGTAAAGGAAGCTATTAAGAAAAAAAAAAATCCTTTACAAACCCCTTAAAGCCCAATTCCAGGAAAACTAAAAACCCTCCCGTGCAGCCGCCCCCGTCCCTCATGCCTCAGCAGTAGAATGGTGCTTGTCATCCTCCTGTTCTGTGCAGGGCTATGGTCTCATCATGAGTCAATTGATGTCAGAAGACCCTAGACCCCAGAAGCATAGGGGAGAAGAGGCTGCAGGGATTGGTCCCCGAATATGGAGGAACCTGCAGGAGCAGAGAATTGGGTAAGTAAAATTGCTTCACTAAGTCAAGTGCAAGTTCAGCTTTAAGGTAAAGGTTCCAGTCCAAGTTCAATATGTCTACCTGCTCTAGCCTGGAGTAGGAACTTCATTTTTTAATGACTTTGCCAAGTGGGTGGAGCTGGGAATTCATGTGTAGAGATTTCTCAGCATATTAGGCTTCCTGGTGATTCCATCTCCAGGCATTCATTCAAGACTCATTTCATAGGGCACTGACCTTCCGAAGCACACATAAGAATCCATCACTCAACTATGTTTTTTACCTATAGGTATATTTTAATCTAATTGCATATAGTGTGTATAAATGAAGATGTATGATCGGGAGCAAGTTAACAGTAACAGTTGCAGGAATGTTGTGCTGTACGAATTACAAAATACCTTGGGGCAAAAACTTTTAAACCACTTCCCCACGTATATGTTTTTTTATTACCATTTTAATTCAATGTATTATATATTAAAACGTCAGTAATGACATTAAAATGCAAATGTTCTCCATTTTACTGTGACATTCAGGTCATGTTAGTTAAGAAAATATTTGCTCCATATTTACAGTACACCAGTGTTTTTTTGTGATTTATTGATGCAGAACGTGCTTTGGTTGAGAAAGTACTTGGGCAAGATGTAAATGGACTTATAAATATGTCATTCGTCTCATTAGCGGAAGATGGATGGTGTAATAAACAAAAGCTTATGAAGAAAATCTGAAAATATAATTTGCATATTAGAAATAACTTTAGATGTAACAGTTCATAGAATGCCAGCTTGTTCTGTATCTTGTTTAAAGGCGGATGTTCTGCATCGTGTGCGTACCTGTAACAAAATTACGCATTAGTTTGTTTGCAAGAGAGCTATTTTCTGCTGCCCTTCATTTAAAAAGGTACATACAGGCAAAATATATATACACAGTCCAAAAAAATAATACAGGGAAAATTAACTTTGTTCTCCTTTACCTGTTAAAGAACTTATAAATCCATTTAGTCACCCATGACAAATGGTATAGCCAGTCTCATAACTTTTCTCTTGGTCATTGGCCAGATCCCAGCCTGCCGATTGGTCAGTGGAAGAACCATCACCACACCGGTACATCAGAGCTTTCTGTGCCAAGAATATATGTGAAACCTGCAGCTCACCCAATATGTTACATAGTATTGCTAACTGCTGCATTTTTCTGCAACACATTGGAGCTCATCGGAAGTCACCATGACACCATCTATCACAGTACTGCAGCTCCGGTGCATAGAAAAAAGCATGAAATAACATTTAAAATGTAAAATTTCAATAATAATAATAAAAAAAACAATGAAAGGCATCCCCCCACCAAGGTGCCACACAGCAGACACCAGCCAGCACATTTAAACAGATAATTTTAGCATGTGGGCTGGTGTAAACAAGCCTTAGGCAAATATATGATTTAGGGCTCATTTAGGCTTGCAGTTGGGGAGCATCCAAACCATGTAGATGAGTTGCATTTTTAGAGTTTTCCAACTGCCCCCCCCCCCATTAACTTGCAAAGCCAGCAGGCAGGGGTGTTTACATATAGTTAAAGAGGTGGCCTACGTGTTTTGTCATATATGACGTCATCATAAATGGAGATGTCAGAGCAAAAGAGGGTTGAAAGTGAAATGTGGATGGGGGATGCAGAGGTAAGCAGCTGTGGAAGAAGGCTGAACTCGGCATGGTTCTACATGGTTTGGATGCCCCCCCAACTGCAAGCCTAAATGAGCCCTAAATCATATCTTTGCTTAAAGCGGAGGTTCACCCATAGCTTACACTTTTTAGCCTTAGATTCCTGCTCGTTTTGTCTAGGGGAATCGGCTATTGGTTTTAAAATATGATCCGTACTTACCCGTTTACGAGATGCATCCTCTCCGTCGCTTCCGGGTATGGGCTGCGGGACTGGGCGTTCCTTCTTGAATGACAGTCTTCCGAGAGGCTTCCGACGGTCGCATCCATCGCGTCACGATTTTCCGAAAGAAGCCGAACGTCGGTGCGCAGGCGCAGTATAGAGCCGCACCGACATTCGGCTTCTTTCGGCTACGAGTGACGCGATGGATGCGACCGTCGGAAGCCTCTCGGAAGACTGTCAATCAAGAAGGAACGCCCGCTCCCGAAGACCCATACCCGGAAGCGACGGAAGAAGATGCATCTCGAAAACGGGTAAGTACGGATCATATTTTAAAACCAATAGCCGATTCCCCTAGACAAAACGAGCAGAAATCTAAGGCTAAAATAGAAACAAAAACCGAATTGGGTGAACTCCCGCTTTAAGGCTTGTTTAAGGCTGAACTCTGCATGGTTAAACAAAACACAGGCAAAGATATGATTTAGGGCTCATTTAGGCTTGCAGTTGGGGGGGCATCCAAACCATGTAGATGAGTTGCATTTTTAGAGTTTTCCAACTGCCCCCCCCCCCCCATTAACTTGCAAAGCCAGCAAGCAGGGGTGTTTACATATAGTTAAAGAGTTGGCCCACGTGTTTTGTCAGATATGACGTCATCATAAATGGAGATGTCAGAGCAAAAGAGGGGTGAAAGTGAAATGTGGATGGGGGATGCAGAGGTAAGCGGCTGTGGAAGAAGGCTGAACTCTGCACTCTGTACATAGCACACCCCGATCTCTATACTCTCTGTGGTAACCCCCCACCAAACTCTGCACTCTGTACGTAATGCACTCCTGGTATTTATTGCCTCTAAAGATCCTCCCACTGTTAGTGAAATTTGACCACAGCCACTAATAGATGAGGTGTTTGGAGGGTGTGTGTGAAGGGGATTGGGCTTTGGGGGGGGGGGGGGGGGGCGTGGTTGAGTTCCTGCACCTATTCTCTGAGAAAAAAAAAAGCCCTGGTTATACCATATGCCCCTAAATTGACCAATCTGTAGTGAATGGTCAATTTCTTCTGGTAGGCCTTGTGGCTACTGGGTGGAGATCTTTGGAATCTAGCACACCACAACATATGACTTGTGCTGCACTCTTGATCCACTACTGATCACACTTTTGGATTGAATCACTTGGACTTTTGTGGACTTTTATCAATTTTTACTATTTATTTCAATTGTTGCATTGTTTGTTTTTAATAATTTATTATTTTAATGTGACAGGTGATCACTTCTTTTTAGATATGTATGGGGACATTAGCGTAACATTTATGTATAACTATATTTTCTATACTGTGTTTGTATATCACATGGTATGTTGCAGTTTTGTCGTTTTAGTTCTCTTCTTTCACTTTACACATTTACAAGAGGGGTATTTATATGTCATGGTCATAATGCTTTTTTTTACATCCACAGCATAAACTATCAATGCTGTTGCTTGGGTGGGCAGTAAACCTGCCCAACGCAACCCAGCCAAATGAATGGGCAGGGGCCACAAACGCCCCTCAACCACATGCACTGAACACAGTTGCGGTGCATTGGTGCATATGTTAGCAGCTCAAAGGGTTAGTGCTCTCAGCTTTGGCTAAGAATATGAAATCTATGGAATCTATTTTCAGGAGTGTCAGATTAAATAGCTGACAATTTCTCATTTACCATAGTTAGTTAGGAAAAAACATCAGAGGAAGAGCTATCATTTTAATGTCTTTTTTTTTACAAGGATAGAAGGACAGACTACTAAGGAGAAATTCTGTACATATCTCCTGGCAAACCAGTGGGTGTTGCAACACATCGTTGGCCACCTAGAACTACAATACCAGGATCTCATGTAAATTAATGCTGCTTGTCACTGGAACATGGCTGGATACTAAAAATTGACTTAAAAAAGATATACAGATATATATATATATATATATATATATATATATATATATATATATATATATATATATATATATATATATATATATATATATATATATATATATATATATACACACACACACACACACAGTTGTGTTGATACGTTTATATACCCTGGCAGAATTTATGATTTCTTGGTCATTTTTCAATGAATATGAACAACACAGAAACATTTCTTTCACTTTTTAAATCAGAATGACAACAGAAACTACCCTAATGACCCTGATCAAAAGTTTACATACTCCGGTTGATTTTGGCCTGATAACATGTACACAAGTTGACACAAAGGGGTTTGAAAGGCTATTAAAGGTAAACCATCCTCATGTGTGATGTGTTTGCTTGTAATTAGTGTGTGTGTATATAAGGTCAATGAGTTTCTGGACTCCTGACAGACCCTTGCATCTTTCATTTAGTGCTGCACTGACGTTTCTGGATTCATGGGGAAAGCAAAAGAATTGTCAAAGGTCCTGCGGGAAAAGGTAGTTGAATTGTATAAAACAGGAACGGGATATAAAAAGATATCCAAGGAATTTAGAATGCCAATCAGCAGTGTTCAAACTCTAATCAAGAATTGGAAAATGAGGGGTTCTGTTGAAACCAAACCATGGTCAAGTAGACCAACTAAGATTTCAGCCACAACTGCCAGGAAAATTGCTCCGTTACAAAGAAAAACTCACAAATAACTTCAGATGAACTACAGGACTCTCTGAAAACATGTGGGGGCAGATCCATGTAGATCGGGCGTAGCGTATCTAAGATACACTACGCCGCCGTAACTTATTATTTTTTTTAATCCTCAAAGAATTTGCGCCGTAAGTTACGGCGGCGTAGTGTATCTTTGGCGGCGTAAGGGTGCGGAATTCAAATGGCTGTGATGGGGGCGTGTGTTTTGTAAATACGTTGTGACCCGACGTAAACAAAGTTTTTTTTGAATGGCGCATGCGCCGTCCGTGGGGGTATGTGCGCATGCTCGAAATGAAACCGGAACAAGCCAATGCTTCCGACGGTGACGTCATTCTACGCAAATCACTATTCGCGAACGACTTACGCAAACGACGTAAAAAATTCAAAATTCGACGCGGGAACGACAGCCATACTTAACATTGAGTACGCCTCATAATAGCAGGGGTAACTATACGCCGGAAAAAGCTGAACGCAAACGACGTAAAAAAATGCGCCAGCCGGACGTACGTTCGTGGATCGCCGTAACTAGCTAATTTGCATACTCAACGCGGAATTCGACGGAAACGCCACCTAACGGCCGGCGGAAAAATGCATCTATGATCCGACGGCGTACTAAGACATACGCCTGTCGGATCGATCCGAGATGCAGTCGTATCTTGTTTTGTAGATACAAAACAAAGATACGGCGCGGGAAATTTAAAATTACGCGGCGTATCAATAGATACGCCGGCGTAATTCTTTTGTGGATCTGCCCCCCGGTGTGTCTGTTTCAAGATGCAGAATAAGGAGGCACTTGTAGAAAGATGGGCTCACCAGAAGAAAGCTGTTACTATGCAAAAGCCACAAAGTATCCTGCTTACAATACGCCAAACAGCACAGATACAAGCCTCAAACCTTCTGGCACAAAGTCAAGTGAGCTTTTTGGCCACAACCATGAACGCTACATTTGGAGAGGAGTCAACAAGGCCTATGATGAAAGGTACACCATTCCTTCTGTGAAACACGGATCGCTGATGTTTTGGTGATGTGTGAGCTACAAAGGAACAGGAAATTTGGTCAAAATTGATGCCAAGATGAATTATTAATTTGCCAGGAAGCTGCGTATGGGACGTACTTGGACATTCCAACATGACAATAATCCAAAACACAAGGCCAAGTCGACCTGTCATTGGCTTATCTCCCCTCCTCCCTATATGCTTAACTTTTGGTGGATGGAAGTATGCACTATGGACAGTTTACTGTTCTCATGTTGCTACAATATATTTACAGCATCTTTACATCTATGATCCAATTGTTTAGTTTCACTCTGGGTCTTGATCCTGGAGAGGTCTAGGGGAGAAAATATTATTGTTTTTTACTAACATCTGATCAGCCCCATACGGCTCATGACCCGTGGTGTTTGTTTGCGATTATTTGGGCAGCTTGCTTTGGCCTGGTTATTTCTCAGTTTCGGGAGCTGCGGTGCACACCGGATGCCCCCCTTTCCCTCTTTGCCTTCCGGTGCTGGGGAACGGGGCGGACGTCACACTGTGCATCGACGCCACGCCCCCAGTGCCGCACGTGTGACGTCAGCACATTGACGCTGACATGAAGGCGCTGTGTCTTAACATCAGCGTTCCTACTAGGGGAATTGCGCCAATTACCGAGTAGAAGTTTTCTGCTCAGGTGATGGCTCCCTCTTTTTTGCTTGCGTGACGTTGGTGTTTACCCCAGACCCCATTAGAGTATTTATACTCCCCTCAGCTCGATCCATGCCCCTTGAGGTTGTTGGCCCCCGTGGATTTTTGGCACTACTATGGATCATGTGTGTTAGATAGAAGGACAGCCCATGGTTGATTTTTTCACAATTATTTCCTGTTTCGGTGTGTAGCCTTTACTTGTATATACCAACTCCCGTGATTTGACCTAATACCTTGAATATCACCTTCTCACTTTATCTAGAAATGGGTTATTCCTTGTATAACTGTACATGTATGTTGTTTATACTATTGAATATGTATGTATCTCAATTTTTTTTTTTTTTTGCATCTCAATAAACATTGTATTATTGATTAAAAAAGAAATGGGTTATTCCTATCTAGTTATTTACTATTTCTCACTATCCCTTGGTGCAATACATTGTTTCTTCTTTATTCATATTTAGCTAGCATACTACACAGTACATTCAACTTACATGATTATTTTTATACCCATTATAGATTGTTTTATGGCTATGCTAATCACTTTCCACTCAACTATCCATGGGGTATCCCACTCCCAGGGGCATTTTTCCTCTGAGGGTACTCTCCAACACCTATCTGGGGATTGACCACCTCAGTTCCCGTGACTGAGGACTTGTACGGCCAGTTTGCAGCCCATATCGCTATCAATCAGACCCACAGGTGATCTGTACGTTTTGGGATATACTACTATTTCCCTTTGCCCCATACTAGTTTATACTCTCTCTGCCTTCTTCCCCCTACACCCTCCTGCTTATCTAAGACCTTGTATCAATAGTTAAATTACAAATCTTATCAATTTCAGATATTTATCAGCATCTGCTCCTGATGAGTGGAGAGTTTCACGAAACGCGTCAAGCTATTCTGATGCTACTATCATGTATTACATGGGATCATCTTATTATTTCTATTATTTTTCTTTTACAAAGATTTTATTGATAGAAAAGTAGTCACAACAAATTAGTGCAACAGTGTGATGGTTACAGGAGAATCCCAATAACGGGATGCTATATACATGGTACAATATTCATTGATACAATAAGGAAGTAAGAGAGAAAAAAAGGAAACAAACAGCAATGGTACAGTACACCATAATAAAAGTCAATCAATGTCCCAGAGTATGCTATATGGAAGGCAAAAAGCTCAAAAACTCCAAGCAACTCAGAGAAGAGCACATGGAAAAAGGAAGAGAATAGATAGACTACAGGGAATAGGGCAAAGGACCTACAAAAGTGAGAAGAAACAAAAGAGGGAGGAGAGAAGGGGGGGGGAGTCCATCGGGATGGGGGGGGGGGTGCATCCAGAGGCTATTTCTATTCTTTTTCAATTGTATTATGCTGTAACAATTTTTATATGGTTATTATGTGATATATGGAGCAATGTGCCTGACGTTTTACCAATATTTTACTATTTTACTATTTACTATAATGCTATTATGCTACAATGTATTATATGTATATATTTATGAAATAAATGTTACTGTTATGTATTATTGTCCTGGGTATTGAGATTCATCTACCGTGTTTCCCCGAAAATAAGCCCGGGTCTTATATTAATTTTGGCAGCCAAAAACACACTAGGGCTTATTTTCGGGGTAGGTCATGCCATGGTATGTAAACCTATCATGCCATGTGCTGTCTTCTCTCCCCCATGCCTGTCAGAAATGTAAAGTGCTTGTAAAATCCTAGAATCCACTCATACAGCACCACATATTGAAAAATGTGTATGTCTCTGCAATCCATTAGTGCCACATACCTTCTTATAGTGCTTGGCACATCTGTAACCCACCAGAGCTCTCTTCCCCTCTTCAATCACTGCAGAGGGAGGGGGGCCTGACATCCCCCGCTGACAGCTTGCAGAAGAGAATGAGGGAGGGGGGCTTGAGATCCCCCACTGACAGCTAAGAGGAGAGGAGAGGAGAAGAGGAGAGCAGCGTGAGATCAGCGGGAGGTCAGCGATATGCCGAAGGTATTTGGCACAACTAGACCGCATAAACACACACACACACACACACACACACACACACAATCTACACTTAATAACACTGTAATAGAATGGACTCTAGTATT
This sequence comes from Rana temporaria, assembly GCF_905171775.1. Taxonomy (NCBI): domain Eukaryota; kingdom Metazoa; phylum Chordata; class Amphibia; order Anura; family Ranidae; genus Rana; species Rana temporaria. The sequence goes on from NC_053490.1 coordinate 58,988,055, forward strand.
TCAACAGCACTTTAAACTAGGGCTTATTCTCAGGGTAGGGCTTATATTGCAGCCCTTCCCGAAAATCACACTAGGTCTTATTTTCGGGGTAGGTCTTATTTTCGGGTAAACACGGTAGTACAGTGACAATATTCATTTTATTGGTCAGACACCCATTGCCCGTTATCACCCTTTAGGTGCATGTTTCATATAAAGTCACAACCTTCCTTTCAGCATAACTGTCATTGGCTACAGCAGAATATCATTGAGCCACTCTGGAGAGATCTCAAATGTGCCGTTCATGCAAGACAGCCCAAGAATTTACAGGAACTGGAGGCTTTTTGCCAAGAGGAATGGGCAGCTTTACCATCTGAGAAGATAAACACTAATCACGAGTAAAATAAATGTTTTTGTGTTATTCATATTCTCTGAAAAATGGCCAAGGAATCATAAATTCTGCCATGGTATGTAAACTTATAAGCACAACTGTCTGTCTATCTATCTATCTATCTATCTATCTATCTATCTATCTATCTATCTATCTATCTAGATATATATACTGGGCCAGATCCACATAGGTAGTACGCCGGCGTATCTACTGATACGCCGGCTTACTTTCAAATTACCTGCGTCGTATCTTTAGTTTGAATCCTCAAACCAAGATACGACGGCTTCTGGGTTCGATCCGACAGGCGTAGGCGTAGGCGTAGGCGTACCCGTGCCGGGTATGCAAATTAGCGATTTACGACGATCCACTAACGTATGCGCGGCCATCGCATTTTCTAACGTCGTCTGTAGTCGGCTTTTTCCGATGTATAGTTAAAGCTGGTATTTTGCGGCGTATAGATAGACTTGCCATGTTAAGTATGGCCGTCGTTCCCGAGTCGAAATTTGAATTTTTTTTTTTTTTTGCGTAAGTCGTCTGTGAATAGGGGTGGACGTAACTCACGTCTAAGTTAAAAAAATGACGTCCTAGCGACGTCATTTAACACAATGCACGGCGGGAAATTTCGGGACGACGCATGCGCAGTTCATTCGGCGCGGGGACGCGATTCATTTAAATGAAACCCGCCCCCAACCAGAAATACACTACGCCGCCGTAACTTACTGCGCAAACTCGCTGAGGATTCGAATATACGCCAGGTAAGGTACGGCAGCGTAGTGTATCTCTGATACGCTGCCCTGATCGAAATGTATGTGGATCTGGCACACTGTATGTATATATATATATATATATATATATATATATATATATATAAAAAAATAGATATAGATTTATATCTATATATCTATAGATATATATATATATAGAGCTTGTATAATAAAATAGCACCCGCAGTCTCAAATGCAGTTTTGCCAAGGCTCAATCTGAGCAATCAGTCTACAGTTTGTTGAGGAAATACATCAATATGCTGAGTCCCTGCTAGGACACAGCTAAGTGTATTTTTCAAAAGCATATCCCTTACTGTATAGAGTGCAGTAACTGTAATTAAGTGATTTGTATTAGCTGCTTTACCTCAGCTCCTTCAGGGTAAATTACTTTTTCTTCCTTAGCTGTTTTAATATATTCATAATCCAGATACACTACTAGCTGCAGGCACTGGAGTAATACACCATGCTAACAACATTTTAGCAGAGTTGAAACGAGGTGGAACATGAATATAGTTTTCAAGTTCCAATGTTTTTATTTTGACTTAGATATTTCATTTTTTTTTATTTAGTGATGTCTTTATCATTAAAACTTAGATTGGTTTATATCTATTTAGTTCTTGCTTAGTTTAAATGTAGGCTCTATAAATCACCATATTGGCCCGGATTCACGTTGAGCAGCATACATTTGTGCGGGCGTAGCGCATCTCATATGCGCTACGCCGACGTAACATAGAGAGGCAAGAACAGTATTCACAAAGCACTTGCTCCCTACGTTGCACCGGCGTAGCGTAAATTGGTCGGCGTAAGCCCGCCTAATTCAAAGTAGGAAGGAAGTGGGCGAACCCAGCCCCGACAGGGAGGGAGTCTTAAGTACCCTCAGACTCCTCCCACAAACTCAGGCTGGCCTGCGGCCAGCCTTCTAACAAGTTGTGCTCACAGAGCGCTTACATTATGGCAGGTATGTAACAGCTTGTATGGATGTAAATATATCCAGGGATGGTTCCACTGCATGGGTCTCCAGCTGCTGTCTGTCACTGTGGATGGTTTCACAGGATCTCTCCTTGGTGTGTGCTAGAGTATAAAGCAAACATACATCCCATCACATCCACTTGAGGTATATAATTATTTATTTACTTATTCAGATTAAGCAGCATTTTTGTTTTTTTACCTTCATCTTTTATATTTGTGTGGTGGCGCGGAAGCACTTTTTACTTTTTTATCATACATATCTGAATAATTTTGGTGGATAAAACAAACATCAACTGGGTTATTATGTGAAGATGAGAAGCCAAAGCAATGAATCAACAGAACAGCTGAGCCTAAACTCTGAGGAGTTTTTCCAAGAACGTGACACATTAAGAGTAATGATGATGATTCTGGTGACAAAACTTCCTACCCATTTAGATGACAGGGATGCCAAGTCCAAATTAGCATGTCTGATTATCCGGATGTATTCCAAAGGTGATTAAAATATAAACGAAAATAAAGATATGACATCAAAGAGAGCCATTTCCAGCTAAGTCTTGGAACTATGTATGTAGTTTTTGATGTTGGTGGCAAACTGAAGAGAGAATTTTCTTCTGCTTCAAACACAGCCGTCACCATCACTCATAGTTGGCCTTATTTTTTAGCTAGTCTGAAATAACAGTTGACTGTATTACTACTTACCAACTCGCCAGAATAAAAAAATCATTATTTAGATCTGATTGGTGTGTTTGGAGGAGTAAAGTTTGAGGATGGACTTGATGTCTGTTCAGGCAAAAGGAACGTCATCCCCCTGTGTTTCCTGCTGGGGACATGGGGGATCCCCATGGAACTTGCCAGCCACCTACAACCAACCCCCTGCCTTCCTTCCTGTATTACATAGTTACATAGTTACATTTGGTTGAAATAAGTCCATCCAGTTTAACATTTTCCTTATGGTTAACTGCTTTAATTGAATGAATCTAATAAAGGTAAAGAATCTCACCTGTGGTCTGCTACACCAGTTTGGATCTTTCTTTAGTCAAGCTGTTATCTCCCCTCCCTCCCTCCTTTTGTTAGGGCCTAAAAGTGATTGTAAAGTAAAAAAAAAATTCTAATAAAAATAACAAACATGTTATACTTACCTGTTCTGTTGCAGGGACTTTCACAGAGCAGCCCCAATCCTCCTCTTCTCAGGTCCCTCTTTTGTGACTCTGGCTCCTCCTTCCTCTTCATTGCCCCCACAGCAAGCAGCTTGCTATGGGGGCACCTGCGCCGAGTCACAGCTCTGTGTCTCCATTCAGAAAAGGAGCCCCGACCCGGCCCCACCCACTTGATGTAGAGGAGGCCCTGATATAACCTCAGGGCTAACCCATTCTGCCGTTTGATTCAAATTAATAAGGTGAGATATATAGATCAGACAAAGAATCAACATCTTGCTCACCTTTCAGCTTGGCTCCAACAGGAAGAGGAAGCCCTCCTCACTTTAGTTTTATTAACCATATGAAATCACAAAACATGCATTGATTGGTTCACATCATACAGATACACCCACTCTACCCTCCTCCTCACCCACCCCCTGTGTGGTTTGTCCTTGGCATGATAGCCCTCATTGGTCAGTTCATATAAGGGTCTTTTCCTGTTCTATCTTCTTCTCACAAGTCCATTCCATGCTCTTCTTGCAAATCCATGTGTCATAAAAAAGTTCTCTCAGTAAGCAGACAAGTTTCCTCCACAAGCTTTTAGGAGATCCGAGTGAAAAGGAGGGGGAGGGGAAGGCTTAAAGTCCACTTTAGAATGCAGTAAGGTGAAGGGGGGATGTAGTGAGTGGATGACACATCTGCTTTCACTTAATCACATCCTGAAGGGTTGGTTAACTCTATAATGCCTCTTAAGGAAAATAATTTTCTAATACACTCACATACATATGTATTACACCTTATATCGATCAAGAAATAACGGAATATAAAAACAATATAAAAGAATATAAGAAAAGCAACATTTAAGTGATTCTAATACTAGTAAAATATTCATTTTATTTTCAAGTCCATTAGACACTCTCTTTACTGATTGGCTAGCTAACTTTGATTGACAGCCAATGGCTCTGTCCCAGCCAATCGGGAGGGAGAATCTCGAGTGGCTGAGACACTCGTGGACATCGCTGGACAGAGAGGGACCTCAGGTAAGTTTTAGGGGGGGGGGGCTGCTGCACACAGAAAACTTTTTATCTTAAGATAAAAAAACTTCTGCCTTCACAACCCCTTTAACTTAATTGGGACCATTGTTATCTACCCATTTGTTAACTAAACAGTGTTTATGGTGGCACTTAGTGGTTGATACAGTCAAGCCGGGTACACACTACAGCTTTTGCAGGGTTGCACGAAAAAAAAAAACTGACAGCTCCGGTTGGAGCCGCTGTACTAACCATGCAAGGTAAGTTCAGCAATCTCCCCTGCTAAGCTACTGTGTTCTGACAAGGGGACGCCTCCCCTCCCCCTGCCAGAACACTCCGATCAGCGCTCTCTGCCATTGGCTGAGAGCTCTGATAGGGAGTGAGTCGGATACTGGTTTTCCAGCATGCAAGTTCAACATACACACGTGCCAAATGTCGGACGTTTTTTTTTTTTTTACCGGCTGTTGTCTCCTGATATTTGGCCCATGTGTATGGGGCTTTACTGGGAGCTTGAGTCCAGAAAGCATGAGTAGGTGGTTGGTTAAAATTCTGAACGTGGTATTGGTCTGTGTGTTTAAAGGTAAAGGTCTGCTATAATAATGGTTATCATATTATGTTTTCAACCACAGTAAAAAGCAGCAGCCGTAATTTTCCACACTGGTTTTCTTTATTATCATGAATGATCATATGGTTACTACTATGTGGGTGTTATTGGGGTGGTTGTTCATAGGGTTGTATAATCCCATTGTATTTCTGTTAGCTCCTTACCTTTACTGTTATCCACAAAACTCTTCTTTTTTCCGTGGGGCCACATATATGCCTTGCTTCCTTTGTGCTGGGAGCACGCCGCACTGCGCCTTCTGAGCACAGAGACTGAGGTTTTGCCCAGAGAGCCCCGACCCTGTACTAACGATCAGGACCCAGATCTCCTGATTCGCTGTGGTTTATGATTGGCTACCACAGTGATCAGTCACTGTGAATCCACCCCTGTGCTTTTTTTATTTCTGTTAATGGAGAGATGGATACATTGGCCCGGATTCAGATACAATTGTGTATCTTTAGGCGGGCGTAGCGTATCTCCTATACGCTACGCCGCCGTAACTTTGAGAGGCGAGTATGGTATTCAGAAAGATTATGCACCCGAAGTTACGGCGGCGTAGCATATAAGTAATGTATGGAAGATGTGGGACGTGTTTTATGTAAATTAAGTGTGACCCCGCGTAAATGACGTTTCTAACGAACGGCGCATGCGCTGTCCGTGAACGTATCCCAGTGCGCATTCTCCTAATTACACTGCAAATAGTCAATGCTTTCGACGTGAACGTAACTTACGCAAAGCCTTATTCGCGAACGACTTACGCAAACGACGTAAATGACGCAAAATTCGACGCTGGCCCGACGTCCATACTTAACATTGGCTACACCTCATATAGCAGGGGTAACTTCACGCCGAAAAAAGCCTTACGTAAACGACTTAAAAAATTGCGCCGGGCGGACGTACGTTTCTGAATCGGCGTATCTACCTAATTTACATATTCTATGCGTAAATCTCCGGAAGCGCCACTTAGCGGCCAGCGTAAATATGCAACTAAGATACGACAGCGTAAGAGACTTACATCAGTCGTATCTTAGCCAAATTTCGGCGTATTTTACTATCTGAATACAGAAAGAAGATACGCCGGCGCATCCTAGAGTTTACTCGGCGTATCAATACATACGCCGACGTAAACTCTTTCTGAATCCGGGCCATTGTATCTTTGTCTTTCCATTCAAAAATAAAAAAAAAGAGTTTAATAAAAATAAAAATTAAAAGAATAAATAAAGAAACAGTACATAGATCAATGTTAGATTTAGGTCAGAGCCAGGGTTAGTGTTTGGGTCAAGGTCAGGGTCAGTATATTTTTAGCAGGATTTTTTTTTTTTTTAATTAGCATCAGTGTCAAAATTCTGAAGATCTATCTACTACTAAACGAAAGCCCAATTTGTCCAGAAAAAAAACAAAAACAAAGGTATAATCCACCTGGATGTATAAAATAGTTGTGATGATATGTACGGTTTTACTAACACATGTAAACATTGCAAAATTGTGCTTAGGCGTTTAGATTCGTTTTTTAGGTGTGAAGGGGTTAAAGAATTGTATCAGGGCCGGTTCACACTAGATGCAATCCAGTTAGTTTTTTTTTTCTGTATCAGAAACACGTGGACAGTAGACTACAGTACATGTATTCTGGTGGCCTACTTCACTCCAGTGCGGTCAGTTCCAGTGCAGAAAAAAAAGTAGAACATGCTGCATTTTTTTCTGCACAGTGCTGTTCTGTAACACGCCAAAATACACCAAAAATGCATCTAAAAGCATAAAAAAAACGCATTACAGTAAAAAAACGAACACAGGAACATTGAAAACGCATCAAAAAAGCATTAAAACGCACTGGAACATTGCAAACATGCCTAAAAATGCACATGCAGAAATGAATCCGGGACACATGTGGACTGTGTTTCTGTGCTGTGAACTGGGAGCCCCCCCCATCTTAGCATACAGTGCCTTGAAAAAGTATTCAACCCCCCTTGGCATTTGTTGTGTTTTGTTGCCTCACAACCGGGAATTAACATGGATTGTTTGAGGATTTGCATCATTTAAATTACAGATTTGCAATAAAGCAAAACACATTATTCCAGTTGTCAGAGGCAACAGCAAAAATCCCGGATGAGTCCCCACGTGTAGCACTACCCCCAAAGGAGCTGCTGGTTTAATTTGGGCTTTTGCACGTTACCTCTAAGTTCATTGTCAGGGGAAGAAAGTCTTTAAAAACTGCAATGTCCACATAAGATGTAAAATCTTCAACTGTTAGGTTTTATTTTCGCTGCATAAAACGTGTGAAGAAAGTGGAGAGTATAGAGTGAAGGGGGAGGTTCAGGTACACGGTTCAGAATACACAAAAATAGTTCAGTTCCAGTATTCACCACTCTCTCTTTTAGTGGGTATTGCTCACCCGGATAGGCCCCTCTCACATGGCCTAGCAGCCAGAATGATGCACGGACAGTATGGAAACAGTCTCAGCCACAGACCTTCTGAGAACGAAATGGATAGCCAGGAATCCTCTGCCACAGGATTTTAGTCCCAAACTTCCAGCCTTACAGTAGAAGGGCCTATAAGCCGACCTGGAGGACTGTAAGACATACAGAGTTGTGGATCCCTTGTTAACAAATTCACCAGGCCTCCCCCCGAGACATCAGCTTGCTTTGCTTGGTCTCCGCCAGGGCAGGTCCTCCCCCAGTCTCCTTCGATAAGCAGCTTCCTCCACTTGGACGGCCAGCTTGGGATCCCTTCCAGAATCATAGGCCCCAGCCAGCATAGATGGGCCTACTGAACAACGATGCAGCCTCGGACCAACGTGGCCCCGGGGCCAGAATCACACACACATACCTCGTGCCAGGAGGGCCACAAGGCGAAGGACCCCAAAAAACGGCGTCTGCCCCTTAAGCATCCCCTCTCAACATGCACAGCGTGGCACCACTCCAACTATTGGCTCAGACACCCCTAAATTTATAATAGCGCCCCAATCATTGGGAGCAGGGAGCTACATTGGTCTTAATGGCAGTGCTTGGTTAGTGGAGCCTCTTGCTTAGGTGTTGCAGCCTCTGGGGCCTTTCAAAAAGGTGTGTATATGTAATGATCATGTGACACTTAGGTGGACATCATTTCACTAATTATGTGACTTCTGAAGGTAATTGGTTACACCAGAGCTTTTTATGGGCTTCATAACAAAGTGGGTGAATACATACTCACATGCCAATTATCAGTTTTTTATTTCTGAAAAATTGTTTTATGTATTTATTTTTCTAATTTTACTTCACCAACTTAGACTATTGTGTTCTGATCCATCACATATAATTCAGATTACAAAAACATTGAACTAAAGGCTGTAATGTAACAAAATAGGTAAAAAGCCAAGGAGGGTGAATACTTTTGCAAGGCACTGCATTCTATGATTTCTACAAATACATGCAGTGAAGGTTGATAAATAAGAACAGGTGATAATATACACCAGAGGCATTGCTAGAGGGGTGCGGGGGGTGCGGTCCGCACCCGGGTGACACCCGCTAGAGGGGTGACACCATCCCGACGATGAGGAATTTAGAAGTTACACAGCGATGCGCTCCTGTCCGGCCGGGTTCTCGGCACCCGCCCGCACTCCCGCAGCATCGCTCGCTGCCGCCTGTTACACTAGAGCCGGGGGGGAGCCGCCTAGGAAAAGCTTTCCATCCCCGGCTCTAGTGTAACAGGCGGCAGCGAGCCATGCTGCTTAGCCGAGAACCTGGCCGGACAGGAGGAGCGTGTGGAGCCTAGCAGGAGGGGCAGGTCTCGCACTGCTTTAAGCCGCGCTGTATCTGAGGTCTGTGTTCGGAGGGGTGATTTTTAAAGTGTGCCAATTATACAGGAAGGGGAGTGGGTGTCTGTGCTGGGAGAGGGAAGACAGCCCTGCACCCACCTGCACTCTGCACTCACTTGCACTCTGCACTCTGTACCCACCTGCACCCTGAACCCACCACCCACCTGCATCTACCACCCACCTGTACCCTTCTACACTCTGCACCCTGCAATCTGTACCCACTCTTCACCCTGCACCCTGCACTCTGTACCCACCTGCACCCTGCACTCTGTACCCACCTGCACTCTGCACCCTGCACTCTGTACCCACCTGCACCCACCTGCACTCTGTGCCCACCTGCATTCTTCACCCTGCACCCACCTGCACTCTGTACCCTGCACCCACCACCCACCTGCACCCTGCACTCTGCACCCTGCAATCTGTACCCACTCTGCACCCTGCAATCTGTACCCACTCTGCACCCTGCAATCTGTACCCACTCTGCACCCTGCACTCTGTACCCACCGGCACTCTGCACTATGTACCCACCTGCACTCTGCACCCTGCACTCTGTACCCACCTGCACTCTGTGCCCACCTGCATTCTTCACCCTGCACCCACCTGCACTCTGTACCCTGCACCCACCACCCACCTGCACACTGCACTCTGTACCCACCTGCACCCTGAACCCACCTACACCCTGTACCCACCTGCACCCACTTGCACCCTGCACCCACCACCTAAGTGCACTCTGTACCCACCTGCACTCTGCACCCTGCACCCGGCACTCTGTACCCATCTGCACCCTGCATCTACCTGCACTCTGTACCCACCAGCACTCTGTACCCTGCACTCACCTGAACCCTGCCCTCTACCCCCCCTGCACCCTGAATTCTGTACCACCTGACCTCTGCACCCTGCACCCCACACTCTGTACCCACCTGCACCCTGCACCTACCTGCACTCTGTACCCACCTGCACTCTGTACCCTGCAACCACCTGAACTCTGCACTCTGTATGTAGCACCCTCATGGTATTTAATGACCCTTTAGGACCCTCCCACACCCAGTTGCTGTGGCACGCGCAACCCCCCACCCCCCTACTTTGGGGGAAGGTGTGGTGCGAGGTTGAGTTCCTGCACCTTTTCCCTGAGAAGAATGTCCTGGGTGACACTATCAATTAGCACTGCGGCAGGCTGGGGAACGACGACATGAGAGGCGTGTAATGCCCTACTGCCTGTCCTGCTGGGGGAGGGGTGACACCATGTTTCACCGCACCGGGTGACACCAACCCTAGTGACGCCACTGATATACACAAAGACAGTATAGAAAGCATGGATGAAGCATCAACCATAAAAACCTGTTGACAGCAGTCATAGCTCAGCACAATGATTTCTGACTGTGGGAAAACGGCAAGTAGCTCATCAATTTATAATTAACAGGAAAGGTGCATATGAGAGGAAAAATTTTCTACAAATGAAGCAAATAAATTCAGCCTTGCTAGCTAGAGGAGACCTAATTAAAGCAGACTTTGTATATTCTAGTGAAAATGTAAGTCTCAGATGTATACATTTGCAAACATTTTCAAAGGCTTTCTGATTAGTCGCTATGGTTATTGCTAGACTTTGCTCTTTGCCTTCTTGAATAAGCACATAACCCTAGAATTATCTTGGGTGATTTTACAAACAGGGATATTTAATGAAGGCAGTGCAAAGAGCAGTGATGTTGTGCCAGTTGCAGTAACCCAAGGTAACCGATCATAGTTTATCAGTAAAGAGGTTGTAAACCCTTGTTTTTTTTAAATAAAAATAACAAACATGCCTTTACTTACCTGCTGTTTCTGAGGTCCCCCGCTCCAGACCCCTCTTTATTGGGTGCCCCTGCGGAAAGCCCCTTTTTCCTGGGGCAACCTTATGGGCTCGCTCCCGAGTCCTGCTGCTGCATCCATTGACACAGACAGTAGGACTTGGTCCCATCCCCTCCTCCCAGGTCACTGGATTTGATTGACAGCAGCGGGAGCCAATGACTCCCGCTACTATCAATCTGTTCAATGAGTGAGACAGCGGCTGGAACGGGTAGGAAAAAGGGAGGGGCTGGGGGGAGCTTCAGCACAGAAGGTTTTTCACCTTAATGCATAGAACGCATTAAAGTGAAAAACCTTGAGGCTTTACAACCCCTTTAAATCATTATTAAATTAACCGCTTCCGGACCGCCCGCAGTACATTTACTGCAGGCAGGTGGCATGGGCAGGCTGGATCACATACCTGTACCCCATACAGCCTGTCCCAGGATAGAAGTGCACAGCACGCCGTGCCTGTGACCACTGTACCATCTATTCCACTTCCCGGTATCATGTGAGTGCTATGATGGGCCATAGCGATAACCTGACAGAGATAAAACAATAATCTCCCACTCTACAAGACTCTGGTCCAGCCGCACCTAGAGTATGCTGTCCAGTTCTGGGCACCAGTCCTCAGGAAGGATGTACTAGAAATAGAGCGAAACAATAAAAGTGAAATATTCCTTTAAATTTCCTTCCCTTGGGGGTGTCTATAGTATGCCTGTAAAGTGGCAAATTTTTCCTGTGTTTAGAACAGTCCTCACACAAAATGACATTTCTAAAAGAAAAAAGTAATTTAAAACTACTCGCGGCTATAATGAATTGCCAGGTACCAGCAATACAGATAAAAGTAATGAAAAAAAACAGCATGGGTTCCCCCCCCCCCCCAGTCCATTACCAGGCCCTTAGGGTCTGGTATGAATATTAAGGTGAACCCCGAACCAAAATAAAAATTATGTGGGGGTGCCCCCAAAATCCATACCAGGCCCTTCAGGTCTGTTATGGATATTAAGGGGAACCCTGCACCAAATGAAAATAAAATGGCGTAGGGTTCCCCCTCAAAATCCATACCAGACCCTGCAGGTCTGGTATGGATTTTAAGGTAAACCCGTGTCAAAATTAAAAAAAAATATGGCGTGGGGTTCCCCCCAAAAATCCATACCAGACCCTTATCTGAGCATGCAACCTGGTAGGCCACAGTACCAGACCACATGCCCTCAACATGGGGAGGATGTCCCCATGTTGATGTGGACAAGGGCCTCATCCCCACAACCCTTGCCCGGTGGTTGTGGGGGTCTGCGGGCGGGGGGCTTTTTGGAATCTGGAAGCCCCCTTTACAAAGGGGACCCCCAGATTCCGGCCCTCCCCATATGAATTGGTAACAGAGTATATTGTACCCCTACCATTTCACCAAAAAAAGTGAAAAAAAAAACGGTAAAAAAAACAGACACAGCTTGGGACAAGTCCTTTAATAAAAATTCTGCTTCATGGTAGACGCCCGCCGAATGACGTGAGACCCGCTGTGACAGCTCTTAAATGTCGAGGGCGGGGCCACCTGTGATGTGCACAGGTGATCCCGCCCCCCTCTAAAGCAAGAGGGGTTTCCGGTGGGTTCCCCATGGCGGCACAGGTGACCCTGCCCCCTTCTGACGCAACAGGGGTTTGGGGATGAGGCCCTTGTCCGCACCAACATGGGGACATCCTCCCCATGTTGAGGGCGTGTCAGCCTGGTACGGTTCAGGAGGGGGGCGCTCACTTGGCATTTTATTTTTTATTTTGGCGAGGGTTCCCCTTAAAATCCATACCAGATCTGAAGGGACTGGCATGGATTTTGAGAGAGACCCCTACGTCATTTTTAAAAAAAAATTGGCGCAGGGTTCCCCTTAATATCCATACCAGACCTGAAGGGCCTGGTATGGAATTTGGGGGACCCCCACACGATTTATTTTTAAAATTTTGATTTAGGGTTCCCCTAATATTCATACCAGACCCAAAGGGCCTGGTAATCGACTGGGGGGACCCATGCCATTTTTTTCAATTACTTTTATCTGTATTGCTAGGACCCGACAATTCATTATAGCCGCGAGCAGTTTCAAATTACCCTTTTTCCTTTAGAAATGTGCCACTTTACATGCATACTATAGACACCCCCCAGGTATGAAATTTAAAGGAATATTTCACTTTTATTGTTTCTTATTAAAATCACTGCTCCCGAAAAAACACCAGTTTTTAAAACTCTTTTTTGCATTTATACATGTCCCCTGGGGCAGGACCCAGGTCCCCAAACACTTTTTATGACAATAACTTGCATATTAAACGTTAAAATGTGCACTTTTGATTTTTCATGTTCGTGTCCCATAGACTTTAACGGTGTTCGCGTGTTCAAACAAATGTTTTGCCTGTTCGCATGTTCTGCTGCGAACTGACTCGGGGGGTGTTTGGCTCATCCCTATGTGTTAGTGAAGATTAGGCAGGGTAGTTAGTTGATGGTGTCGTGAATAACACAGTGTAGTGTAGTGTTCTGAATAACAAAGTGTAGTGTAGTGTTTTGAATAACACAGTTTAGTGGTGCCACTGAAGTGTTTGTGTGTACAACACTTCTGTGTTACCCCACTGATCCCATTTTTTGTTTCATTGACAATTTTTTTTTTTTCATAATTAGATTTTTTTGCAGCATCGGGTTCTGTTGCTGCATTATTAGTACTCCCCCTTCAGTTTTGCAGGTGGTATTCCTTCTGTGTCAGCACAGCAGTGGTTTCCTTTTTTTTCTTTTTTTTTTAGCATAGCAGCACTAAGAATATTTAGGGCATAATATAATTGCTGTCCCCTCTTCTGCGTTGCAGGTGTTCCTCTTTCTGTGTCAGCAGTGGTTTCCCTTTTTTTTTCTTTTTTTGGGCTTTTTGAAAAAAAAATCCATCAGCAGCTTTAGCAAAAATTTCTCCATAATTGCTGTTCCTTCTTCTAAGTGGCAGGTGGTCTTCCTTCTGCGTCACCACTGTTTTTTTTTTTTTTTGGCCTTTCTTTATTTTGTATTACATTTATTTAATTTTTGCTTTTTTGCCGAAGTAAAAAAAAAATAATTCACAATTTATGCACCCTTATTTTCTTTATTATATAAAAAATATAGTGCACCAAGCACAAAAGTATTGCACCCAAGCACCATATTCCCATCCCACACTCTATAATAAAAAGTTGTAAATATCCCCCCCAAAAAAATCCCATTATGTCCGAAAGGCCAACAAGGAGAGGCAGATGCTCACAGGGCACTAAAAGAAGGCAATAGGGATGGGACAAATGACCCATAACCTGTTCGGTTCGCACCAGAAATTTTGAACATCGCGAAAGTTCGGGACCAAATAAAGAACCCCATTGAAGTCTATGGGACCCAACCTGTAAAAATCAAAAATACCCATTTTGAAGGCTTATATGCAAGTAATTGGGCATACAATTGTTATAGGAGTTTGGATCCTGCCTTGGGGACATGTATTAATGAAAAGAAGTTTGTAAAAAACATAATTTTTAAATGAGCAGTGATTTAATGATGCATAAAAATGAAAAAAAATATATAATTCAATATAGTGCCTGTGGGGTCCCCTAAAGGCCTGTACACACGATCTGTCCATCCAATGAAAACGGTCTGATGGACCATTTTCATCGGTTAACCGATGAAGCTGACTGATGGACAGTCGTGCCTACACACCATCGGTTAAAAAAACGATCGTGTCAGAACGCGGTGACGTAAAACACAACAACGTGCTAAAAAAAATGAATTTCAATGCTTCCAAGCATGCGTCGACTTGATTCTGAACATGCGTGGATTTTTAAATTTAAAACAAGATTGCTTTTTTTTAACCTATGGATAAATAACTGATGGGGCCCACACACGATCGGTTTGGACCGATGAAAACGGTCCATCAGATCGTTCTCATCGGTTTAACCGATCGTGTGTACGTGGCCTTAGTCTACCTGTAAAGTGGCATATCTGTCCTGTGTATAGAAGCTGCTGCAGCAATAATTGCATTTATAAAGCCCCAAAAAAATTAAATTTTCCCTGCAAGCTTTCTTTATTGTGTAAGCAATTGCTTGGAAAGACAGTTTGTATGATGAAGCCACAATGTAGTGCACTGAGAACAAGATTAGAGATTTTTTGGATAAATTCTGTTTTCTCTTCCACAGACTTCACACCATAACCCTATAGAGGTACTCTTGATGAAAGCAAGTATTGGCCTTGCTGTCAGGGCTGATGCTATCACTAGGCAAACTAGGCAGCCACCTAGGGAACACTGCTGCCTAGGGGTGTCCGGTCGCTGGTTTCTCTCCACGTCTGCATGCTCTGCAGGCTGCAGCATGTAACTAACTCAGTCTCAGGCAGCTGCTCCATCCGAGTAGTAGTGTAATTAGAGATGCAGAGTAATGTCACGTACACACGATCGGTTCATCCAATGAAAACGGACCGATGGATTTTTTTCATCAGATATGCGATGAAGCTGACTCCATTGGAATCGTAAAATCTCCCAGTGTGCATTGCTCTAAATGACATCGCAAGGACGTCATTGCTTTCGTCGTGAACGTAAATTACGTCCATCCGTATTCGCGAACGACTTACGCAAACAACGTAAACATTTCAAAACTCGGCGCAGGAACGACAGCCATACTTAACATTGGCTGCGCCTCATAGACCCACGGGTAACTGTACGCCGGAAAAAGGCGAACGCAAACGACGTAAAAAAAAGCGCCGGGCGGTCATTCGTTTCTGAATCGGCGTAACTCCTCATTTGCATATTTGTCGTGTATACAAATGGAAGCGCCACCTAGCGGCCAGCGTGAGATTGCAGCCTAAGATCCGACGGTGTAAGTCACTTACACCTGTAGGATCTTGGGGAGATCTATGCAGAACCTGATTCTATGAATCAGGCGCATAGATCCGACCGACGGAACTCAGAGATACGACGACGTATCAGGAGATACACCATCGTATCTCTATCTGAATCTGGCCCAGAATATTTAATTGTGCTACTGCAAGTTTAATGACGTATATTTCAGTGCTTAACGTGCCATTTAATGCAGTTTATTTCAGTGCGTTACTGCCGATTTAACGCTGAATATTTTAGTGCGCTATGTGCAATTTAACACAGTATATTTATGTGCGTTAGTGCACATTTAACGCAGTACAGTGTCTTGAAAAAGTATTCATACCCCTTGAAATTTTCCACATTTTGACATGTTACAACCAAAAACTTGAATATGCTTTGATCTAAAATCCATTCACTTGTAGCTCTGGCTGTATGTCTAGAGTCGTTGTCCTTGTGGAAGGTGAACCTCTTCCCCAGTCTCAAGTTTTTTGCTAACTCTAAGGCCCTGTACACACGAGAGGATATCCGTTGGAAACAGTCCGCCGGACCGTTTCCAGCGGACATTTCTGCTCCCGATTTTGATCTGTTGGGCTGTACACACCATCAGATCAAAATCCCCGCGGAAAACATACGCGGTGACGTGGCCGCGCCGTCGCCGCGACGATGACGCGGCGACGTGCGCGACCCTGGAAGGTAAATACTTCCACGCATGCGTCGAATCACTTCGACGCATGCGAGGGATGGGGATCGCTTGGACTTATCCGGTGAGTCTGTACAGACGACCGGATCAGTCCGACGGACAGGTTTCCAGCGGATAGATTTCTTAGCATGCTAAGAAATTTGTATCCGCTTGAAAACCGTCGGCTGGAGAAATCGCCGCCAAAAAATGTCCGCTAGGCGGATCAATCCTCTCGTCTGTACCCGGCATTAGAGCAATGCACACTGGGAGATTTTACGGACGGCGCCGTTCAAGTAAAACGTAAAAAACGCGGGGTCAAGGGAAATTTAGATAAAACACGCCCCCTACTGTACATCCCCATTTGAATTACGCTGCCTTACGCCGCAACACATATGCTACGCCGCTCTAACTTAGGGCACAAGTTCTTTGTGAATAAAGAACTTGCGCCCCAAAGTTAGAGCGGCATAATGTTACGGAGATACGTTACGCGGGCCGGACAGATACGCCAATGTATCTGAATCCGGCCCACTGTGTTAAACGGTCACTACACTCACACTGACCGAACTATCCGTAGATTCACACTAATGTAAAGATGAATGGTCACTTACTACACTCACACTGACTAAACTATACCTAGATTCACACTAATGTAAAGATGAATAGTGGTCACACTACACTTACACTCAGGCCCCGTACACACGACAGAGGAACTCGACGTGCTTGGCACGTCGAGTTCCTCGTCGAGTTTTGGGATGAAGCCGCCGAGGAGCTCGGCGGGCCGCCTTCTCCCATAGAACAACGAGAAAATAGAGAACATGTTCTCTATTTTCTCGTCGAGCTCCTCGGCGGCTCCATCGATCCAAAACTGTACAGACGACAGAGTTTCTCGGCAGAATCCGGGTTTTGACCGAGTTTCTCGGTGAATTCTGCCGAGAAACTCTGTCGTGTGTACGGGGCCTGACTGAACTATCCCTAGATTCACACTAATGTAAAGATGAATGGTGGTCACTACACTCACACTGTGTCAGGAAAGGTTCCATCCGCTGGTGATATTTATTATTATTGTTTGGCTCGCAGTACTGCAGTTCACCAGCAGGTGTCTCCTGGCAGTTTGGAACTGTCAGGAGAACTTCTCCCTGCTGGTTATATCATCTGTGGGACGCAGTACTGGTCTCCACCAGCGGATGGATCCTGGCAGTGTGGAGCGTACGGCTCTTGCTGCACTCAGGTGTGACTTGAAGCTAATCACTGACATCTTTACTTATACCCAGCGAGTACAAGCACACCTCACCTTGGTATCTATCTCTCTTCCTGACCCTGAGCCTGCAATCCTAACCCTGAGCCTGCTTCTGACCCGACTTGATCCGATCTGATCCTTATCCCAAGCCCTTCCTGGACCTGTCCCGTCTGTATCCTGATTTCCTTTGGATCCCTGCCCTGCAGCCTATCCATCCTTGCTCTCCCTGTCCGTCTTGCTCCTTGTTCCCCATCCTGCTGATATCCCCTGGTGTATGACCTCGGCCTGGCTTGTTATGTTTATGGTATCTCCCCTGCATTTGTATATACTATTTGTTGTGGGTTGTGCACTGGTTGTTTTCACTTGTTTGTCACCTTTTTAATAAATACCTTTGTCTTTCACTTATATGTGTTTCTTTTCTCCTCTCTGCAATCACACAGTCTGGTCTACTAGCTCCGTGACACACTGACTGAACTATCCCTATATTCACACTAATATAAAGATGAATGGTGGTCACCCTACACTCACACTGACTGAACTATCCCTAGATTCACACTAAACTGATATTCTGACAGTAGAATCACAAAAGCACACTATAACATACTAAGGGCCAGATTCAGATACAATGGCGTATCTTTTGGCCGGCGTAGCGCATCCCATTTGCACTACGCCGACGTAACATAGTGAGGCAAGTACAGTATTCACAAAGCACTTGCTCCGTAAGTTACGTCGGCGTAGTGCAAATGGGCCGGCGTAACCCACCTATTTCAAAGTAGGCATGTAGTGGGCGGGCTACATTTAAATTAACCGTGACCCCATGTAAATGAGGGCCGAATCACGTCGCAAATACTCCCTACAAAACGACGTTGGCTCAATGCTTTTGACGTGAACATATCCTACGCCCAGCCCCATTCACATACGCTCACGCAAACGATGTAAAATACGACGGCTGTTCCGTCGTCCATACCTTGCATGGGCTGCGCCATCTTTTTGGTGGTTTATCTTTACGCCGGCGTATGTCTTACGTAAATGGCGTAGCTTACTGCGACGGGCGTACGTACGTTCGAGATTTGGCGTATCTTGCTCATTTACATATTTGACGCGTAAATCCACGTACACGCCCCTAGCGGCCAGCGTAAATATGCACATAAGATACGACGGCGTAGGAGACTTACATCGATCGTATCTTAGCAACAGTGAGGAGTATCGCATTTTAAGAATGCGCGCAAAGATACGACGGCACGCATTCGGACTTACGACAGCATATCTACTGATACGCCGTCGTAAGTCTTTCTGAATCCGGCTATAAGTGTCTAGTAGCACGCCCAAATCACATTGAAAATGGGCGCTAATGAAAGAATACTTTTATAGTGTGGGGCGGGACTAAGAGCAATGGGCCATTTTTGGATAGAGTCATCATGACAGTGTCCAATCATGGCTCTAAAAGTGCTCTGTGCCCATTGCTTCAGCCAATCAGGGGTTTCAATGCACAGTGCATTGTGGCCGTTCGGTAGGCCAAACAAACAGATGAACGTCCCAATAATTCTGGTGTTCAACGAATGTGCAAACAGCCAATGTTCGGCACAAACTCATGCTCGGGCCGAACTGTTTGCCTATTCCTAGAAGTCAAGCAGACTCGTGTCCACAGTCAAAAGTGGTGGTCGTTGACATGGTGCATCCTCTGCAGGTGGGGCACGCTTGTCCTTTTTTTCATGTGTTGGCCTTTTATTGAGTTGGTGGAGTGGATAACCAAGCTGGCCTCATCCTCCTTATCCTCTGTCACCCAAGCTCATACTTGTTTGCCTTCCACTGCAGCTGCCAAAGTGGCCTATTCCACTGGCTCTTTGTCCACAGCTACTCCTTCTGTAGCCCCACCATCATGAACAGAGAAGTCACCTGAATTATTTGATCATAGTGTCAGTTACATGCTGCTCGAGGATGCACAGCAATTTTTATGCTCCGATGTTGGTTCCCAGGTTGAGGAAGGGAGTAACATGAGCCTAGAGAGAGAGGGTGCCAATGATGGACAAGAAGCTAGCAGTCACGTTCCCCCAGTAGCAGCATACTGTATTCATTTTCTCTAGTGACGAGGAGGGAGGGGATGATGAGGTCACTGACTGTACTTGGATGCCTGAGAGAACAGAGGAGGAAAGTGAGGAGGAGACACAACTCCAACGAGGCAGTATGTCCTCCAGGGGCCAGCATAGGGGCAGCCACCCTATTGCATCACACCACAGAGCTCCACAGGTGCAGAGTGCTGCTGACACCCTGCTGACTTCCCAATGTCCATTGGTGTGGGCTTTTTTCAACACATGTGCAGCAGACCGCAGCATTGCTGTTTGCAAGCATGGCCAGAACACCAGCCGCAGACTAAAATGCAGACTTTTTATTGCTCCTCATCTGGGATCTCTACCCCTACTATTTCTCAAGTCTTCTCAAAAACCTCCACTGAGAGGAATGATGGTATAGCAATGGGTGTCTCAGGTACTTGCACCCAATCTGCTAGCAGTTGCTGAACGGTAAAAAAAATACTGTCCCAGCCATCCACCTGCTCAGTGTCTAAATGCTAGCTTGGCCAAATTCCTAGCACTACAACTGCTGCCTTTTCATTTGGTAGACTCTGGCCCCTTTCATGAATTTGCGGATTGTGCTGTACCACGGTGGCAGGTCCAAAAAATAAATGTATTTTCACGTAAGGCCATTCCAGCTCTTTACCATCATGTGGAAGGCAATGTTGTGGCCTCGTTGGACATGGCAGTTAGCAGCAAGGTTTACATTACTGTTGACTCGTGGTCAAGCAGGTATGGTCAGGGACATTACATTTCTTTCACGGCCCACTGGGTAACTCTGCTGGCAGCTGGGAATGATGCAGGACAGGGTTCAGTGCTGGAGTTTGTTCTACATCCACACCACTAAAAAGCTGGTGGTAATTCTTCCACAACTGTCTGCTTCACCCCTCCTCTTCTTCCTCTATGGCTTCTCTTGCTGATTTGTCCTCTAAACCTAAGCGTTTAAAGGGCTACGCAAGCAGTCAGACTAAAAAAAGCCATGCAGTGCTATAGTTGGTCTGTCTAGGGGACAGGAGCCACACCGGGGCAGAGATTCTGTCAGGACTGGATCCAGAACCTTTGGAAACCACGGAGATCCTCCTACATTGATCCAGGTCTTTGAGACCCCAAGCCTGTTTGACCCACTGTTATATAACAGATGAGTCCATTAATTGCGGTAAGAGTACCTCATTCATTTATTGCATGAAGAGTCTGAGCATCTCAGCAGTCAATTTACCATTCCTGTATCCTGTGCCATCACTTGGGAAGGATTACTTCACATTTATTTCACATAGACTTTTATTGTTTATTATAGCCTTTCGGTTCCCTTAATATTTTTTCACTCATATTCCTTTTTATCACATTGTCATATTTATATCATTCACCATTGATTGTTTAGCGCTGCACTATTTACTTTATATTTTTGTTTGACTTTGTTTGTTATAGTGCTGGCAGCTTGTTCACACCACTTGGGTTCTAGCACAGTTTTTCCTTATATGCATTACTCAATTTAACTGGTTAGAGAAAAGGGGGGGGGGGGGGGGGGAGAGGGGGCAACGGAACATTATACTTCAACTATATCATATGAACACTAACATCAATGAATCTCCCCTGTCATTCCCCCTGACATGACGCTAATGATGACTCAGACGCCCAAACATGGATAATTAACCAGAATGGCATGAATGGCCTTAATCTGGGTTTGTATATCTAACCAGAAGGGCCGTATCTTAGGGCATTACCTCCACCAATAGGGGGGGTGTTTACATTATACAGGCAGGGATGTGGACACCCGAAGAAGGACCCCAGAAGGTAAATAGAAGAAAGAAGTACTGTCACATTGTCATAAGTAAAATGAGCATTTGGATAGGTTTTATTTTTCTTACTAGTAATTAGTGGTGAAAGGGAGGGGTGGTAGGGGGTAACTAATTTTCTGAAGTTGAACTTTAACTACTTCACCCCCGGACCATATTGCTGGTCAATGACCGGGCCACTTTTTGCGATTCGGCACTGCGTCGCTTTAACTGACAATTGCGCAGTACTGCGACGTGGCTCCCAAACAAAAGTGGCGACCTTTTTTCCCCACAAATAGAGCTTTCTTTTGGTGGTATTTTATCACCTCTGCGTTTGTTTGTTTTTGCGCTATTAAACAAAAATAGAGCGACAATTTAAAAAAAAAAAAAAATGTTTTACTTTTTGCTGTAATAAGTATCCCCAAAAATATATAAAAAATGTATTTTTTCCTCAGTTTAGGCCAATATGTATTCTTCTACATATTTTTCGTAAAAAAATCGCAATAAGCGTTTATTGATTGGTTTGCGCAAAAGTTATAGCGTCTACAATATAGGGCATAGTTTTATGGAATTTTTATTAATATATTTTTTTTACTAGTAATGGCGGCGATTAGCCATTTTTATCGGTACTGCGACCTTATAGCGGACACTTCGGACACTTTTGACACACTTTTGGGACCATTGACATTTTTATAGACAGCCCGGAGCTAGGACCGCAGGGAATCTGTGCAGGGCCCACATGACTAAGGGAACAGGGGAACAAGAAAATTAATGATTGGCTCTCCAGGGGCAGGGGGGGGACGGAGAGAGGAGTTGATAAAAGGTAGTCCCCGCCCCACCCGGCAAGCACAGCGCGGAGGAAAGTTCAGGAGAGACATCATGTCGGAGCTTGCTAGCATTTGGGCCCAACTTCAGGCCGAGGCAGCACTTCATGGCCCTGAATGGTTACAGAACCAGCTGCGGCCTATTTTGGGGGGTCAGCCAGCGACAGGTACGGACGGGGGGCGGGAATCGGGACGGCTTCGGAGGTCCCGGCCCCCGGAGCGCTTCTTCCCCGAGGTGTCTCCGAGAGCCCTGCGGCCAACTGGGAGTCCCGCTTTGCGGGCCCCTCCGGGCCCCCCCGCGAAACGTGCGGCGCTGCCAGAAAGGGGGGGGAGTCCATTTCACCTACAGTTTTAAATGATGGGTTGGATATGTCGGATAGGGGGTTACATGTGGGGGCGGCGGGGGGCGGTGCCTCGTCCCCTGGCTTGTCGGGGGAAGGGGGGGTAGACGCGGGTTTGGGTGGGTTTGCGGGGTTTTTGGCTGGTATAAAAGCACTAGTGGGCAAGTTTGAGACTGCGGGGGGAGGGGCGGTGCCCAGTTCGGCTGCGGCTTGGGTCGCTCCCGCGGGGGTGGGGCCTGGTACAGTGTTGGCGGCAGTGGCGACAGCCCCGCCGGTGGTGGCGTCAGTGCCCCCGCCGGTGGCGGCCCCCGGTGGCGGCCCCCGGGGTGGCTACTCCTAGCGTGGCAGCTACTTCTGGCAACGCCGGTGGCGACTGCGAAAAAAGGGGAGGCGGCTAGACAGGACATAATCCGATTAGCGGACGCGGCAAAATGCGAGGTCTATGTTTGTTATGAGGCTTCGTTGGGGACCCATCTCAAGCCAGAAGTCAGGGGAAAAATATGGAAAGGTGAGTATGTGGAGATTTTCTCTCTTCTGCCGTTAGAGAAGTTCAATTTGGATAGGGGAAAGCCTGACGAGTCTAAAAAGGAGGAGGAAGAAAGGCGCAGGTATCGTCTGATCCCGCGCACTTTCGCCAACTGGTTACAGGCATTTAGCATCCTAGCATGCGTGTTGGGGGAGAAGAAGCCGGAGTTCTGTTCGGGGTTGTTTATTTACCAGAACGCGATCGGAGAGGCTCACAGGGTCTATGGGGTATCGGAGTGGCTACGGTACGACGAGCAATTTCGTCAGAGGATGGCGGTCAGGACTGACTTGCGCTGGAATCAGAAAGACATTAATCTATGGTTGTGCTTAATGACAGCAGCTAGGGCCCCGGGTCAGTTTTTTCAGGGGGGGTCCCTCTACCCAGGGGCAACCGGCCAACCGTGCAAAAGGGGTGTGTTGGCAGTTCAACTCCGGCACCTGTCGATTTGGGGGAACTTGTCGGTACAAGCACGAGTGCTCAGGTTGCGGCGGCTCCCACCCCCTTTCAAAATTTTTCAAACAGAGCAAGGGTCGTGCCGGGGACCCTGCTAGCAAGAGGGAAGACTCCGGTGAGGGTGGAAAGGATGCGGCCGTTTCTCGGTAGGTATCCGGACAAAGAGGTAGCGGGCATTTTGGAGAGGGGTTTTTCGGAGGGGTTTGTGATCCCGTGCAGGCTGGAGGGGGTTCCTCCGGTGCCGCGCAATTTAAGGTCGGCGTTGCTACATCCGGAAGTGGTTTCAGATAAACTGCGGAAGGAAGTGGCTCTGGGACGCATGGCCGGCCCCTTTCCGGCGGCACCCTTGCAGGATTTGGTGGTCTCCCCGCTGGGGGTGGTTCCCAAAAAGGAACCCAACAAATTTCGGCTGATACACCACCTTTCGTTTCCAAAAGGTGGGTCGGTTAATGACGCCATTGATCCCGAGGCGTGCACGGTTAGCTACACGTCGTTTGATGCTGCGGTTTACTGGGTTCGGCGGTACGGGCAGGGTGCTTTGATGGCGAAGTCTGACATCGAGGCGGCCTTTCGGCTGTTGCCAGTGCACCCGGACAGCTTCCGGCTGTTGGGGTGTTGTTGGGAGGGACAGTTTTACGTTGACCAGTGCCTCCCAATGGGGTGTTCAATCTCCTGTGCGTTTTTTGAGATGTTCAGTTCCTTTCTAGAGTGGGTGGTTCGGGACGTGTCAGGTCTCAATTCAGTTATCCATTACCTGGATGACTTTCTGTGCGTGGGGCCGGCTTCATCCAGAGTGGCTGCAGTGCTCCTGGCGACGCTGGAGCACGTCACTGATCATTTGGGGGTCCCCTTAGCCCCCGAAAAGACAGAGGGTCCGCGCACGGTCATGACGTTTTTAGGTATTACGTTAGATTCCGAGGCCATGGAATGCAGACTCCCAGAGGACAAGGTTGTGGCGCTCAAGGCGGAAGTTAGGGGCACGCTGGGGCTGCGCAAGGTTCGGCTTAGGGTGCTCCAGTCGTTGCTGGGCAAGCTGAATTTTGTGTGCCGCATTTTGCCAATGGGGCGGGTTTTCTGCTGTCGGCTAGCACGTCCGGGGTGGTGTCGCCCAATCATTTTGTTAGCCTGCAGAGGATACACAGGGAGGACTTGCGGGTGTGGCATTCCTTTTTGGAATCTTTTAACGGTAGGGCGTTGTGGATGTCGGGCCCGGTCAGCAATTTTGACCTGGAACTCTACACGGATGCGGCGGGGTCCTCCGGTTTTGGAGCCTTCTTCCAAGGCAGGTGGAGTGCAGGGCCTTGGCCGGTGAGCTGGGTGGAAGCGGGCTTTACGAGGAACCTGGTGCTGCTGGAACTGTTTCCGGTGGTGCTGGCGTTGGAACTGTGGGGGTCGGATTTGAGGGACAAAAAAGTGAGATTCCATTGCGACAATCTGGGAGTAGTACAGGCGATCAATCGGGTTTCGGCCTCTTCGCCGCCGGTGGTGCGTTTGTTGCAACACTTGGTGCTGCGGTGCTTGCAATTGAATGTTTTTATTCATGCAGTGCATATCCCGGGAGTGGAGAACGTCATTGCTGACGCCTTATCTCGTTTCCAGTGGGACAGGTTCCGGGAGTTGGTGCCGGAGGCGGAGCAACACGGAGTACCTTGTCCCGAGGGGCTATGGAGGATTGCTTTGGCGTGATCTCTAAATGGCTCAGGAGGTCGGTAAGTGAAGCTACATGGATGGCATACAGCAAGGTATGGCAGGAGTGGGAGGCTTTGGCAGGCTGGGCGGCAGTGAAACCTTTTGGGCCGGACGGTCGGGCTTTGCTTTTTTACTTGGTGTCAAGGGACATGGAGGAGGGGGTGTCAGTGTCGGCGTTAAATAAGAAGATGGCTGGGTTGGCATTTCTTTTTAAGTTACGGGGTTGACAAGACTTCACCAAAGAGTTTTGGGTTCGGCAGGCTCTAAAAGGGTACAGAAAAGCCAGAGTGACAAAGGATTCAAGGCGCCCGGTTTCATTTTCGATACTGCAGGGTTTATTGGAACAATTACAGACAATCTGTTCGTCGGAATACGAGATGGTTTTGTTCAGGGTTGCGTTCTCACTAGCATTCTTTGGGGCATTTAGGATTGGGGAGCTGGTCAGCCCATCTAAGAAGTCGCCCGGCGGGCTGGGATTTCATGAGGTGAGTTGTGGGACAGACAGGTTGTCAATATGGCTGCGCAGGTCAAAAACGGACCAGGCTGGTAAGGGGCGGGAGATTCTGGTATTTGCGCTACCCGGGTCCAAATTGTGCCCGGTTCAGGCAGTTCGGGCCTTCATTGATATACGCCCTGGGGTTCCGGGCCCCTTTTTGATTCATGGTGATGGGACTCTTCTTTCCAGGTATCAATTCGGGTTCATTTTGAAAAAAGGGCTGCGAGCGTTGGGAGTAGACGAGAAAGGTTTTTCTTCTCACTCTTTCCGCATTGGGGCAGCAACGGAAGCATCCAGATGTGGTTTTAGTGTGGAGGCAGTTAAGCGTATTGGCAGGTGGGAGTCAAGGAGATTTCAGAGTTATGTGCGTCCCCACCTGCTCGATCGGTAAGTATTTCAGAGCAGTTGGTTACATGAGTGTGCATGGGTGAGGGACAATGTGCGGGTATCCATGTTGGGGTGCTCAGTGTGTTACCTGGTTTGTGTTATCTTTCTTTCAGGTGGTTCCCCGGCATTGGTGTGGATCCTGGGGCACTCATATGTAGTATGGGGAGCGAGGCGGGCGGATGTTAGGCCGGATGGTCGGCAGCTGGGCTTCCCGAGGAAGGAAGCCTGCGTTCGCTGGCTGGGAGTCCCGGGGATGCTGTGGGGAAAAGTTGTCCCAGAGGTAAATCGTTATGCACGTCTGGACCGGGCACCTGATGTGTTGTTACTGCACGTTGGGGGCAACGATTTGGGAGTCAGGTCCATGTTAGAGATCACTCGGGATATCAAATTTGATATCCTGAGATTGCGCATGTCCTTCCCGGACACATGGAGATTGGCTAGGTCAGTGAGCAGGTTAAACAGGGCCCGACGGAAGATAAACCGGGATGTGGGCAGGTTTGTGGTGCGTAATGGGGGGCTGGTAGTCCACCATATGGAGATGGAAGAAGAAACCTGGAGGTACCTGCGGGGCGATGGAGTGCACCTGACGGATGTGGGCATTGATATGTGGTTCTTGGGTTTGCAGGATGGCATACAAAGGGCTGTTAGGGTGTGGAGGGGCACCCAAAGATAAGGTTTCACCCTTGGGTGCTGTGGCGTGGTTTTGGTCTCTGCGGGTGAAGGAAGAGCCGGTTTAAAGATGTGTTTTAGACCTGTCGGTGACAGTGGATATGATGGGCCCAGCTAACGGAGGTTAACTGGGGGGAATGAATATGGAGCACTGCGGTCGGGAGGGTCTTTGAGCCAGCATCGGCTTGAGGCCAGTCAGAAGGGCACGAGAGACCGCAGTGCTATAGAGAAGTTATTTATATGTATATAGAGGTATATATATGTTTATATATATACAGAACGGTTATATTTAGAGGCCTTTTGCCTGCGGAGACCAACAGCAGTTTAGTGTGACAGGTTGTTTATTTTAAGAAAATGTTAAATAATTATTTACCTTTAATAAAAGCAGGCTGCTACGGCCTAATTTTTACCCAACAAGAATGGTGTGGTCTCCAATTAATGGGAAGAAGGTTGGGTGGTTTAAAGGTAATTTTGGTTGGTTTAATTTGGGACATCTGTTATACTATAGTCAAGCGATCAGTGCTATAAAAATGCATTAATTACTATAAAAATGCCACTGGCAGGGAAGGGGTTAACACTAGGGGGCGAGGAAGGGGTTAATTATGTTTCCTGTGTGGGCCCGGCAGCAGAGGTGCTACGGCCCGGCGTTGGGCCGCGGACCACAGGTTGGAGACCTCTGATTTACAAGTACAGTACATATGCTGCCTTTTTGCTAGGACGTTGCTAAGACACTCCCAGCTGATTCACACCTTTCGCACGTGCTCTCTCCCCTGCAGTGATGCTGCAATGGAGGAGATCGCTCTTGTAATGCTGGGGGTGAGCAGTAACAGTCGGGAGTGCCTTGGCAACATCCTAGCAACAAGGCAGAACAGGATGATGCCATCTCTGGTATATATACTCCAACCTGGGAGACTCTGAAAATTATTAGGACCGAAAACTATTAGGACCGCAGTACACCGAGGAGCTTTGACATGGGCACGCTAGCTTACGCAGATATTTGCAAATGTGTGTAAACTTAAACCCTCTGGGCCAGATTCACGTAGGAGGGCGTATCTTTGTGCGGGCGTAGCGTATCCTATTTACGCTACGCCTCCGCAAATTAGGCAAGTGCAGTATTCACAAAGCACTTGCTCCGTAAGTTGCGGCCGCGTAGCGTAAATGGACCGGCGTAAGCCCGCGTAATTCAAAGTAGGCTGGTAGGGGGCGTGTTGTATGGAAATGAATCGTGACCCTACGTAAATGACGCAACCTAACGAACGGCGCATGCACGCGCATGCTCAGTATCACGTCTAATTTTCTCCGTAAATTACGCCGGCTCAATGCTTAGTCGACGTGAACGGAACCTACGCCCATCCCCATTCATGTATGACTTACGCAAACGATGTAAAATATGACGCTGTTCCGACGTTTCCGACGTCCCTACCTTAACATGACTTACCCCTGCTTTATGAGGGGTAAAGTTACGCCAGTCGTACGCCTTACGTAAACAGCGTATTTTAATACGCTGGGCGCAAGTACGTTCGTGAATCGGCGTATCTAGCTCATTTGCATATTCGATGCGGAAATATACGGAAGCGCCCCTAGCGGCCAGTGTAAATATTCACCCCAAGATACGATGGCGTAGGAGACTTACGCCGCTCGTATCTTGGCAACAGTGAGGCGCATAGATGCGACGCCTCACATTCGGACTTACGACAGCGTATCAGGAGATACGCCGTCGTAAGTCCGTTGTGAATCTGGGCCTCTGTTTTTAACATGAACTGTTAGACAGGGTCTATTTGGTTTGTTTGCAGGCTAGCTGGTAAGTGTGTTGGGAAATCTTTGTTTGTTTGTGGACTCCACTGTTGCCATAAGTGATGACTTCTTTAATGTAAATGGTCCTACTACATTAAAAGTTCCTTACCTTTACAGTATCACGCTATCAGTAAGAGTTAGGCCGGCGTATCAGTAGATACGCCGACCTAACTCGGAATCTGCGCCGACCTAAGTTTAAGTGTATTCTCAAACAGAGATACACTTAAACCTATACAGGGAGTGCAGAATTATTAGGCAAGTTGTATTTTTGAGGATTAATTTTATTATTGAACAACAACCATGTTCTCAATGAACCCAAAAAACTCATTAATATCAAAGCTGAATATTTTTGGAAGTAGTTTTTAGTTTGTTTTTAGTTTTAGCTATTTTAGGGGGATATCTGTGTGTGCAGGTGACTATTACTGTGCATAATTATTAGGCAACTTAACAAAAAACAAATATATACCCATTTCAATTATTTATTTTTACCAGTGAAACCAATATAACATCTCAACATTCACAAATATACATTTCTGACATTCAAAAACAAAACAAAAACAAATCAGTGACCAATATAGCCACCTTTCTTTGCAAGGACACTCAAAAGCCTGCCATCCATGGATTCTGTCAGTGTTTTGATCTGTTCACCATCAACATTGCGTGCAGCAGCAACCGCAGCCTCCCAGACACTGTTCAGAGAGGTGTACTGTTTTCCCTCCTTGTAAATCTCACATTTGATGATGGACCACAGGTTCTCAATGGGGTTCAGATCAGGTGAACAAGGAGGCCATGTCATTAGTTTTTCTTCTTTTATACCCTTTCTTGCCAGCCACGCTGTGGAGTACTTGGACGCGTGTGATGGAGCATTGTCCTGCATGAAAATCATGTTTTTCTTGAAGGATGCAGACTTCTTCCTGTACCACTGCTTGAAGAAGGTGTCTTCCAGAAACTGGCAGTAGGACTGGGAGTTGAGCTTGACTCCATCCTCAACCCGAAAAGGCCCCACAAGCTCATCTTTGATGATACCAGCCCAAACCAGTACTCCACCTCCACCTTGCTGGTGTCTGAGTCGGACTGGAGCTCTCTGCCCTTTACCAATCCAGCCACGGGCTCTTCCATCTGGCCCATCAAGACTCACTCTCATTTCATCAGTCCATAAAACCTTAGAAAAATTAGTCTTGAGATATTTCTTGGCCCAGTCTTGACGTTTCAGCTTGTGTGTCTTGTTCAGTGGTGGTCGTCTTTCAGCCTTTCTTACCTTGGCCATGTCTCTGAGTATGGAACACCTTGTGCTTTTGGGCACTCCAGTGATGTTGCAGCTCTGAAATATGGCCAAACTGGTGGCAAGTGGCATCTTGGCAGCTGCACGCTTGACTTTTCTCAGTTCATGGGCAGTTATTTTGCGCCTTGGTTTTTCCACACGCTTCTTGCGACCCTGTTGACTATTTTGAATGAAACGCTTGATTGTTCGATGATCACGCTTCAGAAGCTTTGCAATTTTAAGAGTGCTGCATCCCTCTGCAAGATATCTCACTATTTTTGACTTTTCTGAGCCTGTCAAGTCCTTCTTTTGACCCATTTTGCCAAAGGAAAGGAAGTTGCCTAATAATTATGCACACCTGATATAGGGTGTTGATGTCATTAGACCACACACCTTCTCATTACAGAGATGTACATTACCTAATATGCTTAATTGGTAGTAGGCTTTCGAGCCTATACAGCTTGGAGTAAGACAACATGCATAAAGAGGATGATGTGGTCAAAATACTCATTTGCCTAATAATTCTGCACTCCCTGTATAAGATACGACGGCTTGCGCCGTCCTATCTTAGGGTGCAATATTTAGGCTGGCCGCTAGGTGGCGCTTCCATTGCGGTCGGCGTAGAATATGTAAATCACTAGATACGCTTATTCACGAACTTACGCCCGGCCGACGCAGTACAGATACGCCGTTTACGTAACGCATTATCAGGCCTAAAGTTATTCCATCAAATAGCTGGAATAGTAATACTAAGTATGGCCATCGTTCCCGCGTCGAAATTCGAAAATTTTACGTCGTTTGCGTAAGTCGTCCGTGAATAGGGATTTACGTCATTTACGTCCACGTCGAAATCAATAGGCCCGTGCAGCGTACTTTGCCGCAATGCACACTGGGATATGTAGGCGGACGGCGCATGCGCCGCTCCAAAAAAGCGTCAACCACGTCAGGTCAACACAAATTAACATAAAACACGCACCCACAGCCTATTTTGAATTAGGCGCCCTTACGCCCGCTCGCTTTGGGCTACGCCGCCGTAACTTAGCAGGCAAGTACTTTGTGAATCATGTACTTGCCTCGCTAACTTACGGCGGCGTAGTGTAAACACGATACACTACGCCGCCGCAAAGTTAGGGCGGGCTATGTGAATCCAGCTATATGTGCCTTCTTTTCTTCTCCCATTCTTCCATTTTATATCTGATTTAACATTTTGGTAGCACCTGAGATATTGCCCATGAGAACATACTACCAGGAAAAGGCCTCCTTTTATTGGTTCGGTTTGTCAGATATCTGTGCGGAATGCAACTGAGGATCCAACTTCTAACAGTGATTTTACATCATGCCCAGTTGACCCTTTGAACGCATTTTCCTTAGGGTTCACTGTTTCCGGTAAGCCTCTTACCTGCTGGTGGCGGTTGATCCTATTCTATCACAGTTTTTCACTTAATCTTCACAACTGAGGAAATCACCACTTTTGAATTTTTTCATTCATCCACTAATATCAGAGACTCATCAATATTATAGACTTTTTTAGTGCACCTATTTCTGGTCTATTTATAGATATTTGTTTATTTTATTTTATTTATTTTTTCATTTATTGATTTATTTAAATATTGAACATTTATTTGGCACTGTGTTCACTCACCACCAGGTGCACTTTCATTTATATTTAGCGCTACACTTTTATGTAATATTTGTTTTTACCACTTGTTAATTGGTTGTGTTAGCTGCCCACCACCAGGGCAGTGCGGAATTATCCACCTTTCCACTATTCTGGTATGGAAATTACCTACACCTATTTCAAGGGTATTATTTAACTTTAGTCAAAGCTGCACAGTTTGGGCCAGATTCACAGCCAGGCGGCGCATCGCAACGTAACCGATTTAGGTTACACCGCCAGAAAAATTTCTGGCTAAGTGCCCGATCCACAAAGCACTCTCCTGGAAATTTGCGGCGGTGTATCCTAAATCCGTCCGGCGCAAGGCGGGCCAATTCAAATGGGGCGGGTACCATTTAAATTAGGCGCGCTCCAGCGCCGGACGTACTGCGCATGCTCCCGACGCAAATTTCCCGACGTGCTTTGCGCGAAATTACGACGCGCCAACGTTTTGTGAATCGCGACGTGAAAAAAAGAATTGCGCCGGGAAATTTTTTTTTTTTTTAAAAATTCAAAAGCGACGCGGGAAAGACGGGTATACTTTTACATGGTGTACTAAGTTTACACTTTGTAAAAGGTGCCCTATCTTTGCGACGGCAAACTAACACTTGCGGCGACCTAACGACGGGAAAAAGTTTCGTGGATCGCCGTAACTGCTAATTTGCATGCCCGACGCTGGTTTACGACGCAAAATCCCCCCAGCGGCGGCCGCGGTACTGCATCCTAAGATCCGACAGTGTAAGTCCATTAGACCTGTCGGATCTTTTGCCTATCTATGCGTAACTGATTCTATGAATAGAAACAGGGATACGACGGCATATCCCTTTTGTGAATCTGGCCCTGTGTTTTTATCTACAGGTGCCCTTTGCCAGCCTAGGCAGTTTTTTTTTGGGGGGGGGGGTTTTGGCAAAAGGTGAACTAACCTTTTAAAGTGGTTGTAAACCCACTTTTAAAAAAATAAATAAATAAATAAACACCACCTGCAAGACAAAGGCATAATGAGCATAGCATACTAGCTCATTATGTAACACTCACCTGAGATCGAAGGCCCCGCAGCCATCCTCGTACACTACTCGGGCGGCCGACATCTCTCCCGGCGCTGTGATTGGCCGGAGCCGCGATGACGTCACTCCCGGGCCAGTCACGTCACGGCCTCCTTTAGGAATGGTACGATCGCCGTTTCTAAAGTGCACCTGCTCCGTTTTCTACGGCGCATGCACCGCAGACATCGGCGCCCGTCATTATTGTAAATATCTCCGAAACTGTGGAGGTTTAGGAGATATTTTTAGCACCTACAGGTAAGCCTTAATCTAGGCTTACCTGTAGGTAAAAGTGGTTGTAAAGGGTGTATAACCTCTTTAAAGGATAATTATGTAAAAAACTGGTTTTCCTTTAAAGAAAGGCAAGCACATGGCAGAAATAAAATGACTGTAATTTAGCCCCTTCCCGATACAGTATATTAAGTAAAGCGTTCATTCATGGCAGTGTCTGCAGAAGAAGACGCATGAGTGGCAGAGCTGATTAGTATGTAATGACTGCTGGGTTATTTGGTAATTATAACTTTCATACTTCATGTGACACTCACTAGCCATACACAGAAACATTACCTTTCACTTAGCAGAAAACCTGTAATTGCCGCACATACAAACAAGAGTCTGACACATCTTTCATCTTATTGGCTGTTTATGAATGAGCGCTGAGTCCCGCACACACCTGTTTCTCAATTACAGCAATAATTCCACTTATTTCTCTAAATGTCAAATTGATGATGTTTACGGCTGATGCTGTGCCCCTTTTACCCCCAGACATTGCTACTGGGCACAAACTGTATTAGAGGCTGGAAAAATATGGACTTTATAAGGTTCCAGCATAGTGTGTGATGCTTTACAATCTAGGGGACAAAATCTACATTATTTTATTGCTTTATTACAGGCAATAGCACTTTACATACTGTAATGTGTATCACAATGTATACATTCACATCACCCCGGCCCTCAAGGAGCTCACAATCTAAAAGATTTCTACCTCGCATGCATACATGCTAGGGTCAATTAACCTACCAGCATGTCTTTGGAGTGTGGGCGGAAACCAGAGTACTTGGAAAAAACCCATGCAAACACAGAAAGAACATGCAAACTCCACACAGAGAGTGTCCTGGTTGGGATTGAAATCAAGGTCCCCAGTGCTGCAAAGCAGGCTTGCTTACCACCAGTATATAGTGATTAAAGCTCAACTCCAGAATTTAGGAAACATACTTCCCTTGCAGTGGGCTCCCCCTCTGCACTACAAGGTTTATATCATTCAGAGGCGTTGCTAGGGGGGTGCGGGGGGTACGGTCCGCACCGGGTGACACCCGCTAGAGGGGTGACACCATCCCGTTTTTTTTTTCGTTTTTTTTCTTTTTAGCTGACATAGTGCCTGGTCAACAGGATCACGGCGCTACACAAGTAGGGGCAGCCATGGTCCTAGCAATACTACTGTGTCAACCGACTAGTAGGAGGGCACGGGAGAGGATATACCGCACGCGCATGAACATCTTTGGCATGGGTGATTCGGAGGTGTTTCGCATTTTCAGATTCAGCCCTGATGCCATCCAGGAATTAGCCACAACCCTGCATGATGACATCACCAGCAAGACACATCGCCCACAAGCAGTGCAGCCACTGGTGAAGGTACTGGCAACACTGCATTTCCTTGCAAGTGGATCTTTTCAGCGTACAAGTGGAGTCGTGTCTGGGATGTCACAATCCTCCATGAGCAGATGTGTGCACCAGGATGTCCCCGCAATCCTCAGACGCATGTCCCACCACATCATCAAACCCAGCCAGGAGCATCTGCGGAATAAGGCAATGGCGGATTTCTACCAAATTGCCGGATTCCCACGCACCGTGGGGGCCATTGATTGCACACATGTGGCACTACGGCCCCCTGTGCCACAGAGCACATATACCGCAATCGGAAGCACTGGCATTCAATCAACGTACAGGTGATAGCCGATGCCCATTGCCTCATATGGCACGTCCGTGCCAAACACCCAGGGGCTAGCCACAACAGCTACATATTGTCACGGAAGCATGAATCAGACGTACAACAATAGATAAATGAAATAGGAAGGCTTTATTGAAAACCAAACAGCAAGGTAAAAGTCCAAACGGATGATCAAACAGTGCAGAGTCTTCCACCGGAGCCAGGGATCAGGAGTCAGAAGGATAGTCCGAACGAAGCCAGGGATCAGGAGCCAGAAGGGTAGTCCGAACGAAGCCAGGGATCAGGAGCCAGAAGGGTAGTCCGTGGAAGCCGGGTCGGTAACCAAAAGCAGCAGCACAATCTCAGGAGCATGTGAATACAAGAGGACCAAGCAGGGAAATGAAGCAACAGACCTCCTATATATGCAAGGCATCCAGCTCCTCCCAGTGGGAAGGAGGAGCCGCAGGGTGTGGTAAGTTATAAGAAGCACAGAAACCAACATGGCTGCCAGCACATGTCAGATGAAAGAAGCCAGCAAGAGGTAAGACCATGACAGTACCTCCCCCTCAAGGGCCCCCCCTTCGCGGCGCAAAAAACGGTTTCTGGGGGAAGCGCGCGTGGAAGTCTCGGAGCAAGGCAGGAGCATGGACATCTGCGGAGGGAACCCAGGAACGCTCCTCTGGACCATAACCACGCCAGTGGACCAAAAACTGCACCCGACCATGAACCAAGCGTGAGTCCAGGATATCGCTTACCTCATATTCCTCATGATCGCCCACCTGGACCGGACGAGGCCGAGGAACCGAGGAGGTGAAGCGATTGCACACCAGTGGTTTCAACAGGGAAACGTGAAACACGTTGGAGATCCGCATGTCAGGTGGGAGCGCAAGGGCATAGGCAACCGGGTTTACCCTGCGAAGCACTCGGAAGGGACCAACAAAGCGAGGAGCCAGCTTGGGAGTGGGCACTCGAAGGTTGAGGTTGCGAGTGGACAACCATACACGGTCTCCGACCTGGTAGGAAGGAGCAGGCGCCCGTCTGCGATCAGCCTGGAGTTTCTGGCGCTGCGCAGAGACCTCAAGGGACCTCTGGATCTGTATCCAAGAAGCACGTAGAGCGGAAAGGTGATCCTCCACAGCCGGAATATCTTGGGGAGAGAATGACTCCGGTAACACGGCAGGTTGGAACCCATAATTGGCCATGAAGGGAGACGTCCCAGAGGAAGAGTTCACCGCCGTGTTCCTGGCAAACTCAGCCCAAGGCAGAAGGTCAACCCAATTGTCTTGATGATCGGAGACATAGCAACGAAGGAATTGCTCCAGGGCCTGATTGGATCGTTCTGCGGCCCCATTGGACTGAGGGTGGTAGGCCTGAGGAGAAGGAGAGATGAATCCCCAACTGGGAGCAAAAGGTGCGCCAGAACCTGGACACAAACTGACTCCCCCGATCCGACACTATCTCCTTGGGCAAACCGTGCAACCGGAAGACCTCCCTGGCGAAAACCGTGGCCAACTCTTGTGCAGAGGGTAATTTCTTGAGAGGAACACAGTGGCACATTTTGGAAAACCGATCCACAATCATGAGAATGACCGTATGGCCTCGGGATGCAGGAAGGTCCACAATGAAGTCCATCCCAAGGTGTGACCATGGGCGCTCCCCGGTAGCGATGGGTTGCAGAAGGCCCAACGGAAGGTGCCGAGGGGATTTACTCTGGGCACAAACAGAGCATGCCAGAACGTAGAGAAGGCCACCAGAACAAACGTGAAACAGGCCAGGACAGCTGATTATTTCCAGGATGCCCTGCGGTCTTGGAGTTATGGTAGGTTCGCAACAACCGAGTGCTCAACTCCTCAGGCACAAAACATCTGCCGTTGGGTCTCCCAGAGGGAGCACCAGATTGGGCCGCCAAAATCTGCTCTCCAAGGGGAGAGGTCAGGCTGGTGCGAATGGCGGCCAGGATCTGATTAGGAGGTATGACCGAAGTCGGTATCGATTCCTCCCTGGACAGCTCGGAGAATTGACGTGATAAGGCATCCGCCCTGACGTTCTTGGAACCGGGTAGGTAAGAGACCACGTAATTAAAACGTGACAGGAACAGAGCCCATCTGGCCTGACGTGGTGTCAATCTCTTGGCCTCAGAAAGGTAAGTCAGATTCTTGTGGTCCGTCAGGATGAGAACCGGAACCACCGAACCCTCGAGCAAATGCCTCCACTCCTTGAGAGCCTGCACGATGGCCAACAACTATCTGTCACCAATCTGGTAGTTGCACTCCGCGGGAGACAGTTTCCGGGAGTAAAACCCACAGGGAAGCAGAGGACCCTCTGGTGTTCGACGCTGAGACAGAAGGGCGCCTACTCCCGTCTCAGACGCGTCCACCTCGAGAACAAAGGGCAACCCAGGGTTGGGATGAGACAGTATTGGAGCCGACACAAAGGCAGATTTTAGAGCCTCAAAAGCCCGGATGGCCTCGGGCGGCCAGACCTGGGAATTACTGCCCTTCCTGGTCAGATCCGTGAGAGGCTTGGCCAGCATGGAGAAGTCCCTGATGAACTTCCGATAATAATTGGCGAAGCCCAAAAAGCGCTGCAGGGAACGAAGACCACTGGGCTGGGGCCACTGTAAGACAGCCGAAACCTTCTCAGGGTCCATGGAGAACCCCTCAGCGGAAATGATATAACCTAAGAATGTTACCTGGGACCGGTGAAATTCGCATTTCTCAAGCTTAACGAACAGCTTGTTCTCTCGTAACCGTTGCAACACTCGCTTGACATCCAGAATGTGGGCCTCCATGGATTCAGAATATACCAAGATGTCATCCAAATAGACCACCACACACTGCTGCAACAGGTCACGGAAAACATCGTTGATGAATTCCTGAAAGACTGCGGGCGCATTGCACAACCCAAAGGGCATAACCAAGGATTCATAATGACCGGTCCTGGTGTTGAACGCGGTCTTCCACTTGTCACCAGCCTTGATCCTTACCAGGTTATATGCCGCCCTCAGGTCGAGTTTAGTAAAGACCGTGGCCCCTTTCAGGCGATCAAACAACTCGGAAATCAAGGGTATCGGGTATGCATTCTTGATCGTGATGCGATTAAGGCCCCTATAGTCGATGCAAGGCCTCAACTCTCCGCCCTTCTTTTCCACAAAGAAAAATCCAGCCCCTGCCGGGGACGAGGATTTGCGAATGTGACCACGGGAAAGCGCCTCCTTCACGTACTCCTCCATGGCCTCATTCTCCACAACCGACAGTGGATAGACCCTGCCACGAGGAGGAACGGCACCAGGTTGTAACTCTATGGCACAATCGTATGGGCGGTGCGGAGGCAGGGCAACAGCGCGCACCTTATCGAATACATCCCGGTACCCCTCGTATTCAGGAGGCAACACAGAGTCCGAGGAGGTACACAACAACTTGACAGGCCCATGGATGCAACTAGCCCCACACTGTGGTGACCACGAGAGGATCTCGGCCGATCTCCAATCGAAAGTCGGATTATGCTTCTGGAGCCAGGGGTACCCCAAGACCACCGAGTAGTGTGGAGACGAAATGACCTGAAGGCGGGCCGACTCCCTGTGAACGGCCCCAATGGCTATCCCCACTGGAAGGGTCTCATGAGTCACGTGTGAGGGCTGGAGGGGTCTGCCGTCTATCGCCTCGAGAACCAGCGGGGAAACTCGAGCCTGCAGAGGAATGGAGTTGGCGGCAGCGAACTTACTATCAATGAAAAATCCACCAGCACCAGAGTCCACCAATGCCTGGGTCGTCACCGAGCCCCCGACCCAGGAGAGAACAACGGTGATCAGTTCGGACATGCCAACCGAAAATGCCCACCGAGACCACAGTACATGCATCGGCCCACGCGTCTCCGGAGTGCCCTCTCCCCCTCGGACAGGTGAGCAAACCCCAGCTGCATGGGTTCACCCCCAGACATGTCAACTCCAGGAGGCGTGGGAGGAGAGGGAGGCACGGGTGGGACAGCAAACGTAGGCGCCAATCTGTTAGGAGACCTCCGCAGGCTCTCCTTAAAGGAAGGTCTCTCCCTGAGTCTGGTGTCAATCAATATCAGGAAAGAAATAAGAGCCTCGAGCTCCACTGGTAGGTCCTTAGCTGCAACCTCATCCTTCAAGGCATCCGAGAGATCATGGGAGAAAGCAGCGACCAGAGCCTTATTATTCCAGCCCACCTCTGCTGCCAGGGTACGAAACTCAATGGCGTATTCGGCTACCGATCGTGAACCCTGTCTGACGGACATAAGGAGCTTTGCAGCAGAGGCAGAGCGAGCCGGTACATCGAATACCTTCCGAAGAGAAGCAACAAAACCGGAAAACTCGGCAACCACCGGATTGTTGTTCTCCCATAAAGGGCTGGCCCAGGCCAAGGCCTTGTCCGAGAGCAGCGAGATCAAGAAGCCCACCTTAGATCTCTCAGTAGGAAAGGCATGTGGCAGCAACTCTAAATAAATGCCCACTTGGTTAAGGAAACCTCGGCACTGAGTTGGCTCTCCCCCAAAGCGCTGCGGAAGGGGGGCAGAACCGGTCATACCCCGAGACACCGCAGGCGCAACAGGTGTCGGGGTAAACTCTGGCGCAACAACCGGAGCGGCAGTAGGAGCGGACCCAGGAGCGACAACCGGCCTATCGGCAATGGGAGCGAGATGAGCCGTGCGTGCAAGCAGGGTTTGCAACGCCTGAGCGAACTGACCCAGCAGGTGATCCTGCTGATCAAGTCTGGCAACCAGCATGGGTAGCGAAGGTGGCCCTGTACCGTCAGAATTCATGGCTTGGTCCTAATGTCACGGAAGCATGAATCAGACGTACAACAATAGATAAATGAAATAGGAAGGCTTTATTGAAAACCAAACAGCAAGGTAAAAGTCCAAACGGATGATCAAACAGTGCAGAGTCTTCCACCGGAGCCAGGGATCAGGAGCCAGAAGGATAGTCCGAACGAAGCCAGGGTTCAGGAGCCAGAAGTGTAGTCCGAACGAAGCCAGGGATCAGGAGCCAGAAGTGTAGTCCGAAACCAAACCAAAAGCAGCAGCACAATCTCAGGAGCATGTGAATACAAGAGGACCAAGCAGGGAAATGAAGCAACAGACCTCCTATATATGCAAGGCATCCAGCTCCTCCCAGTGGGAAGGAGGAGCCGCAGGGTGTGGTAAGTTATAAGAAGCCCAGAAACCAACATGGCCGCCAGCACATGTCAGATGAAAGAAGCCAGCAAGAGGTAAGACCATGGGTGTCAGACATGACTGTCCGACCCCATGATGCAGACATCACGAGGGGCACATGCATGACTAACATCCTCCTGTCTTTTCCCTTCCAGGTGACGCGGCATATGCACTTGGGCCCCACCTCATGACTCCATTCCAGAATCCCCAAACTACAGGAGAGCAAAACTACAATGATGCACACACACGTACCCGTGCAGTGGTGGAACGCACCTTTTGTCTCCTGAAGTCCCGTTTCCGATGCCTGGATACGTCCGGGGGGGCCCTGTTGTATTCCCCAAATTTTGTGTGCCAGATCATTGGTGCATGTTGCATTCTGCACAACTACGCCATGAGAAAGGGCCTGGAGATAGACCTACGTGATGACCTGACCCCCGAACCACACAATCCCCCCCAAACCGAAGCTACCCCGTCTGCTGAGGGAACAGCAGTCAGGAGTAGCCTCGTGGAACGTATCTTTGCACGTTAAACACACACATTCATCATGGCACAAGGAGAATGCACGCATTCACACCACTGTGGTCCCTAGCTCACACACCCCACATCCACATCACATTGGATTAGCCCAGTGTTTCTCAATTCCAGTCCTCAGGCCCCCCCAACAGGTCAGGTTTTCAGGATTTCCCTCAGATGAAAAGGCTGTGGTGATTACTAAGGCAGTGAAACTGATCAAATCACCTGTGCAAAATAATGGAAATCCTGAAAACCTGACCTGTTGGGGGGGCCTGAGGACTGGAATTGAGAAACACTGGATTAGCCCAAGTCTACCTTGCAGGACTTGGGAGCAGCAACGCCACCGCAAGGCTCCAATTATGTTGCTGACCATTCATACCACATTCACACGGGTCGTGGGGATCACTTCTCCCCAACGACAGAGGGTGACACCCCTTTCCCGGCAGGAGTGTCACCCCCCCCCCCCATTCACACACCAGTCACACTGTAGTCTACACTCCTCACCGTGTGTAGGAACTACAACTTAAAAAATAAAGCTCATACTCTGAGCATAATAATAATAATAAAGCTCATACTCTGAGCAGAAAAAAAAATAAAGCTCATACTCTGAGCATAATAGAAAAAAATGAGCACTCATCTGCTCTGACGTGGGCCAAGGCTGGTGCCACGGGTGCCACGGCTCTGGCTCCTCAGTTGGAGGGAGCCTGGGGTGGGGGGGAGGGGGAGGAGCATCATCCCCTGCTCGGTCACTCCTAGCAGGTGGTGACTGCCTGCCCTCCATTGCGACGGCGAGGCGGGTGAGCACTGTGTTTGTCTGAGCGAGCATCCTCAGCTGGTGGGTAGTATTGTGGTACTGGTGCACCACCGTGAGGACTGCTGTTGCGGCCTGCTGCTCCCCCATGCAGGTCACCATCGCGACACAATTAGAGCTCACATCCTGCAGGCTCTCTGTCATTTTGCTGCTCTGATCAGCATGCAGGGTGAGGGACTGCTGCAATGTCGCTGTACATGCAGCCTGGGACTTGGCCGAGGAGGCCAGGCTGTCCGCCACACACCGCAGGTCACCCACCATAGCCCCGATATGGCGAGTCTGCCGGCCCTGTTCCTTATGCAGCCCTTCTTGCAGGGCTCCGGGTACACCCCTCATCTTCCTAAAAGCCTTCCTGGGGGAATGAGAGGCTTCGTCCCGTCCAGACAGGGAAGACCGGGATGGGGATCCCCTGGATGGGGTTACCCTGGATGGAGTTAACCTGGATGGGGTAGACCTGATGGTCAGGGAGGTGGTTGAGAGTCCAGGGATGGTGGAAACTCCCCTCCACCAACATACCTAGGCTTCCCAGGGGGTCCGACTGAGCCTCAGGATGTTCCGGGGATAGTGTGGGTCGCACAACAGCCGAAGACGGCCCAGCTCCATCCAGCACATCTGTGGATGACACAAAAGAATCACATTATCACGGATTAACAGGAGTACACTTACCAAGGCCAAGATGCTGAGGGCGGCTTCCTTTACGACCTGGCGCGGTCCGCCCCCCTGAAGTGGGGACAGGGGGAAAGACGCACCAGGAGGCACCGGTACTGACAGGAAGGTGGGGGCCGGGTGCGTGGAACAGGAACCAATCAGGAGACAGTCCGGTGAAGGTCAATGGGATGCACACCGGGATAATCTTGGAAATCCAGGAACTGAAAACAGGAAGTAGCAGAAGATAGTCCAGAAAACAAGCCGTGGTCAGGGGAGTTCAGAGAGCAGGATAATCCAAAGTTCAAAGCCAAAAGGTCAAGGGCAGGTGAGATCAACAATCCGGTGTTCAGGCCAAAGTCCAGGTCAGGAGAAAACAGCAATCCGGTAGGCAGAGCCAAAGGTCAGGTAAACAGGAACAAGAGTAGTTTCTTCAATCAGGAAGTACACACATCAAACGCTGTGACAAGCCAGAAACTTGCCAGGAGGAAGGGGTTGGTTTAAATAGCCCGCTCAGGGCTCTGATTGGCCGGACAAGGAACGAGCCTGTGCACGCGCGCGTGCCGATACCGTGCACACTGTGCATGAGCGCGGCGCCAACAGGCGCGATTGCGCCGTTCTGTGGAACTGGGCGGAATTGGTGCCCTGATACACATGTTGTTGGACCCACACACTTGTCACATGTTGCCTTCCACCCCCTCACATGCTACACACCGAATGGAGGATAAAACACACTTACCTGTCCTCAAGTCCCGATCAGTGGAGTCGTATCCCTCAACGCCCTCCACCTGCTTCTGCGAAAGACACCTGGCGATAATCTCCTCCGCAGGTGTCAAACGCAATGAACAGGCTGGTCCTCCTCCCGTGCCGCTGGCATGTTTTTTAATGAGGGCCAACTTGTCCCGGACCCGACGTCGCATATGATTTAACTTCTTCTGGATGTCATCAGAAGTGCGTGTTTCGTTGCCAATGGCATTGACATCCAGGGCGATCTTGGACAGAATCTCCCTCCTCTGTGCCTTGGTGGTCTTAGCACTTTTGGCACCATGTAGGTAGACATCATATTTGGTGAGGGCAGCCAACATAATATCCATCTCAGCAGGATTAAAGTTGTGCTTCTTCTTCTCCTTGCCCACTTGAGGTTGTGCCATCTCCAGACAAAATGACCTTGCTCAGGGGGGGGGGGGGGGAGCAGACGTAATTTTGCGACGGACGGGCGCATGTCTGGGTGTATTTATGCACTCGCCGTAAGCTGGTGGGCCGTCGTATCACAGGAAGTTGGGCCGGCGTAGTTGGGAATGCGCACAGGGAAGCGATCATACGTCCACATGACTGCGCATGCTCCGTCTATGATACGCCGGGCGTAATCCACTGCTCCACGTTCAGGCCATCATTTGCAAAAGGGCACACCTACTTACACTTACGCTGGCTTGCGCCTTCAAATTTACGGTACGCCGGCGCAACGTTACGAGCAAGTGCTTTGTGAATACTTTACTTACCTCTCAAAATTGCGTCGGCGTAGCGCATATGAGATACGCTACGCCGGAATAAGGATGCGCCAATCTACCTGAATCTAGCCCACTGTGTCTCTATCTATCTCTCTCTCTCTAACTGTGTGACTGACTTCTCTTTAACAAAGCCGGAACACACTACACGCGGCCGCCTTGCAGGCGGCCTTATATAGTGTGGGGCGTGTACTAAACCCCCTGAGCCATAATTGGCCAAAGCCACCCTGGCGTTTGCGTAAGTCGTCCGTGAATGGCACTGGACGCCATTTACATTAATGTCGAAACCAATGACGTCCTTGCGACGTCATTTAGCGCAATGCACGTCGGGAAATTTTAGGGACGGCGCATGCACAGTACGATCGGCGCGGGAACGCGCCTAATTTAAATGATCCACGCCCCCTACCTGGATCATTTGAATTAGGCGGGCTTGCGCCAGAGAATTTACGCTACCCTGCCGCAACTTTACAGGCAAGTGCAATCAAGCACTTGCCCGTAAAACTTGCGGGCGCGTAACGTAAATGAGATACGTTACGCCGCCGCTGTTTTACGCAAGTATACGAGAATCTGGCCCTAGGTGTGCAGGAGAACCAGAGAGCACCGTGCCACTATGACGACTCCTGTGCACATGCGCCGGAGTGATGTCATTGTGGCCCAGCCATTGAAATGCCTGGAGCATGTTAAACCAGAAGAAAGACCGGGTGGAGATGGATGCGCCTACAGCAGTGACAGTGTGCTGCTGGGAGGCTTCGTTTATAAAGTAAATCTGCCATAATGTGCTAGTGTGTGGTGATGTTTTATTTTGGTTTACTACCGCTTTGGCCTGGCTATAAAAATGCAAGCATGCAGTCGGGGTCCCACAACGTGTCTAAATTACCCACATGTACTCTACCAAGGGCCACCTAGAGCAGGGCTAGTCAAGGCCTAACGCCAGTCAGACTCACAGTCCACAACCCTATAAGACCTTGGTCAGGGATAGCCCTACCATGGGTCCCGCCACGTCCTTCGGACCCAAGATGGCACCTTGAGAGGGGCAGCAAATTAACGCCCAAGATTTTTTTTTCAGCAGTTTAGTGTGACATCCAGGGGGCATCCAGGGCGCTGTTAAACACCTGGGCACAAATGAAGAGCTTA
Organism: Rana temporaria; assembly: GCF_905171775.1. Classification (NCBI taxonomy): domain Eukaryota; kingdom Metazoa; phylum Chordata; class Amphibia; order Anura; family Ranidae; genus Rana; species Rana temporaria. The sequence goes on from NC_053490.1 coordinate 59,031,988, forward strand.
GGTGTGTGTGCTGCAGGGGGCAGGGTAACCACAGGACACAGAGAGCAATGAAAGATCCCTTCCCCACCAGCTTCACCAGCAGCTGATGTTCGGGTGCAGCTTGCGAGGCTTGCATTTCTATTGCGTGAAACTGGAAGAGGGGCTACGACCTTCCGCCCAGCCCGCCTTCTTCTGCTCTGGTGTATGCATGAGGCTAGGCAATGAACACTGTGGGAGCACTGGGAGAGAGCAACAGGGAGGTTAAGTTAGTTCTGTGTGACAGGACAAAAAAGGTTTCCATCGTTTTTTCTAGTAGTGGCTGCTCATCTTCTGGATGGGTAAATGTTGCATAACCTGTCATGCTCAAAAATCACTATACAGTTCTAGCTTGCCATTTTTCTACCCTAGCCTGCCCCTATACTGCCCTAGACTGTCCCTGTACTTCCCTAGACTGTCCCTATACTGCCCTAGACTGTCCATACATACTGCCCTAGCCTGCCACTATACTGCCCTAGCCTGTCCATTTACTACCCTAGCCGGTCCATATACTTCCCTAGCCGGTCCCCCTTACTACCCTAGCATGCATTCTATGCATTAGGATAAAAAATATTCTGTGTGCAGCAGCCCCCCCAATACTTACCTGTGCCCCATCTCTATCCAGCGATGTCCACAAGTGCTATGCTGTCTGGGACTCTCCCTAATGATTGGCTGAGACGCAGAAGCTGGCGCAATTGGCTCTCGCTGCTGTCAAACTCAGTGAGCCAATAAGGAGAGAGGTGGTGCTGCCAAGCCGCAGCTCCGTGTCTGAATGGACACAAAGAGCAGCAGCTTGGCTTGGGTGCCCCATAGCAAGCTGCTTGCTGTGGGGGCACTCGGCAAGAGGGAGGGGCCAGGAGCACTTACAGATGAAATCAGTCTGGTTCAGTAGGAATCACAATCATGGGAAAGACTGCTGACCTGACAGTTGTGCAGAAAACCATCATTGACACCCTCCATAAGGAGGGAAAGCCTCAAAAGGTAATTGCAAAAGAAGTTGTATGTTCCCAAAGTGCTGTATCAAAGCACATTAATAGAAAGTTATGTGGAAGGGTAAAGTGTGGAAGAAAAAGGTGCACAAGCAGCAGGGATGACTGCAGCCTGGAGAGGATTGTCAGGAAAAGGCCATTCAAAAGTGTTGGGGACTTTCATAAGGAGTGGACTGAGGCTGGAGTTAGTGGATCAAGAGCTACCACACACAGACAGATCCTGGACATGGGTTTCAAATGTTCGTATTCCTCTTGTCAAGCCTCTCCTGAACAACAAACAATGGCAGAAGCGTCTTACATGGGCTAAAGAAAAACACACCTGGTCTAGTGCTCAGGGCTTCAAAGTCCTCTTTTCTGATGAGAGCACATTTTGCATCTCATTTGGAAATCAAGGACCCAGAGTATGGAGGAAGAATGGAGAGGCACACACTGCAAGATGCTTGGAGTTCAGTGTGACGTTTTCACAGTCTGTGTTGATATGGGGAGCCGTGTCATCTGCTGGTGTTGGTCCACTGTGCTTCATTAAGTCCAGGGTCAACGCAGCCGTCTACCAGGAGATTTTGGAGCACTTCATGATTCCTTCCACAATCGAGCTCTATGGGGATGCTGATTTTATTTTCCAGCAGGACTTGGCACCTGCCCCACACTGCCAAAAGCACCAAAACGTGTTTCAATGACTGTGGGATTACTGTGCTCCTGAGTATGGCAATACCATGTGTGTGAGAATTTTACACAGCCTGGCCACATACAGAGACCCAACATGCACGGAACACTGTCAGGTAAATGACACATCTAATTTCCAAACGACCTATTATTATTATTATACAGTATTTATATAGCGCCAACAGTTTACACAACTTCATCAGTGTTGTATGCATAGCCGACAGTGGTGACAGTGCCAGGGCCTCCTCCTTGAGGTACACAGACTCAAACATTTTGGTGACTGCTACTGTTGCATCCACCTCTTCTTGTTCTCGTGCAACCGTATCCACCAGCACATTGTGAAAGGAAATGGTGGGTTGCACTTGCCGGCACAGAGGGGGGCAGAAGATGAAACATCTTCGGGAGGCCTTGCAGAAAGGACGTGCAACGCGTTCCCAGAGACTGGGAGGTTACAAAATCCTGGTCCTGGACAACATGTTGCTGAGGCTTCGGTCAGTCACAGAAGGAGCGGTGGGGAAGGTGGCCGTCTGACTGATGCTTTCAGACAATTTTTTAGTCCGCAGCCCCAAGGTATGACTGGTTCCAGCAACCATCGCCAGCGTCTGTTTTACATGGTGCGGGAATACCTAGGGGCAAGATCAGACATGTGCACCTTTCCCACGAAAATCCTCTGGCTTACTGGGTCTTGAGGATGGATCACTGGCCAGATCACTGGCCAGAGCTTGCACAGTATGCAATTGAGCTACTGGCCTGTCCTGCATCCTGTGTTCTTTCGGAATGCACATTCAGTGCTGCTGGAGGCTTTGTAACCGATCACAGGGTGCGCCTCTCCACCGACCCAGTCGATCGACTGACCTTCATAAAAATGAATCAGGCTTGGATCACCACCAGCTACCAAGCACCTGATGCTGATTTTTTTTGAAATGTCAGATCCCTTCAAGACTGCCTATGCTAATGCTGAGTGACTATCCTGTTATGCTGAGTGACTATCCTTTTCCTCTTCAATGATCATGCTGATGGCGTGTAAGAGCATTTTTGGTTCTGGGCACTGCCACCAGTGGCTAAGGCCCAATTTTTCTGCCCCTGTTTAACAGGGGCGTGTAATTAAAATATTTGAATCAAAATTTTGCAGCGGGCTCATTCCTGCGCTCCAACTAGAGTATCTGTGAGGGGTTGCAGTGTTGTGGCACCAGCAACAGTGCCTAAGGCCCAATTTTGCTGTCCCTGTTTAACAGGGGCGTGTAATTACAATTTTTGAAGCAATACTCTGCAGCAGGGCTCATTAGTGCACTCCAACTAGAGTATCTGTGAGGGGTTGCTGTGTTGTGGAACCAGTGCCTAAGGCCCAATTTGTCTGCCCCTTCAACATGGGCATGTAATTACAATTCTTGATCTAATATTTCACAGCAGGGCCCATTCCTGCGCCCACCAAGAGTAACTGTGAGGGCTTACAGTGTTGTGGCACCAGCGCCAGCACCAAAGGCCCAATTTTTCTACCAATGTTCAACAATGGCATGTAATTACAATTCTTGATATACCGGTAATAGTTCACAGCAGGGCGTTCCAGCGCCCACCAAGACTTACTGTGAGGGCTTACAGTGTTGTGGCAACACCAACACCTAGGGCCCAAATTTCTGCAGAGTATATACGGCAGGCCCCTACTTTCAAACATCCAACTTACAAACGACTCCTACTTGCAAACAGAAGGAGACAACAGGAAGTGAGAGGAAATCTACCCCTAGGAAGGGAAATTCTCATCTGTAAGAGGTGGCTCCTGTCCACTGATGCTTTATCACCAATCCTTGTTTCACCAAAAAAAAAAATTCTTCAAAAAAACATTTGTCATTGGGACAGAAAGTGAGGTGCAATCTTCTGAACAGATGCGCACAGACAGCAAATGTTCCAGGGGTGATAACCCTTCTCTATGTTTTCCAAAAAGCTTAAAAATAGATTTTTTGTCTGGAGCTACACTTTAAAAAAGTACTAGTTCAAAATTACAAACAGATTCTACTTAACAACAAACCTACAGTCCTTGTCTTGTTTGCACCGCCTGTATACTGCTGTTCAAAGTATATAGGGCCAAAGGCATGGATAAACTGGCCATCGGGACTACCGGGAGTTTCCCGATGGGCCGATGGCTCAGTGGGCCCGCTAGAGTGACAGCAGACCGCCACCCCCCTCCGCTCCTCTCTCTGTCTCTCCCTCAGGGCTGCCCCCCCCTCTCAGGTCGCGGCTGGGCTGGAGAGGGGAGAGAAGAGAGAAAATATGTGTCACTTTCACGGCGGCACCCCCGTTCTCAGGTCGCGGCTGGGCTGGAGAGAGCAGAGAGGAGAGAAAAGATGTCAGTTTCACAGCCGCACCCCCCACCCCCGTTCTCAGGTCGCGGCTGGCTGGCTGGAGAGAAGAGAAAACAGATGTCAGTTTCACTTTCTCGGCACCCCCGCCCGTTCTAAGGTCGCTGCTGGGCTGGAGAGGGGATAGAAGAGATGACACTTTACTTTCACTCCGACCCCGGCAGTGTTAACAGATCTAAGCAGATCTCCATCCACAGCAGCAGCCAGTGCTCTCTGCTAATCCATTACCTGCGGAGCCTGATGGCTGCTGCAGGGTTTGCTCAGACTGTGATCGGCCAGTACAGGGACAGGGGGAGTGGTCAGCTGGTCGACAGAGCACATGGACACAGACACCAATAACAGATTGGAGAGTGCAGCATGGAAGGTAAATCTTAAAAATGTGATGTGTGCTGCTGACTGTGCCCCCTGTGCTGCATGTAGATTTTAGTGGGACTTTAATCTCCTTCTTGGATGGAGCACCCTTAGTTACAAACCGATGAGAATGATTCAACAGGCCATTTCCATCATCGGTTCACCGCTGAAGTGGCCTGATGGTCTGATGTGCGTACACACCATCGTTCCAAAAACCGATCGGGTCAGAACGCGTTGACGTCAAACACACAGCGTGCTGAATAAAACGAAGTTCAATGCTTCCAAGCATTCGTCGACTTGATTCTGAGCATGCGTGGGTTTTGAACCGATGCTTTCTGTACTAACCATCGGTTTGGACCGATCGGGCAGCGGGCCATCGGTTTGATTTTAAAGCATGTTTTAAAATTTTGGACCGAAGGACAACAGACCGATGGGCTATACACACGGTCGGTTTGGACCGATGAAACTGAACCTCGGTCCATTCTCATCGGTTTTGTCCGACCGTGTGTACGCGGCCTTAGGCTGACTAGCTGCTTATAATTAATTTGCATTGTAAAAATGGATGACTGTGGCCCACAGTCTCTGGTAATCTCATGCAGTATTTCCGCAGTCTCTGGTAATCTCATGCAGTATTTCCGCAGTCTCTGGTAATCTCATGCAGTATGTCCGCAGTCTCTGGTAATCTTGCGCAGTATGTTCGCGGTCTCTGGTAATCTCCTGGATTATGTACGCAGTCTCTGGTAATCTTGTGCAGTATGTCCGCAGTCTGGTAATCTCACGCAGTATGTCCGCAGTCTGGTAATCTGATGCAGTATGTCCGCAGTCTGGTAAACTCCTGCAGTATGTCCGCAGTCTCTGGTAATCTCATGCAGTATGTTCTCGTAATCTCATGCAGTATGTCCGCAGTCTCTCGTAATCTCGTGCAGTTGTAACAGGCGCTCTCAGCACCGTAATGCGTTCCATGCTTGGACGTCATCGCCCGCCAAGCCGTGTGCATTCCAGCTTGGAACGCGGAAGTGCGGCTTGAATTAGTGCTTATGCACTACACCTGCATCCTACCTATAAACAGAACAGTGTGGAGACTGTACACTGTTCTATTATTGTCGACCGTAGCCAGCTTGGCTACCAAGCTACAGGTACCCATGCTATTTTTCTCAATGATTTTCATCCATATTGCAGGGACCAGACATTACACTAAAGCCGCAAGCAGTTTTAATGACTTTTTTCTTATAGTAATGTCATTTTGTGCAGGGACAGTTCTAAACACATGCCACTTCACATACATACTATAAACACCCAGCAGGTACGATATTTAATGGAATTTTTCTATTTTTTTTTTCAATTTAACTACTTGCCGGCCAGCCGCCGCAGTTATACAGCGGCAGGTCGGCTCGGCTGTGCAAGATCATATAGCTATACGTCATCTCGCTAGGCAGCCAATAGGGGCCCGTGCTCGCCCCTGGTCCAGACGTGCGTGCCGGTCCTGTCAGGGGGAGAAATGACTGTTCGCTGTTCATACAATGTATGAACAGCGATCTGTCATTTCCCCAAGTCAGTCCCACCCCCCCTTCAGTTAGAACACACCTAGGGAACATACTTAACCCCTTCCTCGCCCCCTAGTGTTAACCCCTTCCCTGCCAGTGGCATTTTTATAGTGATCAATGCAATTTTATAGCACTGTTCGCTATAAAAATGCCAATAGTCCCAAAAATGTGTCAAAAGTGGCCGAAGTGTCCGCCATAAGGTCGCGGTACCGATAAAAATGGCTGATCGCCACCATTACTATTAAAAAAAAAATATTAATAAAAATGCCATAAAACTATGCCCTATTTTGTAGACGCTATAACTTTTGCGCAAACCAATCAATAAACGCTTATTGCGATTTTTTTTATGAAAAATATGTAGAAGAATACGTATTGGCCTAAACTGAGGAAAAAAATATATTTTTTTAAATATTTTTGGGGATATTTATTACAGCAAAAAGTAAAAAATGCTAATTTTTTTTCAAAATTGGCGCTCTATTTTTGTTTATGGCGCAAAAAATAAAAACCGCAGAGGTGATCAAATACCACCAAAAGAAAGCTCTATTTGTGGGAAAAAAAGGACGCCAATTTTGTTTGGGAGCCACGTCGCAGGACCGCGCAATTGTCAGTTAAAGCGACGCAGTGCTTAATCGCAAAAAGTGGCCCGGTCATTGACCAGCAATATGGTCCGTGGCTGAAGTGGTTAGGCATCATTAAAATCACTGTCCCCGGAAAAACAACCGTTTTTAAAACTTTTTTTTGCATTGATACATGTTCCCTGGGGCAAGACCCAGATCCCCAAACCCGTTTTAGGACAATAACTTGCATATTAGCCTTTAAAATTAGCACTTTTGATTTCGAACGTTCGAGTCCCAAAGACTTCAATGGGGTTCTAAAGTATGCGCGAATGATCGATCCGTTCGAAGGTTCTGGTGCAAACCGTACGGGGGGGGGGGGGATGTGTTCGGCTCATCCCTAGTCTCTAGTATCTCTTTTTAGGGTGACTTTCTATTATGGCTCTCTAGTATGGCTCTCTAGGATGGCTCTCTAGCATCTCTCTTTAGTATCTGTCTCTACTATGGCTCTCTAGGATAGCTCTCTGGTATCTCTCTCTAGGAATGGCTCTCTAGTATGTATCTCCTGGGTGATGAGCAGAAAATGTCGGGCAGGTCACTTATATAGATAATGTACCCATCTGAGTAATAAAACTTCTTCTTCTTTTTTATATTTTTTATTATAAAAGTAAAAGACGGAAACAAAACGAAACACAAATATTTGACACTGATTTTGATAAATGAACACATCAATATCTGCTTCGATGGATGGAGTAACAATTCTCAATGATTTCTCAAGGTGCTCCTCAGATATTTTGGTTCTAGTTTTGCCCTTCGTGTCCTTCATCCTTGAAAACAGTTGCTCACAAATATACAGTGCTTTGCAAAAGTATTCACCCCCTTGGCTTTTTACCTACCGTATTTATCGGCGTATACGCGCACTTTTTTGCCCTTAAAATCAGGGCAAAATCGTGGGTGAGCGATATACGCCGATACTCGCTTCCCGCGCTGTGTTTGAACCACTCCGCTGACATATCTCGAGCGCAGTACACTCAGGTATACTCTGGCAGGCTCTGCTCGCGGTCACGTCCTGTGCGTCCTGTACGTCCTTTACGCGAGAGGAGCCTGCCTGAGTATACCCGAGTGTACTGCGCTCGGTATATGTCGGCGGAGTGGTTCAAACACAGTGCGGGAAGCTGAACATGGCCCAACAGCAAACCTGCCAAAACTCAAGGACCGGGCAAGGAGGGCATTAATCAGAGAGGCAGCACAAAGACCTAAGGTAACCCTGGAGGAGCTGCAGAGTTCCACAGCAGAGACTGGAGTATCTGTACATAGGACGACAATAAGCCGTACGCTCAATAGAGTTGGGCTTCATGGCAGAGTGGCCAGAAGAAAGCCATTAATTTCACAAAAAACTAATTGGCACGTTCTGAGTTTGCGAAAAGGCATGTGGGAGACTCACAAAATGTATGGAGGAAGGTGCTCTGGTCTGATGAGACTAAAATTGAACTTTTTGCCCATCAAAGTAAACGCTATGTCTGGTGCAAACCCAACACATCACATCACCCAAAGAACACAATCCCCACCGTGAAACATGGTGGTGGCAGCATCATGCTGTGGGGATGTTTTTCAGCAGTCAGGACTGGGAAACTGGTCAGGGTTGAGGGAAAGATGGATGGTGCTAAATGCAGGGATATTCTTGAGCAAAACCTGTACCACTCTGTGTGCGATTTGAGGCTAGGACGGAGGTTCACCTTCCAGAAGGACAATCACCCCAAACACACTGCTAAAGCAACACTTGAGTGGTTTAAGGGGAAACATGTAAATATGTTGGAATGGCCTAGTCAAAGCCCCCGACCTCAATCCAATAGAAAATCTTTGGTCAGACTTAAAGGGGTTTTCCACCTTTTTTTTAAGTTTATTAAAAGTCAGCAGTTACAAAAAGTGTAGCTGCTGGCTTTTAATAAACAGACACTTACCTGCTCCACGGTTCCAGCGACGCGCCGGCCGGGGCTCCACTCCTCGCCCCCCCCTCGCCGGCCGGCGTCTTCATTCCTAGTGCGGGCACCCAGCAGTGACAGCTTTCGGCTTCAAGGCCGGGCACCCACTGCGCATGCGCGAGCGTCACTGCGCATGCGCGAGCGTCACTGCGCATGTGCGAACGGCGCTGTCCGATTGGACAGGCGCTCGCCTACAGGGAGGGGCTGCAATAAGGCGATTAAGCTATTCACCTTACCAGCCCCTCGGCGGAAGGAGGAAGTGGGACAGGAAGTCTCACTCCTCCTGATGCCCCCACTCCCCCCCCCAAAAAATGACATGCCAAATGTGGCATGTAAGGGGGCAAGGAGTGGATTAAGCGGAAGTTCCATTTTTAGGTGGAACTCCGCTTTAAAGATTGCTGTTCACAAGTGCAAACCATCCAACTTGAAGGAGCTGGAGCAGTTTTGCAAGAAGGAATGGGCAAAAATCCCAGTGGTAAGATGTGGCAATCTCACTTATCCAAAGTGACTTGGAGCTGTGATAGGCGCAAAAGGTGGCTCTACAAAGTATTGACTTTAGGGGGGTGAATAGTTATGCACATTGACTTTTTCTGTTATTTTGTCCTATTTTTTGTTTGCGTCACAATAATAATAATAATAATAATAATAATAAAAAAATAAAAAAACATCTTCAACGTTGTGCGCATGTTTTGTAAATTAAATGATGCAAATCCTCAAACAATCCATGTTCATTCCAGGTTGTGAGGCAACAAAACACAAAAAATTCCAAGGGGGGTGAATACTTTTGCAAGGCACTGTAAGTGCTGCTGAAAACCGTTACTATGGATCAGACCTGAATGTGAAGAGTCGGCTATTGTTAAAACTTGTAAATGTTCAGTAGAGAGACTGTCAAATGTTTCTTAGGACGCATGTGTTTGCTAAGTGTAAACATATTTTTACAAACAATTCCCCCAAAAAAATAAATCAACATTTTTAAGTAAGTTTATGATTTTGTGTCAGGCCACACTCATAATACCATGTATCTCCTGGAATTTATGGGAAGGGCAGTGTATATAATACAATGTATCTCCCGGGTGAGTATATAATACAATGTATCTCCTGGAATGTATGGGAAGGGGAGTGTATATAATACAATGTATCTCCCGGGTGAGTGGAATACTATGTATTATGGGGCAGATCCACATACAAATAGATGGGCGCAGCGTATGTGAGATACGCTACGCCGCTGTAACTTACTTTTGGCCGGTTCGAATCCCCAAAGAATTTGCGCCGTAAGTTACGGCGGCGTAGTCTATCTCTGGCAGCGTAAGGGCGCGGAATTCAAATCGCGATTAGGGGGCGTGTTTCGTTTAAATGAAGCGCGTCCCCACGCCGAATGAACTGCGCATGCGCCGTCACTAAATTTCTCGCCGTGCATTGTGCTAAATGACGTCGCAAGGACGTCATTTTTTTTAACATAGACGTGACTTACGTCCATCCCGATTCACGGACGACTTACGCAAACCCCCAAAAAAAATTCAAAATAAACGCGGGAACGACGGCCATACTTAATATGGCAGGTCTAACTATACGCGTCAAAATACCAGCTTTAACTATACGCCGGAAAAAGCCGACTAGAGACGCCGTAAAAAATGCGCCGGCCGCTCGTACGTTCGTGGATCGTCGGAAATAGCTAATTTGCATACCCGACGCGGAAAACAACATGATCGCCACCCAGCGGACGCAGAAGTATTGCATCTTAGATCCGAAGGCGTACGAAGACGTACACCTGTCGGATCTAACCCAGATGCCGTCGTATCTTGTTTTGAGGATTCAAAACAACGATACGATGCGGGAAATTTGAAAGTACGCCGGCGTATCAGTAGATACACCGGCGTACTCTGTCTGTGGATCTGCCCCTATGTATGTAATAGAATGTGTGGGGGATGTATCTAATAGAATGTAAGGGATGTATCTAAAAGAATGTATGGGGGGTGTATCTAATAGAATGTAAGGGATGTATCTAAAAGAATGTATGGGGGGTGTAAGTAATTTCATGTATTGGGGGGTGTATCTAATAGAATGTAAGGGGATATATCTAAAAGAATGTATGGGGGTGCATCTAACAGATTTTATCTCCTGGGTGTATCTAATAGAATGTATGGGGGGGGGGGGTGAGTAATTTCATGTATTGGGGGGTGTATCTAATAGAATGTTTGGGGGGTGTCTAATAAAATGTATCTCTGGGGTGTATCTAATAGAATGCATGGGTGTATCTAAATGAATGTATGGGGGGGGGGGTGTATCTAAAACAATGTATGTGGTGGTGGGTGTATCTAATAGAATGTATGGGGGGTGTATCTAATAGAATGTATGGGGTGGTGGGTGTATCTAATAGAATGTATGGGGGTGTATCTAATAGAATGTATGTGAAGCACGGTGGGGCAGTGGGATGACCTTGGCTCACCCTGGCTCTGCCCCCCTCCCCCATGTGGTGCTGATGCTGGGCTCGGTTTGCTGCAGTGACTGTGCTCGCTATTCCTCTGTACAGTGACAGGAGGGGGGGCCAGTCTGCCTTCCATCCTCCCTCCCCCCTCCCTCCTCCATACTACGATCATCCCATTCATGCCATTGCTGACACACTGACAGCCGGGATAGGAGGGAAGGAAGGAAGGAAGGAGGGAAGGAAGGAAGGAAAGAAGGAAAGGAAGGAAGGAAGGGAGGAAGGTGTCCTCCGGACAGACAGACCTCCTTTGTGTGTGATGGGGGGAGAGTGAGGAGAGATAGCGCATGTCTCATCCCTCCACCACCAGCGCCGACTCCACCATCTTGCATGTGGAAGGATCTCCGGAGCTCTCCCGGGGTATGGACACTGCGGGAAGGAGCAGCCTGGGCAGCATGGCACGCTAGACGGGCATCCTCCTTCTCCTCCTCCTCCTCCTGCACGGCTTCTCCGCGGCATCCAGAGACACACAGCCAGAGAAGATGCGGATTATCTACCAGCACATTGTCTTCTTAGTCTCGGGATTTTGGGGCTTTGCCTTGGGAGCTTTCCCTAGCAGCGTGCAGATAGGTAAGGAGCTGGGCATGGAGGTCTCTGGGCACCTGGGGGGGACTTACAGCCGCTCAGCGGCACTTGGGGTTTATTGGCAGCAACTTGGAGCTCATTGCATGTCTATATCATGGTTATGGTGGTGGTGGTGGAGTTCCATGGCTCCAACCTCTTTGGTGGCTATCATAGTGGTGGAGTTCCATGGCTACAACCTCTTTGGTGGCTATCATAGTGGTGGAGTTCCTTGGCTCCAACCTCTTTGGTGGCTATCGTAGTGGTGGAGTTCCATGGCTCCAACCTCTTTGGTGGCTATGGTGGTCGTTGAGTTCCTTGGCTCCAACCTCTTTGGTGGCTATCATAGTGGTGGAGTTCCTTGGCTCCAACCTCTTTGGTGGCTATCGTAGTGGTGGAGTTCCATGGCTCCAACCTCTTTGGTGGCTATCATAGTGGTGGAGTTCCATGGCTCCAACCTCTTTGGTGGCCTTCGTAGTGGTGGAGTTCCATGGCTACAACCCCTTCGTTGGCTATGGTGGTCATTGAGTTCTATGGCTCCAAACTCTTCCGTAGCATCGTACCCACACACAAGCTTGACCCAAAGAGCTTGCTATCTAAAGGATCTCAAGTGTAGACGACCCCCCTCCCTCTTCCTTAACCCTTCCCTGGTGTTCTGCCACCGCATAACCTCTTGGAAGCTCAACCCAACCACCAGCAATGTCTAGTGCTGAGAGTCAAGAGTTTCTGCAGTAGCTAGAGTGATCAGAAATGATTAACAGGTCTGTTCAGCTCATCAGATGACATCTACCCCCAGGATAACCCAACCCCCCCTTCTTCTTCACCCCTTCCCTGGTATTCTGCCACTGCATAACCTCTCGGAAGCTCAACCCAACCACCAGCAATGTCTAGTGCTGGGATTGACAGCTGAGAGCCAAGAGTTTCTGCAGTAGCTAGAGTGATCAAAAATGAATACCAGGTCTTTTCGGCTCATCAGATGACATCTACCCCCCCCCCCCAGGGTAACCCCCCCTCTTCTTCTTCTTCATGCCTTCCCTGGTGTTCTGCCACTACATACCCTCTTGGAAGCTCAACCCAACCATCAGCAATGTCTAGTGCTGGGATTGACAGCTGAGAGCCAAGAGTTTCTGCAGTAGCTAGAGTGATCAAATAATGATTATCAGTCTTTTTGGCTCATCAGGTGACATCTACCCCCCCCCCCCAGGACAACCCAACCCCCCCCCCTCTTCTTCTTCATCCCTTCCCTGGTGTTCTGCCACTACATAACCTCTCGGAAGCTCAACCCAACCACCAGCAATGTCTAGTGCTGGGATTGACAGCTGAGAGCCAAGAGTTTCTGCAGTAGCTAGAGTGATCAAATAATGATTAACAGGTCTTTTCGGCTCATCAGGTGACATCTACCCCCCCCCCCTCTTCTTCATCCCTTCCCTTCATAACCTCTTGGATGGTCCACCCTACAGACACCATTGTGCCAGCCATGTCTGGAGATGTGATTGACAGCTGATAATCAAGAGTTTCTGCAGCAGATATAATCAATGATGACTAACGAGTCTGTTTGGTTCACTGGAGGGTAACCCCCCCCCCCCCCACACAAACCTGCCACCCAGGCCTGGCCTCCCCTGCATTGTGTGGATGTCTGATGAGTGTGATGGGATTGCTGCAGTAGCAGTGCTGTCCTGTTCTTGTGCAGTCTCCCCCATCATCATCTCTACATGATGGCTAGTTGGAAAGTTGTGCATTGGAGCACTGCGTCCCTTTCGGCAGAAGCCTCCCCTCTACTTTGATGGCATCTCTATACTAGGATGGCTTTTAATGTCTTGCAGCTCACCTCTGCATCATTTATTGCACTGTAGTTTCCGAGAGAAGGTGGGGGGGGGGGGGGGGAGTTAATGAGATTCCGAGAGCAGACTGACTTTTTGTCCTCTCTGTATAATAAGACACGGCTTGTGTTGAGGCGGATAAATCCATTGGCTATCTGTTTGATTTCGGCAGTTGCTAGGACATTGACATTTCAGGTCTTTAAACATGGAAGATAAGAGGAAAAGCCACAATGCATTAGGGGTTGGTTCAACATATGGCATATATTGATGGGTTGTGGCATGGCAGCTGGAATGTGGCGTCAGATGGAAACTAGCTAGCCGTCTTAAAAGTGGCTTGTGACCAGATTTCAGCTGATCCCTTTTCCAGAAGTTCATGGACATTGTTATTTTTAGGGTGCAAGCACCTAACCCATCCGGGGCAATGGTCGTAACTGGTGGCCAAATATTATAGCAGTCTACCCATCTGCCATCCATGGCGATCAGTCACAGGTTGGCCCTAAACTCATAAATCATAAGCAAGGTGAGAGGTGTACTGGGATAGTGACTCGGTAAACAGTCAATGGCCCGGATTCAAAGACCTTTGCGCTTTATTTGCGGAGGCGCAGGGCAACGATTTTGCCCTGCGCCCCCGCAAATTTGCTCTGCTGCCCTCGATTCACGGAGCAGTAACTCCGTAAATTGCGAGGGCGCGCCAGCAAAATTGCCCGGCGCTAGAGCACGCAATTTAAATGATCCCGTAGGGGGCGGGAATCATTTCAATTAGGCGCGCTCCCGCGCCGAGCGTAGAGCGCATGCTCCGTCGGGAAACTTTCCCGACGTGCATTGCGGCAAATGACGTCGCAAGGACGTCATTTGCTTCAGAGTGAACGTGAATGGCGTCCGGCGCCATTCACGAATCACTTACGCAAACGACGTAACATTCAAATATCGCAACGCGGGAACAACGGGTATCCTTTAGCATTGGCTGCCCCTACTATTAGAAGGGGCAGCCTTACGCTAAACACGCCGTACGGAAACAACGTAACTTGCGTACGCAGGGCTCGCGTAACATTGTGAATCGGTGTTAGTATGCAATTTGCACACTATACACTGAGCACAATGGGAGCGCCCCCTAGCGATCATCGCAAGAATGCAGCCTAAAATATGCGTGGCATAAGAGCCTTATGCCACGCAGATTTTAGGCTGCAGTCAGCGTTACAATGTTCCTGAATCAGGAGCACTCGTAACGCCGGGGCGAGTAAGCAATTGCGCTGTGTAACCTATGGTTACACAGGCGCAATTGCTTATTGAATCTGGGCCATTCTCTTTAACTTTTCCCACTCAAGCTTATTTTTCATTCCCTCCCCCCCTTATCTATGTAGAAAAGGAAGCCATCTCTGATTGGTTACAAATACTGAATTCACCCCTTCCAGTGATTGTGAGTGCCTAGTTATATATGGGCATCCGGTCTATCAGGTGATGCTTGGATTGGTTGCATAGCTGTGAAATAACATAATATTCTCAACCAGGGCTCCTCCAGAGGTTGTTGGGGGTTTCTTGAGCTGTGGCTGATCGACCTTCCATGTGATGGTGCCTTCAAAGTTTTGGCTTCAGTGCCATTTAGCAGAGCCAGTGCCAGGCATGACACCAGTGATCTTTTTCGCTGTTTGTATAGCTGGTATTCTGACCACCAATGTAAGGGGCATTCTTCTTACTGTCCACCAATGTAAGGGGCATTCTTCTCACTGACCACCAATGTACGGAGGCATTCTTATCACTGTCCACCAATGTAAGGGGGGCATTCTTCCCACTGGCCACCAATGTAAGGGGCATTCTTCCCACTGGCCACCAATGTAAGGAGGCATTCTTCTCACTGACCACCAATGTAAGGGGGGCATTCTTCCCACTGGCCACCAATGTAAGGGGGGCATTCTTCCCACTGGCCACCAATGTAAGGGGCATTCTTCTCACTGACCACCAATGTAAGGAGGCATTCTTCTCACTGACCACCAATGTAAGGGGGCATTCTTCTCACTGGCCACCAATGCAAGGGTGCATTCTTCCAACTAATAAACACAGTAAGGGGACATTCTTCCTACCGGCCATCAATGTAAAAGTGGCATTGTTCCCACTGGCCACCAACGTAAGGGGGGCATTCTTCCCACTGACCACCAATGTAAGGGGGCATTCTTCCAACTGACCAACACTGTAAGGGGGGCATTTTGCCCCTGAACAATAATGTAAGGGGGGCATTACTCCCACTGACCACCAATGTAAAGGGGGCATGCTTACCACTGACCAGCAATGTAACAAGCATTCTTGCTATTGATCACAAGTGTAGGGGGGCATTCTTCCTACTTACCACCAATGTAAGATAGGCATTCTTCCCACAGACCACCAAGATGAGGGGGGCATTCTTCTTACTGTCTGTACAGCTGGCATTCTAGCCACCACTATAGAGGGCATTCTTTTCACTGACCACCAATGTAAGGGGGCATTCTTTTCACTGACCACCAATGTAAAGAGCATTCTTTGCACCCAATGAATTAATTTAAGCTGGCGTTCCCCTCAATGTAAAATGGGAATTCTTCACACTCTCCGCTAATGTAAAATGGGGCGTTCTTCTTACTCATCACCAATTTAAGGGAAATTCTTCTTACTTATCACCAATGTAGGAGGGGGGGGAGGAGGGCATTCTTGCCACTGACCACCAATGTAAGGGGCATTTTTCCCACTGCCCACCAATGTAAGGGGGTATTCTTCCCACTACCCACCAATGTAAGGGGCATTTTTCCCACTGCCCACCAATGTAAGGGGCATTCTTCCCACTACCCACCAATGTAAGGGGCATTCTTCCCACTACCCACCAATGTTAGGGGGCATTCTTCTCAATGACCACCAATGTAAGGGGCATTCTTCCCACTGATCACCAATGTAAACGGCATTCTTTGAGTGAGAATGATTCCTCTTGGGTTAGGCTAACTATCCCCTTTGGTCCCTAATAAAATCTGTAGCTCATTCATTTTCCAGCAAGAATCAGGAACAGATATTGCTAAATAAAGTGTGAGATTTATCCGGGCATCGGAGTCTGTGATTGGAACGTTTCCCCCCTGCACTGTGCAATGCGATGTGACTGTCACTCCATGCACATGTCACATATCAATGCCTCCAATTAATGGAGCGGAATGCTGCCAGTCCTTATTGCACCTGCATACAATGAACTGATTATCTGGTTGGATGTGTATAACTGTACCCGCTTTTCTTTTTTTTTTTTCAGGTGGGCTTTTCATCCGAAATACAGATCAGGAATATACAGCTTTCCGGTTAGCGATTTTTCTCCATAACACAAGCCCCAATGAGTCGGAGGCAATTTTTAATTTGGTTCCTCACGTAGACAACATAGAAACAGCCAACAGTTTCGCCGTTACGAATGCCTGTAAGTATGCGTTGGATGGATGTGCGGGAGTCATGGTTAAATGGAAGCCATTCATGAAATACGTGTTGGTACGCGGGCACGCGGAGGGACCCTACCATTCATCTTTTGTATTCCCTGAAAGCAGAATACTTGTTAGCTTCTGAGAGTAGAAATCACCTTCTATTCACTCTGCTGACCAATCAGATATGACCTTTTCCTGGTAATGTTATGCAGGCAGGGCATTCCACTGGGGTGGCATGAGAGACATGGTGGTATACAGTTGATATCCACTGCCAATTCCTATCTATTGCAGCTATTCAGGTATACATTAAACATAAAGCATTAACCACTTAAGGACCGACTCACGTACATATACGTCAGCACTTTAAAGATGAATATCTCGTTAAACGGCAGCAGCTACTGCCACAACCAAGATATCAATCTTTACCATGGCCGGTCCTGTAAACGATAATGGTGGTCTCCGCGAGATCTCCGTTATCGGTGGCGGGAGAGCGGCCCCCCTCCCGCCGCTCTCCCGCGCCCTCCGCCGCTTACCGGAGCCGTTGGTAGCGACGGAGGAGATCGGGTCCTTCTCGCTGCTTGCCATGGATACGAGTGAGAGCAAGATGGCCCCCACCCATCTCGATAGCATAGCAGGGCGGAAGCGACGTCAAAACGCCACTTCCGCCCATGTGTCTTAAAGGCACATTTTTCATTTTTTTGTTGTCATTTTTTCAAATGACAATTTTTTTTATTTTTTTTTATTGCATTTTAGTCTAAATATGAGATCTTTTTGACCCCAGATCTCATATTTAAGAGGACTTTTTTTATATTAGAAGGGATGTTTACATTCCTTGTAATAGGAATAAAAGTGACCCATTTTTTATTTTATTTTTTTAAAACAGAGTAAAAATGAATAAAATCAAGTAAAATAAATAAGAAAATTTTTATTTTATTTTTTAAAGCGCAGAAGCGAATGCATACGTGAGTAGCGCCTGCATATGAAAACGGTGTTCAAACCACACAAGAGAGTTATTGCCGCAATCGTTAGAGCGAGAGCAATAATTCTAGCCCCAGACCTCCTCTGTAACTCAAAATATGCAACCTATAGAATTTTTTTTAAATGTCGCCTATGGAGATTTTTAAGGGTAAAAGTGTGACGCCATTCCACAAACGTGCGCAATTTTGAAATGTGACATGTTGGGTATCATTTTACTCGGTGTAACATTATCTTTCACAATATAAAAAAAAAAATGGGCTGACTTTACTGTTGTCTTATTTTTTAATTTAAAAAAGTGAATTTTTTCAAAAAAAATTGCGCTTGTAACACCGCTGCGCAAATACGATGTGTCAAAAAGTATTGCAATGACCGCCATTTTATTCTCTAGGGTGTTAGAAAAAAAATATATAATGTTTGGAGGTTCTAAATAATTTTCTAGCAAAAAAAAAATGTTTTAAACTTGTAAACAACGAGTCTGAAAAACAGGCTCGGTCCTTAAGTGGTTAATAACGATAATGTTAATACGCAAAGTGCGGTTACCCTTAGCAACCAATCATATGTCAGTTTACTGACACCCGATCAGTGACAATGTTTGCTATGGGCCTCGCATTTCGCCCTTATTAAATAAAAGTGGCAGTTGGATGCGTCCCTGGTAAATTTGCGGCTGTGCTCTTCTAAATTATCATTAATGTTTTCTAATGTTGCCTGTCATGTATCATATATATTGTCAGCACTAAAATAAGAAGTGACATGTACCGATTGTAAAACTGATGCGATGATAATGTGGCGCTTTTCAGACTGAGGTGGTAAGCTGGGAAAAAAAGGAAATTGTTATACCGCCCAATCAGCTTTGCTCTGTTGTAACACTGTGATGACATGTACAGTGATTGGTTGCCGCAGGCAGCATATTAATATGTCCTTCGTACAGATTTATTTGGGCAAATGATGTAGAGAGAGGTGACTTCCAACCAATCACAGATTAGCGGTCATTAGGGCCAATGCGTTTAAAATGAATGGCACTGCAATGCATCGTCACACCAGTGCATGGCAACATATCATTATATGTCATAAAAATTTTGGGACATGTCTGGTCTTTGAGATGTGTTGGTGCGTCAGAAGCCCATTGGTTTCACGGGGCGGCCATACTGCAATGCACGTTTATGCGTCACATAATACGCGTTAATGCACTGTAAAAATGTAACTGCTATGGATAACTGCGTCATCGCAAAGTGCAGCCCGAGGGCCGATGTGGCCCTTTGCTGGCCTTTATCCGGCCCTTGGGGCACTGTTTCTGCCAATGATATGAGGCATTATTCCTTCCACTGACACCAATGATGGGGCACTATGTGTAGGGACAGTAAGGGGTGTAGTGAAGTGCTATTACAACACATCACACTATTTACGTATTTTTTTTTACTTTATTAAAGTGTCACAAGAGTACACTTCATTCAAATCTGCGCACCATGATGTGTTGTGACATGCTGCAGTGACGTGCAGTGCAGTAAGCTGCACCAGGGACGCTGATAAGGCAGTACAGCCATCAGTCCAAAAAAGGGGGCCTGGGCATCTGCCGAGCAGGAGGGCCAGCTGTACTGCCCTATTGCTGACATTTGTGACTCTTGTGGATCCCCCTGCAGTTCTGCCGGATTCTACTCTTCTTTCTCTCTTCGGTTGTGCTGCAGGGTGATTGGTTCTTGGATCTGCTTCCCCTTTTCACCTGCTGTTGGCCCCCCTCCCTCTCATCACTGCTGGCTTCACTTGTCTCCCACTGGCAGCTGCTGCGGGCACACAGGGGGATCAGTTTCAGGATAGAGAGCGGGGAGGGGACCGGTAAATAGCCCATATTTACAGGCCCCTTCCTTTTCTAAGTGAACAGTGAGCGATCTGTACTGATCGCTCTTATGTCCATTTGTAAACTGTGTTTACTATGCTGCAGTTTGTGAATGAACAGGAAGCCTCCCTTTGACTCACTGTCCAATGCATCTGAAGCTGCAGAGAAAGGGACTAATGCATTTATGTCCTCAGTCTCCTCTCTCCAATGTGAGACATCAGGGGTCTCTGTAGACCCCTGACATCTCATCAAAGCCTGCCCAAAGGGCAGTTAAGAAAAAAATAAAAAATAAAATCAATCCTAAAAAAGAATGCAAAAACATAAAAAAAATTACGATTTTGCTTTGATCTCTGAGAAGCAGTCAGCATTTGAATCCTCTATTTAGAGAGCATTTGACAGGCGGTAAGGAAGCCTGCATGCTTTCTCCCCGCAATAGAAGACTGCAACCATGTGCTTTGCACACAGTTGAGGGTGGGTTGTCAGGTAGGATGTACGGGGCAGGGGGTGGTCATGTAGGATGTACGGGGCAGGGGCCCTGTCACGTAGGATGTACGGGGCGGGGGGTTGTCACTTAGACGATACAGGGCAGGGGGTTGTCAGGTATTCTGTAAAGGGTGGGTGGTTGTCAAGTAGGATGTAAGGGTCGGGGGCCCTGTCACTTAGGCTGTACGGGGCGGGGGACGGTTTTCAGTAAGAATGTATGGGGCAGGGGCCCTGTCACTTAGGATGTATGAGGTGGGGGGTTGTCAGTTAGAATGTACGGTGTGGGGGGTTGTCAGTTAGGATGTATGGGGCGGGGGGTTGTCAGATAGGATGTATGGGGCAGGGTGTTGTCAGTTAGGATGTATGGGGTGGGGGGTTGTCAGGTAGGATGTACGGGGCAGGGGCCCTGTCTCTTAGGATGTATGGGGTGGGGGGGTTGTCAGTTACAATGTACAGAACGGGGAGTTGTCAGGTACAATGTACAGAACGGGGAGTTGTCAGGTACAATGTCCGGGGCGGGGGGTTGTCAGGTACAATGTCCGGGGCGGGGGGTTGTTAGGATGTACAGGGTGGGGGCTCTGTCACTTAGGCTGTACAGGGAGGAGGGTTGTCAGGTAGGATGTATGGGGCCCTGTGATGTACGGGGCCCTGTGATGTACAGGGCCCTGTGATGTATGGGGCCCTAGGCTGCACTATATCAAAAATGAAGCACAGCTGCATTTTCATGCAGCACATCGCCCCACTTTATTGATGCGCTGTGGTATGAAAACAATTGTTTTCCATGTGCCCTTGCTGTGAAGCAGCATTGATCTGTACACAGGTAGTGTGAAGCAGCATTGATCTGTACACAGGTAGTGTGAGGCAGCATTGATCTGTACACAGGTAGTGTGAGGCAGCATTGATCTGTACACGGGTAGTGTGAGGCAGCATTGGTCTGTACACAGGTAGTGTGAGGCAGCATTGATCTGTACACAGGTAGTGTGAGGCAGCATTGATCTGTACACAGGTAGTTTGAAGCAGCATTGATCTGTACACAGGTAGTGTGAGGCAGCTTTGATCTGTACACAGGTAGTGTGAGGCAGCATTGATCTGTACACAGGTAGTGTGAGGCAGCATTGGTCTGTACACAGGTAGTGTGAAGCAGCATTGATCTGTACACAGGTAGTGTGAAGCAGCATTGATCTGAACACAGGTAGTGTGAGGCACCATTGATCTGTACACAGGTAGTGTGAGGCAGCATTGGTCTGTACACAGGTAGTGTGAGGCAGCATTGATCTGTACACAGGTAGTGTGAGGCAGCATTGGTCTGTACACAGGTAGTGTGAGGCAGCATTGATCTGTACACAGGTAGTGTGAGGCAGCATTGGTCTGTACACAGGTAGTGTGAGGCAGCATTGGTCTGTACACAGGTAGTGTGAGGCAGCATTGGTCTGTACACAGGTAGTGTGAGGCAGCATTGGTCTGTACACAGGTAGTGTGAAGCAGCATTGATCTGTACACAGGTAGTGTGAAGCAGCATTGATCTGAACACAGGTAGTGTGAGGCACCATTGATCTGTACACAGGTAGTGTGAGGCAGCATTGGTCTGTACACAGGTAGTGTGAGGCAGCATTGATCTGTACACAGGTAGTGTGAGGCAGCATTGGTCTGTACACAGGTAGTGTGAGGCAGCATTGATCTGTACACAGGTAGTGTGAGGCAGCATTGGTCTGTACACAGGTAGTGTGAGGCAGCATTGGTCTGTACACAGGTAGTGTGAGGCAGCATTGGTCTGTACACAGGTAGTGTGAGGCAGCATTGATCTGTACACAGGTAGTGTGGGGCAGCATTGATCTGTACACAGGTAGTGTGAGGCAGCATTGGTCTGTACACAGGTAGCGTGAACAAGCCTTCAGACATAAGTGGACAGATATAAATCTTTCATGGCCACCAGTACAATTGTAATAATTTAATGCACAAAATTCAAATTGTTGCTGCCCAGCCGTGACTGGTTCTCTTTAAGTAATAAGTTAGTGCGAAGGGTAATGAAGACAAGCAGTCACCCATAACAACCAATCATATTTCAGCTTATTGAGGTCACAGGGGTTCAAGAGGACCTCCGCTCAGTTGCTAGTGGTTGCTGCAGTATATATGCATTGCTGGGTCGCCTTAATAAATAATCCGGCATGTTACTAAATAGGTAATCTTAATGCCATGACTATGACCATATCTTTTTTTGTTGTTGTTTACGCTGTAGGCTTTTTTCTTGATATAGCCTGTGTGTATTTTTATTAGCTGCCAGCTCGTCAGAAAGGTCTTAAGGATATGCAGCAAATCCAGACAACAGAGTTGGGATTAACATAATGCAGATGCAGCTGCTGCTTCAATGTATAGAACGGTTGTCTTTGCTGGATACAAAAGCCATATACAACAACAACAACGCATTGTGTGTGTTTTTTTCACATTTGCTAAGGATTTGGGATTTATGTTGATTGGAGGATTGGAGTAGAAATGCTGCATTGGGTGCCTTTTGTGGTTTAATGTGTGTATCGCCTTTTGGGAAAGCACTTGCTACAGCGGTTACGCAGTGGCCTGGAAATTAGGCAGCCAGTGATGTGGAAGGTTATCTTTATAAGTAGGTTGACGCTGAAGCTTGATCTGCTGATGTCACTTAAGGCTGCCCCGCTCCTATATTCTGGGTTATAAATGTCC
This sequence comes from Rana temporaria, assembly GCF_905171775.1. Taxonomy (NCBI): domain Eukaryota; kingdom Metazoa; phylum Chordata; class Amphibia; order Anura; family Ranidae; genus Rana; species Rana temporaria. The sequence goes on from NC_053490.1 coordinate 59,054,702, forward strand.
GTTATCATCACGTAATGCATAGATCCTCTGAGTGTGTCTCCGTGCATCCATACATAAGTGCCAGAGCAAGTTAAAATCTGCTCTACTCCGTTTCACAGAAGACACTATCTGGAACTGCTGCCACATACTGAGCCGTTATCAGCCCGGGCACACAATCATTACTGTGCCTAGGATTGCTGCATTTGGGGAATTTGCATTGCATGTGGCAGTTTGCTTTGCAGGGGCCCGACGTTTCGTCAGCATTAGAGGAGTAAATTGTTCTGTAATTAATCCTTTCTGTAAGAAGTACGTTCCGGTTTGTATGACTTAAGCTGGCCTTACACAGTTGGAATTTTGTTCAAAAATAAGCGTTTATTGATTGGTTTGCGCAAAATTTATAGGCCCAGATTCTGGGCGTAAAACTGCGTCGGCATAACGTATGCAATTTACGTAACGCCGCCGCAAGTTTTACAGGCAAGTGCTTTATTCACAAAGAACTTGCCTGTAAAGTTGCGGCGGCGTAGCGTAAATCCCCCGGCGCAAGCCCGCCTAATTTAAATGAGCCGGGTAGGGGGCTGGATCATTTAAATTAGGCGCGTTCCCGTGCCGAACGTACTGCGCATGCGGCGTCCCTAAAATTTCGCGACGTGCATTGCGCTAAATGACGTCGCAAGGACGTCATTGGTTTCGACGTGAACGTAAATGGCGTCCAGCCCCATTCACGGACGACTTACGCAAACAACGTCAATTTTTAAATTTCGACGCGGTAACGACGGCCATACTTAACATTGGTTGCCCCTCATATAGCAGGGGCAACTTTACGCGTTGCAAATCTAACGTAAACGTCGTAACTTCACTGCGTCGACCGCGCGTACGTTTGGGAATTCGCGTATTTTGCTAATTTCCATACTCGACCGGGAAAACGACGGAGGCGACACCTAGCGGCGAAAAAAAAAATTGCATTTAAGATCCGACAGCGTAAGGCCTCGTACACACGACCGGATCTGTCCGTTGGGATTTATCCGCGGATCAGTTCCAGCAGACAAATCCGGTCATGTGTACGGCCTAGCGGACATTTTTCGGCGGACATTTCTCCAGCCGACGGTTTTCAAGCGAATAAAAATTTCTTAGCATGCTAAGAAATCTATCCGCTGGAAACCTGTCCGTTGGACTGATCCGGTCGTCTGTACAGACTCACCGGATAAGTCCAAGCGATCCCCATCCCTCGCATGCGTCGAAGTGATTCGACGCATGCGTGGAAGTATTTACCTTCCAGGGTCGCACACGTCGCCGCGTCATCGTCGTGGCGACGGCGCGGCCACGTCACCGCGTATGTTTTCCGCGGGGATTTTGATCTGATGGTGTGTACAGCCATCAGATCAAAATCGGGAGCAGAAATGTCCGCTGGAAGAGCCTTACGCCTGTCGGATCTAATAGTTATCTATGTGTAACTGATTCTAAGAATCAGTCGCATAGATACGACGGCCCAGATTAGGACTTACGACGGCGCACATTGCGTTGCGCCGTCGTAAGCCCTTTGAGAATCTGGGCCATAGTATCTACCAAATAGGGGATAGTTTTATTGCATTTTTATTAATAATTTATTAATATCGATTTTTATCGTGACTGCGACATTATGGCGGACACATCGGACACTTTTGACACTATTTTGGTACCTCTGTAATTTTTACACTGAACAGTGCTATAAAAATGCACTGGTTACTGTAAAAATGACACTGACAGTGAATAGGCTAACCAGGAGGGGGCGCTGTAGGGGTTAAGTGTGCCCTTATGTGTGATTCTTACTGTGGGGGGCGTGGCTGGGCGTGTGACGTCACTGATCGTCGTTCCCTATGACAGGGAATAGACGATCAGTGACAGGCTCACTAGGAAGCACGGGGAGAGGTTTGTTTACACTTACCTCTCCCCGTTCTTCCTCTCTGTGACCCGATCGCGGGACACCAGCGGAGATTGGGTCCGCTGTTCCCGCGGGGACGGGCACGGAGAAGAGGATCGGCGGCGGCACGCTCGCGACCCACGGCTGGGATCTTAAAAGGGACGTACATATACGCCTTTGTGTCCAGCCGTGCCATTTTGTTGACGTATATCGTCGTGTGGCGGTCCTCAAGTGGTTAAGTAAGTTGACTATCGATGTACCACATCCCTTTCATACATGAAGAAATAATTACGGAAGGCTGCACTTCCAAAAATCCTTTTTTTGAAGCTTCATATGACAAGTGGTTGACAGATGGAGCAGGGGACAAAGAGGTAGATGCATTTCGCGCAAATGTTAGCTCTTGGCTATTTTTCAGAGAATATGAATGATAACACGAAAACTTTTCATTCACTCATGGTTAGTGTTTGGCTGAAGCCATTTATTATCAATCAACTGTGTTTACTCTTTTTAAATCATAATCACAACAAAAACTATCCAAATGACCCTGATCAAAAGTTTACATACCCCAATTCTTAATACTGTGTATTGCCCCCTTTAACATCAATGGCAGCTTGAAGACTTTTGTGGTATTTGTGGATGAGGCTCTTTATCTTCTCAGATGGTAAAGCTGCCCATTCCTCTTGGCAAAAACCCTCCAGTTCCTGTAAATTCTTGGGCTGTCTTGTATGAACTGCATGTTTGAGATCTCCCCAGAGTGGCTCAATGATATTGAGGTCAGGAGACTGAGATGGCCACTCCAGAACCTTCACTTTATTCTGCTGTAGCCAATGACAGGTTGACTGGGCCTTGTGTTTTGGATCATTGTCATGTTGGAATGTCCAAGTACGTCCCAATGGGCAGCTTCCTGGCTGATGAATGCAAATGTTCCTCCAGTATTTTTTGATAACATACTGCATTCATCTTGCCATAAATTTTGACCAAATTTCCTGTGCCTTTGTAGCTCACACATCCCTAAAACATCAGCAATCCACCTCCGTGTTTCACAGTAGGAATGGTGTACTATTCATCATAGGCCATGTTGACTCGTACAAATGTAGCGTTTATGGTTGTTGCCAAAAAGCACAATTTTGGTCTCATCACTCCAAATGACTTTGTGCCAGAAGGTTTGAGGCTTGTCTCTGTGCTGTTTGGCGTATTGTAAGCGGGATACTTTGTGGCATTTGCATAGTAATGGCTTTCTTCTGGAGAGTCGACCATGCAGCCCATCTTTCTTCAAGTGCCTCCTTATTGTGCATCTTGAAACAACCACATCACATGTTTTCAGAGAGTCCTGTATTTCACCTGAAGTTATTTGTGGGTTTTTCTTTGCATCCCAAACAATTTTCCTGGCAGTTGTGGCTGAAATTTTATTTGGTCTACCTGACCATGGTTTGGTTTCAACAGAACCCCTGATTTTTTTACTTCTTGATTAGAGTTGGAACACTGTTGATTGGCATTCTCAATTCCTTTGATATCTTTTTATATACCTTTCCCCATGACTCACAATCCAGAAAGATAAGTGCAGCACTGGATGAAAGATGCAAGGGTCTGTCAGGAATCCAGAAACTCATTGACCTTTTATATACACAAAGAAATAACAAGCAAACAGATCACAGGTGAGGATGGTTACCTTTAATAGCCATTTAAACACCTTTGTGTCAACTTGTGTGCATGTTATCAGGCCAAAATTGCCAGGGTATGTAAACTTTTGATCAGGGTCATTTGGGTAGTTTCTGTTGTGATTATGATTTAAAAAGAGTAAACAGTTGATTGATAATAAATGGCTTCAGTCAAACACTAAGGCCTCGTACACACGACCGAGATTCTCGTCGTAAAAGAAACGTTTTCCTCAACGAGAATCTTGTCAAGCTTTCCTTGCATGCACACTGTCAAGACAAAATCTCGTTGTTCTCAAACGCAGTGACGTACAACACGTACGACGGCACTATAAAGTGGAAGTTCGATTCCACTGGCACAACCCTTAGGGCTGCTTTTGCTTATCTCATGTTACTGCGTGTTAAGTAAAAGTTTGGTAAGAGACGATTCGCGCTTTTTCAGGGCGCTGAATGGTCAGTCCGCCCCTGCCTGAGACCCGATTGGACTAGAGGAGAAGCGATCGTATTGGCTGGCACCAGGAAGGATGTACATGGAGATCCGGGAGATGGCAGTCCTCATTAGAGCAATCTCTCTGCTCTGCATCGCTGCCAACACAGCCAGCCACAACAAGCCAGAGCCCGACCACGTGAGTACCACCCACCGGCCGACTCACATGGAGGGTAGGATAGGGATAGGGACATATGGATCTGATTACCATCCGACCGACCGGGGGTGGGGGATCAGGGGGTTTGTTTGCGCTCCCCAAAAAAATGGAGCACCAGCCACCACTGAGTTTTACTGGTAGGGCGCAATTGTTTTCTCAGTGTCCTGTTCACCCCACAATGCTGGTGTGGTGTGCGGCGGATGGCACCACATGTCACCGTATTGCAGCACAACACACCATGCTGCTGTACGGAGACATGCATGAAGATTCACTACTTGGCACTTGAAATGAAAAAAAAATAATAATTAAACAATGTGTTACGCAGGAATGCTGATTGCACTGCTCCCTGCTGAAGCTCGCACTCGCCGCTGCCTGCCCAGTAAAATACCACGCTAGTATGAACATGGCCTGAATCCCTCACCGTCTTGGTATACGGACATCCTTTGTTATTCTGTGGGGGGGGGGGCAGTTTAATGTTCAGGAATTTCCCCTCGATTCTTCATTTTGCAGTGATTTAGTCCTTGAGCCATGAGAGCTGTCCATGGTATCTAGATTTTTACAGGCCTCAGTGCAGCCCCCCTCCCCCCCTCTCCTCACCTTACATACACCGTCCCTTATCCCTGGGTCTGCCAGAGAGGATTACCACAGGCCTCAGAACAATGTGCAATATATTTTAATATGTCTGGAAAGTAATGAACTGAGATTGAATCACTTGTACTGTAACAAACAGTGAATCACACCGGCTGTCAGGGTCTGTTTTATTATGCATAGCACTGGGCTTAAAGACATGTCATCATACCAACGCTTGTTGTTTTATTTATATGTAAATGAACCTGTACAAAGGGGAATACACAGGATCTCATTACTGACCTTCTTCTGGGAATGCTCTTTGCTTGGCTGTCTCTGGCTGAAAAACTTGTGAGACACTAAGGCCCCTTTCACACTGGGGCGGGTGCCGCGGTGGCGGTATAGCGCCGCTAAAAATAACGGCGCTGTACTGCCGGATTTGCCGCAAGATTCGGCCACTAGTGGTGCGGTATTAACCCCCACTAGCGGCCGATAAAGGGTTAATACCGCCCGCAATGCGCCTCTGCAGAGGCGCATTGCGGGCGGTATTGCCGCGGTTTCCCATTGTTTTAAATGGGAGGGAGCGGTATACATACCGCTCCTCTCACCGCTCCAAAGATGCTGCTGATAGGAGATTTTTTGCTCTCCTGCCAGCACATCGCCTCAGTGTGAAAGCCCTCTGGCTTTCACATTGAGGTTGCTGGGCAGGAGTTTTTCAGGCGGTATAGCAGCGCTATTTTTAGCACTGTACTGCCTGAAAAACTCCTCAGTGTGAAAGGGGTCTAAGGTAGAGTAAGTATACAGCTAATGACCTCACTTCTGACATCTGTGGCTCCATAGAGGAGCACGGCGCACCCGTTCAGGTCTGCCTAAAAAACGGTCCGCCCATGTGAAAGGGCCCTAAAGGGGGATGAATACAAATGCACGTCACACTTTTCAGATATTTATTTGTAAAAAAAAATTGAAAACCATTTATCATTTTCCTTCCACTTCACAATTATGTGCCACTTTGTGTTGGTCTATCACATAAAACCCCAATAAAACACATTTACGTTTTTGGTTGTAACATGACAAGATGTGGAACATTTCAAGGGGTATGAATACTTTTTCCAGGCACTGTATTTTAATTATTATTTGAGCAAATGCTAGCGAAAGTGGTGCATTATTTGCATTTTGGTAGTTTTATTTTTTTAATCTGTGTTATTTATTCTATGTTGTATTTTAATTGTATGAATGGTTTATTAGAGTATACTTTGTATTTGTTTTATGGGTGCTAATTGCTGTTATTGGTAATTTTGTTGTGTCATTGAGTCTTGTTCTGTTAATTGTTGTGATTTTGTTTTGTCTTTGTTGAGTGTGGCTGTGTCGCAACAATTTCCCTTTTCGGGTTAATAAAGTATTCTGATTCTTGGAAGGTGACTTCCATGCTTTAGCCCTGTACACACGGTGCAGAATCTCGTCAGGAAAAAAACGTTTTTTTTTCCTGACGAGATTCTTGGCAAGAAACTCTTGCCGGCCGAGTGTACCGACACTCCATTTAAAAGAACCGCCGTTCTTTTGAATGGCACGAACGCGGTGACATCATCAACTATGACGTCACATTTGATGCCGTCGCTACCATCTTGCTACACCCTACCTATGCCTTGGAAGCTACCGCGCATGAGTCAAAGTCATTTCGAGCATGCGCCGGTTTCCATGGAGAGGTAAGTATACACACGCTTGGGTTTCTCAGCAGGAAAACACTGCCGAGAATCTCATGACGAGAAAATAGAGAACAGGTTCTCTATTTTTCTTGTCTAGATTTTGGGCAGTTTTCTTGACGAGAAACCTGAAAGCCTTATACAAAGCACTCGGTATACTTGGCAAAACCGTGCGTGAGTACGAGGCTTTAGGGTAATAACATTTTGGCTCCTAAGAAGATATAGATGAAGAGGGGTGTTTGGGCGTTCTTGGGCGCATTGCTATTAATATCAAAGCAGATTGTTGTATATATTTTTGTCCAATATCGTTTGATCTTAGGATCTCAGTAATGAAACATTGTTCCCATCTGTTCACATCCCCCAAAACATATCTATAACCCTCCCGGCTCTTTTCTTGCCAAGAGATTCTCTTGAATTCCCAAGGCAGCCCACTCACCTTTGCCTATCACAAGAGAGTTGTGGCAGAAATATTCTTTTATAAATGATGCACCAGTGCAAGTGGGATTACTCTTGTTGCAACAGGAGTATTGAGATTCTATTGTGGGGAGCAAAATAAATGGGAGAAAAACTTGTTGATGGGATCATCGTTTTATGCAAGAACAAAGGCTAACCAATTAATTGTTTTCTCCTTTTTTTGGATTCACTACTGAATTTTATTGCCAATTTTATTCAAAGTGTTGATCTTTTGTAGTGACACTAGTTTGATGTTTTTTATTAAATCACAACTTTTTTACACTATGAGGAGCTTTTTCTTTTTTCTTTTTTCCTCACATACCTTGGTATGATCAATTATTGGCTGTATCACGATTTTCCAATCACCCTTGGAAACATCCGAACCCCCCTGGACTGTGAGTATAATCTCCCACCAGCAACCGTCCTGATGTCACATAGGCTTTGAAATAGTCTTGGAAGGATACCACCGCAAGGATAACCAGAGAGGGCAATCGGCCCATACAAGCATTGGAGACCCACCCATCGTATGATGAGCAGTGGGTCATTGGAATCTGGTAAGAGTATCCATTTACTACCTTCCCTAAAGTGATTGGAATGAGTTGCTGAAGATATTCATCTCTTCAAGTCCATACGAGTGGAAAGAGTTTATACTTGTATATCACCACTGATAGGGGGACGGACTTTACATCTTTTGTTTCTATGCAGACTGTTACAGAGGAATGTAGAGATTCTTCCACATATTAATTTATGTTGATGCTGGGTGTCTGGTTCATATGCCAAATTGGGAGAGTTGCTACCTCCTCTTTTTGCTATCAAACACCTTTTTGATTGCCGGATTGATCTCTATGGACACATAACAACACAGATTGATTTATGTACAATATGGTGTTGGGTTGAATTTGTGTAATGCACTTTGTTCAATTTACAGGTTTATTTAATATTCTCATTTTTATATTTGTGATTGATATTTCACATTTGTGATACTATACATTATCCCACTATCACTGTGTGGATACACGTTGTTTTTTCATTCCTTTCAGGAGTGTCTTACTCCATTTGGGGCATCCCGAGTAGAGCTGAGTCACTGGCGCTACACTTTATATTTTTACATTCTTTCACAAATACATTTTGTGTGTTGGCTGCCTATCCATATTATATTTTAGTTTGCGCAATATTTTTTACACTCACCATAACCAATTAATCAGTTGGATGGTCATGCTCTCAAATTGTCCAACAAATGTGTCCTGCCGGATCATCCGATCGTGTGTACACAAGTACAAACACGCATGCCCCGAACCAATGTTAACCATCTGACAACATTAGCAGAAGTTGCCCAAAGGGTGGTGCTAAAGACCTGAAAAACCATGTTGTTTCATGTATGTTGGCTGAAAAAGTTCTGCCATCTGCAGAACAAATTCACCACCAACGCCCTTCGGCCAAAAATCAACGGATTTGTCCAATGGAAATCCAATCGTGTGTACGAGGCTTAAAGGTGGCAAGGCCGGGTGGTGACGTTATACTCATCACTTTGTCCAATCAGGAAACACTTTGTGATCATTCAAAGCATTCTCTGAATTGGGCCCCTGTATCCAGCAGCCAACCCCCTGTGTTCAGAATGCATCAGGGCAGCTGCTCAGCAAGGGAGCTGGGAGCTAGTGGAGATCACTGGAGTAGCTGTGTCCAGTTCTGTGGTTTCCACCTTCCAGGGGCATTGGTCAGGTGTGAGATATGCATATGTATAAAATAACAATACCTTGAATTCCTCTATAAATTCACTTACTGTTGACTCATTCATTACATCTGCTGGAAGTCTGCTCCAAATATCAACTACAATTTTGTAAAAAAAAATACTTTAGGATTAGCATTGAGCTTCCTTCTACTTGGAGGTCATGTTCCTGTGTTCCGAATTTGTCATTTTTAGAGCATTTGTTTTATTTTCTAATGGTTAGTGGGGTCATATCGAAGTAGTGATTAGAAAATTCGAAGAAGCAGGATGGAGATGCTTTCACAAACCAAGAAAATTGTAACTGTGAATGTGGATTTCATTTGGGAAAAAGCATACATATTGGCCCTGATTCACATAGCACTTACGCCGGAGTATCTCGAGATACGCCGCGTAAGTTTTAATGTGCGCCGTCGTATCTGTGCGCCGTGCCCACAGAACTAGATACGCCTGAAAATAGGCTTCCTACGACTGACATAAGTTTCTTACGCCGTCGTATCGTGGGCGCATATTTACGCTGGCCGCAAGGGGCGCTCCCATTGATTTACGATTCGAATATGCAAATGAGTGAGATACGCCGATTCACGAACGTACTTGCGCCCGGCACATTAATATACGCGGTTTACGTAAGGCTTACGTCCGGCGTATAGTTATTCCACCTCTATGAGGCGCAACTCATGCAAAGGTATGGACCAGGGAACAGCCGTCGTATTTTACGTTGTTTATGTAGTAGTACGTGAATATGGATGGGCGTAGGTTATGTTCACGTCGTAGGCAGTGATTCGACATATCTTAGGAAATATTTTCAACGTGATTCTGAGCATGCGCACTGGGATGCGTCCACGGAACTGTGCATGCGCCGCTCGTTAGGCCGATCATTTGCATGGGGTCACGCTTCATTTAAATAGATCACGCCCACTTCCACCTACTTTGAATTACGCCGGCGCAACGCTGGGAGCAAGTGCTTTGTGAATACTGTGCTCGCCGCTCTGCCGCTCTACGTCGGCGTAGCGTATATTCGATACGCTACGCCAGTATAACTATTCGCCACTGTATGTGAATCCGGGCAATTGTATATGAAACACGTTTAATGTGTCTGAGATTGCATTCAAATAGCAGGTCTGGATAAAAATCTCCAAAACTTTCAACAAACAGGATCACATGTAATTAAATGGTGGCTGTTCACATTTGAGCCTTCTGTGCCTCATGAGGCACCTGAAGCTTGATGGCTGATGCCCCAAAAGCTACTCTGGGTTCTTTTGAGGCAGATTTGGGTGTTTTTGGCCCCAAAAACTTAAAATGGGAATGCCTGTAAACACTCAGATGCCTCGTACAAACGTATGGGATTTCCGACAGGGAAAGTTCCCGTCGGAAATCCCGAGGGGAAAGCCGAGAACCTTCTTGATTCAGTCTTTCCCCTACACACGGCTGGTTTTCCCGACAGGAAAACTGCGATGGAGCTTTGGCTGGGAATCCCGGCCATGTGTATGCTCCATCGCAGTTTTTCCCATAGGAAAACTGCCAAAAACCACCAGGCAAAAGTCAGCCGGTTTTCCCGGCGGGAAAAAAAGAGAGCTGGGGGTTTTTGGGCAGTTTTCCTGTTGGAAAAACTGCGAGGAGCATACACACGGCCAGGATTCCCGGCCAAAAACTGTGTGTACGAGGCTAGATGCTTTTTTTCAGGCATATTTAAGGCATTTGTTAGCCTGTTAACCGGTTTCCCTCCCGCTAGTGCTTTTCATTGGCAAAACAAATAAAAAAAAAAATACATGATGCTTAAATACATACACATCTAAAATGCTTATATGTGCACACAAAAATGCTCAAACAAAAACACCTAAAAACATCTCGATATCACTCTCCTCATATATGAATGCAGCCATCAGGACTTTTAAACAAGATTAGTTGACTCAACAATGGCAAAAAAAATACTCTGGCAAACGATTTTTCAACAAACGTATTTTTCCTCCGCAGTTCTGGCCAATACTGTACCCCCAATATTGTATTGTATCAGAGGATTCTTGGATATGTCTTTAATACTCTACCAGTGACATCTCCCTGCCATAATTCAGACTCTGTTCCTGGGAGTTTTTGATATTCCTACCTACCTTTGTGTGTTCTGGCTTCCCTGGTATATTGTCCGTAATATAAAATAAGTAAAAATCTAGGAGGAACAGTAAATCAACTTCTAAACATTAACATCAGGTGTACAGACCCAGAACTCAAGTGAGAAAACTTACTAAGGTGTAGGATCTGTTCTTATCAGTATCCATTAGGGGTGCTACACCCCCATTCTGGTCTTTTGGTAGAAATAGCTGGCTGTATACTATCCCCGCTGGAACTGTGGGGGCTCTGAAAACTAATACTGACTGGAACAGAAATCGGGGTGCCCATGTGATGTGGGGCACAAGAGTAATTCCTCTGGAAGACTGGGGGGCAAAATGCCTCCTGATTTGAATGGGTCTACCTTGTCTGGTCATGGGCTGGGAAGGCAGGTAAACTGCGGTGTCTGTGCCCCCTTGGAGTTGGTCGCCCCTGGGGTGCTCTTAGTAGCACTTGGGTTTGCAAACCCCACAGTGTGAAAATGCACATGGCCATGTAACTTTTTTTTCTGCACAGGACCTGTATAGGCTAGGTCTTTTGGGTAAGTCTGGGGTAAAAATGTGCAACCAGGTCGCAAGGCCTAGCCAGCGCACCAGCACTATTTATTATTATTTTTTTTTGCATTGTTTTTTCATGCTGAACTTTAGCCGATGTTTCTTTCACATGGATGGAAGGTGTGGGTCCTCAAGCCTACCCTGAAGTCTAGGGGGAGGATGTGTGGCCTTTAGATTACTTCCTCCCCTGAACCGGGGGTCTCTCTTTGGGAGAGCCCCTCACCTAGTACTCAGTGGTTGGCTTTGGCTGGCCATGAGGAGAGGGGTCTACCAGCTCTTTTGGCTACTATGTTTGAGCAACGCCCTTGTCAGGAGCCTTGCACCCCAGGGGGTCAGGGGAAGGTCCTACTCCTTTGGGGGGGTTGACAAGTGACACACCCTTATTGTGTGTTTCACATGCACTTTTCTTAGGTGTTTTTGTACACTACATAAAAGAACATAAAAGAACCTCACCAACAGAGTGCCAGAGGGGAAAAAAAAGAAAATTGTCAGCATATACCTAAGATATCGGTTTGGGTGAGTTAATCCCTTAGTAAATAATTCACACTGTGTTAATAGAAGAACCTATTGGCAGCATGTAATCCTTGTCCCTTTAGGTTAATTATCAGTCAAAGGTCCGGCTGGTCACTATTTGTGAGGCAATCAGCAGTATGTAAAGGTTGAGCAGATGTATAGATTGCGTGAATAGCCCACAGTATTGAAGCTCCACATGTGTCGCGTCTCCGCCAGCTGCCTATTTTTGGTTCAGTCCTTGTGTATCTCATGCAGTCTAACTACAGAAGGTTGGGACTGGTCCTGGGTCCATAATGTCTGATCCTTAGTAAATTGCTGCCAGCTATAAAGAAAAAAGTAATATTTCTCTTTGAAGCCACTTTTACCATTGTGGCCTGCTGATTGAGCCTGTCGTAGGTTTTACTTAAAAGCTATCGGGACTGTTGTGGGTTATGTATGAGATATGAGGAGTCTTCCTAAACACGTTGCATAAAGGCCCTGGAGGGTTGTGTGGCTCTGCTTACACTGATTCTGGTTGTAGATGATCAGATTGTAAAAATTAAGGAAAACTCCACTTTTCTTACAAAATGTATTTTATTGTGTCAACACAAACAAAAGGACATTACATAAGAAATGTTCACTGTTCCAAAAAGTATGAGCCAAACTTTCTCAGTAAAAATAATAACAATGTTGGTAAAGCTAAGTATTTGGGGCCAGATCCACAGAGAGAGTACGCCGGCGTATCTACTGATACGCCGGCGTACTTTCAAATTTGCAGCTTTGTATCTTTAGTTTGAATCCTCAAACCAAGATACGGCGGCTTCTGGCTTCGATCCGACAGGCGTAGGGCTTCGTACACCTTCGGATCGTAGGTGCAATACTTCCGCGCCCGCTGGGTGGAGTTTCCGTAATTTTCCACGTCGGGTATGCTAATTACCTTTTTCCGTCGATCCACGAAGGTACGCGCGTCCGTCGCATTCTCTTACGTCGTTGCTAGTCGGCTTTTCCCGGCGTATAGTTAAAGCTGCTATTTCGTGGCATATAGATAGACTTGCCATGTTAAAGTATGGGCGTCGTTCCCGCGTCGAATTTTGAATTATTTTTTTTTTTTTGCGTAAGTCGTCCGTGAATAGGAAAGGACGTAACTCACGTCTAAGTTCAAAAAATTACGTTGGTGTGGCGTAATTTCGCGCAAAGCACGGCGCCGAGAAATACCCTACGCCGCCATAACTTACGACGCAAAATCTTCCTGGATTCGACTTAGAGCCAGGTAAGATACGGCGGCGTAGCGTATCTCTGATACGCTGCGCCAGGGCAATTCTATGTGAATCTGGCCCTAGGTGTTTTAAAGGCTAAAGGTAAAAACAAATCTAAATGCCTAAGCACAATTTTGCAATTTTGACCGTACATATCTTTTCAACTACGTCTCAACTGTGCATACAGGTGGATTATACCTTGTATATCTCCTGATTTTTTTTTCATTATCAAGAGAAAACTGTCCTGAATCTGGATTTTGTGATTTATTTTTGTCTCTCTTTTTTTTTGTGTTCCTTTGACTAGCTGTTACTCTAATTTGTATTCATGACTGTCATTTACCACTGACTTTAGTCATCAGTTTACATTATTGTGCTATACTTGTTACAACTAGAGCATTTTGAGGTCTGTCTATTTTGATGTGCACTATTTTACTAGTCATGTTTACTGAGTGCTTTATCTGTTTGTATGCTATGTCTTGTTTATTTTCAATAAAAACTGTCCTGAAATAGTAAAAAAAAAAATATATTTTTTAAATGTACTGTAGCTGTATTTCTTGTTACTACCATAACCTACCACCACAGAACAACCCAAAATAGATTCTCCTGCTCCTGACGATCACAACGATACCACATACATGTATGTTATTTATTGTTTGTACCTGTAGTACAGCTCAGAAGCAATAGTGTGCATTTTGCTTTATTTATTTTTTGTCCTACCTAAAACACATTGACACTGATGCTAATTAAAAAAAAAAAAAAACCCTGTCCAAAATATACTGACCCAAATTCTAACCCTGGCACTGATCTAGATCAAACCTTGATATGGGTATTTTTTATTTATTTTTTATTTTTATTTTTTTATATTTTTTTTCATTTTTATACAAACAATGTATCTTTTCCAGAGGGAGAGAGAGGCGGGCTTCACAGTGACTGATCCCTGTGGTAGCCAATCAGAGGCTACCACAGCAATCGGATGACCCGGAGTTGGGAGATCCGGGTGCCGATCGTTAGTACGAGACCCTGGTCTCTGTGCTGAGAGCACGTTGTGCGGCGCGCTCCCAGCACAAAGTGAGATACGCATTTATTTGCATATATGTGGCCCCACAGAAAAAAAGCCCACTTCATTGGTGTCAGTGTGAGGAACAGTGCCCCATAATTGGTGTCAGTGTGAGGAACAGTGCCCCATCATTGGTGTCAGTGTGAGGAACAGTACCCCGTAATTGGTGTCAGTGTGAGGAACAGTGCCCCATCATTGGTGTCAGTGTGAGGAACAATTCCCCCGTAATTGGTGTCAGTGTGAGGAACAGTACCCCGTAATTGGTGTCAGTGTGAGGAACAGTGCCCCATCATTGGTGTCAGTGTGAGGAACAGTACCCTGTAATTGGTGTCAGTGTGAGGAACAGTGCCCCGTAATTGGTGTCAGTGTGAGGAACAGTGCCCCATCATTGGTGTCAGTGTGAGGAACAATTCCCCCGTAATTGGTGTCAGTGTGAGGAACAGTACCCCGTAATTGGTGTCAGTGTGAGGAACAGTGCCCTCGGTACATATGGTATTATTCTCATGTGTACCCATTCCTAATAATAAAGCTTGTAAATTCAGAGCAGGGCTCAATGTACGCGAGATTAAACAATGGCTTCCAGAATACGTACCAGAGCTCATTGTACTCACCTAAGCCCATAGATTTTCCTTAAACATTGACATACATTATTGCACATGAATAATTTAAAGTGGATTTCATTCTGCAGAACTATCAGAGACAAGCATATTCATTTGTGCTAATATTATATGTCCCATGGGTAGGGATTCTTTATGAAAGCAATTGATTGGATGTCTTTAGTGCTAAAATCAATAACAAATTAAGTACTGGACACTGTCTTTTGAATGAGTCCAGAATGGATGCCATGAGGCTGGAGTGTTGCTTTCCACACTGGTATAAAGAATTTCAATTAAAGAGAATCTGTCACGCCTCTGTCAAAATCCAGCTGCAGCCAGGAACTGCATTGCATCGTATAGTGCCTGCCTCATATACAGTATCTCCTATATATCTCTTATATATCTCTTTTTTATCTCTTATATATCTCTTTTATATATCTCCTATATATCTCTTATACATCTTATATATTTCCTATATATCTCCTATATATCTCTTATATATCTCTTTTATATCTCCTATATATCTCCTATATATCTCCTATATATCTCTTATATATCTCTTTTATATCTCCTATATATCTCCTATATATCTCCTATATATCTCTTATATATCTCTTTTATATTTCCTATATATCTCATATATTTCTTATATATCTCCTATATATCTTATATATTTCCTATATATTTCCTATATATCTCCTATATATCTCTTATATATCTCTTTTATATCTCCTATATATCTCCTATATATCTCCTATATATCTCTTATATATCTCTTTTATATTTCCTATATATCTCATATATTTCTTATATATCTCCTATATATCTTATATATTTCCTATATATTTCCTATATATCTCCTATATATCTCCTATATATCTCTTATATATCTCTTTTATATCTCTTATATATCTCTTATAAATCTTTTATATCTCCTATATATCTCTTATAAATCTTATATATTTCCTATATATTTACTATATATCTCTTATATATTTCCTATATATCTCTTTTATATCTCCTATATATTTCCTATATATCTCCTATATATCTCTTATATATCTATTTTATATCTCTTATACATTTCCTATATATCTCTTATATATCTCTTTTATATCTCTTATACATTTCCTATATATCTCTTATATATCTCTTTTATATCTCTTATACATTTCCTATATATCTCTTATATATCTCTTTTATATCTCCTATATATTTCCTATATATCTCTTTTATATCTCCTATATATTTCCTATATATCTCCTATATATCTCTTATATATCTCTTTTATATCTCTTATACATTTCCTATATATCTCTTATATATCTCTTTTATATCTCTTATACATTTCCTATATATCTCTTATATATCTCTTATATATCTCATATATTTCTTATATATCTCCTATATATCTCTTATATATCTCTTATATATTTCCTATATATCTCTTATATATTTCCTATATCTCTCCTATATATCTCCAATATATCTCCTATATATTTCATATATTTCTTATATATCTCCTATAAGTTTCCTATATATCTTATATATTTCATATATATCTCCTATACATCTCATATATTTCTTATATATCTCCTATAAGTTTCATATATCTCTTATATATTTCCTATATATCTCCTATATATTTACTATATATCTCCTATATATCTCTTATATATTTCCTATATATCTCCTATATATTTACTATATATCTCCTATATATCTCATATATCTCTTATATATCTCCTATATATTTCCTATATATCTCTTGTATGTCTCTTATGTATTTCCTATATATCCCCTATATATCTCTTATATATTTCCTATATATCTCCTATATATTTCTTATATATTTCTTATATATCTCCTATATATCTCTTATATATATTTTCTATATATCTCTTATATATATCTTATATATCTCTTATATATTTCCTATATATTTCCTATATATTTCCTATATATCTCTTATATATCTCTTATATATTTTCTATATATCTCTTATATATATCTTATATATCTCTTATATATTTCCTATATATTTCCTATATATCTCCTATATATTTCCTATATATCTCTGAGGCCCCATACACACGAGAGGATTTATCCGCGGATACGGTCCAGCGGACCGTATCTGCGGATAAATCCTCTCGAGGATTTCAGCAGATTTCTATGCGATGGCGTGTACACACCATCGCATTGAAATCCGCGCCGAAATCCTCTGGCGATGACGTGTCGCGCCGTCGCCGCGATTATGACGCGGCGACGGGCGCGACGCTGTCATATAAGGAATTCCATGCATGCGTCAAATCATTACGACGCGTGCGGGGAATCCCTTTGGACGGATGGATCCGGTGAGTCTGTACAGACGAGCGGATCCATCCGTTGGGATGGACTTCAGCAGATGGATTTGTTGAGCATGTCAGCAAATATTCATCTGCTGGAAATCCATCCCAGGGGAGATTTATCCGCGGATAAAGATCCGCCGGAGTGTACACACCATAGGATCTATCCGCTGAAACCCATTCGATGGGATTTATCTGCGGATAGATTCTATGGTGTGTACGGGGCCTTATATATCTCTTATATATCTCCTATGGGAAAAGTTATCGAAAAATGATATGTTGCTATTCTTAGGTTGGATTTGTGGCAGCTTCAGATGGCGTCTGATTGCAAAAATGGCCAATTAGAACAAAGTAACTTGCTACCAAAAATGTTCCACTAAAAATGTAAACATTATAGAAGCATTTGATGGCAGGTTACTTTGATCCCTTAGATCTGCGGCCTCCAAACTGTGACACGGGGGCAAGATGTGGCCCTTTGCTTGCCTTTATCTGGCCCTTGGGGCACTATTCCTCCCACTGACACTGATGGAGCACTGTTCTTTCCACTGGCACCAATGATGGGGTCATTATTGCTTCCACTGAACCAATGATAGGGCACTATTCCTCCCACTGTCACCAACGATGGAGCACTATTCCTCCCACTGGCACCAATGATGGGATACTATTCTCTCCACTGGCATCAATGATGGGACACTATTCCTCCCGCTGGCACCAATGATGGGACACTATTTTTTCCCAAAAAATTGCATTTGAAAGACCGCTGGGCAAATACAATGTCACATAAAATATTGCAGCAATTGCCATTTTATTCCCTAGGGTCTCTGCTAAAATATATATTAATGTTTGGGGGTTCCAAGTAATTTTTTAGCAAAAAATATTGATTTTAACTAAAGAAACAAGTGTCAGAAAAAGATTTGGACCTTAAGTGGTTAAACTTCCTGCATTTACACACAGAAGTTTGATCTAAGAAGGAAGCGTTAGTTACAATGTTTCATGTTGTTACAAACTTGGCAGACTGCCCTTTCTTTACACACAGAAGTTTATCCCTTTGATCTAAGAAGGAAGCATTAGTTACAATGTTACCTGTTAAAAACTTGGCAGACTGCCCGATATTTTCTTTTGAGCAGATAAATCTCTCCACTTGTTATATGAAAGAATCGGCAAACTCTGCATTGGAGATCGTCAAGGGGGTTGAATTGAGATCACGATGTTTTAACGATTAATTGTGTAGCTCCAGATGCTATGCAGAGTTTGTCATAAAAAAAGTCAAGCGGAAAAGCCAGCATATTTCAGTGGTTCTAATGGTCCACCTTCATGTGTGTTTAGAAATGCTAGTCCCTTTTCATAGTGCCGGGGGGCGGGGGGGGGAGTTTTCGGAGGAATTTATGTATAAACGTCAAGTGGGGTAAACCAGAGACCCCCAAATACTTCTAAGATAGCCTCCACCCCTATATACCAGACTTAAGCCTCATACACACGATCGGATTTTCCGCAGGCAAATCGTAGGACTTTTGTCCGATAGGCGTTGGCCAGGAACATGTCTTGCATACAAACGGCAAAGAATTGTCGGCCAACAAACACAAAACGATGTGTTTTTTCAACTCTTTAGCACCACCCTTTGGGCAACTTCTGCTAATGTTGTGTTATGGTGAGCATTGCTTCTGAGCATGCGTGTTTTTACTTTGGAGTTTTGTCCGACGGACTTGTGTACACACGATCGGGTAATCCGACATCACACATTTGACAATTTTAAAGCATGCTATCCCACATTTGTCCGAGGAAAATCCGACAACAATTGTCCGATGGAGCGTACCAGGGCCGCCATCAGGGGGGTACAGGCAGTACACCTTTTTAGGGGTCCGGAGGTCCCCAGGGGCCCGTAGGCCCACAGGGCCCCAGATGGCAACCCCTCTTTTTTTTTTTTATAAAAAAAAAATATATATTTTTTAATATATTTTTATTTTTTATTAAAGGGCAACCCCCCCCCCTTTTTTTTTTTATAAAAAAAAATATTTTTTTAATATATTTTTATTTTATTTTATATTAAAAGGCCAATTATTATTTTTTTGTAGGGTCCGGAGGTCCCCAGGCCCCCGGATGACAACCCCCTTTTTTTTATAAAAAAATAAATACATGTTTTATAGATATTTTTATTTTTATATATATATATATATATATATATATATATATATATATATATATATATATATATATATATATATATATATATATATATATATATATATATATATTGTGTGTGTGTGTATATATATATATATATATATATATATATATATATAGGCGTTGGCCAAGAACATGTCTTGCATACAAACGGAAAAGAATTGTCGGAATAATATATATATATTATTAAAGGGCCCAGAGGTCCCCAGGGCCCCCAGATGGCAACCCCCCTTTTTTTTATAAAAAAAATAATATTTTTATATTATTTTATTTTTTTTATTTTCTTTTATATGTATATGTATATGTATATATATATATATATATATATATATATATATATATATATATATATATATATATATATATATATATATATATATATATATATATATATATATAATCTTTTTTTTTTTTATAAATGTATTTTTTTTATATATATATATTTGTTTTTATTTATTTTTTATTAAAGGGCCCAGAGGTCCCGGATGGCAACCCCCCTTTTTTTGTAATTTCTTTTTATAAAAAATTTGTGTGTATATATATATATATATATATACATATATATATATATATATATATATATATATATATATATGGCCCCAGATGGCAACCCCCATTTTTTATATATATTTTTTATTTATTTTTATTAAAGGGCCCAGAGGTCCCCAAGGCCCCTTTTTTTATATATATTTTTTCCTTTATTTCTTCCCCCCCCCGCTTCTCAATTCGCAGCAAAACCCCCCCCCCCCCTTCTCAATTTCCAGGGGGCACATGCCTGAAGCTGTGTATAGGCTTCATTTCCACTGGCGTTTTTACAGCCACTGTTGTTAGGCTTTTTTACAGCTTAAAAACGCCCGTCCATGTTTATTTTGTAAAAAAAAAAAAAAAATTATTGTGAGCTGCAGCTTTAAAAATGCCGCGGTCGCGTTTTTGAGCGTTTGTGAGCGTTTTCGCTCGTTTTTTAGCGTTTTTGAGCGTTTTTTAACGTCTGGCATTTTTACAGCTCTAGCTTCAGAACGCCCTGGTCCTGCGTTTTTTTTACAGCTCAAAAACGCCTATGCCATTTGCAGCTCAAAAACGTCTATGTGGGCATGATGCCATAGAATAACATGGACAAGCTGTACAAAAACGCTCAGAAAAGTGGCTGTAAAAACGCCAGTGGAAATGAAGCCTAAGGCCCCATAATTCCTGATGGCGGCCCTGGAGCGTACAAACGGTCAGATTTTCTGACAACAGTCTGTGATCACACAATTATCATCGGATAATTTAATTGTGTGTATGAGGCTTAACACTGCCGCACAATCCAGAGAACAAAAGGAAACTGGTTCACTGAGTATATAGTAGACTCGCCATCCAGCCAAGAATAACAATCTTTCTTCTCAGCCATGTAAAAGCAAGTTTCAAATCTCATTGGACACTGAAAATGTATGTACTGTATATGTACAGTATGTGTGTATATCTAATTGTACTAGTATGGAGATAAAATGAAGGTTCATTGCAGTGTATATTATTGGACGTCAGGAGAGCCGTGTTGGCTTAGGGAGTCTTTAGGTATAATTGGATTCTGTCTGTAGCCATAGGAAAGCCCTTTGTGAACCAAGCCATTGACTAGTGGTGTATGCATGAATGCTCTACTGCCTACAGCAGCCTTAAGGCTCGTATATATGTCCACCTGACCTGTATTAATGATATGTTTCATTGAGTTCTGTCTGTCTATCCTGAATTGCAGAAATGGCTTCATTAAAGGAGTTGTAAGGGAAACAGTTTTTTTTGCTGAAATGACTGTTTACAGGCAGGGGCGGACTGACCATTGAGTCACTTGGGCACTGCCCGAGGGCCCCATGCCACTTGGGGGCCCCATCAGAGTTGCCAGGCTCAGTAAAACCAGGGACAGTATGTAAAAATCTGTGTTTTTTTTTAGATCTGTCCCTGATATGCCCGAAACCGATATGCTTTTGATGTGAAAATCCTGAGTTTTTAGATGCCCCGCCTCTGCACTGCCTCCTGGCGTGGTGGCCATCTGTAAGCCCAGGGGCCCCATAATCTTCTATTGCCCGGGGGCCCCATGAGTTGTCAGTCCGCCCCTGTTTACAGGGTATAGAGACATAATAGTTAACTGATTCCTTTTAAAAATGATTAAAAATAGATAAAAATCAATCATATAATGTACCTTTGGTTTTCTAGTTTCGTTTTTGCATGTTTCCTGCTTCTGTGATGCACAGGAGCCACAGAGCCAATACAGGGCAGTGATGGTTTGGAAAAAACAAAACTGATTGGTGCTGAGGGGTTTTAGACACACAGGGCCAGATCCACGAAGACTTACGACGGGCGTATCAGTAGATACGCCGTCGTAAGTCCGAATCCCCGCCGTCGCAACTTTAAGCGTATTCTCAAACTGAGATACGCTTAAATGTTGCCAAGATACGGCCGGCGTAAGTCTCCTACGCCGTCGTATGTTAACTGCATATTTACGCTGGCCGCTAGGTGGCGTTTCCGTCGATTTCCGCGTCGAGTATGCAAATTAGCTAGATACGGCGATCCACGAACGTACGTCCGGCCGGCGCATTTTTTTACGTTGTTTCCGTAAGGCTTTTTTCAGCGTATAGTTACCCCTGCTATATGAGGCATATCCTATGTTAAGTATGGCCGTCGTTCCCGCATCAGAATTTGAAAATTTTACATTGTTTGCGTAAGTCGTTCGCGAATAGGGCTTTGCATAGAATGACGTTCACATCATAAGCATTGGCTTGTTGCGGGTTAATTTCGAGCATGCGCACTGGGATACCCCCACGGACAGTAAATGCGCCGTTCAGAAAAAACGTAATTTACGTCAGGTCAAGACGTATTAACATAAAACATTCCCCCATCTCATACATTTGAATTGCGCGCCTTTGCGCCGCCAAATTTGCACTACGCCGCCGTAACTTACGGCGCAAATTCTTTCAGGATACAGAAAATACGCTGTAGGTTACGTCGGCGTAGTGTATCAGAGATACGCTACGCCGGACGGAAAGAAGCGCCACGCTTCGTGGATCTGGCCCACAGTAATCACACCTCCTTGATTAGTGACCACAGAGAGAAAGCTCCCAGTACTGTGGTCATCAGGAAACAGACAACCAGGAAGTGTGGAGATCAGAGAAGAATTACAGCAACTCGAGAGCAAAAACGAACAATGAGGACATGAAACCAGCACTGCATTAGGGTAAAGGAAGCTATTAAGATAAAAAATAAAATTCTTTACAAACCCTTAAGCTCTCCTGAATTGGCATTATGTTGGCACCTAAAGTGAATCTTTGCGTTCCCATGCAGGGCAATACTACAGGTTCACTTTAGGCCTCATTCACACTTGGTGATTTGGAATCGCAGGCAGAATTGGCCCATGACTTAAAATTGCGTCACAATGGCTGCAAAATGTGCTTGGCTGACCCCAGACGAGATGCAATTTTTCCACGATTGTTTTTACATGACAGAATCACGCTGCAATCGTGGAAAACGTACCTTTAAAAATCACGAGAAGCTTTTCTCCCAATAAGGAGCAGGAGCTTATTTTAGGCAAGAAACACGCGTAGGCTTGTGCGCACTACGAATTATGGAAAGTGAGAATGGGGCCTTACTGTATCCTTCTCTGGCACTGTATACTCCTCTGTCACTCCATTCAGACACTGGGAACTCTGGATTTGTAGCTTACACAGGGCTATAGACTGATGTAATAGCAGTGATTTGTTTACATGCTCCTCCATACCTAGAAGCAGGGCCGGGGGTGGGAGGGGCAACTACTCTGGGTGCAATGGTTTACTATAGGGATGGGGGCGCCTTCATTCTGTTACAAGGCTGACAGGAGTAGTGACAGCGATTTTGACAAGCAAGTGACTCCTGGGTGTAGGATCCTCTAATTTTGCACATTATTAACGGGGGGGGGGGGGGGGACATATTTGACCTGGGCACTGGGTGACCTTGTCCTGGCACTGCCTGGAAGTAGCAGGTATTTCCTCCAGCTTCCAGCATTGAAAAAGAGGTGGTGAAGTAAGGGAAATGAGAGTAAATTTGTAAAACACTTTAAAGTGGTAGTAAACTCTGTACTACCACTTTTACCTACAGGTAAGCCTATAATAAGGCTTACCTGTAGGTATAA
The DNA here is from genome assembly GCF_905171775.1 of Rana temporaria. Taxonomy (NCBI): domain Eukaryota; kingdom Metazoa; phylum Chordata; class Amphibia; order Anura; family Ranidae; genus Rana; species Rana temporaria. Next base: position 59,078,036 of record NC_053490.1, read on the forward strand.
AGAATATCTCCTAAACCTGTACGGTTTAGGGAATATTCCCCTCACAATGATGCGAGGATGGGGTATCCTGTGTCTCCGTGCTCCCCCGCCGCACGATCGCGTCGGGCTGTGCCGGCCAGTAATTGAGGCCTTCTGCAGGCCTTTGCTTCCTTCTGTGATCTGGCACCATCTTGTGGTGGTCGTTGGCATGACAAGACAACCAGCAATGCTAATGGAGCTTCCCCTGTGTTTTCACTGCCATCTCCTTCCCTCTAATTAGAACCCCCAAACATTATATATATTTTTTATTCTAACACCCTAGAGAATAAAATGGCTGTTGTTGCAATACTTTCTGTTACACTGTATTTGCGTAGCGGTCTTACAAGCACACTTTTTTGGTAAATAATAAACTTTTTTAAATAAAAAAGACGACAGTAAAGTTAGCCCAATTTTTTTTATATTGTGAAAGATAATGTTACGCCAAGTAAATTGATACCCAACATGTCACGCTTCAAAATTGTGTCCGCTTGTGGAATGACGACACATTTTTGCCCTTTAAAATCTCCATAGGCGACGTTTAAAAAATTCTACAGGTTGCATGTTTTGAGTTACAGAGGAGGTCTAGGGCTAGAATTATTGCTCTCGCTCTAACGATCGCGGCGATACCTAACATGTTTGGTTTAAATACCGTTTACATACAGTATGCGGGCGCTACTCGCGTATGTATTCGCTTCTGCGTGCGAGCTTGGCAGGACGGGGCACGTTCCTGGCTCCTAACTTTTTTAGCTGGCTCCTAAATTCCAAGAAAATGTATCAAACCCTGGTATGTTTCTTTAACAGTACGCTCTGCTCAGATGAAAATAATTCTTAGCAGAGTCCTTTAAATAAACTAATAAGCATTTGTGAAGGAAAGGCTAGAAGACCCTGCTACGTTGTGGAGTGCGCAGAGATATTTTTATTCAAGGCTGCCCTGAGACTATTAAACACTGGCTTTTGTATCTTTAATTAGGCTGGAAAATTTCATACATCTGCGGTTTGGGAACCCCTGTCAGCCTAGTAGATTCAATCATATAGATACTAGTATCCTCAAGCCATCACACAATTGATTTTTTTGCAGGATTCTGCTCCGATTTAGCTTCAGGGACAAAAGATATGTTCATTCATTTGTCAGTCAGTTTTGCCATGCTTCATTGGGGAAAAGGCTTCGGACCGTTTTACAGAACATTTACATAATAATCTGAATAGTATTATTATCATTATTATTATTATTATTAGTGTTGTTGGTAGTCAAATTGCTGCTTTTATTATTATTAGTTATATAAAGGAAGGGAGCATTGTATGAATCAGGAGATGCGTTTTAACTTACAATTCCGAACGCGTTCGGCGTGTAAAGCACTGAACATATGGGATGGATGTTAATTGCCCAGTTTTGTTTGCATACAGAAATTTTGGTGAGCAACTAATTTATTACAAATACAGATGGCACTCATTGGTACATAGAAAAACGTGCTGTTAGCATTATGATATATAAAGAAAGGAAATACACCCAGCCAAAGGCAATGGAAAAATCACAATATTGATCAAATGTGACTATTTAATACGGTTTTATTTATTTAAAGCAAAACTCCAGCCAGAACAATAAAAAAAAAAAAATAACTAGCCTGTTTAGGGATAAAATAAGAAACCAGTTTTTGCAGCAACATTCACCTTCAATCCAGAGATCTCCCCCACAGTACTTCTTGATGGCTTGCATTGTTTTACCCACTTCCTTTGAGCTCTGGTTGTCCTGGACCCGCCCCCCAGCCTGTGATTGGACAGTGAAAGGAGAAGCAGCACAGTGAGCTTATCTCTAAAGCCCCGTGCACGCGGACGTTTTTCTTGGCAAGAAAACTGCTGGCAGAGCTTTTGGCCAAGAAAACCGGTCGTGTGTATTGCCTCATACACACGACCTAGAATCTCGTCGTAAAAGAAACATAGTTTTCTTGTCAAGCATGACGAGAATCTTGTCAAGCTTTCCTTGCATACACACTATTAAGACAAAATCTCGTCATTCTCAAACGCCGTGACATACAACACGTACGACGGCACTATAAGGGTGATTCCACTGGCGCCACCCTTGGGGCTGCTTTTGCTAATTTTGTGTTACCGCATGTTAGTAAAAGTTTGGTGAGAGACGATTCGCGCTTTTCAGTCTGTTACAGCGTGACGAATTACGAACGCTACTTTTACCGAAGGTGCGCTCCCATCTCATACTTTATTCTGAGCATGCGCAGGTTTCTAAGCAAACGCACAAACGTGTTTCTCGTCGTAAACCAGCCCGATGAGAAACACGACGAGGAAATTGAGACTCCCGGCGAGAAAAAAGAGACCCCACAACAGTTTTCTCGACGAAAAACATACACGACCGTTTTCTCGGCGAAAAAGCTCTGCCAGCATTTTTCTTGATGGTTTTTGCCGAGGAAAACGGTCGTGTGTACGAGGCATATATTTTCTCGTTGAGAAAACTGCCGGGAATCTCAACGAGAAAAATAGAGAACCTGCTCTCTATTTCCACACCGTTTTCTCGTCGGGAAACAGGCTGACGAGAATGATGCCATCTCTGGGAGTTTTTCATTCAGCCTTCAGAGGTACGTAAATGGCATATACCATTTTGTAAAAGTGAATGAACCCTTTAAAGTGGAGGTCCACCCACATTGTTTTTTTTAAAAGCCAGCAGCTACAAATACTGCAGCTGCTGACTTTTAATATATGGAGCAATTGCTCGTCTCTCGGCTGCCCCCGCCGCCATCCTCGGTGAGGGAATCGGGAAGTGAAGCGTTGTGGCTTCACTGCCCAGTTACCTACTGCGCATGCGCGAATCACGCGGCGCATCTGCACTGGTCCCCGCTGTCTCCTGGGAGCCGTGTGTTTCCCAGAAGACAGCGGGGGGTGACGGGAAGGGGCAGCAGTCTATTCCCGAGAGTGGGTGCAAATACCTGTATTATACAGGTATCTGCACCCCCCTGAAAGGTGCCAAATGTGACACCGGAGGGGGAGAGGGTTCCGAAAAGCGGAGGTTTTACTTTTTGCTAGGACCTCCGCTTTAAGGACTAGATGCTGTCATGTTGTAGTGAGTCCTGATGTCCGCTCTAACACAGTTCTTACAGCAGGAATAGTCATAGCAGACAAAGGGGGAGGGGGGCCTCTTGTGTGCTGTAAGGAGACAGCATACCGAGTCACCTTGCACCCGTCCTTCCCATGGATTCAGCGCTGTGCTATTACTGAGAAGACAATGTAAACAGCCATGACGCTCTCATGACGCTACCTGCTATGGTAAAAGCACAGCTCCCCACCTAATTTGCTCTCCATGTCACACACATAGTACAGTCACAGCCATTAGGCCTCAGGAGCTGCTAAACCATAAGATTCATCCATTATTGAACTTGCATGCCCTCCCCCCTTTCCGAGGCATACATTGGTGGGCACCTATCTGCCTAAGCAGCCAGGTATATAAAGCCAGTCAAAGATTAGGGAGAACTACCTTAGGTGTGCCTCTGAGCTATAGAAAGATCAGACCCATTGCCTAAAATCTCCCAGTTCTCATTTTTTAGGGTGCCCACAACCATTCTGGGGCTATGCGACATCATTGCACAATCTGACCTCCTTCAGGCGTCGCTCTTGCCTGCCTTCCCTCTGGGTTTGGCCAGTTTCCATGTATGTTTTTATTAGGAGTTGTGCAGTCAATAGTAAGCGTAAGCCCGCCTAATTCAAATTTGGATCAGGGGGGCATGTTTTATGTAGAACGACTGTGACCCGACGTGATTGACGTTTTTGCGGAACGGCGCATGCGCCGTCCGTGGAATTTACCAGTGTGCATTGCTCCAAAGTACGCCTCAAGGACGTCATTGGTTTCGACGTCGACGTAAATGACGTCCAGCCCCATTCACGGACGACTTACTCAAACGATGTAACTTTTTCAAATTTCGACACGGGAACGACGGCCATACTTAACATTGGTACGCCGCACTTATGCCTCATATAGCAGGGGCAACTATACGCCGCGAAAAGCCTAACGTAAACGTTGTAACTTTACTGCGTCGGTCGCGCGTACGTTCGGGAATTCACGTATCTAGCTAATTTACATACTCAATGCGGAATTCGACAGATCAGACAGTTTTGACACTTTTTTGGAACCATTGACATTTATACAGCAATCAGAGCTAAAAATAGCCACTGATTACTGTATAAATGTCATTGTCAGGGAAGGGGTTAACACTAGGGGGCGATCAAGGGGTTAAAAGTGTGTGGAACAGGTGAAAAACCCTGAGGTTTTAGAAGCACATTAATGTATGGGGGGCTTTACTTTCAGTAACTTCAGTACTTTCAGTATTAGAAAGTAGCAGTTTCAGCAGACACAGTTCAGCACCATGGACAGCTACTTTGCTCCATTTGATGGGAAAGTCTCAAGTCTCAAGTTTTTTTTACCTTAGGCCTCGTACACACGACAGAGATTCTCGGCAGAATTCGCCGAGAAACTCGGTCAAAACCCGGATTCTGCCGAGAATCTCTGTCGTCTGTACAGTTTTGGCTCGATGGAGCCGCCGAGGAGCTCGACGAGAAAATAGAGAACATGTTCTCTATTTTCTCGTTGGCCGCGTTGTTCTATAGGAGAAGGCGGCCCGCCGAGCTCTTCGGCGGCTTCATCCCAAAACGAGACGAGGAACTCGCCGTGCCAAGCACGTCGAGTTTCTCTGTCGTGTGTACGAGGCCTTAGAGCAGAACATCGGTCATTTTTTCAACTTTCCATCTATTAAATCCTCTGCTCTTGTTTTAACTTTGGATAGTTTGGATAGTAATTTTTTCTGCCAGTAAATACTTCCTTCCTGCCAGTAAATACTTCCTGATTCTTGTCTGGTAAAAAGCCTAGGCTTATGACATCATCCCCAAGAAGTGAGGGAGTCATAAAAGGGCAAATGAGCGCTGCAGAGATGGAGGTGTGCCACTGTTTAAATCCACAAGGCTGCACCTTCAGCTGCCCACAGTTAAAATGGTTGCAGCCAGAGTCGTATGTACTGCGCATGCTCCGTCGGGTAAATTACCCGATGTGCATTGCGCTAAATGACGTCGCACGGACGCCATTTGTTTAGAGGTTAACGTAAATGGCGTCCAGCGCCATTCACGGAAGACTTACGCAAACAACGTTGTTTTTTAAATTTCGACGCGGGAACGACGGCCATACTTAATATGGCTTAGAACACCTAGGGCTCAGCCCTAATTTTACGCGGCGTAACTCGACGGAAACAACGTAAAGTTAGATCGACGGGCAGCGCGGATGTTCGGGAATCGCCATAAGTATTCATTTGCATATTCTACGCCGACCGCAAGGGCCTCGCCACCTAGCGGCCGGCCTAGAATTGCATCCTTAAGATCCGACAGTGTAATTCAATTACACCTGTCGGATCTTAGGGCTAGCTATGCGTAACTGATTCTATGAATCAGTCGCATAGTTAGGACGGGCGGATCACAGAGATACGACGGCGTATCAGGAGATACGCCGTCGTATCTCTTTTGTGAATTTGGCCCAGAATAACAGTATATATACGGTAGATATTCAACATGCAATCCTTAAAGTGGTTGTATAGGGAAATGTTTTACTATTACCTACAGGTAAGCCTATAATAAGGCTTACCTGTAGGTATAAAGAATATCTCCTAAACCTGTACGGTTTAGGAGATATTCCCCCCGCAATGCGCCGCTCATTGCAGCGGTGCATGCGCAGCAGGGATCCTCGGCTAAAGGGCCGGCAGCCGCCGGACCTTGCCGGAATGAAATCTCCTGCGCGCATGCAGTGCATGCTAGCTCATTATGGCTTTCTTTTGCCTTACAGGTGTAAAAAAAAGAAATGCGGCTATACAACCGCTTTAACCGCTTGCCGACCAGCGTACAATGATATACGTCAGCACAATGGCCCGGCTGCGCAAATGGGCTTACAGCTATGTCCCCTTTAAATCACAGCTTAGTGGGCATGCTACATATCGGCCTAAACTGAAGAAAAATAAATGTTTTTTTTTATGTATTTTTTGGGGATATTTATTATAGAAAAAAGTTAAAAATATTGCTTTTTTTTCAAAATTGTCGCTCTTTTTTTTTTTTTGTTTATAGCGCAAAAAATAAAAACTGCAGAGATGATCAAATACCACCAAAAGAAAGCTCTATCTGTGGGAAAAAAAGAATGTCAATTTTGTTTGGGTGGAGTGTCGGACGACAATTGTCAGTTAAAGCGACGCAGTGCCGTATCGCAAAACGTGCTCTGGTCAGGAAGGGAGTAAATTGTCTCGGGGGTTGAAGACCGCCTACCGCATATATACTGCGGCAGGGCGGCTCTATTGCGCAAAATCACGTACCTGTACGACATTTCGTGCAATAGATACTGGGGGTGCGCGTCCATTGGACAGAGGGGGAGCCAGTCAGCGTGTCCGGCAGACCCGATGTCCGTCGGCCACCCGCGATCGTTCCACAGAGACGCTGTTCTGTTAAGGGAGGACACAGAGATCTTCTGTTCCTGCGAAGCAGGAACAAGGATCTGTGTTCCCCCAGTCAGTCCATCCCCTAAACAGTAAGCAAGCACCTCCTAGGGCAGGGATCCTGAAACCACGGCCCTCCAGCTGTTGTAAAACTACACATTCCATGAGGCATTGTAACACACTAACATTCACAGACATGACTAGGTATGATGGGAATTGTAGATCCTGAACAACTGGAGGGCTGTAGTTTGAAGACCCATGTCCTAGGGACACAGGGAATCCGATTTGTCCACCGCAATGTCGCAGTCCCGCTAAAAATCGCTGATCGATGCCATTACTAGTAAAAAAAAAATGGCATAAAAATATCTCATAGTTTGTAACCGCTATAACTTTTGCGCAAACCAATCAATATACACTTATTGGGATTTCAGGCATTTTAGCGCTAAAAATAGCGCCTGAAAAGCACCTCTACATCGCCTCTCAAGCGTCCCCAGTGTGAAAGCCCAAGTGATTTCACACTGAGTCGATGTGCTTGCGCGACAGGAAAAAAAGTCCTGCAAGCAGCATCTTTGGGGCGGTGTACAGCGGTCTTAAACCGCCCCTATCCATTGGGCAGCATTTCTAAAGCGCCGCAACATGGGCGGTTTTAACCATTTTTTCGGCTTCCCTTAGGGGTTAAAAGTGCCCCGCTAACAGCTGAAAAGCGCCACCACTAGTTACCTCTAACGGACTTGCTGCTCCAGTGTGAAAGCAGCCTAAATTAATGAAGAAATTCGATTTATTTTATTTCTTTGGATATGTTTTATAGCAGAGGGTAAAAAAACGCAGTAAACCTCAGAGGTGATCAGATACCACCAAAAGAAAGCACTTTCCTGACGCATTCATGGCAGCACACACACTGGGTTGTGACTCCGCCTCCACAACCTGACAGGATTGGTTAGCTATAAATTTGAAGGGGAGACGCCCTGCACCATTCTCTTTTTTATCCTCACCTGACGGATTGGACGGACACGCAAGTAATGCCTCTTACCGCACATCGCCCCAGCAGGTTCATGCCTCTCCTGTTTGGAAGTCCCTCCTGTACAGTCTCTAAATGAGCTTTATGGTGGGAACCCCGCTCTGGTGGTCTCAGGGGCTCATGGAAATATCTGGCACATTTGTAGCAAGCTTTAAAGAAGCTTCAATTCTCGCAGTGACCCCCACTTTCCTCCTCTTCCTCTCCATTATGTACTGTCATGAATGTATTGTTTTCTAAAGCATTTACCATCAATTCATATTGCGGCAGTGTGCTATGGCACCCCCATACTGTCTGGGTCACCCCCACTATGTTTACTTCTGCCATGCAGTGTCTGTATTTATATCTGGTACCTTTTTGCATCAGCTCTCGCCGAGCCTTGTAAAGCATTTTCCATCAAGGTTATTTATATTGGTATCTTTGTGTTGGATCAGCTCTCTCGGCGGTGTGCTGTGGCACCCCCATTCTGTCTGGGTCACAACCACTTATGTTTACTTCTGCCATACAGTGTTTGTTTTTATATACGGTACCTTTTTGCATCAGCTCTCGCTGAGTCTTGTGGTTCCTCTGGCACCCCCATATTGTGTCATCACCACCGCGTCCTCCACGCCGGTCTGCGCATGCGCGCAGCACAACGATGACGCCGCCTGTCCCCTCTGCCCTCTTCCAAGATGGCGCCGGACGAGCGGGACGCTTCCGCGCATGCGCGAACGCGTCATCCGCGCCGCGACGGCAGCGGTAAATAAATAAAATAAAAATAAAAAAATAAAAACGTAGTCCTACGGCGGTGACTGGAAGCTGTCGTTTTGCTGCTCTGCCTTGCCAGAGTGAAGAATAGTAAAGGTTGGTACACCGATGTCCCAGCCCAGCTGGAAATGTATTTTACAGCCTAAATAAATAAATGGAAGTTTAAATGTATGAAGGGGAAAATATATATATATAATTAATTATTAAAAAAAAAAAAAAAAAAGAATAATAAAAAATATAACTTTCTAATACTTAATGAATAAATAAAATTCATTGGGGGGGGGGGGGGACATATTTAACGTCTCGTCCTTTCTCTCCTTTCCCTATTTTTTATTTTTTATGGGCTGTCTCTTCTATCTTCTCATGGGGGTCACTGCCCTCGCAGACCACCATTAACTACTAGGTATAGAGGCCGTCCAGTAGGTGGTAAGTAGAGAAGAGACAAAAGAGAGCCTGACCACCAACGCTACTTTTTGGTAGCCCCATCGGGTCACAAGACGCAAGTTCACGGCAAACGGGATCAAGCCATGCTTCCGGCAGGTCACGCAGAAGTCGCTCAAGGTCGCCTCTCGCTATCATCACTCATAGCATAGCCGTTCGCGTCACAGCTGCTCCCGTCATAGTCGGTTTCACCGCAGACGATCACCTTCATCCCACCATGAACGGAGCTATTATACCCGCCCCATGGCAAACGCTTGCTGAGTATGCGGGGCTCCAGTCTTGCCAGATAATCGGCTTACCGCCTTTGCTTCAACAAAGCAACCAAGGAGAAGGAATGGGATGCCAGAGGGGCTTCACCGGCCATTACGCTCAGGCTTCAGAGACCCTCTCGGAGATAGAGGGGCGCCAGCCGGCGTCCAGCTCCCTCTTCTGTCATAACGCGCCCACGGCCGATTCATTTTTAATGCAACTCGCTAGGCACATTATCCTACCGATTGAGGATGCAGTTACCTTCCGGGACGTACTCGGTCGTAAAATCGATCTAGAGCTGAGGGAAGCTTACTCCACAGCAGGAGGTGTTTGTAGGCCGGCTATCACCACGGCTGTAGTAGCTAAAGCCATCACTACAGGGGCGGCTAACGTTGAGAAGTCCATTCCAGAAGGGGCCAACCAGGAGAAAGTAATTTTTTCCCTGCAGAAAATAAAGTTGGCAGGTGACTTCATGACAGGAGCCTCAGTCGGGACGCAGCATCAGGATCGAACTGGTGCAAATTCCATATGTCGGCTCAGATCTTTTGGCGCAAAGCTGGGCTCAGCCATCTCCAAGTACCAGAGGAACATTTGGGCTAATTCCCTCCGATAGGAGACCGAAGCCCCAGAGGGGCCCCGTTTACAGGTGTAATCTTCCTGACAAGTACAGGGATGTAGGATCCTACCGTCCCGACAGAAAGCTCTAGAGGGACCGGAGGAATACTCGACCCTCCTTCTCGAGGGTACAGAAAGCCAAGGCCATCACATCTGGGGAACAGCAGAAGTCCCTTTGAGGGTTCGCCCACCCACCTAATCAGGTGGGCGCCAGGCTCAAGGGATTCGTTCAAATATGATCAAGTCATATAATAGACCCATGGACACTGTCCACTACCAAGACCGGTCACAGACGGAGGTTCAGGGGCACATTGCCGGAGAACACATTCCAGCCTACCAGAGTACCGTCTTCCCCAGACAAAAGAAGGTTACCTCTACAATATGTAACAGAACTGTCACAAAGGGGCAATAATAGAAGTACCTCCGCACCAAAGGGGAGGGAGTTTTATTCCTCCTTATTTAAAAAAAAAAAAAAAAAGGAAACAGGGGACCTGCGTCCAGTCCTGGACCTAGGTAGGCTCAACAAGAAGATCAAAATGGAAGGTGGAAAGCCTTCACATCCCGATTCATCCCGCCTTCCAGGAGTTCCTTTGGTTCTCTATTAATCAGTCTCATTTCCATTTTCGGTGCCTCCCATTCGGCATCTCCTCGGCACTCAGAACATTCCCCAAAGTTCTCTTACCCCTGATTGCACTTCTCAGGGAGAAGTGGTTGCGGGTGCATCATTATTTGGATGACATCCTGCTCCTGGCGGAAAATCAAGGGACACTGACTAAGTCATCATCGGAAGATATTGCTCACGGTCCTGCAAGACTGCGGTTGGCTAGTCAACTTGGAAAGAAAAGGGGGGCAGTCCCCAGCCCAGCGTAAACCATGGTTTTCTAGGAGCAGAATTGACTACCAGGCTGAACCAGGTACAATTCCCTCAAGAGAGGCTGAAGCCCTTAGGACAGAAGATGCAGAATCTGCTATCATCCAGACGCCTACAGGCCAGAACCTTCCTCAGTATTTTGGGGTCCATGTCTGTGACCATACCCGTAGTACAGTGGTCCCATTGGCATGCGGGTCTTACAAGACTCCTTTTTAAGGCAGTGGAGTGAAACGTCAATGCTCCAGACCATTCACATTAAAAGCAATCAGTGTGGCAGCGGACGCATCCGGCCAACCTCGGAATGTTCAGACCGATAGTTCCCCCAAGTCCAGAAGCAGCAGCATCGGATGCCAGCCAGCAGGAATGGAGAGCACATTATCCGGACCAGGTAGCTCAAGGCCAGTGGCACTTTCGAACCCAGGACATAGGGTCAAATATTTTAGAGCTCAGGGCAGCCTCTCAAGTCCTCAGGACCTTTGCGACTCTTCTAAGAGGAGAGGAGTGCCCTTATCAGGATGGACAACAAGGTGACGGTGCCATATATCTAGAGACAGGGAGGCACCAGGAGTCGGACGCTTCTGGAGGAAGTTCGCCCCATGTTGTAGTGGGCACAAGTGCACCTGCTAGATCTGAGGGCAGTGTATGTCTCGGCAGCACAGAATTTGTTGGCCGACTACCTAAGCTGAGAGACACTTTAAGCATTGAGTGGTCCCTGAACCAACAGGTACTCTCCATCATTATGAAAGTTGGAGTACCAGAAATCGACCTAGCGACCGTGCCGGAAGACTTCAACTGCCGGGGGTTCCTGTCCAGAGCCCACTTTCCACTAGTGGAAGGAGCAGAATGCCTAGTCCACCCATGGAACTTCGAGCTGGGGTACATTTTCCCTCCAGCTCCTCTAATCACGAGACCCCTGTCCCGACTTCGGAGGTCCTCAGCAATAGTTTTGCAGTAATTCCGTTCCGGCCAAGGAGGCCATGGGTTACGACCCTGCTACAACTCAGTACGCAGCCGCCAATTCATCTTCCAGTAACCAGGGATCTCCTATATCAAGGGCAATTCCTCCATCTAGTCCAGAGAAGCTGCATCTGACAGCCTGGAAGTTGAGGAGGATAGGTTAAGGGGGCAAGGATGCTCTCGGGGAATAAGATCGGCCCTAATGCAAGCTCAAGAGAACTCCACTAATGTCACCTACACTAGGATCGGGGAGAGGTTTGTGTCGTTGTCGCAGGAAGAGATTGGAATCCTATCTCACAGAACCATCTCAGATTCTTGAATTTCTCCAGTCAGGACTTAACAAGGGCTGAGCTCGGGTACCCTGAGGGTGCAATTATCCGCCCGTTCAGCCAAAACGGGTGCTAGTTGGGTTCTTCATCCTCTGGTCACTCAATTCCTCAGAGCCTACATAAAGATCAGGCACCTGAGAGGACAGTCTTTCCAACATTGGACCTACCAGAGGTACTCGAGGCCCTGTCCAATCCACCCTTTTCCGTTCAACTTAATCTCACTGTGGAACCCGACTCTGAAGATGGCTTTCCTTACCTCAGCTAAAGGGGTGTCGGAGAATCAAACCCTTCGGCTACGGATCCCTATTTTAATGTTCTTCCTGGCAGAGTGGTACTGAAGCCTTCAGACCAATTTAGTCCAGAGGTAGCTTCCTCCTTTCTTCATATCCAGGACATCGTTCTTCCATCTTTTTCTAATGGGAGGGGTGAGACCCATGCCTTGAATGTCAAGTCTACCATCTCCAGGTACCTCACAGCTACATCTCACCTGAGGAGGAAGGATTCTCTCCTGATTATCCCACACGGGAACAGACTAGGTCAGGCAGCTACCTCCCATACCATTTCCTCTGGCTTAGTTAAAGCTATCAGGGAGACCTATTCCATCCAGAAACTTACGGCTCCGGAGGGCATTAGGGCTCATTCGATAGAGGCAGTGGCCACTTCATGGGCAGCATATTGCGGATTTCACCAAAGACCATATGCAGAGCAACAACTTGGTCTTCCCGACACACCTTCATTTTTCACTACAGAGTGAATTCTGCTCACCTGGATACTGCCGACTTCGGCAGATCTGTTGTTGGAACCAATTTCTCAGCGCTATAAAGAATAAATATTACTGTTTTCTTGCACCCTCCCGACTGGCGAGTTATTTCCCAGTGTGTGTGCTGCCATGAATGCGTCAGGAAAACGGAAAATTGTATACTCACCTTTCCGTAATTTTCCTTTCCTGACGCATCTTCATGGCAGCACACAGATGCCCACCCAACTGTTTTGTTTAGTGATGATATATACAGAGAATGATGCAGGGCGTCTCCCCTTCAAATTTATAGCTAACCAATCCTGTCAGGTTGTGGAGGCGGAGTCACAACCCAGTGTGTGTGCTGCCATGAAGATGCGTCAGGAAAGGAAAATTACGGAAAGGTGAGTATACAATTTTCCGTTATTTGTGGGAAAAAAGGGACATGCATTTTATTTGGGTACAGCGTCACACGACCACGCAATTGTCAGTTAAAATAACGCTGTACTGTATTGCAAAAAAATGGCCTGGTCATTAAGGGGGTAAAACATTCTCGGGGCTGAAGTGGTTAGAATCTGCCTATAGGTTATCAGTTTAGCGTTATGAAGGAGGTCTGGTGCTAGAATTTTTCTCTCAATCCAGCGTACGCAGCGATATTTAACATGTCTATCACAATCAATGTTTTCAGGCGTAGGCATCCGGCGCATTGCGTTTACGTCTGCGGTGCTGGCATCTTCTCGACGGCTTCTTACAGATGCTGGTCTTTAGCCAACTTGATTGGCCAGAAGGATGTCACTTCCATGCATTTGCAGGGGCGCAATCATCCTGACACACATGCACTGTGCAAGAATGTAAACTGAGATGCGCATGCGTGCAGGATAGGTAGGTTTATTTTACTATAAAAGAGAGGCAATCAGAGCAAACAGATAAAAAATTATTGTAAAGGTTTGTTTTTATTTTCTAAATAGGTTCCTTTAAGCTAGTGCATTGTTGGTTCACTTACCTTTTCCTTCGATTTCCCTTCTAAAAAAAACGTTGGGCCAGATTCTCAAAAGAGTTACGACGGTGTATCTCAGGAAACACTGTTGTATCTCTGTTTTTGGCCCCGGGTATCTATGCGTCTAATTCCTAGAATCATTTTCGCATAGATACGGCCAAGATCCGACAGGTGTAAGTCACTTACACCGTCGGATCTTAGATGTAATGTGACGCCGGCCACTAGGTGGCGTTTACGTTCAGTTCTCATTTGACTATGCAAATGAGCCTGATACGCCGATTCCCGAACGGATTAGTGTCGCGTAGTCGTCGCGTACGTCGTTTCTGTAAGCGTAAGGTTACCCCTGCTATATGAGGGGTAACCTTACGCCAGTCCGCCGTATGCCATGTTAAGTAAGGTCCGCGTCCTCTTTTTCCGTCGGTAACGTCGTTTTACTAAGTCGTTCTTGAATACGACTTTACGTCAATGACGCTTACGTCGGCGTCATTGACGTTTTCCGTCGTGAGCTGGAGCATGCGCACTGGACTATTTTTCAGCCCGGCCCATGCGCAGTTCAATCGGCACGGGGGCGCACTTAATTTGAATACAAGCCGCCCCCTTTGAATTACGCGGCCATACGCCGGGCCATTTACACTACGCCGCCGCAAATTACGGAGCAAGTGTTTGGAGAATACGGCACTTGCTCCAGTAAGTTGCGGTGGCGTAGTGTAAATGGCTTACACTACGCCAACGCCGATTCTATGAGAATCTGGCCCGTTGTCTTTGTTTTCTTTGTCTGAATTTCTCACTTCCTGTTCCTCCTCAGTAAGCTGTTCTGGCTGACTAACCCCCAGCCAGATGATGGGGGCAAGCTTAGGGAAATTGAAGGAAAAGGTAAGTGAACCAACAATGCACTAGCTTAAGGGGATTGTAAAGGTTTGTTTTTTATTTTCTAAATAGGTTCCTTTAAGCTAGTGCATTGTTGGTTCACTTACCTTTTCCTTTGATTTCCCTTCTAAATGTTTTTTTCTTTGTTTTCTTTGTCTGAATTTCTCACTTCCTGTTTCTCCTCAGTAAGCTGTTCAATAAGCTGTTCTGGCTGACTATCCACCGCTCAGATGATGGTGGAAAGCTTACTTAGGAGAAACAGGAAGTGAGAAATTCAGACAAAGAAAAAAAACATATACAAGGGAAATTGAAGGAAAAGGTAAGTGAACCAACAAGGCACTAGCTTAAAGGAACCTATTTAGAACATGAAAAAAACAAACCTTTACAACCCCTTTAACGCAATGCACTCTGCCATGTAAAAAATGCGGCATGTTAACGCATCAGTAAGCCCTGCATTGAGGTGAACATTTGAATGGAGACTTGGCTGTTCTGATTTTTTTTCTTTTTAATGTAACTTTCTAATGACCTGAGAATTAAATTAACAGCACAGCTGGAAGGAGCAAATCTTGAGTAGTTAGCAATACTTCCTGACGGGATCGAAATCTCAGCTGTAAGAATTAGGGAGCAGAACAATTTACGAGCAGGAAATCAGAGACAGGACAATTGACGTGTAATGAGGAGAGTTTGAGAGGAGACCTTCCTGTTCTTTGGACCCAAATTAATCCTATTCAGAAACCGACGTCATGGAGACAAGACAGTGCCAGTGACTCACAGTACAGTATGTACTGCATTACTGTCAATTACTGGCTTTGTCTCCAGACAGGTGAACTTCCCCACCGAGCCGTCCCTGTAATTGTTAGTCCAAAATATTGTACTTGTGCAGCTCGGAGTTTTACTTCTGAAAGTCCTAAAGAGGCCCTGTCACAGCCTACCCATGAATCCAATCACTGGCTGAGCTGCTATCACTATGCACAGGGGCCATTTGGGCACTGCCCGAGGGCCCCGTGCCACTAGGGGGCCCCATCAGGGTTGCCAGCCTCAGTGAAACCAGGGACAGAATGTAGAATGTCGTTTTTTTTATTTTTTATTCCAAGATTTTAGCTGCCCCGCCTCTCCAGTACCTTTTCAGTGTGTGTGTATTCTGTGTGTATGTATACTGTGTGTGTATATTGTGTGTCTGTGTGTGTGTGTATACTGTGTGTGTATACTGTGTGTGTGTATATTGTGTGTCTGTGTGTGTATATTGTGTGTCTGTGTGTGTGTATACTGTGTGTGTATATTGTGTGTCTGTGTGTGTATACTGTGTATGTATATTGTGTGTCTGTGTGTGTATATTGTGTGTCTGTGTATACTGTGTGTGTATACTGTGTGTGTGTATATTGTGTGTCTGTGTGTGTATATTGTGTGTCTGTGTGTGTGTATACTGTGTGTGTATATTGTGTGTCTGTGTGTGTATACTGTGTATGTATATTGTGTGTCTGTGTGTGTATATTGTGTGTCTGTGTGTGTGTGTATACTGTGTGTGTATACTGTGTGTATATTGTGTGTCTGTGTGTGTATACTGTGTATGTATATTGTGTGTCTGTGTGTGTATATTGTGTGTCTGTGTGTGTGTATACTGTGTGTGTATATTGTGTGTCTGTGTGTATACTGTGTATGTATATTGTGTGTCTGTGTGTGTATATTGTGTGTCTGTGTGTGTATACTGTGTGTGTATATTGTGTGTCTGTGTGTGTATACTGTATGTGTATACTGTGTGTCTGTGTGTGTGTGTGTGTATACTGTGTGTGTATATTGTGTGTCTGTGTATACTGTGTGTGTCTGTGTGTGTGTGTATATACTGTGTATGTATACTGTATGTGTGTATACTGTGTGGCCCCATAATCACCTATTGCCTGGGGGCCCCATAATCTCCAATTGCCCGGGGGCCCCATAATCTCCAATTGCCCGGGGGCCCCGTAATCTCATAGTGCCGGGGGCCTCATGAGTTGTCAGTCTGCCCCTGACTATGCAGGTTGCTGTTTCTCTGTGAAAAGTCTGAATGGTTACTGAATTCATATTTGTTTTCATTTTACTTTAACCACTTCATTACTGGGCACTTAAACCCCCTTCGTGCCCAGACCAATTTTCAGCTTTCAGCGCTGACGCATTTTGAATGACAATTGCGCGGCCATACAACACTGTACCCAAATTATATTTTTATCATTTTTTTCCCACAAATAGAGCTTTCTTTTGGTGGTATTTGATCATCTCTGCGATTTTTTTTTTTTTTTGCGCTATAAGCAAAAAAAGACAGAAAATTTTGAAAAAAAAACACAATATTTTTTACTTTTTGTTATAATAATATCCCAATTTTTTTTACAAAAAATAAAAATTTCCCTCGGTTTAGGCCGATACGTATTCTTCTACATATTTTTGTTAAAAAAAAAATCGCAATAAGCGTATATTGATTGGTTTGCGCAAAAGTTATAGCGCCTACAAAATAGGGGATAGATTTATGATTTTTTTATATTTTTTTTACTAGTAATGGCGGCAATCAGCGTTTTTTTTTTGTCAGGCCTGCGATATTGCGGCAGACGTATCGGACATTTTTGACACAATTTTGGGACCATTCACATTTATACAGCGATCAGTGCTATAAAAATGCACTAATTGCTGTATAAATGTGACTGGCAGTGAAGGGGTTAACGCTAAGGTCCAGGGTACAGAGTTACGGTAGCTTTGGGGGGCCTTATTATCGGGATGGCTTATGTTCGGGGGGATGCCTTATATTTCAGCGAGAGACAAAACTGTAAGGCCCGGTACACACGGGCAAACATGTACGATGAAACCGGTCCGTCGGACCGTTTTCACCGTACATGTCTGCCAGAGGCTGTACTAACCATCGTACAGAAGTCCGCGCGTAAACAATACGCGGGGCGTGTCCACGTCGTCGCCGCGACGTGGGCGGCCCTGCCATTTAAAGGCTTCTACGCATGCGTCGAAGTCATTCGACGCATGCGAGGGACGGCGGGCGCTCGGACATGTACGGTAGGTCTGTACTGACGACCGTACATGTCCGAGCGGGCAGGATTCCAGCGGACGGTTTTAAAACACGTCCAGGAATATTTGTCTGCTGGGAAAAGGCCCGGCGGGCAAATGTTTGCTGGAATTCGGCCCGCTCGCGCCTACACACGACCGAACATGTATGCTGAAACTGGTCCGCGGACCAGTTTCAGCATACATGTTTGGTCATGTGTACGGGGCCTTAGTAGGTCTTATTTTCGAGGGATGTCTTACTTTCGGGGGAAACACAGTAGCAATAAGTATTTGCCTTATCGGGCTTGGAAAAGATAAATTCTGATTGGTCGGTATGGGTACTGTACTTTTCGCTATGCTTCCTTTCACCATGAACTCTGCAAGCTTTCATTCTGTCTTTATCACAGGAAGATTACGTTAGGATCATGTTATGTGGCCAGTGTAGAATAAAAGGTATTTAGTGGAGATCATTTTTTTTTTCCTCATAAACTAAATAAGCGACTGACCTACTTTCATATAGAAAACATGAAAACAATTATCATAGGTAGGAGAGAGAAAAGAAAATCTCATTATAAGTTCGGATCATTTGTGCAAACCGTATCTGGCAGGATGGAGGAATTACCATAGAAACATCAGACATTATTTGCTGATGTTACTATGGAAATGTGTTCCTCCTGCCAGAGCCATGGAGTGAAGGACAGCATACTGTGTGATCACAGATGTCTGAAGGCATTTAATCATTGTGCCTTCATCCTAAAGATCATATGATCTCTGACAGTATACAGTGCCTTGAAAAAGTATTCATACCCCTTGAAATGTTCCACATTTTCTCATGCTACAACCAAAAACGTAAATGTATGTTATTGGGATTTTATGTGATAGACCAACACAAAGTGGCACATAATTGTGAAGTGGAAGGAAAATTATAAATGGTTTTCAACATTTTTTACAAATAAATATGTGAAAAGTGTGGTATGCATTTGTATTCAGCCCCCTTTTCTCTGATACCCCTAACTAAAATCTAGTGGAACCAATTGTCTTCAGGAGTCACCTAATTAGTAAATAAAGTCCACCTGTGTTTAATTTAATCTCAGTATAAATACAGATGTTCTGTAAAGCCCTCAGAGGTTTGTTAGAGAACCTTCGTGAACAAACAGCATTGTAAAGGCCAAGGAACACACCAGACAGGTCAGGGATAAAGTTGTGGAGAAGTTTAAAGCAGGGTTAGGTTATAAAAAAAAATACCCAACATCTCACGAAGCACTGTTCAATCCATAATCTGAAAATAGAAAGAGTATGGCACAACTGCAAACCTACCAAGACATGGCCGTCCACCTAAACTGACAGGCCGGGCAAGGAGAGCATTCATTAGAGAAGCAGCCAAGAGGCCCATGGTAACTCTGGAGGAGCTGCAGAGATCCACAGCTCAGGTGCGAGAATCTGTCCACAGGACAACTATTAGTCGTGCACTCAACAAATCTGGCCTTTATGGAAGAGTGGCAAGAAAAAAGCTATTATTGAGAGAAAGCCATAAAAAGTCCCATTTACAGTTTGTGAGAAGCCATGTGGGGGACACAGCAAACATGTGGAAGAAGATGCTCTGGTCAGATGAGACCAAAATTTCACTTTTTGGCCTAAAAGCAAAACGCTGTGCAGCAGAAAATGAACACTGCACATCACCCTGAACACACAATCCCCACCGTGAAACATGGTGGTGGCAGCATCATGTTGTGGGGATGCTTTTGGTCTGGAGTTGATGGGAAGATGGATGGAGCCAAATACAGGGCAATCTTAGAAGAAAACCCGTTAGAGTCTGCAAAAGACTTGAGACTGGGGTGGAGATTCACTTTCCAGCAGGACAATGACCCTAAACATACAGCCAGAGCTACATAAAAATGGTTTAGATCAAAGCATATGCATGTGAATGGAATGGCCCAGTCAAAGTCTAGACCTAAATCCAATTGAGAATCTGTGACAAGACTTGAAAATTGCTGTTCACAGACGCTCTCCATCCAATCTGACAGAGCTTGAGATATATTGCAAAGAAGAATGGGCAAAAATGTCACTCTCTAGATGTGCAAAGCTGGTAGAGATTTCCCAAAAAGACTTGCAGCTGTAATTGCAGTGAAAGGTGGTTCTACAAAGTATTGATGGGGCTGAATACAAATGCACACCACACTTTTCACATATTTATTCGTAAAAAAAAAATTGAAAACCATTTTCCTTCCACTTCACAATTATGTGCCACTTTGTGTTGGTCTATCACAGGGGTAGTGAATTAAAATTCACGGGGGTCCGGACGGAAAAAAATTCTTCCAGCGGAGGTCCGAATGTCATATTGGTGCTATGACGCCACATGATATCCTGCACTTCACAGCGCCCCCCCACCACACATATGCACACACCTTTAAGACCCACACACCATTGAAATCGACTTAAAAATCGCAAAATACATTTCTTTCATTTTTATGCAGCACAGATCAGTTGCGGTGCATAGAAACAAAATGCATTTTGTACCACACTGCTCAGCACGCAGGGGCGCTGTTTCAATGTGAACAGGACACATAGAAAACAGACCTGTGTTTTGCCAGTGCAGAAATCATAGAACCCCTTTTACATCAGTGTCCTCAGCCCCCCCCCCTTACATCACATCCCCCTGCCTCATCACAAACCCCCCATTACAGACTGACCCCCCCAAATCACAGATCCCCCATCCCAGACTGACCCCCCAAATCACAGACCCCCATCACATACCGATCCCCCCCAATCACAGATGGACACCCCCAGCACAGACTGATTCCCCACAATCACAGATGGACCCCCCAATCACAGACTGAACCCCCACAATCACAGATCCCCCTATTACAGGCTGACCCCCCCCCCGATCAGATCCCCCAAATCACAGACCCCCTATTACAGACTGATCCCCCAATCACAGATGGACCCCCCCAATCACAGATGGACCCCCCACAATCACAGACCACCCCATCACAGACTGAACCCCCCCACAATCACCCCCCCCCCAAATCAGACCCCACATCAGACTGATCCCCCCCCAATTACAAACTGAACCCCCCACAATAACAGGACACCCCATCACAGACTGAACCCCCCACAAACACAGATCCCCCCATCACAGACTGACCCCCCAAATCACAGGCTGAACCCCCCCCCCCACAATCATAGACCTCCCCAATTACAGACCACCCCATCACAGACTGAACCCCCCCCCCCCCCACAATCACAGATCCCCCCTATCACAGACTGACCCACCAATCACAGACTGACCCCCCAAATCACAGACCTATCACAGACTGACCCCCCAAATCAGATTTAACCCTCCCCCCAATTACAAACTGAACCCCCCCACCCACAATCACAGAACACCCCATCTTAGACTGAACCCCCCACAATCACAGATCTCCCTATCACAGACTGACCCCCCCAAATCAGACCCCCTATCACAGACTGACCCACCAATCAGACGGAGCCCCCAAATTCACAGACCCCCCCATCACAGACTGAACAACCCCCCTCCCTACAATAACAGACCCCCCATCGCAGACTGACTTCCCCCCATCACAATCCTCTCAATAGCAAACCCCTGTCCTGTTCTGTTCTGTCCTGTCCTGCACAGCACAACACTCCCCCTCCCCACAGAAAACCTACCTTATTCACACAGGACATGGAGCGTGGCCGCTCTGGACAATGGGCGGGACCTTTCCCATTAAAAGCGAGTGATTTGTTGCTGGGACCGACCCGATGCCTAGCAACCAATCACCCACTTTTTAACTTAAAAAGTCCCGCCCATTGTCCAGCGCGGTCGTGATTCATGTTTGTGTGAATAAGGCAGACAGGCAGTGTGGGGAGGGGGGAGTGCAGAGACGGCACAGACCTGCTGCGCCTGCCATGCTGTGTATATAGCGGCATCGGCAGGCGGGCGAGCCGGTTACAGAGACACACAGGCGAGGCTGCGGTCCGGGTAGAATGGCCACTGGGGCCGGAACCGGACCGCGGTCCGCCATTTAGTGACGCCCGGTCTATCACATAAAATCCCAAAATAATACATTTATCTTTTTGGTTGTAGCATGACAAAATATGGAAAATTTCAAGGGGAATGAATACTTTTTCAAGGCACTGTAGATCAGACAAAAATGAGAGACAGAAGAGCAAACATCCATCAATCCCAAGAGGCACCGATAGGTGAATGAACCTTGACTAAAAGGTGAACAGTGATTTCCCACCAACACCACAGTAAGCCAAGCCTCTTATGCCACGTACACACGGTCGTTTTTCAGCATGAAAAAAATGACATTTTTAAAAACGTCATTTAAAATGATCGTGTGTGGGCTTCACATATTTTTTCGGCTTCTTTTTTAAAATGTCGTTTTTTGGGTTGTAAAAAATGATCGTGTGTGGGCTAAAACGACGTTTTAAACCTGTGCATGCTCAGAAGCAAGTTATGAGACGGGAGCGCTCGTTCTGGTAAAACTACCGTTCATAATGGAGTAAGCACATTCATCACGCTGTAACAAACGAAAAAGCGCGAATCGTCTTTTACTTACAAGGAATCAGCTAAAAGCAGCCCAAAGGCGAATAGAACTTCCCCTTCAGAGTGCCGTCGTACGCGTTGTACGTCACCGCGCTTTGTTCATCATTTTTCAAAAACGATGGTGTGTGGGCAATGTCGTTTTTAATGATGAAGTTGGAAAAATGTTGTTTTTTGGACATGCTGAAAAATGTCTTTTTTTTTTCATGCCGAAAAACGACCCTGTGTACGCGGGATTACCCTTACAACTGGACCACTAGATTATAGGTGGTCAAAAACGCCCTAACATCAATCCACCCCAGATTGCTCCAGCATGGATCCAGACATCACTCCTCATGTTGAAAGGTATTAAAACAAAACCACGTCATTGTGTAGTATATCAAACGTTTAGAATTCATTAAAACCACATCTATATACTCACACAGTAGTAGATATAAACAGTCATATGATAGGTTGTTGATCGCTTCAAACCGACAAGATGGCCACGGTCCTCATGCACATCGACGTCACGCGTCCAAAAACTCCACCCTACGCGGTGTGTCGTTGTATCCAACGTTATGGTGAATGTTATGTTATATAACTTACTTTTTCTTTTAGTTGTTACCATTCTCATCCATTCTCATCCTAGGAATACTACACTTTATGGGCTTTCTCGTCTTGCCTTTTACATGTACTTCTTAGGATCGATCCGCTGGAATTTATCCGCGGACCGGTTTCAACGGATAGATCCCCTGGTGTGTACGATTCAGCGGATATTTATCCGCGGATATTTTTCGGATTGATCCGCTGGTCTGTACAGACTCACCGGATCAATCCGTCCGAATCCATCCCTCGCATGCGTCGTAATGATTCGACGCTTGCGTGGAAGTTCTTATATCACAGCGTCGCGCACGTCGCCGCGTCATCATCGCGGCGACGACGCGACACGTCACCGCGGAGGGAATTCCGCAGGGATTTTGATCTCATGGTTAGTACAACCATGAGATCAAAATCCGCCAGAGGATTTATCCGCGGAAACGGGCCTCCGGACCTCGTGTGTACTAGGCCTTAAGGTTCCACCTGCTGATTGTTGTGTTCTTTGGAAGAGCATTTCCAACCTGAACCTCTCCTTCACTGTTCACTCAGTAGGCTGCCGGAGGAGAGGTGACCAAGGAAACAGGATTTTGGTAAACGGGGGGGCCAGTAATTATTGGATGTTTTTTCACCTTAATGCATAGGATACATTAAGGCCTCGTACACACGATAGGTTAACCAGAGGACAACGGTCTGATGGACCGTTTTCATCGGTCAAAACTGATCGTGTGTGGGCCCCATAGGTTATTTATCCATAGGTTAAAAAAAAGCCAACTTGCTTTAAATTTAACTGATGGATTCCTAACCGATAGGACAAAACCGATCGTTAGTAGACACAACCATCGGTTAAAAATCCACGCACGCTCAGAATCAAGTCGATGCATGCTTGGAAGCATTGAACTTAGTTTTTTTCAGCACGTCGTTGTGTTTTACGTCATCGCGTTCTGACACGATCGTTTTTTTAACTGATGGTGTGTAGGCGCGACGGACCATCAGTCTGCTTCGGTTAACCTATGACAACGGTCCTTCAGACCGTTCTCATCGGATGGACTGATCGTTTGTACGAGGCTTAAGGTGAAAAAACGGTAAGGTTTACAAACCCTTTAGGCTAGCTGTGATTCTGATACAGACTTTCAGCTGGTGTGCATCAGATAGAAATTAATATAAATGAAGGAATATGACATGGTTTATGTAAAAATGTAGTCCTTTTCATTGAAGAGGTTATGGCATGCTGATTTTCCCAGGTGTTGTTTTACATTGATTTTGCCATGGAACAGATGGAACGTATTACTTGGCAATGATTTACATGTTTCTACTGTCAAACCTACTACATACTGTTTTGTGCTTGACTGACTGAGGTTCTGTCAGCTGTAAAATGGAAGAGATCACAAGGAATGACTTGTACCTGTTTTAAGAGGCAGACAGACCGTTCAAGGTAAAGACAAATAGTAGCATATGGTTTTTGGGCAGTGACTAAATATTTCTAAAACAGATACAGTTCCAGTGACACATATTAGAGTATGTGGTTCTTTATCCATTCTTTATGTCATCTTTTACCTGTTTTTAGAGGTCATGTAGTCAACCCTTTGTCATCTTCTGCATATTTTTAGAGCTCGTGTATTCAGCCCATCGCCATCTTCCGCCTGTTCTTAGAGGTCATGTATGTAGTCCAGGGTTTGACAAATTTGCTTGGAATCTAGGAGCCAGCTAAAAAATGTAGGAGCCAGAAAACGCGCCCCGTCCCGCCGAGCTCGCACGCAGAAGCAAACTCATACGTGAGTAGTGCCCGCATATGTAACCGGTATTAAAACCACACATGTGAGGTATCGCCGCGATTGGTAGAGCAAGAGCAATAATTCTAGCCCTAGACCTCCTATGTAACTCAAAACATGCAACCTGTAGAATTTTTTTAAACGTTGCTTATGGAGATTATAAAGGGTAAAAGTTTGTCGCCATTCCACGAGCGGACGCAATTTTGAACCGTGACATGTTGGGTATCAATTTACTCAGCGTAACATTATCTTTCACAATATAAACATTTTTTAGCTAACTTTACTGTTGTCTTATTTTTTTATTAAAAAAAAAGTGTATTTTTTCCCCCAAAAAAGTGCGCTTGCAAGACCGCTGCACAAATACGGTGTGACAGAAAGTATTGCAATGACCGCCATTTTATTCTCTAGGGTGTTATAATAAAAAATATATATAATGTTTGGGTGTTCTAATTGGAGGGAAGGAGATGGCAGTGAAAACAGTGAAAAACTCATTAGAACTGCTGTTTTACTTGTAATGCCAACAGCCACCACAAGATGGCGACATAACAGAAGGAAGCTTAGGCCTGCAAAAGGCCACAAAGCCGTGGCCTCAATTACCGGTGGATGCGGGCCTGCCGCGATTGCGCGGCGGGGGAGGAGGGGGCGCACGGAGACACAGGATCCTGTGTCTCCATGCGCCCCCACCCCCCCCCCCGCCACATGATCGCGGCGGGCCCGCGCCGGGCGGTAATTGAGGCAGTGTCTTTGCGGCCTTCTGGAGGCCTAAGCTTTCCCGGGCGCCAGGTCACAATTTCGTGTCGCAATTGCGACCATGCGTCCAAAGTTTGACGAGTCCTGATGTAGTCGATGCATCTTTATCTTCCGCCTGTTCTTAGAGGTCATGTAGGTGACATATTGTTATCTTCTGCCTGTTCTTAGAGGTCATGTTGTTGACCTGTTATTATCTTCTGTCTGTTCTTAGAGGTTATGTAGTCAACCCATTGTCACCTTCTGCCTGTTCTTAGAGCTTATGTCATCGACCCAACATCATCTTCTGTCTGTTTTTAGAGATCATGTATTCGGCCCATCGTCATCTTTTGCCTGTTCTTAGAGGTCATGTAGTTGATCCAATGTCATCTTCTGTCTGTTTTAGAGATCATGTATTGTTATTCAAGGTCATGTAAGTGGCCCATTGTCATCCTCTACGTATTCATTGAGGTCATTTAGTCAACCCATCGTCATCTTATGTCTATTCTTAGAGGTCATGTCTACTCATCATTGACTCCTGCCTGTTCCTAGAGGTCAAGTAGTCTGACCATTGTAATGTTCTGCCTGTTTCTAGGGGTCATGCAGTTTGCTCACCATCACCTTCTGTCTGTTCTTAGAGGTCATGTAATATGCCCATTATCATCTTCTTGGGTTTATGGATGATTGCCAAGTAGTAGAGTGAGCACAAGCTATAGAAGAACAGCAGCTTAAATATATTAGAACAAGTGTCAGGTGGATGGTATAGCAGACGCTCTGGGTATTCCTGTATTTTTTGAAATACTAGAAGACCTGCATGAATTTAGGTGAGAACTTTGTGGAAGTTTCTCATCAGAATTGTGTAGGCGAATTGTTAGAGGGAAATGAACCAGAGGAGAAGGGGTTGAAGATATCTGACTAGAAAGATGTAGTCAGATAACATGGTGCAGAGAAGGATGGTTTGTATATTGTTTCAACAATGGGGGGAACTAATGCGCAAACCACACTAAAAAGAGAATAGCTAACAATAAATAATTTAAACTGATTCACCATAATATTAATAAAGTGAAATAAAGGGGTATAAAACTAGCAGCGGCCACAACTGAATAATGTTCGCACACTGAGGCCCAGTACACACGACCGGATCTATCGCTGGGATTGATCCACGGATCAGTTCCAGCAGATAGATCCAGCGGGGATTTCGATCTGATGGTGTGTACAGCCATCAGATCCAAATCCGCCAGAGGATTTATCAGCTGGAAACGGTCCGGTGGACCGTTTCCAGCGGATATCCTTTCGTCTGTACGAGGCCTAATAGTATATGAGGAATGAGGGGTGTTGGGGCACTTACCAATCAATATTAATAAAATGCAATGTGCTCACTAATAAATAAATTGCTAGCCAATAACTAAAAAACAGTGCTAACATCAATGAAATGAACTATGAATCACACAAATAATCATGCCATAAATGCATAACATTCCTATCAGCAAAAATATGTGCAGCAATAATTAAATATAAAGTGCATAATCCAGGTGATAAGTGATAAATAAAATGCATCAAGGGATTAATAAATAATCAATAATAATGTATGTCCAAATATAATAAAAAAGAGTGGTGAAAAGTCTTCATGCAATGTGCAGCATTAGATGTGCAAAATTAACAATCCGGGGCAAGATCCTAAACATGCAGCCCAGAGGTAATTTTATAAATGTTCACAGGATTTTCTCAAAGTGCAGTGCTCAAAACAAAATCCAAAACGTGCTCCACTCCAGAGTCACCAGTAACACCAGCCTCTCACCGCTAAGGCCCCGTACACACGACCGGATCTGTCCGCTGGGATTTATCCGCGGATCAGTTCCAGCAGACAAATCCGGTCGTGTGTATAGCCTAGCGGACATTTTTCGGCGGACATTTGTCCAGCTGACCGTTTTTCAAGCGGATAAAAATTTCTTAGGCCTAGTACACACGAGAGGATTTATCCGCGGATACGGTCCACCGGACCGTTTCCGCGGATAAATCCTCTCGAGGATTTCCGCGGATTTGGATCCGATGGAGTGTACTCACCATCGGATCGAAATCCGCGCCGAAATCCCATCGCGATGACGTGTTGCGCTGTCGCCGTGATGATCGCGACGCTGTCATATAAGGAATTCCACGCATGCGTCGAATCATTACGACGCATGCGGGGGATCCATTCGGACGGATTGATCCGGTGAGTCTGTACAGACCAGCGGATCAATCCGTTGGGATGGATTCAAGTGGATAGATTTTAAAGCATGTCTTCAAATTTTTATCCGCTTGAAATCCATCCCAGGGGATAATAATCCGCGGAAACAGATCCGCTGGATTGTACACACCAGGGGATCTATCCGCTGGAGCCGGTCCGCGGATCAATTCCAGCGGATGGATCCTCTCGTGTGTACGGGGCCTAAGCATGCTAAGAAATCTATCCGCTGGAAACCTGTCCGTCGGACGTGTTCGGTTGTCTGTACAGACTCACCGGACACGTCCGACCGACCGCCATCCCTCGCATGCGTCGTACTGATTTGACGCATGCATGGAAGCTTTGAACTTCCAGGGCCGCCCACGTCGCCGGGTCATCGTCGCGGCGACGGCGCGGCCACGCCCCGCGTATTGTTTACACGTGGATTTCTGTCTGATGGTGTGTACAACCATCAGACAGAAATCTCCGGGCGGACATGTGTACCGGGCCTAAGGCCTCGTACACACGACCGAACATGTCTGCTGAAACTTTCAGCAGACATGTTCGGTCGTCTGTACGGGCGACCGGACCGGATTCCCGGCCGAGCGGACAGGTTTCCAGCGGACATGTTTCCAGCGGACATATTTCTAAGAAACATGTCCGCTGGAATTCTGTCCGTCGGACATGTTTGGTCGTCTGTATGACTCACCGGACATGTCCGCTCTGCCGAAAGCCCTCGCATGCGTCAAAGTGATTCAACGCATGCGTGGAAGCATTGACCTTCCAGGGTCGCGCACGTCGCCGCGTCATTGTCGCGGCGACGGCGCGGCCACGTCACCGCGTATCCTGTCCACGCGGATTCCTGTTTGATGGTGTGTACAACCATCAGACAGAAATCTCTGAGCGGACATGTCCGATGAAAACGGTCCGGCGGACCGTTTTCATCGGACTGTCCGCTCATCTGTACGGGGCCTCAGAGGCTTACAATAAGCCTTAATGAAATCCCACTGCCCGCAGCTTCTCTTCCCCAATATGTTTGCAGGTCACTTTCATTCCACAACAGCAGCAGCGTTTTAGCCAATATTCCAGCCCCTCTTTTCCATTGGTCCGAGGAAAGAGGGGCTGGAATATTGGCTAAAACGCGGCTGCTGTTGTGGAATGAAAGTGACCTGCAAACATATTGGGGAAGAGAAGCTGCGGGCAGTGGGAAATGACACCCACTCCTTGCACACTGTCATAGGAAAATATGCACAGGTGAGGCTTATGGCCCGTACACACGATCCAAATATCGGACGAAAACTGTCGTCCGAGGAAGAATTGTACGATTTTCGGATAATGTGTACATTACTATCGAGAGCCGATCACGACAGTTCATCTGATATTATTAGATCGGACAAGCATGAAAAATTTCCTCGTACGATACCAGATCATACAATTTTCATTCAGTCAGTATAGTTGTTGTCCGAAAATAAAATACAAATACATTACAACACATGACATCACTTAGATTTTTTTTCTGTCGTACGAGAATTTTCGGGACTTTAGTAACCTATTAAATTTCTACTTGCGACTATTAAAGGTTTACTAAATGATTTTTTTTTCTTTAAAATAACAAACATGTTATGCTGTACTTACTTACACTGTGCAGTTCGTTTTGCACAGAGTGGCCCCGATCCACGTCTTCTGGGGTCCCTCGGCAGCTGTCTCTGGTCCTCCCCGCAATTACTCACCACAGTCATGCGTGAGTAATTGTGGGCGCGCTCCCGTGATACAGCGAGCGGCCATAGCAGCTCACTGTATCACTCGGCGCGGCGCTGGATGTGATTGATAGCAGCACCAGCCAATGGCTAGCCAATCAGCGGCCAGGCTAAGCGGCGAAGAGGATCTCGGGACTTTCGAGGGGTCAGTATAACTGGGGTTTTTTTCACCTTAATGCATAGATTGCATTAAGGTGAAACATTTTTTTTCTGTACAACTCCTTTAAGCGAAAAAGTTGTACGATCTGTCTTATGATATTCGGATCGCGTGTACGGGCCATTATTTTACGAGCTGGAGAGGGAGGCAGAGCCATCTCCTGAGATTCTGTGGTTTTGGGATAACCTGTCAAAAATGACTAGTGTATAGAGGGTGCTTTGGATTAAGGCTTGTACACACTATAGAGCAGGGGTGGGCAATTATTTTTTCGATGGGGCCACATGAGAAACTAAAAATATTTTGGAGGGCCGGGCCAAAAGGCTAAACTCAATACTGCATAAAATCAATTGTATTTCTTTATAAAAAGCAGTAAATATCATTGTTGGAAAACTGGGGGACAGAGGCTGGGGACATGGCACAGGAGGGGGACAGAGGCTGGGGACATGGCACAGGAGGGGGACAGAGGTTGGGGACATGACACCGGAGGGGGACAGAGGCTGGGGACATGACACAGGAGGGGGACAGAGGCTGGGGACATGGCACAGGAGGGGGACAGAGGCTGGGGACATGGCACAGGAGGGGGACAGAGGCTGGGGACAGGGCACAGGAGGGGGACAGAGGCTGGGGACATGGCACAGGAGGGGGACAGAGGCTGGGGACATGGCACAGGAGGGGGACAGAGGCTGGGGACATGGCACAGGAGGGGGACAGAGGCTGGGGACATGACACAGGAGGGGGACAGAGGCTGGGGACATGACACAAGAGGGGGACAGAGGCTGGGGACATGACACAAGAGGGGGACAGAGGCTGGGGACATGACACAAGAGGGGGACAGAGGCTGGGGACATGACACAGGAGGGGGACAGATGCTGGGGACATGACACAGGAGGGGGACAGACGCTGGGGACATGACACAGGAGGGGGACAGACGCTGGGGACATGACACAGGAGGGGGACAGACGCTGGGGACATGACACAGGAGGGAGACAGACGCTGGGGACATGACACAGGAGGGGGACAGACGCTGGGGACATGACACAGGAGGGGGACAGACGCTGGGGACATGACACATGAGGGGGACAGACGCTGGGGACATGACACAGGAGGGGGACAGACGCTGGGGACATGACACAGGAGGGGGACAGAGGCTGGGGACAGGCAGCCACTGTTTAATCAATAACAATTGATTAAACAGTGGCTGCATGTGATGGCACAGTGGCTGCGTGTGATGG
This sequence comes from Rana temporaria, assembly GCF_905171775.1. NCBI lineage: Eukaryota > Metazoa > Chordata > Amphibia > Anura > Ranidae > Rana > Rana temporaria. Next base: position 59,108,329 of record NC_053490.1, read on the forward strand.
CACAGTGGTTGTGTTTGATGGGCACAGTGGCGACAATTGATGGCACAGTGGCTGCGTGTGATGGGCACAGTGGCAACAATTGATGGCACAGTGACTGCGTGTGTTGGCACAGTGGCTGCATGTGATGGCACAGTGGCTGCGTTTGATGGGCACAGTGGCTGCGTGTGATTGGCACAGTGGCTGTGTTTGATGGGCAGAGTGGCTGCGTGTTATTGGCACAGTGGCTGCGTGTGATTGGCACAGTGGCTGCGTTTGATGGGCACAGTGGCTGCATGTGATTGGCACAGTGGCTGCATGTGATTGGCACAGTGGCTGCGTGTGATTGGCACAGTGGCTGCGTGTGATTGGCACAGTGGCTGCGTGTGATTGGCACAATGGCTGTGTTTGGGAACAGTGGCTGCGTGTGATGGGCACAGTGGCGGCGTGTGATGGGCACAGTGGCTGCGTGTGATGGGCACAGTGGCTGCGTTTGATGGGCACAGTGGCTGTGTGTGATTGGCACAGTGGCTGCGTTTGATGGGCAGAGTGGCTGCGTGTTATTGGCACAGTGGCTGCGTTTGATGGGCACAGCGGCGACAATTGATGGCACAGTGGCTGCGTGTGATGGGCACAGTGGCAACAATTGATGGCACAGTGACTGCGTGTGTTGGCACAGTGGCTGCATGTGATGGCACAGTGGCTGCGTTTGATGGGCACAGTGGCTGCGTGTGATTGGCACAGTGGCTGCGTGTGATTGGCACAGTGGCTGCGTTTGATTGGCACAGTGGCTGCGTGTGATTGGCACAGTGGCTGCATGTGAGTGGCACAGTGGCTGCATGTGAGTGGCACAGTGGCTGCATGTGAGTGGCACAGTGGCTGTGTTTGGGAACAGTGGCAACAATTGATTGCACAGTGGCTGCGTGTGATTGGCACAGTGGCTGCGTTTGATGGGAACAGTGGCTGCGTGTGATTGGCACAGTGGCTGCGTGTGATGGGCACAGTGGCTGCGTTTGATGGGCACAGTGGCTGCGTGTGATTGGCACAGTGGCTGCGTGTTATTGGCACAGTGGCTGCGTGTTATTGGCACAGTGGCTGCGTGTTATTGGCACAGTGGCTGCGTTTGATGGGCACAGTGGCTGCGTTTGATGGGCACAGTGGCTGCGTTTGATGGGCACAGTGGCTGCATGTGATTGGCACAGTGGCTGCATGTGATTGGCACAGTGGCTGCGTGTGATTGGCACAGTGGCTGCATGTGATTGGCACAGTGGCTGTGTTTGGGAACAGTGGCAACAATTGATTGCACAGTGGCTGCGTGTGATTGGCACAGTGGCTGCGTTTGATGGAAACAGTGGCTGCGTGTGATTGGCACAGTGGCTGCGTGTGATTGGCACAGTGGCTACGTGTGATTGGCACAGTGGCTGCGTGTGATTGGCACAGTGGCTACGTGTGATTGACACAGTGGCTGCGTGTGATTGGCACAGTGGCGACAATTTATGGTGGCGAAGTGGCTGCGTGTGTTGGCACAAGTGGCTGCGTGTGTTGGCACAAGTGGCTGCATGTGTTGGCACAAGTGGCTGCATGTGTTGGCACAAGTCGCTGCGTGTGATGGGCACAGTGACCCCTCCCGGCCCTGCCTACTGTTATCACCGTGGCGGGGAACATAACAGACAGCGTTCGTTTGAACAGCTGTTTTCCCCGCTGCGCATAGACACTCCCCCTTGGACGCATCTGTCCAATCGCGAGCAAGGGGGAGTGTCTATGTGACTCCCCCTTGCTCGCGATTGGACAGATCCGTCCAAGGGGAAGTGTCTATGCCATAGACACTCCCCCTTGGACGGATCTGTCCAATCGCGAGCAAGGGGGAGTGTCTATGTGACTCCCCCTTGCTCGCGATTGGACAGATCCGTCCAAGGGGGAGTGTCTATGCGCGGCGGGGAAAACAGCTGTTCAAACGAACGCTGTCTGTAATGTTCCCCGCCGCGGTGATTAACGTGGCAGCGGCGGGGGTGGGCCGGATTAAAAGGTCCGCCGGGCCGTATACGGCCCGCGGGCCGTAGTTTGCCCAGGTCTGCTATAGAGGGATATTCTCTGTTAATTTTTTTAATTTCAGAGGTTTACAACCACATTAACAGGCCTGCAGTAACCAACACGGTTAAGAGCCAGAGCGGCAAAGTGACAAAGGACCCTTAATCATTTATGAAAAGGTTAAGGGTCCTAACCTGGGTAGCTACCCTGCTCAGGGGTCAAGTCCTGGGGAAAAAAGTGTGGGAACTCCCAACCAAGATCCACTCCCCCACCGAAAAAAAAAAGATACGCTCATAAGCATAATTACTAAACTGCATGTTTTTTTTTTTCGATCCACTGTACCTTAGTAATTCTTTATGTTACTGGCCGCTTCCTGTATATGGATTCATCGGTTAGTGTGCGGGTATTCCGTCACTTCCTCGATGCCGCAATGTCTCCTGGGAGCTTTTGTCACTGTTCCCAGGAGACATTGCGGAGGTCTGCCGCGAGTTATCGTGGGATTTAGAAAGAACTTTTTCTTTCTAAATCCCACGATAACCCGCGGCAGACCTCCGCAATGTCTCCTGGGAACAGTGACAAAAGCTCCCAGGAGACATTGTGGCATCGAGGAAGTGACGGAATACCCGCACACTACCCGATGAATCCATATACAGGAAGCGGCTAGTAACATAAAGGATTACTAAGGTTCGCCTGCCCCTGACAGTGACTCGAGCTGGGCATCGCCGCTTAGTGAAGGATTGGCTCGGGTGGCTCGGCTGCTCTTGGCTGCTCTAGTCCTGCAAAGAGAACTGCGTTCCTGCTGTGAAAAAAGTGCAGGGACGCCGTTCCCATGTGTTCCTGCAGGACTTGAGCCCTGACCCTGCTTCCCTTTCCTAGCCACACCCATAAAGTTGTATATAGAATGTTGGCGCAGTATAATAAAATAAATCAGAATATTTCGCTATTTTTTTTCAAATAAATAACAGGAACCTTTTTCATCTAGTGACAGTTTTTTTTTAGATGTAAATTTCTTCTGCTTTCCAAACCAGAAATCCAACTGCTGCTTATCAAAATAGCTAAATACCTGAAAATTATAGGGGTGCTGCAGGGGGAGTCTGATAGGCAGGATTGCAAAGCTTGTGTAATTGAAACGTTTAAGATTTATCTCACCCTCACTGTGGATATGTTATACTTACATCAAATTTATAGCTTGCTTTTTGCTTCTGCAATTGAATCTTCATTTGAATTTGTTTACAGTGGAAAAACATCACGTCTTTATTGCTTTGGAAATTATGTTTCCTCTTGATTTAAAAAAAAGGAAAAAGTTTCAATTGCTACTTATGGGAACCAAAGTAGCCGATTGGTACATTTTGGCCCGGATTCAGAAAGGACTTACGACGGCGTATCTCCAGATACGCCGTCGTAAGTCCAAATGTGCGCCGTCGTATCTATGCGCTTATTCAGGAACTGAGATACGCCTGAATTTTGCAAGATACGACCGACGTAAGTCTTCTTACGCTGTCGTATCTTGGGTGCATATTTACGCTGGCCTCCCTTTTGAACTGATGAGGCATGGGCCCACTACAGGAGGGCTGGCTGTACTGCCATATCAGCGGCCCTGAGTACAGTCAACAAAAATAGAACATGCTGAATTTTTTCTGAAAGGAACTGACTACAAAATGGCAAAATGCATCAAAAACACACTGGAGCGCATTTCAGAAAAGAAAAAAAAAATTGCACCGGAAAACATAAAAAGCGTGAATGTGGGACACACATCCAGAACGCATATAGACTGCGTTTTCTGTGGTGTGACTGGGCCCTAAATATTGTCTAGCTTGTAAACATGCAGGAATTAGGCGGTTGCCTTTAATGTCTCAGGGGAACCCATCCCCAGGTCCTCAGTGGGGACATTAGGATGGTGAGCAGAACCCGTTAGTGGTAGAGAAAAACTTGTCAATGGCTTGTGGTGTGTTTTACGAGTTAAAAATGGTAAGGTGTGAATGCTGCCTAAGCCCCAGGTTCACACTGATACAATGCAGGAAACGCAGCAATCCCTGTGTGTTTCCCGTACCGAATGGCAATCGCGATCTGCTGTGGGTGTCAATGGAAAGTTAACGTCACCCCAAAAGCGGGTCATAAATGCAGTGCGCTTGCTTGAACTGGATCGAATGCGTATAAACACCCATGAGATCCGGTTTCAGTGCGAATAAAAAAAAAAAAAGCTGCCCGCACCATTTTTATGTGGATACGAAGTGATTTGAGCCATTAAAAATGAATGCCTCATCAGCTCAAAAGGGAGGCACCTGCCAAGCAGGACGGCCAATGGGACTTTACTTTTTGAGTGTGGTTCTCCTTTAAGATGAACATTGTAGGCCTCATTAATGGATTTAATATTGAATGCAGAACGTCTATCACTTATTTATAGGTGTGTGTTTTTTTTTTTTTTTTTTTACAAACAAACGTTTACACAATATTCACTAATGAATAAACCTAAGGAATAACTGCTTGTTGTTTCTCCCTTTGTCTGTGGATGCATTGCTTGGCAGTAAAGCTAATGAGCCGTAGTTTGGCCTACTGCAATGCCGAATGTCTGCTTATAACACAAAACTTTCATGCTAGTCATTGCAAATCGTAGGACACGAGCCAATTAGACCCAACTGAATTCATGATAGTAATCTATAGTAGCTCAGAGAAGCTGGAGTTTTAAGGAAGAATACGCAGATTCTGTGAAATATCAATTTTGTGTTACCATGCTTTAAATACTATGGGCCAGATCCATGTACCTCGGCGCTTCTCTCCGCCGGGCGCAGCGTATCTAAGATACACTACGCCGCCGTAACTTATTTTTTTTTTCAAATCCACAAAGAATGCGCGCCGTAAGTTACGGCGGCGTAGTGTATCTTTGGCGACGTAATGGTGCGGCATTCAAAACTCTGTGATGGGGGCGTGTTTTATGTAAATACGTTGTGACCCGACGTAAACAACGTTTTTTTTTAACTGCGCATGCGCCGTCCATGGGGGTATCCCAGTGTGCATGCTCGAAATGAAACCGGAACAAGCCAATGGTTAAGACGGTGACGTCATTCTACGCAAATCCCTATTCGCGAACGACTTACGCAAACAACGTAAAAAATTCAAAATTCGAGGCGGGAACGACGGCCATACTTAACATTGAGTACGCCTCCATATAGCAGCTTTAACTATACGCCGTAAAAAGCCGAACGCAAACTACGTAAAAAAATGCGCCGGCCAGACGTACGTTCGTGGATCGCCGTAACTAGCTAATTTGCATACTCGACGCAGAAATCGACGGAAACGCCACCTAGTGGCCGCCAAAAAATTGCATCTAAGATCCGACGGCGTACTAAGATGTACACCTGTCGGATGCAAAATTTGAAATTACGCGGCATATCAATAGATACGCCGGCGTAATTCTTCTGTGGATCTGGCCCTATATGTGCAAATATAACAAAATCAAATATTATATGTGCTTACTGAGATCAACCCAAAGCCTGAAGGGGCAATCTATTCCCCCTGGCAAACCTGATACCACAATACTTAGTTATTGGTATCTGACTTGCACTACTGAGCAAGCAAAAGGATTGTGCAAATTCTGGTATCCTCAGTGTTTTTATTACATGGTCTTCACCGATTGGCGCTGCATCTACTTACTAATTGCGCTGACAGGCCCACTTGTGTTGGAAGGCCAGCAAAGAATTCAAGTTTTCATACATTTTTGGACACCAATTTTGGTGTGCAGAAGAGGAAGAAAGTTCTGGTGGGTATTAGTAATACAAACAATAATACATTCTTCACTGGTGATTGTTAGAGCCATGTGGGCCCATTAAAACCTAAGCACAAGCACATGTTGACTTGTGTATTAACATGTGTTACTTTGCTTTGGTCCTCTAATTTCCAATGGGCCCAGTGCAATAAAAAAAAAAATATTGTACCTGTCCTATTTTTTCCAAAGCAATGCATGTACGGTCAGGGCCGGATTTCCCACAAGGCCAGGCCTCGGGGCAGCACTGTGTGCAGGGGCGCCAGAGGAGACAAGTAATTTTTCAGCGGTGCGGCGGCAGAGAGAGATTCTCTCATTGCCCGCACTGCTGTTACAACTTCCGCCCTTACTTGCCCTTCCCAGTGACATTCCCATCTGGTGACAAGCGACAGTGGCAAGTGACACACTCAGGGCTCCCACTCATTCTGCTTTATGGTGAGTTGAACTATTTCATTTTATATTACAATGTAATGATAGAAATAATGCATTTCAATCATCCTGACACCATAACAACCATGGTGCCGGAATGATTGAAGCACTAACACCAGTCATTATCTGCGAAAAATGGATTACCCCCCCTTGCGTCGCCCCCCCCCCACCCATGTGATGATGGGGGGGGGCGGTATTGAAGGACCCCGCCTTGGGGCAGCAAAGGGAGTAAATCCGGGCCTGTGTACGGTCACTTCTAAACATCTCGGTGTATTGATAGGTCAGGAACATATTTTCTTAATTGACATACATGACGGGTCCCTTAGAAATAATTTGGGTGTCCCTAAAATGCATCAGGTGTGGCTATTGTGCTTTCACAAGCTTGGTAACCTGCATACATAGGAGTGATGCCAGAGAGGGTTGTTGGTTCTCTGAAATTGCTGTTGGGTTTTGTTAAAGAGGAATTCCAGCCCCCCACAAAAATTTCAAGTCAGCGGCTACAAATACTGTAGCTGCTGACTTTTATTATACAGTATGGACACTTACCTGTCCAGGAAGCCCGCGATGTTGGCACCCCAGCCGTGCTTTGGATCGGCTGTCGGGTGCAGCCGCCGCCATTCCTCGTAAGAGCGCTGCTCTCTCTAATTGGTTAGGCGGTGGATGAAGGAGGAGGGGGCCGAACTTCCGGGAGACGAGGCCACGGGATTTTGTCCCACTCCTCTGCAGATCCTCTCCAAGTCATTATGGTTTTGAGGCTGACATTTGGTAACTTGAACCTTCAGCTCCCTCCACATATTTTCTATGGGATTAAAGTCTGGCGACTGGCTAGGCCACTCCAGGACCTTAATGTGCTTCTTCTTAAACCACTTCTTTGTTGCCTTGGCCGTGTGTTTTGGGTCATTGTCATGCCGAAATACCCACCCACGACCCATTTTGAATGCCCTGGCTGAGGGAAAGGTTCTAACCCAATATATGAAGGTACATGGCCCCGTCCATCGTCTATTTGTTGCGGAGAAGTTGTCCTGTTCCCTTAAAAGAAAAAGACCCACAAAGCATAATGTTTCCACCTCCATGTTTGACGGTGGGGATGGTGTTCTTGGTGGTCATAGTCAGCATCCCTCCTCCTTTAAAATAAACCTATCATTAAAATCATAGACTGATCATTTCTTTGTCAGTGGGCAAACGTACAAAATCAGCAGGGGATCAAATACTTTTTTCCCTCACTGTATAGGCAGGAGAAGGTTTACAAAGGAGGAGAAGTCCTTTTGACTGTTTGGATAATAGTGGCGCTTATGGTGGCATGTACTGATGTTTATGAATTGGTCAAAGTCATCCATTCTAATCCAGACATGAAATAATTACTAAACTATAAAGATGTGTTTGGTAACTGAAATATGCCTCTTCCTCAGTTTAGCGGTGTTCTCACAAATAGCTCTGCCATTGCTGGGTTTCTTAGTGTTCAGCAGCAGGAATGTGATGCACCTGAGGAAGTGGCATATTTTACCTACAAGTCTCTTTGGTGTTAAGCAATCAATCAATTTCATGTCCAATTTAAAGAGATGAATCCGACCCATTCCTAAACATTAACGCACACCACCACGGGCGTTTTGAACAGCCAATGGGATTTTTCCCCTTTATAAACCAGCCAATTATCCTCCTAATGTCCCCCATGAAGACCTAGGGGTATTCTACACACACAAATTCAGAAGGTTGCATCTACCATACTGCTTGGTCATTTGCAACCTCACCAAATGTAAGTGGTTTCCTTTCTTGCCTACTCTCCTTATATACTTCCTACTAATACCATGCACATACACTATAAGGGCTCTCCCGCCTTTCTTATTTAATGGTGACCCTTTAAAGCTTGCTTCCCTCCTTTCTTTTACATCTTTAAAGACCAACACCCCATGAGCACTAAGTATTTAGGACTTATGTTGTGAACCTAAAGTGTGTGTGTGTGTGTGTTTGGTCATTCTTTGTACATCTTTGAGGACCAACACCCCATGAGCACTAAGTATTTGGGACTTCTGTTGTGACCCTAAAGTGTGCGTATGGTCGTTCTTTGTACATCTTTGAGGACCAACTCACCATGAGCACTAAGTATTTGGGGACTTCTGTTATGAACCTAAAGTGTGTGTGTGTGTGTGTGTGTTTGGTCATTCTTTGTACATCTTTGAGCACCAACACCCCATCTTTGAGGACCAACTCACCATGAGCACTAAGTATTTGGGGACTTCTGTTATGAACCTAAAGTGTGTGTGTGTGTGTTTGGTCGTTCTTTGTACATCTTTGAGGACCAACACCCCATGAGCTCTAAGTATTTTGGGACTTCTGGTCGTTCATTGTACATCTTTGAGGACCAACTCACCATGAGCACTAAGTATTTGGGGACTTCTGTTATGAACCTAAAGTGTGTGTGTGTGTTTGGTCATTCTTTGTACATCTTTGAAGACCAACACACCCCATGAGCTCTAAGTATTCTGGGACTTCTGTTGTGAACCTAAAGTGTGTGTATGGTCGTTCTTTGTACATCTTTGAGGACCAACTCACCATGAGCACTAAGTATTTGGGGACTTCTGTTATGAACCTAAAGTGTGTGTGTGTGTGTGTGTGTGTTTGGTCGTTCTTTGTACATCTTTGAGGACCAACACCCCATGAGCTCTAAGTATTTTGGGACTTCTGTTGTGAACCTCAAGTGTGTGTGTGTGTGTGTGTGTGTGTATGGTCATTTTTTGTACATCTTTGAGGACCAACTCACCATGAGCACTAAGTATTTGGGGACTTCTGTTATGAACCTAAAGTGTGTGTGTGTGTATGGTCGGGAGGGCCGATGGTTATTATTTTACTGTGGATCTAGTTCAAGAGTTCAGATAAAATGAAGAAAGTATTAAAAATATCCAAAGTACCTCTTCTTCCTTTATACTCTTGTGCATGTGGGATGGAGCATAGTGGTATGTTAAAGAATTGCCCTGTGTGTTTGAAGAGCCTTGACATCCACTAATGCATTTGTAGATGTGCGGATACAATTCCCATGTAGTACATGAAATGATTCTTTGATGTTTTCTCTAAATGGGGATTTGAGTAAGGTTTTCATTAAATATATACTTGTGCTGTTTTCTTACTAAATGGATATGAGAACACTTTTCTATCTCCCTTTTGCTATGGTTTATAGCAAAGGTTGTATCATCGATAAGACTGCTTATTGAGCCATTTCCTAATTGGATCTTCCTATTTATAGCATCCTGTTTTCAAAGCAGGAAAGTACCTACATTAATGTATAGATAAGTTATTAAAGCAGCCCTAAACCAGACACTGCCAATCAATATCAACCCCTTACAGTCCGTTAAAAGTTTTATACTCAAAATGACTAAACATAACTTTTCTCATAAAGCTTATGAAAGGTCACCTCACTACTATCCTCCGTTTCTACAAGTACTAAGAGTGGGGGCAGTAATATAAGGCGCAGTAAGGACAACACTGGAGGCAAGTGCTGCATGGGCAAGAGCAGTGGTCTCCAAACTGCGACCCTTCACTTGCCTTTATCATGCCCTTGGGGCACTATTCCACCAACTGACACCAATTATAGAGGACTATTCTTCTCATTGATATCAACAATATATCATTGATATCCTCCCATTAAAAGCCATGAGGGGGCACTGATGTTGGGGCATTTTCTACCCCCACTGCCACAGTCTGGCCCCCTTAAAACCTGAAGGACAGTAAACTGACCCTTTCCTTAGAAAGCTTGGAGACCCCTTGGCAAGTATGTTGCCGTGTCCAGCAAGGAAGTGAATAGATCTGGCAGGATCACCAGATATATAAAAACTGGTTTACAAAAAAGTAGACATGTGCAATTTTTTTAGTTACGAATGCGTTTTCTGTCAATTTTCGTTATTTTAGTTGATTCGTTAACATACGAATGAACGAACGGTTTAACGCAATTAATAACGAATAACGATATTTCAAAATAACGAATATGGAAAAACAACGAAGATACGAAAGAAGAAAGAAACGAAAACATAGAAACAACGAAAATGCCGAACCCAAAAAAAAAAATATTATTACGAAAAACAAAATGAACGAAAATGCAAACTTACTAATATTCGAAGACCGAAAAGAAAACAACCGAAATGCCGAACAAAGAATAAAAAAACGAAAATCAAAACTAACGAAAATAAATTACGAATCTTGGGAAACGGAAAATGAAAACAACGAAAATACGAAATAATGTAAATTAGCTTTCGTTAGTACTGAAATATTTCTGGACATTGACCAGTAGCCACCGAGCGCTGTCCCTTTCCTCTGAAGAGGTTTGTTCCTTCCCCCAATGAGCTTCTTTCTCATTACCTCCTGGCTCCTTGTGTCTTTTTCTGTGTTAGACTGCAGTGCATCTAATTTCTAGATTTGTATTTGTAATATCTGACATATTTTAGTTTTCTTCTACGTCAGACTTTATTCTAGACAGGGTGTGTGTGCCAACTAAGACAGTCAAGTCAATCACAGTAAAGTACAAATTACAAAATGACGACGAGTGGTGTGTCGAATAAACGTAAAATGTATTCTAACAGAATTACGAATGCAATAAAATCTACAAAAGAACGTTTTTACAATCAAAGGAAATTAGACACGAAAATACGAATGATCATAAAGCAACGAAGATATATTTCTTACGAAAATACGAACGCGGCATGATGGAAAATATAATGTAAATACGAATAGCAAAACAACGAAAATTAAACCAACGTAAAAACGAAGGAACGAATAAAATCATTTTAAAAATACGAACGCGGCAGAATACAAAATATAACGAAAATAGTAATCTTGATTCAACGAAAAATAAACTAACAGAAAAAAAACGGAAACGGGAAAAAAAAGTGTTACGAAAATACTAAAGAGTACGAATACGATAACTAACGTCTTACGAAATTACGACTCGTTACGAATCACGATAAACGAACAGAAACGAAACAGAAATAAACGAAAATTTTTGCTGTGCACATGTCTACAAAAAAATCAGTAAATTAATCCAGTGTAATTGAATGATTCATTTTTAATATTTTATATTATGGATTTACTGACACTTTAAGCAAGTGAATCTGTAAAGAGACCTAAATTGAGTTACAAATGACCTATTTGAATTGTTATCTCCAGTCTTTTATCTGCAGCCTTGTGCACTCTACCTTCTCTGTCAGAATCAGGTGTTCTACAGTTGCCCAGAATATTTACCATTCTGTGTAGGATTGTCTGATTAATGTCCAGTGGCAGCTGGTGCTCAGTATTTTTTTTGGGGGGGGGCAGCAAACCAATGCCATGCTACATAACTAAGCTCCATTTCATGCAGAATAAACTAAATTATTAATATATCTAATGTATCTTAAATAGAAAACTAGATTTTTACTCCAAAAATGTTATTAAAATGAAAATCCCCCAATTTTTTTTTATTTTTTTTAAATCATTGATTTTCATCCACCCTGATTTTGGTAAATCTAAAGGAAAATTGTGCAAGGAATTTGTATAATGTATGGCCAGCTTTAGTGAAGACTAGTTATGAGCCCAAGTAAAGAACCCATCCGGGTATACAGAGACCGGCAAACATCTCCTAGGCTTACCAAGGTTCACGTAACCTCCTCGGGGAAAACAGTGTCTTTACTCAACAGCTCTTTTCTTTATATGTTAGGCCCCTTTCACACCAGCGGACCACCCATTGTTCTCTATGGAGCGCCGGATGTCAGTGTACATGCATCCGCAGACACCCGCTGTCTTCTGTCTCTGCTCCTGTGAATATGTAAATTGCGTTTTTTTTTTTATAAATTGCTTCGGGTATTCTACACTATGTGGCTTCCTCCTCTCTCTTTCTTTGTGCTTGAGATCGATCTTCATTCCATTTAATGTTCAGCTGTGGGTCATCATCCAACCTGCCATGAAAGACTTCACATTATCTGGTCATGCTGATAGATTGCAAGTGATATTGGACCTTTTTTAACATGGGGTCTTAAGGGCCGTGCACACGATACGAAAATCAGAAGTAAAATTGCGACCGGTGAATGACTTTGCGATTTTCAGGTCATTAGTACGGTGCTTTCGACAGCCGATTCAGATTTTTTTGTCAGACAAAAGCTGGATGTGCAGACTATAAAAATTTATGTCGTACGTGAACTCAACGTCCGATTTTCGTTTAATCAGTACGGTTTCAGTACGAAAAAATCGAGACTACGCATGCTCAGAAACAAATACATACAAACTATTCAACATGTTACGTCACTTCTGAGGTTGTATTCTGTCGTATGAGAATTTTCTTATGTACGAGGCTTAAAGGGCTTGTAAAGGAAACATTTTTTCCCCTAAATAGCTTCCTTTACCTTAGTGCAGTCCTCCTTCACTTACCTCATCCTTCGATTTTGCCTTTAAATGTCCTTATTTCTTCTGAGAAATCCTCACTTCCTGTTCTTCTGTCTGTAACTCCACACAGTAATGTGAGGCTTTCTCCCTGGTGTGAAGAAAGCCTCTTGAGGGGGTAAGCAGGAGGGTCAGGATGCCCACTAACACACAGCTCCTTTCTCTGTCTGCAAAGTAGAGAGTGTCCTGACTGCCTGCTCGCCCCCCTCCCCCCTCAAGAGGCTTTCTCCACACCAGGGAGAAAGCCTTGCATTACTGTGTGAAGTTAAGGGATGTGAAATATTTTATACAGTGCTGTTAATCTGTAAGATTACAGTATACTGTATGTATTGTGTGTTTTTAACTTTTGAATTTGGCGCTGTGCCTCCGTCCCCGTTCATCGCAACGCTCTCAGGGAACGGAGCTCGGCACTGTGAATCGGAGGACACAGCCAACACACACAGCGGGGAGACATCGCAGGATCCAGGGGGACAAGGTAAGTAACTTTGCCTGGATCCTGCAAATGCGATCCCGAGTGTGGCTCGAGGTTACCGATTTTGGTGTGGAAAATCCAACCACAAGCCAGACTCAGGAATACCGCTAAGGAAGCTAAAGGGATGAGTTGGCACCCCTAGTGATTGCCTTGTCACCCATATAATGGATATCAAAAGATATGTACATGTTTGTAGTCTGTATCAGCAAAATAGCCTAGAGTAACAACTATGGCTCCCTTCATAGACACAGTGGAGGAGTGATGTTGTTCTAAGGTAAGTACTAGCTCATTATGCCTTTTCCCTTACAGGTATAAAGAAAAAAAAGAATTCAGGTTTACTACCGCTTTAATAACCAGTCATTGACTCTGTCCTATTCTGCAAAGCCACCAGATTATCTGTAGATGGCTACTTTCTGTCCTTAGCTGCCTCCCGTACTTACCTTACTGCACTTATCCACATCTTCAGACTTTGCTTCTACCAGCCTTCTATTGCCAATTACAGCTCAAGACATAGCAAAGCCTTTCCCAATCCACCGATCATATAGGCATGTCAGGGCCAGGTCTCATTTATTTCCGGGAGCAGCAGATGTCTGAAATGAAACATGAATAGGTTGTGTAGGCCGAAAGCGGCTGTTACTTCTTGATTGTTTTCCCTTTTTTGAACTGGACCTGTTTAACCCCTGTACACAATGACCAGTTATATAATTATATTAGCAGCATGGTTGATGTGTGGCCTGGGACTTGCTGCGTTGGCAGCTTTCTGCGTGTGACAGTGATGGAAATTCACTGATAAGTACAAAAAGACCTCTACCACTGAGTCTTTCATGAATCATTGATGCCACAGTAGACTGCTGTGTCCCTGGAGTGAAAAAAAAATATTGATTGAATAAATGATTATATAAAGCTGCAGATTCCAGAATCAGCAGGGACCTGGCATTAGGTTTCATTATCTATAAACTTTCAGAAGTGTTATCAGTGCGTAATTCTGTGACAGAGCCAGCGGATGTAATGTAAGGGATAACTGGGAACTATACTTATACAGCGCCTTCAATTTACGCAGCGCTTTACATGTATATTGTACACATCAGTCCGTGCCTTCACAGATCTTACAATCTAAGGTCCTTAAAGTGGAGGTTCACCCTCAAAAAAATTTCTGACATCACATGGAGTCGAGCCATCCTACCGACAGAATGCCGGTGTTTTTTTTTTTTCTCAGCACATACCTCGTTATCACGATTTTCACCCCCCGGCGATCCCGCAGGACTGGGCGTTCCCAAGCACTGCCTTTGATTGACAGGCTTCCGAACGGCGCATACTGCGCATCACAGGTTGCCGAAAAAAACCCGAACGTCGGTGCGGCTCTATACGGCGCCTGCGCACCGACGTTCGGGTACTGTCGGTAACCTGTGACGCGCAGTATGCGCCGTTCGGAAGCCTGTCAATCACACGCCCAGTCCCGCGGGATCGCCGGGGGGGGGGGGGGGGTAAATTGTGATAACGAGGTATGTGCTGAGAAAAAAAAAAACACCGGCATTCTGTCGGTAGGATGGCTCGACTCCATGTGATGTCAGAATTTTTTTTGAGGGTGAACCTCCACTTTAAAGGATAGTTCACCTTTACCACAAAACTGCCTATGCAGATGTAGCACCCTGGTGTTTAGGCAGGGTTGCTAGTAAATTTACCTGCCAGGTAAATTGGCCAATTAATAGGTGATCAATTGATGCAACCCTAATTCTGGAATTCCTGCACTTCTCTCTTCTGTCACTAGATGGCCGGGTATCTGGTGGCATTAGATAAGACAAGGGCATTGCAAGGACAGATTAGGAATAGATTGGGTATCTCAGCCAATGTGCAGGGATCTTCTTTGGTCCCTTGGCCTGCTGGAGAGCCTATTTATTTGGGTGAGGTCAGGTGGTCGGGGTTCTGTGCCATCTGGATGGCTGTCTGGGGTGGACGTTTGTTGTGCTGCCCCGGGCTACCAGAACCTGAGGCCTATCCCGGGGACATCTGGCTGATAGGCTATCTGAGGGCCTATCCAGAAGCGTAGGCTTGCGGCTTTCAGTCCAACCAGAAGTGACGGTTCTTCCGGCCGGAGAAACTGTCATGGTCGGAGGTAGAGGGGAAGCTGTTGCCACTAAAGGACCATCCGCCTTATTACCAGGGACCACTGTGAGTAGCTGAAGCAAGTACCAGAGCAGTATTCTCACCAACCAGGGATGGTGAAAAATTGGGAAACTTCAGCAGGTGTCAAGCCAGGGAACCAGCCAGCGGAGGTGACACTTGCAGAGCAGCCTTGTGTACCAAGTCAGGGACCGAGGAGGCCTGTGGGTTAACGCTTGAGGAGTATCTTGTATGCCAATCTAGGGACCCAGCAGGGGGAGTCGCTTGAGGAAGATACTGAGAGAGAAGGTTGGAAGAGCTCAGGGGATCCAGCGGCAGTGGCTCAGCAAGTCTAGTGAGAGACACTGGAAGCTCGGTTGAGTGAAGAACTACAATAGGAGATTGTAGAGGAAGTGAAAGAGTTAATTGTAACCTTTGTTAGAAACTGTTTAAGATTATTTCCATAGAAGACAGCCTGTCTACTCATGCAGATATGTCCGGCCAGGTGCCTTTCCCTGCAAGTGGCCTAAACCCTCTCTCCCACAGTTCTGTTTAACCGATTCCCGACCGACTCCTGTACATATACGTCGTCACAATGGCACAGCTGGGCAAAGTAACGTATATATATACGTCACTTTAAAAATTCCTGCCATGCGGCGCGCGCTGCGGACAGTGCCCATGTGCCCCTGACGCAAGCTCCATGCCCGCGGGACCCGCGGACTCGATGTCCGCCGGTGTCCCGCAATCAGGTCACAGAGCTGCAGAACGGGGAGAGGCAAGTGTAAACATGCATCTCCCCGTTCTGCCTAGTGACACTGTCACTGATGGTCTGTTCCCTCTCATCGGGAACAGCGATCAGTGCCGTGTCACTCGTAGCCAAGCCCCCTAACAGTTAGACGCAACTCCCTAAGACACACTTAACCCCTTCAGTGCCACCTAGTGGTTAACCCCTTCACTGCCAGTGTCATTTTCACAGTAATCAGTGCATATTTATAGCACTGATCGCTGTAAAAATGATAATGGTCCCAAAAATGTGTCAAAAGTGTCCAATGTGTCCGCCATAAAGTCGCAGTCATGATAAAAATAATAATAATAAAAATGCCATAAACTATCCCCTATTTTGTAGACGCTATAACTTTTGCGCAAACCAATCAATAAACGCTTATTGCGGGGGTTTTTTCCCAAAAATATGTAGAAGAATACATATTAGCCTAAACTGTGGAAAAATTAGTTTTTTTTATATATTTTTGGGGGATATTATAGCAAAAAGTAAAAAATATAGATTTTTTTTTCAAAATTGTCGCTCTATTTTTGTTTATAGCACAAAAAATAAAAACCACAGAGGTGATCAAATACCACCAAAAGAAAGCTCTATTTGTGGGGGGGAAAAAAATGTCAATTTTGTTTGGGAGCCACGACGCACAACCGCGCAATTGTCAGTTAAAGCGACACAGTGCCGAATCGCAAAAAGTCCTCTGGTCTTTGGCCAGCCAAATGGACCGGGGCTTAAGTGGTTGACTCACATTCATACATACACATATTAGGGCCAATTTAGACAGAATCCAATTAACCCACCAACATGTCTTTGGATTGTGGGAGGAAACCAACATAGGCACAGGGAGAAAATGCAAACTCCAGGCAGGCAGTGTCCATATTTGGGATTTAAACCAATGCTGCTGCTGCTGCTGCTGCCGAAGTATTGGTATTGATATTTTTCATAATCAAAGTCACAGAAATAGATATGAAGTTAAATAGACATTGTCCCAACACTCTACATTTTCATAGTCGTGTCTCCAATTAGTTCTTCTGGGTGGAGGTGAGCATTGTGAGGATCAAACAGAACAATATATATTTGAAAAAACAAGTCCACCCAAGAAGTCTTAAAGTGATATATAAATGCATCCACTTGTAAGATCCATCACTGAAAAGTTTTCTTCGCCATCTGCAGTGTTGCAACCACCATATCAAAACGCTTACCAGAGCCTAGGACCCAACAAAAGTCCAATATCACTTGCAATCTATCAGCATAATGCATAATGCAAAGTCTTTCATGGCAGGTTGGATCATGAGCCCACAGCTGAACATTAAATGGTATGAAGATCGATCTCAAGCACAGAGGGAGAGGAGGAAGCCACATAGTGTAGAATACTTCGAAAAACTTTGTTAAAAAAAAGCAATTTACATATTCACAGGAGCAGAGACAGACAGACAGCTAATGCCGCCTGACAAAGTCGGTATGATGATGTTACCACTTGGCCCCCTCACTGGCGCGTTTCGTAACTCCCTTGGAGGATTGCCAGCAACCATTCAAGGATGTTCTGTAGAACAAAACCCATTGTTTTGTATGATTCATATAGATACAACAGCACAACAATTTGTTTTCTTTTGTTTTTTCAAGCTTCTTTTGCTGTTATCTCACCTGGTAATTATGCTAAAAAAAAAAAAAAAACACTTCTTGCCCTTGGGTGGCAACGTCACTCCTCCACTGTGTCTATGAAGGGAGCCATGGCTGTTACTCAAAGCTGTTTTACTAATACAGACTACAAACATGTATCTAACCTTTTATATCCATTATATGGGTGGCAAGGCAATCAGTGGTTGACATAAGATTCAGCTATCTTTTGTAAACTACTGATTCCCAGATAGAAAGCAATTGAGCTGCAAGTTTGAGGCTGGGTTCACACTATACTACAAGACAGTAAGTACAACTTTCATTCTACTTTGCTCTGTGACATTGGTCCTACATTGGTCCCTCATCCATCCGACTTGAATGAAACAGGATACTACTCCGACTTTGTGATAGTCTGACTTGTCCTTTGACCAATCAAAACAATCCCAATGTGAGATAAATTCCTTTTACTGCTGCTGTAATCACATGTCGGATGTCAAAAGTCGGATGGTAAGGACAAGGATCCTACTTTGATCCGACTTCAATGATATTCAATGGGCTGAAGTAGGATCAAAGTCGGACCAAAGTAGTACTGGGAGCATTTCCAAAGTCGGACCGACTTGTGTCGGACCAGTTTAAGACAGCTCTCATAGGGAAACATTGATTTTCACACGTCATGCGTCCATGAGCTCCCAATGTTGGAGCGTTTGTCGGACCAGTGTGAACCCGGCCTTTAAAATGACTTGCTAAGCCAGGCTTCAGAAGTTTTTTGCACCACTTTACAGGCAGACTAAGGGGAACCCCCCAGGCACTTTATTTAAAGGATTTTTTTGTTTCTATTGTTGCTTTTTAAGCATCATTAAAAAACAATACTCTTGAAAAAACAATGTGTTTTTTTTTTTGCATTGATACATGTCCAGCAGGGCATTACCCTGACCCATACCCCTTTTATGGCCAATTACTCGCATAAAAGCCTTCAAAATGGCACTATTTGATTTTTCCTGTTAGGCTTTAATGGGGTTCACTGTTGGGTTAGAAATTTTCCTCTGTTCAGGAGTTTTGCTGGGAGGTGTTCGGCCCATCTCTAAAGCCTAGTGTTTTACATTGGCAAATGGTTGCTTTAATGGGCAACTGTACCACTCTACCAGTCATTCTTTAGGGCATTTGCTCTTCCTCTTATGAGTGCAGCTGACTTGGATCAGTACTTAGACATGTTCCCATTTCGACAGTCTTCATTGTGCATACCTGTCTGGTGCCACAAAGCCTTCTTCCAAAAGCAACCTGTTCATCCTGAACATGTGAACCTCAGCCCTATTTCTTTATGGTAGAACCATACTTCACAGGACCACTGGAGACTACCACGAGTACAGCTACCACGAGTACAGCTACCACGAGTACAGCTACCACGAGTACAGCTACCATGAGTACAGCTACCATTTGTACATCTTCCACGAGTAAGGTCCTAATGGCATGATCATTAGGTAGTATTTTAGTAAAATCTGCAGATCTACAGATCTAAAAACTTAGTGGAGGTTTGAACAATTTTTTTTTTATTTGATTACCCTATCAACACACTTAGTGTTAATGAGGAGATATTGTATTTGGATGGTGGAGAATATAACCCGCTGTCAAAATGCAATGATCGATGATGCCAGGCTATACAGTGAGGAAAAAAAGTATTCAATCCCCTGCTGATTTTGTACGTTTGCCCACTGACAAAAAAATTATCAGTTTATAATTTTAATGGTAGGTTATTTAACAGTGAGAGGAAGAATAACAAATACAATATCCAGAAAAATGTATTTAAAAAAAGCTATAAATTGATTTGCATTGTAATGAGTGAAAATAAGTATTTGATCCATTATCAATCAGCAAGATTTCTGGCTCCTGGGTGTTTTCTATACAGGTAAAGAGCTGAGATTAGGAGCGCTCTCTTAAAGGGAGTGCTCTAATCTTAGCTTGTTACCTGTATAAAAGACACCTGTCCACAGGAGCAATCAATCAGATTTAAATCTCTCTACGATGGCCAAGGCCAAGAGTTGTCCAAGGATGCCAGGGACAAGATTGTTTTTTAACTGAGGATTTCTCAAGGAGGTCATGTACTAATGATGCGATGTTTGTACAGTGATCTCCCGCTGAGCTATTGTTTCTGTCAGGCGGACCGCCAGAACACGCCGGTCAGCACTTACAGCCATTGACTGAGAGCCCTGATCAGATGCCGATCATCTGTTGGTTTTCCTACATGCTCGTTCGACAAAAGCCGGTCCTGAGATTGGCTTCTGTCAAACAAATACCTGTACACACGGGCTGAATGATTGGCCGGCATCTACTGTACCGGCTGATTTCGGCCAATATTTGGCCCAAAAGCCGGTCCCCGAGATTGGCTTCTGTCAAACAAATACCTGTATGCACGGGCTGAATGATTGGCCGGCATCTACTGTACCGGCTGATTTCGGCCAATATTTGGCCCATGTGTATGGGGCTTAAGTCCAGGAGCTAAAAAGATTAGCTAACCTGCTACTAAAAAAACTTTCCATTGAAGTACATTTGTGATGTCATCAACACTTTCCATCACCCCAGAATACATGTATAGAAGATTTGTCAAATCGGTTTTTGATAGAACAAATTATGAGATATTTAGAATTTATTCAGAATTCATTGCATGTGCCATTGACCTGCACTTTATCTGCTTCAGTTGCTTTTGCATTCTCATAGACTTGTAAAGACTTGTAAAGAAAGAAGCATTTCTGAAGGAAAAAACATCAGTTGACGCTGGGTTAAACGGTGGATTTGTTTATCTCTGCAGTAACATATTACTGCCCACGCCCAAATCCAAACAAGCATGTAGGACATCAGCCTGAAAATGTGCTCAGCAGGACCACTGTGAACTGGTACCAGCTGATAAAAACTTGTACGTGTCTCGGACAACTGTGTCCGTATTAACAATGATTGTCACTAAGCATTGTGATGCTGCAATCAGTGCATCTGTGTTGATTAGATTACATTACCATCTGCCAAATTGTGAAGAAGAGCAGTCTTACAAGAAGACTTCAAGCATAAAGCATATTTCTACTTTTTCAGTCCAAATTTGAGAAAGCCCCACTATATGTTTAATAATGAAGATCTTCCTGCATAATACAGACATGGTTTAGGTATGGGAAACACAAGCTGCTAAGCCTCCGCATAAACAAACAGTGTTGTAAGTAACAGCGTTTAAATAAACGCTGTTACGTAACGATGGGCCTCCTGAGGGAACGAGTAATCTACCAGATACTCTTTCCCTCTCGGCAACGGCGTTCCCATTACTTGGGCCGCGTTACCGAAATTACATTGAGCGCACGTGGGGGGGGGGGGCAGTCCGGGCAGACTCAGACTGAGGAGCGTCATTTCCTGTGACACGTCACTGTCACTCTGTCAGGGCGGGATGGAGCTGGCCTGTGATTGGGTCACAGGCCAGCTCCGGGTCATGTGTCGCCGACGTTGTGACGCGTGACTCGTGGCGCTGGTGCATGCACCCGCCTGAAGTCTCCCGCCCGCAGCAGTGTTGTGTGATGGGTCGGGAGGGAGTGAGTCTGGCTCACCTCCTCACCGTCACCTCAGCCACATCCGCCGACATCTCCCCTGGCCGCCGCGGAGGCTCCGCTCCACCACCAAACGGTCCGGACTCCGGGGACCCTCACCACGCCAGCAGACCAGCAGTGCACCGACCGACCGTGGGCCGTGGCCCTGCGCAGGTGAGGAGCCGAGGCGAGCGGCATCGGATTGGAAGTGGGGGGGCCGGGGGGTGGGGGGAGAGTGCTCAGAGCACAAGTAATTAGGGTGTGCTGCCTGGTACGTAGCTCCTTGAGGACCACTTGTACCAGTCCCACGTTGGTTTCCAGAACTTCTTACCATACTTGCTTCTGCCATTAGCGCCAAGTCCTTCTCAATAATCTGCAAGAACCAAAACAAACACTCAGGCCCCCGTACACACGTCCGAGAAACTCGACGGGCAAAACACATCGTTTTGCTCCTCGAGTTCCTTGTGAAGCCGACGAGGATCTCGGCGAGCCGAAATTTCCCATTGAACAATGAGGGAAATAGAAGAACATGTTCTCTATTTGGTCCGACGAGATCCTCGTCGGCTTCCTCGGCCAAAAGTTGTACACACGACCGGGTTTTCTCGGCAGAATCCGCTCCGATCGAGTTTCTGGCTGAATTCTGTCGAGAAACTCGGTCGTGTGTATGGGGCCTCAGAGAGGCGTGAACATTCTTTCAAGAACACTGTGAAAACATTCATATTTTCCTTTTTTATTCCTCTGTCAATTTTTTAATTATGGATTTCCCACAGAGCAAGACTTTGTAGTGTGTGCCACAAACCTCTAAGGCCTGGTGAAATATGAACTTTGTGCTGATATTGCTTGTAAAGCTTAAAAGACTCAAATTATCTATAACAGTAGATGACGCTCTAACAGCACTGACAAAAAACACTTGGAACAAATTCCTGTATTCCAAAGTTCACACAAAACCTAAAAAATACACTTCAATCCATTGTTACCAAAACAAATAGAGTTATTTATAATATCACGGCAACTAGAAACTTGCTTCATTCCATAGCGTATTGTTCTCTTGAAACAATATGGTATCTACCAATTTTATTTTATGAAATATTTCAGGAAACATGTTAGTGCCAATCACTTGGCTTTGGCAGCGACATGCAATCAAAAGTGTGTAAACTAATTTAAAACGGATGAGGGCCTGGGCACACCCCGCATGTCCTGTGCCTCCATTAGAATAGACAACAACCCGTGGGGCCACTTTTCTATTTTTTTCTTTCGTGGCCCTGACAGTCTTATTGACAGGTAAAAAAAATCTTCCAGTAAGGTCTGGTTCTGGTTAAAGTGTACACTAAGGCCCCGTACAGACGAGCGGAAAGTCAGATGGAAACGGTCCGCCGGACCGTTTTCATCGGACATGTCCGCTCGGAGGATTTCGGTCTGATGGTTGTACACACCATCAAACCGAAATCCGCGCGGACAGACAGCGTGGGGGTGACGTGGCCGCGCCGTCGCCGTGACCTGGAAGGTCAATTGCGAGGGATGGCAGCCCAGCGTACAGACGACCGAACATGTCCGACGATAGGCTTCCAGCGGAACATGTTTCTTAGCATGCTAAGAAACATTTGTCCGCTGGAAACCTGTCCGATCCGCCGGACATTTGTCCGGTCGGCCGTACACACGACCGAACATGTCAGCGGACCAGTTTATCAGCATACATGTTCGGTCGTGTGTAAGAGCCTGAGCTGTACATCTGCAGCCCAGTTTATATCATGAGGAAGAGTGCGAAACAGGCAAATTTATGTCTCTTCTGCAATGAAAAGCATGCCTGCTCGTACCTTTAAAAAAAAGTCAGTTGCTTGCTGAGTAACGAATTACTTGCCAATGTAAAGAGGTGAGCTGGCACTTTCACCCCCTTCCTGCCCAAGCCATTTTTCAGCTTTCAGCCCTGTCACATTTTAAATGACAATTGCGCGGTCATGCAAACACTGTACCCAAATGAAATTTTTTTAATTTTTCCCCCACTGGTCCTAATATGTGTATGTATGAATGTGAGTTAACCACTTAAGCCCCGGACCATTTGGCTGGCCAAAGACCAGAGGACTTTTTGGGTTTCGCCACTGCGTCCCTTTAACTGACAATTGCGCGGTCGTGCGACGTGGCTCCCAAAGAAAATTGACGTCTTTTTTTTTTCCCACAGAGCTTTCTTTTGGTGGTATTTGATCACCTCTGCGGTTTTTATTTTTGCGCTATAACAAAGGAAGAGGGACAAGTTGAAAAAACACAATAGTTTTTACTTTTTGCTATAATAATATCCAATTTTTGTTTTTTTTATTAAAATTCTTATACATATTTTTGGTAAAAAAAATCGCAATAAGCTTATATTGATTGGTTTGCGCAAAAGTTGTAGAGGCTACAAAATAGGGGATAGATTTATATCATTTTTATTATTTATTTTTTACTAGTAATGGTGGCGATCTGCGATTTTTTATCGTGACTGCAATATTGCGGTGGGCACATCGGAACACTTTTGACACATTTTTGGGACATTCACATTTTATACAGCGATCCCTATTATAAAAATGCATTGATTGCTGTATAAATATGACTGTCAGGGAAGGGGTTAACACTAAGGGGGTGATCAAGGGGTTCACCCAAAAAATCTATTTTTAACACTAGATTGGGCCTAATTACGGGAAGCAGAATCGGATGTTTTGTTTAAAATCAATGCAGTACTTACCGTTTTACAGATAGATGTTCTCCGCCGCTTCGGGTATGGGCTGCGGGACTGGGTGTTCCTATTTGATTGACAGCCTTCCGACTGTCGCATACAGCGCGTCACCAGTTTCCGAAAGTAGCCGAACGTCGTGGCGCAGGCCCCGTATAGAGCCGCACCGACGTTCAGCAACTTGTGACGCGCTGTATGCGACCGTCGGAAGGCTGTCAATCAAATAGGAACGCCCAGTCTCGCAGCCCATACCCGGAAGCGGCGGAGAACATCTATCTGTAAAACGGTAAGTACTGCATTGATTTTAAACAAAACACCCGATTCTGCTTCCCGTAATTAGGCCCAATCTAATGTTATTTTTTTTTTTTCGGGTGAACTCCCGCTTTAATGTGTTCCTTAGGGAGTGATTCTTACTGTGGGAGGGACTGACTGGGGGAGGTGACGTGACCGATCGGTGTCCCTATATACAAGTGACACACCATTTGTCTCCCCTCCCTGACAAGACGTGGATCGTGTGTTACACACACAGATCCACGGTCCTGCTCAGTTACTGGGCAATCGCGGGTGCCCGGTAGACATTGCGACCACCGGGCACGCAAATTGTGTTCCCAGTGACGCGACGTGCGTGCACGCCCCCAGTGGCTCAGGAAGGCGCAATGTCATATGACGTCCGCCCAGAACAAAGAGGCTCATCCTCCCGCCTACATATGACGGTGGGCAGTGGGCTGTGGTTAAGGAACACAACAATGAGTTCAAGATGTTGACTTGGGCTTCAATTCTCTAGAGCTCATCCAATCGAGCATCTGTGGGATGTGCTGGAAAATCAGAGCCGATCCATCAAGGCCCCACCTCGCAAAAGGGGATGAAAGGATCTGCAACTGATGGTTTGGTGCCAGATACCACAGGCATACCTTCAGAGGTCTAGGTGGAGTCCATGCCTCTCCGGGTTATGGCGGGTGGTCATTTTGCTATGGCTGATCGGTGTATGTGCTAACTCCACTTACAAACATTGCCTCTATTTCCTAAATAAAAGACTTGGCTAATTTTAGAAAAGTCATAAACCCCGGACCAAGTAAATAACTTGCTCCATCTGCCTGACAGCTATAAGAGAAGACTCATTTGTTTTGTTTAGGAAATGTATCAGAAGCGGGGTAAGCAGGGTTATTCATGGAAATCCCATCTATTTTGTATTTTAGCAAATTTAATTCTTGAAGCCGTTTACTCTGAGCAAGGTTTTGATTAATTGCTTCTCCCAGAATGAAAGGATCAGCTCTATTTGGAACAGTCTGAAATAATGGCATGTTGCTGAAACACCAATAAATATTCATTACAAATAACTTTCTTCAAGCCCCAGCTAAACTCAGCTGTATTTTGCCGCTGTACGGCTTAACTGCACATATCCTTATTATTATGATTACTATTCTTATTATTAGTAATAATAAATCTTCTCTAATGTAATAGGATTCGTAGCACATGCAAATGATCTTTGTTTTAGTAGCCATGCCATGCAGAGCGGTTTTCCCCCAGATTATTATCTGCATGGTGTTTTTATGTTCCCCCCGGTATTTGTGCTGGGTTCTTCTTGGTTCTTGATCCTTTTACAATCAAGCTGGTTGGTAGGTTAAAGCCAATCTCCAGGCAAACTGCTAAATGCCTAGTTATATTGCAGGGTTTGACAAATTTGCTTGGAATCTAGGAGCCAGCTAAAAAAGTTAGGAGCCAGAAAACGCACCCCATCCCGATGAGCTTGCGCGCAGAAGCGAACACATACATGAGCAGCGCCCAGATATGTAAACGGTGTTCAAACCACACATGTGAGGTATCGCGCGATTGGTAGAGCGAGAGCAATAATTTTAGCCCTAGATCTCCTCTGTAACTCAAAGCATGCAACCTGTAGTGTTTTTTTAAACGTCGCCTATGAAGATTTTAAAGGGTAAAAGTTTGTCGGCATTCCACGAGCGGACGCAATTTTGAAGCGTGACATGTTGGTTATGAATTTACTCGGCGTAACATTATCTTTCATAATATTAAAAAAAATGGGGATAACTTTACTGTTGTCTTATTTTTTTATTAAAAAAAGTGTAATTTTTTCACAAAAAAGTGCGCTTGTAAGACCGCTGCGCAAATACGGCGTGACAGAAAGTATTGCAACGATCGCCATTTTATTCTCTAGGGTGTTAGGATAAAAAATATATATAATGTTTGGGGTTCTAATTAGAGGGAAGAAGACGGCAGTAAAAATAGTGAAAAATTACATTAGAATTGCTGTTTAACTTGTAATGCTTAAAGGGTCACTAAAGAAAAAAAAAATTGCTGAAATCACTGTTTACAGGGTATAGAGACATAAAAGTTAACTGATTCCTTTTAAAAATGATTAAAAATAGATTAAATTCGATTATCATAATGTGCCTCTAGTTTCACTTTCGGTTTTAAACTGGTTTCATGTTTATGTGAAGTAAAGAGACCCACAGAACAAAAACAAACAAAATCCAGGCAGTGGTTTGTTTTTAAATGAATCTGATTGGTTCTGATGAGTTTTAGACACACAGTTTAGACCACAGTGATAAGCTCCCAGGAGGTTTTTTTCATAAGGCAGCAGACGAAGCAGGAGTGTGGAGATCAAGCAGAATTACTGCTACTTCAGAAGAAAAAATGAACAATGAGGGACATGAAACCAGTACTGCAGTAAGGGAAAGGCAGCTATTTAGCTAAAAAAAAAAAATTCTTAGTGATCCTTTAACCACTTGCCGCCCGCCAATGACAATTGACGTCGGCAAAGTGGTTTGTAGAATCCTGACTGGACGTCATATGACGTCCTCAGGATTCTATAGCCGCTGCGCGCCCCCGGGGTCGCGCATTCGCGGCGATCGTTGTTGCGGGGTGTCAGTCTGACACCCCGCAACACCGATCTCGGTAAAGAGTCTCTCACGGAGACTCTTTACCACGTGATCAGCCGTGTCCAACCACGGCTGATCACGATGTAAACAGTAGGAGCCGTTGACGGCTCTTCCTCACTCGCGTCTGACAGACGCGAGTAGAGGAGAGCCGATCGGCGGCTCTCCTGACAGGGGGGGTTCGCGCTGATTGTTTATCAGCGCAGCCCCCCCTCGGATCGCCACATGGACCACCAGGGAAGCCAACCCTGGACCACCAGGGAAGGGCAAAAAAAAAAAAAAAAGTCTAAAAAAAAAAACCCATTAAAAATAAAAAAAGATGCCAATCAGTGCCCACAAATGGGCACTGACTGGCAACATAGGAAAAATAAGTGCCGCCCCACAGTGTCCATCAGTGCACACCCACAGTGTTTCATCAGTGCCACCCACAGTGTCAAGTGCCACCAATCAGTGCCCTCTGTTGCCCAACCATAAGTATCCATCAGGCCACCCATGAGTGCCCATCTGTGCCGCCTATGTGTGCCCATCAGTGCCGCCCATGAGTGCCCATCAGTGCCGCCTATGTGCCCATCAGTGCCGCCTATGTGCCCATCAGTGCCCGCCTATGTGTGCCCATCAGTGCCGCATACCAGCGCCTCCAATCAGTGCCACCTTATCTGTGCCCGTCAGTGCTACCTCCATCGATGTCCCATCAGTGCCATCTCATCAGTGCCGCCATATCAGTGCCCGTAATTGAAAGAGAAAACTTACTTATTTACAAAAAAATTAACAGAAAAAAATAAAAATGTAATTTTTTTTCTAATTTCAGTCTTTTTTTAGTTGCTGCGCAAAAAAAAAAAAACGCAGAGGTGATCAAATACACCAAAAGAAAGCCTTATTTGTGGGAAAAAAGGACGCCAATTTTGTTTGGGTACAGTGTAGCATGACCGCGCAATTGCCATTCAAAGTGCGACAGTGCTGAAAGCTGAAAATTGGCTTGGGCGGGAAGGTGTATACGTGCCCTGTATGGAAGTGGTTAACTTGTAATACCAACGGCCACCACCAGATGTCGCCAGCTCACACATCTGGTGGTAATAACTTGTAATACCAACGGCTCACCACCAGATGGCGCCAGCTCACAAAGTTTTTTTTTTTTTTTTTTTGCCCCCCTTCCAAGCCAAGTCGCCAGGACCCTATTTCTAGTCGCCATGGCGACCTGACGACTGGGATTTGTCGAGCCCTGTTATATTGTAAGGTGCTGCGTAAACTGTTGGCATTATATAAATCCTGTATAATAATAGTTGAAACACAAACGACTTGCCATTATTGTGATCCACCCCAACCAGATCTTTGACAAAAGTTAGAACCATAAATGAATAGCTAGAACATTGCATAGCAGCTGTGCATTGAGGTAGGCAGCTGCTATGCAATGTTCTAGCCATTAGTTTATGGTTCTTTTGTGGAATCCATGTTTAATTATATTTTTTGATTAATAGATGGACCTATAATGGGCATTCTAAACTATTTGAATATCCCTCTCTATGGTACTACCAGTTGATCCAATTTTATCCATTCATGTTTTGATGTCCACCCATCTATTGAATACACAGGTCTGAACTTGAGCCATTATAGTATGCTGTATGTTTTCTGTCATATATGGAAGATTGAAATTAATTTGGATTTGTTTGATAAAAATCTTTTGTGTGTATATATTAGTTTACATTTTTTTTATTTTTTCTTATAGTGATCTTATATAAAGTGCATGATATTACAGTTCTCCTGAAGAAGCCATTGGAATGGCGAAACATGTTAAGACCTAATCAGTTTGCACCTTCTCTCTATATTTAATGATCAAATGTCGAATGTATTCTATGTATTCATTGTATATTAAGGGCTAGATTCAGAGAGAATTTCCGCCGGCGTATCTATAGATACGCCGTGTAAATTCAAATCTGCGCTGGCGTATCTTCTTTCTGTATTCAGAAAGCAAGATACGCCGACATTAGCCTAAGAGGCGACTGGCGTAAGTCTCTTACACCGTCGTATTTTTGAGTGCATATTTACGCTGGCCGCTAGGTGGCGCTTTCGTCGTTTTCGGCGTAGAATATGCAAATGACCTAGATACGCCGATTCACAAATTTACGTACGCCCGGTGCAATTTTTTTATGTCGTTTACGTTAGGCTTTTTCAGCGTAAGGTTACTCCTGCTATTAGGAGGAGCACGCAATGTTAAGTATGGCCGCCGTTCCCGCGCCAAAATTTGAATTTTTTACGTCGTTTGCGTAAGTCTTTCGCGAATAGGGCTGGACGTAATTTACGTTCACGTCGAAACCAATGACGCCTTGCGGCGTACTTTGGAGCAATGCACACTGGGACGGCGCATGCGGGAAAAGCGTCAATCACGTTGGGTCACCAAAAATTAACATAAAACACGCCCCCTCATCCACATTTGAATTACGTACGCTTACGCCGGCCCCATTTACGATACGCCGCCGTAACTTAGAAGGCAAGTGCTTTGTGAATACAGCACTTGCATCTCTAACTTACGGCGGCGTAGCGTA
This sequence comes from Rana temporaria, assembly GCF_905171775.1. Taxonomy (NCBI): domain Eukaryota; kingdom Metazoa; phylum Chordata; class Amphibia; order Anura; family Ranidae; genus Rana; species Rana temporaria. Next base: position 59,137,577 of record NC_053490.1, read on the forward strand.
AATACAATACGAAAAAAAAAAACGACTAGTGTGTACCAGGCTTAAATCTCTTGAGCTGTTGTGGTATGAACGCATTTGAAACAATTTTTCTGCTAGTGAACTAGGCTGATTACAGAGACTATTTCATTGTTATGTGCCCAGGAATGGTACTTTATGCACTAGAAGATGCCATTCTTGTGTAAAGTTTTAAAGCAGTATTGAAAGTACATTGTGACTCCACATGATATTATTTTCAGTAGATACTGAGCTTTTGAAATTGTTCTGTATATCTTAGCCAGCACAAAATGTAAAAAGCGCATGCTGATTTTACTGCAGGTGTGCTATTTTTTCCTCTTTGATAATGTTCCTAATAAAGAAGAAAGGTATGGAATCTTTGATCAATGTTGTTTATCTGTAAAGAGTAGATTCCAGTGGATTGTTGTCTAATACGTTCTTATGAATTACGTAGTTTTGTATAAGCAGATTCTGACATTTTGTGATAAGGTTGTATCTGGAATGGAAGATATTGAAGCTTGCTTATTAAGGCAGTTCAAAGAACAATAATAATCTGAATATTTCAGTAACTCATCAAATCCTACATTTCATTGGCTCAGAGCTGTCGGGATTGCTCAGGTTGTTAGTGGGTGCCAATTGTGCCATGGCTAACTGCACTTATCACATTACTTTTTACTTTGTTGTATACAGTATATCCAGTGATCAGAAGACATCCTGATCCATCTTAATGGAACAGCATTCTGGCAACCTGTTAGGCCCCCATACACACGATACGAATTTATCCGTGAATACGGCCCAGCAGACCGTTTCAGCGGATAAATCCTCTCGAGGATTTCGGCGGATTTTCATGCGATGGAGTGTACACACCATCGCATTGAAATCCGCGCCGAAATCCTCTGGCGATGACGTGTCGCGACGTGTGCGACGCTGTCATATAAGGAATTCCACGCATGCGTCGAATCATTACGACGCATGCGGGGGATCCCTTCGGACGGATGGATCCGGTGAGTCTGTACAGACTCACCGGATCCATCCGTTGGGATGGACTCCAGCAGATGGATTTGTTCTGCATGTCAGCAAATATTCGATCTGCTGGAATCCATCCCAGGGGAGATATATCCGCGGAAACAGATCCGCTGGAGTGTACACACCATAGGATCTATCCGCTATGGTGTGTACGGGGCCTTAAACAGGTATGTGCTCCAAATTCAGAATAAAAGGAAACCCTTAGCATCCCTTGCTGCAAACCAGGGGTTAAACCAAACCAACTATCTCTGTTCCTTCTCTCAAGAGGAAACTTCATCCCTCCTTACATTTTTTTCTTTCTGCTCTTACCTTGTCTGCTAAGGCTCCATGCACACTGAAGCTGATAAAAGCTATAAAAAAACGCCAGTAGCTTAGCAGGGAGCCTTTCAAAGTGTTTTAACGTTTTTGCAATAGCTTTAATCAGCGTTTTTCAGTGTAGCTTTTTTTTTTTTTTACTTTTTTTCTTTTCAATGGATTAAAATACGCAAAAAAACGCTGGCACTGGCGTTTTTGGGCATTTTTAAGCGTTTTTCTGCGTTTTGCGTTTTTGAGCGTTTTTTCCCGACAAAAAACGGCACTTTGAACGCAAATTTCGGGCGTTCAGAAAAAAGCCAATAAACTCCAAAGCTCATTAACACTAAAAAACGCCCAGGTGTGCATGGGCACATAGGCTAACATAGAGTTCAGTTTATGGGCTTTAAAAAAAAAAAGCCAAAACGCTAATAAACTGCAGTTTATCAGCTTCAGTGTGCATGGAGCCTAATGCTCACACAGCCAGGGAATCCATCATTGTCAGGAGTTATCCGCTGCATGCCAGGTGCTGTGCATCATCTTCTTTTCTACATCATAAAGTAGGGTGACCAGACATCCCCGGTTTCAGGGGACAGTCCCTGGATTGAGGACACTGTCCCTGGACCAAGTCTGTCCCCGGTTTTGTCCAAGGATTGGATTTGAACAGGTGCTGGGGCAATTTCAAAGACAGTCAGTGCAGAATTAAAAGAAAAAAATACTGAATTACACACACCACGCTCTACTAGCTTAGGGGGGTGTATTTTTTTTTCATTATCTGTGCCCCTTTCTGATGATCATGCACTGATCGGAGCGGAGGGAATATTTCTTCAGTTTCGGGTGCATGCCCATTCAGCTCCACTCGCATGTTCTTCTGCCTTGACTCAAGTCCCGGCCAGCCGCCTGCCTACTTATCTCCTTGCCTTCCCTGACAATGTGATCTTCCTCCGCTCCCCACCCAGTAGTAGCCGAGGCCTGCAGAGTTAGACTTGACAGGCTGTGAGATGGGCGGCGATGGGCAGAGAATCGCTGATTGCCACCATTACTAGTAAATTGACATCCATCATCCGGACTAAGGCTGGCCATAGATTAGGCAAACGCTCGATTACCCCATCAACACTGACTGTCCCTCCTACTGCACCAAGGTTTCGCCACCTTCAGAATACAATAGCCTCAAACAGTGGTCGTACAAACAAAAATCTGACAGTTTAGTTGTACTGGAGTCGATCTCTCCTCTCCCCTGCAATCGCCACTGGCTGACATTGAGGATCACATGACCAGACCAGAGTGGGCTGAGAATACAGTAGGTACACATTTCTTTTACATGGGTTGGTCAACATAGATGTTAGTAGGGGACAGGGGTAATATTAGGACTAGTTAGGTTGAGGCTGGAATTCTGCGTTAAGGATGATACAATTACTGAACTCCACCTTGGCCTTTCAGATGGTAGCTTTCATGGGTCCTCTTGGGGTCTCTGTGCAGCTGTTCATGAAATATGGCATCTCCGACAGGGCTCAAGTCCTGCGGGAACGCGTGGGAACGGAGTTCCTGCACTTTTTTCACAGCAGGAACTCAGTTCCCTTTGCAGGACTAGAGCAGCCAAGAGCAGCTGAGCCGCCCAAGCCAATCCTTCACTAAGCGGTGATGCCTAGCTCAAGTCACTGTCAGGGGCAGGCGAACCTTAGTAATCCTTTATGTTACTGGCCGCTTCCTGTATATGGATACATCGGGTAGTGTGCGGGTATTCGGTCACTTCCTCGATCCCGCAATGTCTTCTGGGAGATTTTGTCATTGTTCCTAGGAGACATTGTGGAGGTCTGCCGCGAGTTATCGCGGGATTTAGAAAGATTTCGGAAAAAAAAAAACATGCAGTTTAGTAATTATGCATATGAGCGTATAATTTTTTTTTTTTGGGTGGGGGAGTGGATCTTGGGTGGGAGTTCCCACACTTTTTTCCCCAGGACTTGACCCCTGCTCTCCGATGATGCAACATTGCTCTACAAGTGTAGAAGTAAACTTGTTCTTAAACAGATGAGGCCCAATCCCATCACTTACTGTCATAGTAGCTTCCTCCATATTTAAAGAGTCCCATGGTCCTCTTTTCTGCTTTGAAATGAGCAGCAAGCCATCGTGCTTTCTCTCTGTTAGTTTGGAGAAGTCACACATGTTCTACTCCGTGAATATAAGCAGCTGGAGAAATGGGCAACATAACTGGATGATTTTATGCCCATATTTACAATTTAAATGGGACATAACTCAGCAGCTATGTTTTGCTGCATCCACAGTTGACTGGAATAATCAATATGGAAGGAAGACATGATGCCATATAGACTCTGAATTATTTTTATTTCCTGCTTTCTCAGCGTTAGCCAGCTGTAATCAAATCCTCTATGTTACGGCTGTACTGCACTTAATGGAACAGAAATTTGCATCAATTTTGTTTCTATTTTCATCCCTGTTATGCACACAGAAACGTCTTTACAACTCCTCATTTTAATGCTTTTGGGTGAGAATGGAAGTTTTATAAATTGTTAACTCAAATAATGTGCGAGACAAATTGTTCTTTAGGAAAATGACAGCTGTTTAAAAGGTACACATTTTTATTTGAAATGTATAAATTACTGGAAAATGGCTGTGAAGCAGAAAGAAAATCGTACTACAGGGAATGATGGGGAGTGGTGTACGAAATGGTAGGCTACAGAAAATGACACATTAGCGTAGGATTCAGTAAAGGGCTATGTAAAACACATTAGGGAGCAGTCTCACACTCTCGGATGTAGGGTAGAAACCATAAGGAAAAGTCCAGGGCTTTGTCAGGAGAAGTGTAGGATTTAGGTAATGGCAGTACAGAACACAGTAAGGACTGGTGTAGAACATAGTAGGGAGCAGTATAGGACACAGTGAGGAATATTAAACATAGTAAGGAGCAGCACACGACATACTATGAAGCTGCGTAGGGTGTTGTAAGGAGAAGGGTAGGAATAAGGTAAGAGCTGTACAGAACACACTAAAGCCCCGTACACACGGGTATTTCAGAATTTCCAACGGGGAAAAAGGCAGTCGGAAATTCCAAAGGGAAAATTGAGAACCAGCTCTCAATCTATTTCTGTCGGAATTCCCGACAGAAAAAGTCCGATGGAGCATACACACGGTTGGAATTCTCGATCAAGGGGTAGGAGAAGGGTAGGATTAAGGTAAGAGCTGTACGGAACACACTGAAGCCTCATACACACGGCCGGTTTTTCCTGACGGGAGGAGAGCTTGTGTCCCGGCCGTGTATATGCTCTTCGCAGTTTTTCCGATGGGGAAACTGCCAAATAAACGCCGGACAAAAAAAGAGAACCAGCTCTCTTTTTTCCCGCCGGAAAAACCGGTGGACTTTTGCCCGGCGGTTTTTGTCAGTTTTCCTATGGGAAAAACTGCGATAGAGCATACACATGGCCGGGATTCCCGACTAAAGCTCCATCGCAGTTTTCCAGTCGAAAACCGGACGTGTGTAGGGGGAAAGACTGACCGAGCAGGTTCTCGGCTTTCCCCTTGGGATTTCTGACGGGAACTTTTCCCATCAGAAATCCTGCACCTGTGTACGGGGCATAGGAAGCGTTACAGGACACCATAAGGTGTAGTATAGAAAATGGTAAGGAGCAACACAGGACATAGTATGGAGCTGCGTAGTTCATTAACCGGAGAAGGGTTGGATTAAGGTACAAAGTGTATAGGGCATACTAAGAAGCAGGAGTAGTGTGGGGCATACTAATGAGCAGCATAGGACAATATGGAGCAATGTAGGGCATTGTCAGAAGAAGTGTAAGATTAAGGTAAGAGCTGTACAGACACACCAAGGGCAGTACAGGACACTGTAATTAGTAGTGTGGAACATGGTTGGGAGTGGCACAGGACAATGCATGGAGCGGTGAAGGGTATTGTCTGGAGAACAGTAGGATTAAGGTAAGAGCTGTACAAGACACACTAAAGCTGGCCATAGATGGGTAGAATTTCGAGCAAAAGTTCTTGGAAAAATAATGTTTTAAGAAAAAGTTTGTTCATTTTTCTAATACTTAGTTGACATTTATTTTCCACCATAGTGATGAGAAAATCCAAAGGAGCAGGATGGAATTTTTTTCTCAAATTACTGAATTTCTAACAGTGTATGTAGTTTTTATTCGGTAAAGTCCATTCATTCCTACCCCACTTATAACAACCTTCTTAACCTCTGGCTTTTGCTTGCTACACTCCACTGGGACGGCCCTACTGAAACTCACTAATAACCTACTAACTGCTAAATCCAATGTCCACTACTCCATACTCATACTACTTGACCTCTCTGCAGCCTTTGATACTGTTGACCATCCCCTCCTCAAAAAAAAACTCCAATCTCTTGGCCTTCAAGACACTGCTCTCTCCTGGCTCTCCTTCTACCTATCGCGGCGCTCCTTCAGTGTCACCTATAACTCTGTTTCCTCCTCTCCCCTTCTCTTCTCCATTTACACCTCCTTCCTTGGTCTGTTAATAAACTCCCATGACTTCCAGTACCACCTATAGGCTGACGACAAACAAATCTATCTCTCTACTCCTCACTCCTTCAGTCTCCTCCCGCATTACTAACTTACTAACTGATATATCAGCATGGATGTCACATCACTTCCTCAAACTTTCTAAAACTGAGCTCATAATTTTATGTGACTTTACAAGGTACAAGGCCTAATACTCAGAGGGGCAGATCCACAAAGAGTATGCCAGCGTATCTACTGATACGCCAACGTACTTTCAAATTTCCCGCGTCGTATCTTTGTTTTGAATCCTCGATACGACGGCATCTGGGTTAGATCCGACAGGCGTGCGTCTTCGTACGCCTTCGGATCTTAGATGCAATTCTTCGGCGTCCGCTGGGTGGCGTTCCCGTCGTTTTCCGTGTCGAGTATGCAAATTAGCTATTTCCGACGATCCACGAACGTACGAGCGGCCGTCGCATTCTTTTACGTCGTCTCTAGTCGGCTTTTTTCGGCGTATAGTTAAAGCTGCTATCTGGTGGCGTACGCAATGTTAAGTATAGCCGTCGTTCCCGCGTATAATTTTAAAAATGTTATTTTGTTTGCGTAAGTCCTCCGTGAATCGGGCTGGACGTAATTTACGTCCACGTCAAAAAAATGACGTCCTTGCGTCATCATTTAGCGAAATTTAGGGACGGCTCATGCGCAGTTCGTTCGGCGCGGGGACGCGCTTCATTTAAATGAAACACGCCCCATACTCGCCGCATTTGAATTGCACGCCATTACACCGCGAGAGATACACTACGCCGCCGTAACTTACGGCGCAAATTCTTTGTGGATTCAAGCTGGGAAAAGTAAGTTACAGCGGCGTAGCGTATCTCACATACGCTGCGCCCATGCAATTGTTTGTGAATCTGCCCCAGAATGTTTTAGTTAAAAGGGGCTCCATTCATATAAGTAATTTATTGGCGTCTTCTTGCATGCAAAGCACTGCCATTCATAAACAGCTTATACAGTTGGCCAGAACAGCAAATGTAATTTCATTCTTGTGCTATAGAATCTAATTTATCAAATAAATGTATCTTTTCTGTCTCATCTTGTAATAGCGGGGTGCCTAAACATTTTCCCGTGGGTTATTTATCAAACAGTAGGACATTTGATAGTGAAGGTATCTTGAGATGACAATAATTGCTGATGTAGGTATAAAGTGAAAGAATCTAATGTATCAGCCTATGAATTATTTTTTTGGGTTGGATAAACATAAAGAAAATCTATATTGATGTATGATTTACGACACTCCCTTCTAGACGAGTCTTTCCACTTTTCTGTGTCTCTGTTCCTGTTTACAGGTTATGTATGGAAACAAAATGTTTTTGCCCTGTATCAGTTTTTTTGCTAATAATCAAACCAACCCCAGGATTCTAATGTATTATTCATTAGATTGATTCAATGAAAGGGATTGCCAGGAACAAACTTGAGAAGACTTGAGAAAACTATAAAAATTCTAAATCTGGAATACTTGACATTGTGTTACCCAATACCAGCTCTAGGTAATGAAAAATATTTATTGTATGAAATCATTGGTCAGAAAGTAAACTGAGTTTTGGAATATATCAGCTCCTTTATTATACTTCTACATTTTAGAGGTATACCATTGTATAAAAATCCCTTCACGGTTTCTCCCCCACCTTATCAGTTATCATAATTATCTAGTGAGAGTTTAAACTTTTTGGTCAATTGTATGAAGGATTCATTAAGTTGTTAGAAGACACAAACTGAGTTATAAATGTTTGAGTTTGTTTATAATTTTATGGACACAAGGGGCCGGATTCAGATACGAGATACGACGGCGTATCTCCAGATACGCCGTTGTATCTCTGAGTGCGGGCCGTCGTATCTATGCGCCTGATTCAGAGAATCAGTTACGCATAGATTTCCCTAAGATCCGACCGACGTAAGTGTCTTACACCGTCGTATCTTAGGCTGCATATTTACGCTGGCCGCTAGGTGGCACTTCCGTATAGTTATGCGAGGAATATGCTAATTAGGTATTTATGCCGATTCAGAAACGTACGTCCCGCCGGTGCATTTTTTTACGTCGTTTACGTTAGGCTTTTTTCGGCGTGTAGTTACCCCTGCTATATGAGGCGTAGCTAATGTTAAGTATGGACGTCGTTCCCGCGCCGAGTTTTTAAAATGTTACGTCGTTTGCGTAAATCGTTCGCGAATAGGGCTGGACGTCATTTACGTTCACGTCGAAACCAATACGTCCTTACGGCGTACTTTGGAGCAATACACACTGGGATATTTGACGGACGGCGCATGCGCCGTTCGTAAAATACGTCAAATACGAGGGGTCACAGTGTATTTACATAAAACACGCCCACATCATCCCAATTTGAATTAGGCGGGCTTACGCCGGACCAAATACGTTACGCCGCCATAACTAAGGGCGCAAGTTCTTTCTGAATACGGAACTTGCGCCCAAATTTACGGTGGCGTAACGTATCTGAGATACGTTACGCCGCCACATAGATAGACCATTCTCTCTGAATCCAGCCCAAGGACTGTATATACTGTAATTTAACATTTTGTGAATTTATCTCCAGCTCTGATCATTCTGTCAATTTCTAATTGTCTAAGGGGACAAGTTTATTCAAGCTGCAGGGAGAGTAAATTTACTGTTTGGGGCATTATTACCCTGATTTCTGGATATTATTAATATACACCTGTAGCGCCTGGTTACTTCCAATTACCGGTGCTTTGTTAAATTTAGAGGGGGATCAGAGAGTTAATTGGCTCTGATCCAGTTAATCTGTTCAAATTGGGTCTCTGTCTCAGCTTGGCTGTGCTGTGGGCTTATTCTGTTGTTCCTGGGGCACTGTTCCCACCCTAGGACGATAGGTGGCAGCAGTGGAGTCAAGGTTTGGGTGCTTTTCCCCAGCAGCCTATCAGTAGGGGTTCTCCTCGCTGTGCATGCTGGGGGAGGGTATTTATGAGGCAGACGCCATTGGTCTGGGTTCTTCTTCGAGTGCGGCCCTCACCTTTAGGGTGACTGCATCACGGCGCCCCAGCGAAATGGCCTTCCAGGCCGGGGTGCACGTGCCACGTGGTGTTCCTGGATCCGGGACCATGTTGGTCCGGAACATTTAAAGCTGTGGCGGGGCCCCTGTAATCGGCTGGGTCCCCAATCCTGAGAAGATCCCAAGCGTGTTCCCAGTGAGAGGAAGCTGTTCGGTGGAGAGTCCATCTGAAGAGAGCCAAGAGAGGCTGGCAATCCAATAGGGTCTCGACAAACCACTGGGGATCAAGGGAACCGATTACTGAAAGGCTGGACTTTTGTTTACCTGTCAGTCGGTAGCCTGCAAACTACCTGAAGGAGATCCAGGCCAAAGTCTATTAGGGAGGATTACCTCCGCTACCTCAATCCTAAGGAGGGTCTGTGGCAGAGACTTTTCCTCTAAGTTTCGAGTGATACTCTGGCTGCCAGGTCAGTGAGAGAGGCCTGTCCAGGTACGCTATACCCACTCCAGCTGGCGTGGCGAAGAATACTAAGTGTTGTTGGAAGCAGGACTGTTTCCCTATTGCTATACCTGAGTCTGCTTTCTCCTTTTGCTTCAACTCTTCTATCACCACAAGTTTTATTGTTTTTACCCGGGTGGGTAATAAAGAGCACAGAAAAAGACACCTGTCGTGGACATTCCGTTACTACTACATTCACCATACACCCCTAGATGGCGGAGGAGCCACGAGGTAACATACCACCCAAAACAAACCAGCAGCTCCTTCGTAGGTAGTGCTACACACCCTATTATACCTAAAATAAGATGTCGGATACAGCATGGTGCTGCTTTAAATTCAATTCCCTAATTGCTGCTAGTGCGTAGACACAACTACAAGTACCATAGCGATGAGTAGTAGGGCCAAGTTGAGCTCTGGATTTGGTGCACATAAATAGTGTTGGGCGAACAGTTCGAGCCAAGCAAAAATATGGCCCATACATCACCCGTTCAACGAACACACAAATTTGTGGGTCGTTTGGCGGGATGTTCACTCCTTTACTAAGTCTGCAGTCTCTGATCATCTCCTGTACTGTGTCTGCAGTCTTTGACCATCTCCTGTATTATGTCTGCAGTCTCTGACCATCTCCTGTACTAAGTCTGCAGTCTCTGACCATCACCTGTACTATGTCTGCAGTCTCTGACCATCTCCTGTATCATGTCTGCAGTCTCTGACTATCTCCTGTATCATGTCTGTAGTATGTCTGGGGGCTCTTTCTAACAGACTCTCTAACAGAAGCCCTCTCTGTGTCCATCAGAGAGGTCCCCTTCCAGGTCCCCATAAAGTACTCTGCTTATCTTCCTGTATTTTGTTTATTGTTAACAGATCATGTAAGGATCCCAGGGTAATGAAGAGACTTTGTGGGGGAGCATCTCTGCGGTTGAGTCATTGCCATAGAAACATTTGTACAGGGGAGGGGTTAGTAAAATGGCCACGCCCATGTGGGGGCGCCAGAAATATTTCTGCACCCAGGAGCCTGTGACCCTAGGATCGGCTCTGTATATATGTACCTAATTGTATGTCAGCCCTTATGGGGCTACATTTCCATAATAGCTACATTGCTCAGGTTAGACGCTCACAAGGCAACTGCCAGATATACAGTGCCTTGAAAAAGTTTTCATACACCTTGAAATTTTCCAAATTTTGTCATGTTACAACCAAAAACGTAAATGTATTTTCATGGGTTTTAATGTGATAGACCAGGGATCCTCATTGCGGAACTACACATCCCATGAGGCATTGTAAAACTCTGAAATTCACAGACATGACTAGGCATGATGGGAATTGTAGTTCCTGAACAACTGGAGGGCTATAGTTTGAAGACCCATGTGATAGACCAACACAAAGTGGCACATAATTGTTGAAGTGAAAGGAAAATGATAAATGGTTTTCCAAATATTGTACAAATAAATAAGTGAAAAGTGTGGGGTGCATTTGTATTCAGCCCCCTTTGCTCTGATACCCCTAATTAAAAACAAATGGAACCAATTTCCTTTAGAAGTCACCAAATTAGTAAATAGAGTTCACCTGTGTGTAATTTATTAGACGATGATGCTGTACAAGCCAGTAATGACTTCTAATCAAACCAAAAGTAATGTCACAGCAGAGGGGAAGGAACTCTTTCACAATGATTTCGATTAGAGCAATTATTTTGGTTCCGAGATCCCCCTTCCACCACCTGTTAAAGTGATCGAGAGGCTGTAGAGCCACTTGGACCATTTTTTCCAAATAGGGAATCGCTTACAGAAAAATAATAATACCAAGACCGTTGTTGTAGCTGCACTGATCCTGATCCTTGCTGAACTTGAATCCACGTATGACTGGTTTTAGTTTGCCTCTGTAGATACCCTGTGTTGTTATTCTAGGCACAACAGGCCCCTGTGCAAAGGTGGCATCTCACATAGTGTATTTTCGGCCCTTGGATGACATCTAGCACAGCGTGTCACTGGCCCACAGATCAGGTGGCACACAGGATATGGCAGTGGTACACATGAAAGGAGGGTGGGAAACGGTCCATTATACAACATCTTTATAAAATATGCCCCCTTTCAGATGGGCGTTTCAATCAGTTTTTCCGGCAGACTTGATCGGATGGTCCATTCATTCCTATGGACAAGCAGCTGTACACAGACTTTTGTCCATTTACACCCGCCTACCTCTGGGTCCGATCAGGCCCTTAAAAAAAAAAGGGAGAGGACTCAGTCTTCAGTTTAAGGTGAAGCGGCTCCTGCTGAACTGGCCGAGATTCAAACCATGTATGGGCAGGCTGATTGCACCCAAGCTGATCGATCGATCGATTAACTTGGGTACAACTAGCCTGTTGGACTTTTTATGAGATCATTGTCAGCGGTTATAGCCTCAATCACTGTGGCTCTCCCCACAAGGAGAACACGATAGCTCCACGGGATGTATTCCCCCATCGACATTCAGTGTTGATGTGGGAATTCACCTATTTTCTTTCCTGCGACCACAGGTTGAAAATCGTTCCGGTGCATTGTGTTTAGAACGAATAAAAAATAAAAATCTTACACACACTATTTATTTTTATTTAATTTTAATAAATGTTTTGTACAATATAACAAAAATGCATTGTTTACTGTGAAAATTACAATTGCAGTGTGGGAGTTAACCACTAGGGGGCATTGAAGGGGTTAAGTGTGACCTCATATGTGTTTCTAATTGTAGGGGGGCGGGGCTGGACGTGTGATGTCATTAATCGCCTTTCCCTATATCAGGAAACAGACGATCAATGACAGCGCCACAGTGAAGAACGGGGAAGCTGTGTTTACACACAGCTCTCCCCGTTCTTCAGCTCCGGGGACCGATCGCGGGACTCCGGCACCGATCGGGTCCGCGGGTCCCGCTGTCACAGAGCTTCGGACCGGGTCGCGGGCGCGCGCCTGCAACCCACGGCTGGGACTTAATGAGGACGTACAGGTACATGCTTGTGCCCAGCCGTGCCATTCTGCCGACGTATATGTGCAGGAGGCTGTCCTTAAGTGGTTAAAAAATTACTATTATTTTTTTATAGCACAAAAACCGAAGAGGTAAACAAATGCCACCAGAAGAAAGCTCTATTTGTAGATCAGAGAGGATGTCAGATATGAGCCTTTGTGCATTAGGGCCTCACTATGTTAGGGCCTCAGCAGAAAATATGTAAAAATGTTCCCATTATGCAGCTTTCTCATTCCCCTAATCTCTCCCAAGTGTGCACCGCCCAGATAGTTGGAAGATATTACAAAAGAAAACTCCAGAAAAGATTTGGCCAGGCATGAAAGATGGAACAATGTTTGCTCATTGGACTTTGTTTTATATGTTTCCATATAGTAAAGAGCATAAAAAAGTAGGATTTAACAAACCTATACCTTGGAACAAAGGCAAAGGCCGGTGATCTGACGATATTGTTCCTCCTATCGATATGGCTCCAGTCTTGACTGCGCAGGCGCAATCCTTGCCGACGGAAATCATCGAACCTCCAGGGCGACGTGGAATTTGAGGTAAGTGGCCAGTCTGCCTCACGCTCGCTCACGTCCGCTCGCTCGGCCTACTGGCTCTTTTTTTAACATCCTCCAATCCACTGGGATGTTAAGGAATGAGCCTGGATGCCGCCCGAGGTTCGGAGATTTCCGTGGGCTTCGTCTGCGCCTGCGCAGTCAGGCAGGGAACCATGTCGATAGGGGAACTAGATCGACAAGACACCGGCTCAGTAAGAAAATGGGTGGTAGCTTGGTGGAGGAAGGACGGCCAAACTGGTGGTGGTAAAATAGGTGCCCCTGTGTGACCACGCACTTTGTGATTTTTGGGTCCGGGTGTTCAGTGCGACCCCTGGAGGACCAAGCCTGTAACCACTATAATATGAAGGGCCCTTCATAAATAAGTTATAGCATTTTCCTGATGTGGCCTGTAAGCCAAGGAGTGTAGAACAAGAGCAACAGAACTGCAGTCATGAAACTTCCACTGCTGAAATCTATAATCTTCAATGGGTCATGGCATGGCAACTGGCTTAACAACCTGCTGCAAGGGTGAAAAAAATGCAAAACAAAGGGCCAGATTCACGTAGAACTGCGGCTGCGTAACGTATCGTAGATACGTTACACCGCCGCAAGTTTTCATCGCAAGTGCCTGAGTCACAGAGCACTTGCGATGAAAACTACGCCGGCGGCCTCCGGCGCAAGGCGGGCCAATTCAAATGGGCGTGTGCCATTTAAATTAGGCGTGCTCCCGCGCCGGACCTACTGCGCATGCTCAGTTTCGCAATTCCTGTCGTGCTTTGCACGCCGTGATGTCATTTTTTCGAACGGCGACGCGCGTAGCTTACTTCCGTATTCCCGGACGTGTTACGCAAACAACGTTAAATTTTAAATTTCGACGCGGGAACGACGGCCATACTTTATACAGCAATACGATTGCTGTGTAAAGTTAGGGCAGGTCAAATAATGACTAACTTTGCGACGGGAAACTAGACTAGCGACGACGTAGCGAACGCGAAAATCCGTCGGGAATCACCGTAACTCCTAATTTGCATACCCGACGCTGGTTTACGACGCAAACTCCCCCCAGCGGCGGCCGCGGTACTGCATCCTAAGATCCGACAGTGTAAAACAATTACACCTGTCGGATCTTAGGGATATCTATGCGACTGATTCTATGAATCAGTCGCATAGATAGAAACAGAGATACGACGGCGTATCAGGAGATACGCCGTCGTATCTCTTTGGTGAATCTGGGCCAAAGTACCTGCAATGAGGGAAGAGCTCCATTAGTAACCAACTTAATTAGATTTCTGTCTGGCATGCTTAGGCTCCAGCTTCAGGACTTTTTGTTTCATAGACAAAAAGATGATCAGCAGTGGAAGATTATGTATTTATGAGGCCTGCCCTTCTAGCCATTTTCTTATATAACACTGTTATCTGTTCACTGGCTATATAAAAAATGCAACTGCATCTATGTAAAGATTTACTGTACCAGATGTCCTGTGTAATCCATGGCCTCCAAAGACAGAAAACATGGGGATTTAAATGGCGCAGTTGAGTTCTGTCCACTATTTTGCAACACATGCCCCTTGTCTGTCATACAGGCTGACTTAAGTCAATACATTTATTTCCGTTCTAGTCACTGAAATAATGTATTAATGCATTACCCTTAGCTGTGCTTAAACAGCCCAGAGCAACATACGGTACATTATGTCGATTGAGCAAGAGCAAAACCAAACACAATCCATCAGGATATTCAGTGTGCAATTTCCCTCCCAATAGTTTTACAACCAAAATATATAGAAAACTAGCTTTGATTTTGTACTAGAAAACACCCATGCAGGATTCAACGTGGGGTGGAGGGACACTGAACATACACAATACAGAAAAGGTTAAGAATATTTTTGGCCTTTTTAAATCATTTTACTGGTAGGCAGTGGGATTTTAGAAGACATACAGTACATATATATATTGTATGGGGTTAGCTCGGTAGCGGGGTGTGTGACCCCCTGGATGGGTTCACTACACACTGAATTTATACAGACAGGCAGTCGAAGACGGTTGAAAACAACGATTTTGGTTTATTCTTCCATCTTGCTGGAAACAAGTGCCAGCATCCAAAACAGCATAAACAAAATCAAACATAAAATAAACCCTGGCCACTTGGGGCGTCTATCTTCACCACACAGGAACCTATCTAATGAAGTCTGGCACAGCCTAGTGCTGGGCAGACACTGCTGGTCATACAGCAGAAAAAACAATAGTCTTTTGATTTTTATCACACAGAAAAAGCAATCCTCCTCACCTCCTCAGAAGACTTTCAGTACACTGCTCTCCTTCCTCACAAAGTCTCAGGATGCAGCAAATCAGTGGTAATCCTCTGGACTACTTATAGAGGCCTTAATTGCCTCATTCTGAACAGCTGAAGTTTTCCAACGGCCTTTAGCCTTTTCTGGCTACATTTGCAGCTGACGCCTAATAACAATTGGTGTATTGTCTAAACAAGGCAGAAATGTATGTCCCGTCTGTGACAACACCCACAGATTTACCTGACTTCCTGTCACAATAAATATATATATATATATATATATATATATATATATATATATATATATATATACACCGTATTTATTGGCGTATGACACGCACCCTAACGTTAAGAGGAACGTTTCAGGAAAAAAAACTTTTCATAGCCCCCTGCGTATAACACACAGGCACAGTTTACCCTCTATTTTCAGAGTAAAAAATTAAGTGTTATATGCCAATAAATACAGTATATATATATATATATATATATATATATATATATATATATATATATATATATATATATACATTTAAGAGGATGTACATTACCAGCAAATACAAGCTATACAAATAAGGAGGTGGATCACAAGAAAACCACTAAGCTAATCAATATGTAATACAAAGGGGTTGCAGCACAGTAAGTATACACATACGGTATAGCCAGTAATATAACAACTTCAGGCATCCCTGGTCTTTATAGTTACCAACCTACACCATGCAGAAATATGCAAATATTAGTGATCCGATCCTAAATAGCTTGATACTGTATATAACACATGAGATACTAAGGTGGTGTTACCACCTATTAACTCTTACCCTACAGCAGTGTTTCTCAATTCCAGTCCTCAGGCCCCCCCCAACAGGTCAGGTTTTCAGGATTTCCCTCAGATGAAAAGGCTGTGGTGATTACTAAGGCAGTGAAACTGATCAAATCACCTGTGCAAAATAATGGAAATCCTGAAAACCTGACCTGTTGGGGGGGCCTGAGGACTGGAATTGAGAAACACTGCCCTACAGCAAGCTTTTGCTTATACAATTGGGATTCTTAATTACCATATTTTGCAATACATATATCCTGTGTTTTTGTCTTACTTTGTAATGATGGGCTCACGTGTTGTGGCTGCACTTTGTAGTGTCATGGCTGATCAATTTCCCTCTGTCCATGTATTCATTCACCTACCTTGTCCCTATTCACTAAAGGGACAGGCATCTTGTTCCAGGTTACACAGCATCCAGTCCATGCCTCACCATTTCCTTTGAGTACTAATGTGGTGAAAACACATCTCTTCCAGCATGGTGATTTGTCTTTTAATTGCTCTGCCTATTTATGTCTGTATCAGATCTAATTACTATGACCTGTAGGTCTCACCTGTACCAGCGCTAGACTGAAAGACTCAGGGATTGTGGGATATATAGTTTCTGCACAGGAAATGTCTAAGGACTGACTTTTGTCGAAGTGACATGCTGAAAAACCAGCATCTGAGCAGTGTGTTCTGAGGGGGGGACAAAGGCACGGCAGGGGAGATTGCCGCACCGACATAGCTTGTGTTAGTAAAGTGATCTGTCAGTTTTTATTAATTCAGCTTGCTGGGGTGAACAAAAACAAATACCAACAGTGTGTACCAGGCTTTAATATAATCTTGGAGTGTTTTGTGTATTTCTTCCAGATCTGTGCAGTAATCCAATGTGAATTTATCACTCTGTGTGATAAAGACCAGTCACTGCTGCTCTCTCTCTCCTTGTGTTCTATCAGGTTGAGGTCAGGACCCTGTGTAGGCCAGTCAAGTTCCTCCCCCAAACTCACTCAATTATGTCTTTATGGACCTTGCTTTGTGCACTGGTCCAAATCATTTTGTGGAAGGGGGATTATGGTATGGGGTTGTTTTTCAGGGGTTGGTCTTGGTCTTTTAATTCCAGTGAAGGGAACTCTTATGCCGCGTACACACGATCGGACAAACCGATGAGAACGGTCTGATGGTTAGTCGTGCCTACACACCATCGGTTAAAATAACTATCGTGTCAGAACGCGGTGACGTAAAACACAACAACGTGCTGAAAGAAACGAAGTTCAAAGCTTCCAAACATGCGTCGACCTGATTCTGAGCATGCGTGGATTTTTAACCGATGGACGTGCCTACAAACGATCGGTTTTGTTCTATCGGTTAGGAATCCATCTGTTAAATTTAAAACAAGATTGCTTTTTTTAACCTATGGATAAATAACCGATCGGTTTGGTCCGATAAAAACGCTCCATCAGATCGTTCTCATTGGTTTGACAGATCGTGTGTACGCGGCATCAAGGCCTCAGCATAGCAAGACATTTTGGACAATCTCAAGCTCCAAACTAAAAATAGTTTGGGGATGGTCCCTTTCCTGTTCCAACATGACTGTGCTCCAGTGAACAAAGCAAGGTCCATAAGGACATGGAAGAGCGAGATTGGGGTGGAAGAACTTGACTGGCCTGCACAGAGTAATGACCTCAACCCAATAGAGCACCTTTGGGATGAATTAGAGTGGAGACTGTGAGCCAGACCTTCTAGTCCACATCAATGGCTGACCTCACAAATGCTCTTCTGGAAGAATAGTCATACATTCCCATAGACACACTCCTAAACCTTGTAGACAGCCTTCCCAGAAGAGTTGAAGCTGTTATAGCTGCAAAGGGTGGGCCAACTCAATATTGAACCTTACGGATTAAGACTGGGATGTCATTAAAGTTCATGTGCGTGTAAAGGCAGGTGTCCCAATATTTTTGGTAATATAGTGTATTCCAATGAAAAAAGTTTTGTGCCTGCAGTTCTGCTTTAAGTTTATGTCCTGTTTCTAAATGAGACTGGAATCCTTTAAATACCCAGATCCATGCGATGTTACCCATGTGTTCTTCAGAATATGCAACTCTATTTTTATTTTTCTGTGTCTGCATTGCACCATAGCCTGTGGCAAGGTCTTAGCAAATTGTTTATTCCATTGTTGAATGTTGCTTCTGTAGAAATTATGGAACATCATTGAATAGACATAAAGAGGCTATATTTTATGCTGGATTTGTAGTCGGTTAAATTGATAGATTCTGACTTTAGATTTATTATACCTACTAAATGCACTAATGTATGTTGAGGCCCCTACAGACTAAATGAAAGTCTGTATTGCTCACTAGTATCATTTTCGATGGTTGATGTTGTCAGGACATGACTGATGAAGAAACTATTACTTTTGAATGTATAAGTGATTATCGGAGTCAGCAGCTCTTCTGTGCGAGTTGAATTGGCAGGAGAGGCAGCGAGATATCGTATTCACCCTCTGGCAAAAATGATATGTAGACCTGCCGGAGGTAGCAAGCAGCCAGTGCTGGTTTGTATTAACCCTTTCATGACATGAGATCATTAATGCCTAGATATCTGGACAAATTATATCATGTGTCGGTTATAGCTTACATGAAATCTGTCATTAACAAACGGCTGTCACATTATATGCACCTCTGTATATGTAAACGTCACCTTAAAGTGAAAATAAAAAAAATGCCGCCAAGTACCTCAAAAATGATTTTTGTTTTATTAAAAAGCAGTTCTTGAGCTTCAGGCGTGTGGCTTTTATTAAATAATATGGTGTTTATGAAATAATATCAATATCGGTAATATTACCATCTCGGAAAACGTCCAAATCCACCAACTTGTAACTCCTACAGGAATGTAAACACTAAGGGTTTCTAAAAAATTTGCTGTCACAAATACTCGTATAACACATGCCGGAATATAACACACACCCCAAGTTTAGGAGGGAAGTTTCTTGAAAAAAACTTACATTTTAAATGCCTGTCAATGCAGCCTTATCAGTGTCCATCTGCAGCCTTGCCCAGCATCCATCTGCAGCCTTGCACAGCATTCATCTGCAGCCTTGCACCGAGTCCATGTGCAGCCTTATAAGTGTCCATGTGCAGCCTTATAAGTGTCCATCTGCAGCCTTATAAGTGTCCATGTACAGCCTTATAAGTGTCCATCTGCAGCCTTATAAGTGTCCATCTGCAGCCTTATAAGTGTCCATGTACAGCCTTATAAGTGTCCATGTGCAGCCTTATAAGTGTCCATGTGCAGCCTTATAAGTGTCCATCTGCAGCCTTGCACAGCGTCCATCTGCAGCCTTAAAAATGTCCATCTGCAGCCTTGCACAGCGTCCATCTGCAGCCTTATAAGTGTCCATCTGCAGCCTTATAAGTGTCCATCTGCAGCCTTGCACAGCGTCCATCTGCAGCCTTATAAGTGTCCATCTGCAGCCTTGCACAGCGTCCATCTGCAGCCTTGCACAGAGTCCATCTGCAGCCTTATAAGTGTCCATCTGCACCTTGCCCAAAATTGCAGCATGATGTGTTTTTAAATTTAGCGCTGCCGAGATACACAGAGCCGGATGTCCTGTGTATTCGGCTCCTCTCGGCTTGTCTTGCAGTGCTGCCCAGTCCCGCCCCGTCCCGCCCCTTGGCCCGGCTCCTATGATGGACACAACACCGGTCCAATGGCGGGACATAAAGGCTAGGAGGCGGGACTGGGTGTAACTGCGAGCCGAGCCTAGCCGAGTGCACAGTACACTGGGCTCGACTCGGTCTATGTTGGCGGCGCTCCTCTTGCCCTCAGAGACAGCGGAGATCTGCATATAACACGCACCCGCGATTTTCCCCTGATTTTAAGGGGAAAAAAAGTGGGTGTTATGCTCCAATAAATACGGTAATCCCTGTAATTTGTCTATTTATATTTTCTGTAATCAACAGCTCCATCTAGTGGCCATAATGAGGTGCTCAACGTCATTGACTGACTGCGTGTCTTCTTAAGTGACCTCCAATGTAATACTCCCAACGCACATGTTCCTGCACAAACGGCTGTATCTTAGATTGGGTGCTGAAATGACCAACCGCTGGAACCGACTGCAATCATGAGAAGGAAGCGTCACCAGCACACCAGGATCTCCAAAATTGGGTCCAAAACACATAGTATCAATAAATAAAAGTGACATTTCGGAGCCAAGCAGGACCCCTTCATCAGGCATGCCTGATGAAGGGGTCTTGCGTGGCTCCCAAACATCGCTTTTATTTTTTGATACTATGTGATTAAAGTTTTGGACCCAATTTTGGAGATCCTGGTGTGCTGGTGACACTTCTCACTCTTAAGTGACCTAAGACTGAATCGGTTTCTCCATATGTTAGAATCACCTTTTGATATTTGTATATTGTAATTGTATCTCCTCTTAAGCATCACGTCTCCAGGGAGAATGCTTTGTAGTAACTCCTCATAACTGAGTTCCTCCAGTCCCCATAGTTAGCTTTGTTGCCCTTTTCTGGACTCTCTCTAGTTCCAACACATCCCTTCTGAGTACTGGTGACCAGAACTGGGCGGCATACTAAAGATGTTGCCGGACCAGCATTTTTTTAATTGTTGTATTAGTCTTGTCACTTGAGTAAATCCCTTTTTTTTTTTTAAGTATTATTAAAGGTAAAAAAAAAATATTATTTTTTTATAACAAACATGTTATCTTTACCAGCCCTGCGTAATGGTTTTGCACAGAGCAGCCCTGATCCTCCTCTTCTTGAGTCCACCGTTGGTGCTTCTGGCTCCTCCCCTTAGGATGCTTGCAATGGGGGCACTCATGCATGCTCGACGCTCAGCCCCACCCCCTCCTCCTCACTGGCCATTGGTGCCCATTGCTGTCTCTGAGCCAGTGAGGAGGCAGAGAGCCAGAAGAGCAGCTTGTGCACATCACTGATTGATAAGTATTGGGGGGCTGCTGGTGGAGCTACATACTGAAGGTTTTTTTTTTAATTCAAGCAGGTAAAAAAAAATCAGCATTTAGAATTGCTTTAAAGTGATGTTAGGACAGATTATTTCTAAATAACAAACATGTCATACTTACCTGCTCTGTGCAGTGGTTTTGCACAGAGAAGATCCCAAACCTCCCTGCCCCTTCCCCTTGCCAAGCGCCCCCATAGCAAGCAGCTTGCTGTAGGGGCACTGGTGTTCCCAAGCCACTGCTCTGTGTGTCCATTCGGCCCCACTCTCTCTTCATTGGCTCACTGACAGTTATTGACAGTTGCGAGAGCCAGTGGCTCCCACTGTTGTCATAGCCAATAAGAAGAAAGAGACCTGGTGGAGCTTCTGCTCTCGTACACATTACTGGATTAGGATGGGGCTAAGGAGAGTATAAGGGGGGGGGGGGGGGGGCCCTGCACACAGAAGATTTTTATCTTCATATATAGAATGCATGAGGGTAAAAAAAAAAAAAACCTTGAGCCTTTACAACCACTTTAATGCATGCTAATAGTGTTCTAGCTTTGCTTGCTCCAGCCTCTAGTGACCTCTCTTCTTGCTCCCATGGCCTTCAGCGTTCTCTTCTCATGCTCACTGATCACACAGCCCTCCGCATTTCCCCTTCCTGCTCATCGGTCACACAGCCCTTGGCGTCCTCTCCTCCTGACCTCGCTTACTGATCACTTGACCCCCGGTGTCTTCTCCTCCTGATCCTGATCACTGGTCACTTGGCCCCTTGTGTCCATTCCTCTGCCTCACACTCACACAGCCCTCGGCATTCTCTCCTCTTGCTCCTTTCCACTGATCACATTGACCTTGGTGTCCTCTCCTCCTCACAATGCTCTAGTCATAATGCTTCAGTACTTCTCAGTGCCTCGGTCACAGTTCTTCAGTACTCACAGTGCCCCAGTCACAATGCTTTAGTACTCACAGTGCCCCAGTCACAATGCGTTAGTACTCACATTGCCCAGTCACAATGCTTTAGTACTCACAGTGCCCCAGTCACAATGCTTTAGTACTCACAGTGCCCCAGTCACAATGCTTTAGTACTCACATTTCCCAGTCACAATGCTTTAGTACTCACATTGCCCAGTCACAATGCTTTAGTACTCACAGTACCCCAGTCACAATGCGTTAGTACTCACATTGCCCAGTCACAATGCTTTAGTACTCACATTGCCCAGTCACAATGCTTTATTACTCACAGTGCCCCAGTCACAATGCTTTAGTACTCACAGTGCCCCAGTCACAATGCTTTAGTACTCACATTTCCCAGTCACAATGCTTTAGTACTCACAGTGCCCCAGTCACAATGCTTTAGTACTCACATTTCCCAGTCACAATGCTTTAGTACTCACATTGCCCAGTCACAATGCTTTAGTACTCACATTGCCCTGGTCACAATGCTTTAGTACTCACATTGCCCCAGTCACAATGCTTTAGTACTCACATTGCCCAGTCACAATGCTTTATTACTCACAGTGCCCCAGTCACAATGCTTTAGTACTCACATTTCCCAGTCACAATGCTTTAGTACTCACATTGCCCAGTCACAATGCTTTAGTACTCACATTTCCCAGTCACAATGCTTTAGTACTCACATTGCCCAGTCACAATGCTTTAGTACTCACATTGCCCTGGTCACAATGCTTTAGTACTCACATTGCCCCAGTCACAATGCTTTAGTACTCACATTGCCCAGTCACAATGCTTTATTACTCACAGTGCCCCAGTCACAATGCTTTAGTACTCACATTTCCCAGTCACAATGCTTTAGTACTCACATTGCCCAGTCACAATGCTTTAGTACTCACATTTCCCAGTCACAATGCTTTAGTACTCACATTGCCCAGTCACAATGCTTTAGTACTCACAGTGCCCCAGTCACAATGCTTTAGTACTCACATTTCCCAGTCACAATGCTTTAGTACTCACAGTGCCCCAGTCACAATGCTTTAGTACTCACATTTCCCAGTCACAATGCTTTAGTACTCACATTGCCCCAGTCACAATGCTTTATTACTCACAGTGCCCCAGTCACAATTCTTTAGTACTCACAGTGCCCCAGTCACAATGCTTTAGTACTCACATTGCCCCAGTCACAATGCTTTAGTACTCACATTTTCCAGTCACAATGCTTTAGTACTCACATTTCCCAGTCAAAATGCTTTAGTACTCACATTGCCCAGTCACAATGCTTTAGTACTCACATTTTATGGGTACAGTGGCTGCATTTGATGGCACAGGGGCGGCAATTGATGGGCACAGTGGCTGCATTTGATGGGCACAGTGGCTACCATGGATGGGCACAGTGGCTGCATTGGATGGGTACAGTGGCTGCATTTGATGGCACAGTGGCGGCAATTGATGGGCACAGTGGCTGCATTTAATGGGCACAGTGGCTGCATTTGATGGGCAAAGTGGCTGCGTTTGATGGCACAGTGGCTGCGCTTGATGGGCACAGTGGCCGCAATTGATGGGCGCAGTGGCGGCAATTGATGGGCATAGTGACTGCGTTTAATGAGCACAGTGGCTGCGTTTGATGGGCACAGTGACTACATTTGATGGCACAGTGGTGGCAATTAATAGGCACAGTAGCTGCATTTGAAGGGCACAGTGGCTGCATTTGATGGGGTTTTTTTTTCAGTTTGTTTGCGCGCCCCCCCCCCCCCCCCCCAAACATTTTGAGCACCATCCGCCACTGCCTTCCTATATACAGTATTTACTAAGGGAAGCAGTATAAGTATTAACATAGGTAATGTCGATTAAGAGAGTTTAGTTCTGCTTTAAAGTAAATTAATTGGACGTTGTCAATCTATTTATTTATTTACCAAATGTTTTAGAATTCTATCTTTTTAATTCGAAGCAGCAAGCAAGATTGCTGGGACATATGTCAAAACGTACATCTTGTATAATTATAGTAAAATATATATATATTATTAGCGTGCTCTATTTCCATGTCGCCAAAGTTGGGTAAATATTCAGAAATGTAATCTCTCCAGACCATCAACAAATTAAATTCTGCAATATGGCAATTTTTCATTGTACACTGCGGGACCAGCTTGGGTTATTAAATAGTGACATGAACTGCGGTGTTCTTGGTACAAACATGCTGACTAAAGCTGAATTAATGAGATGCAGTCCTTTATGTATTATGTTATAATGTGATAAAAGGATTCTTTATTCATAATGAATAGATTCTAGACTCCAGGGCTTTCTTTTTTCTTTCTTTTTTAAAAGGACAGCAGAGAGTATTTGTGGAAGAGGCACATTCAGCCTCCCCTCCCCTGCAGCAGTGTCCACCCTGTGAACTTCAAATCCCATAATGGGTCAAGGGCAGTTACATCACCATAAACTGGGTCCAGCTTTATCCTCCTTAAACTAGTGTGTTCAAAGCATAGTCACTGCACTGCCATAATGTTCCTGTAGAAAGTACAACCAAAACTTTTTTTTTTTAGTTTTGCATAGAGTGATGATTAGAATCTTTGGCATATTTTTATTGCTATATGCCCTCAAAGGGGAGATTTATCTTCACTTCCTGTCCAGGTAATGTCCTCACTGGGGCAGGAAAATCTCTCTTAACCACTTGCCCTCCAGAAGGTTTACCCCCCCCCCCTTTATGACCAGGCCATCTTTTGCGATATGGCACTGACAATTGCGCAGTCGTGCAACACTGTACCCAATTAAAATTAATGTCCTTTTTTCCTGACGAATAGAGATTTCTTTTGGTGGTAATTGATAATCTCTGCGGTTTTTATTTTTTGCGCTATAAACAAAAAGTCCGACAATTTTGAAAAAAAAAGCAAACATGGGGCCAAATCTTCAAAGGAGATACGCAGGCGGAACTGCTGTTCAGCCTGCGTATCCCTGTGGCTATCTTTGGAAACGATCCTCAGAAGGATTTTCCCAAAGATAGTCAGAAGATCCGACATCTGTAATAGACTTACACTGTCGGATCTTAGGATGCAGTACCGCATCCGCCGCTGGGGGCATTTCGAGTCGAAATGCCGCTTTACGTATGCAAATGAGTACTTAGGCAGATCCACAAAGCTTTTTAGCTTTGTGTTTTCTGCGTAAGTTACGTTTTGCATGCGTAAAATTAGGGATGCTTTTACAAGGCCTAAACTGTTTAGACCTTGTAAAAACAAACCTTTTTTTCGATCGCCGCGTTTTTTTTTTCATTTTGAATTTTTTTTCCCGGCGCGTATTTTTTTTTTTACCCAACGCAACTTTATTGTCCCGTCGCGATCCACAAAGCCCGGCGTAAAGTACGTTCGCGCGATGCACGTCGGGAAAAATGACGGCACACGCATGAGCCGAACGTCCGGCGTGGGAGCGCGCCTCATTTGAATAGGAATCGCCCCCTCGATCAGACGACCGCCTTGCGACGGAGGCACTTAAGTTACACGGCGTGTAATTTCTAGGTAAGTGCTTTGTGGATCGGGCACTTAGGTAGAAATTTAACGCCTGTGTAACTTAACTGCTGAAAGTTAAGTTAGGCAGCTTTTTTGAGGATTTGGCCCAATATGTTTTACTTTCTGCTATAAAACATATCCGATAATTTTTTTAAAAAAAATCGAATTTCTTCATCAATTTGTATTCTGCAACATGTTTTTGGTAAAAAAACAAAACAAGAAGTGTATATTGATTGGTTTGCGCAAAAGCTTCAGCATCTATAAACTATGGGATATTTTTAAGGAATATATATATACATACCTCCCAACTTTTCAACTTCAGAATGAGGGACAAATGAGCATACCCCCCAAACGAAGTAACGAAGTTGTTGAGCGGGGGGGTCCTCGGATCAAAGTTGTTCAGCGGGGGGGAGGGGCAGATCAAAGCGGGGGGTTCCGTTGATCAAAGTTGTTCAGCTGGGGGGGGGGGTCGCAGATTAAAGTTGTTGAGCGGCGGGGGGGGGGGGGGGGTTCGTGGATCGGAGTTGTTGAGCGGGACCGCGGAATTTAGCGCAAATCGCGGGAAACGGGATTTAACGCGAATCGCGGTAATCGCAGGGGGGGGGGGGTGCAGCAAAACCGAGGGATAATAGCAATGCTCGCGGCGGGACCCCGGGATTTATATATAGTACAGACCAAGAGTTATACTATGAATTAACACATGTGGAATTATACATAACAAAAAAGTGTGAAACAACTGAAAATATATTTAATATTCTAGGTCCTTCACAGTAGCCACCTTTTGCAGCAGACACATCTCTAGAACTGGTAAGAGGAGACTGTGTGAATCAGGCCTTCATGGTAGAATATCTGCTAGGAAACCACTGCTAAAGAAAGGCAACAAGCAGAAGAGACTTGTTTGGGCTAAAGAACACAAGGAATGGACATTAGACCCGTGGAAATCTGGCTACCACAGCATCTTGCAGCGGCATGCTATTCCATCCGGTTTGCATTTAGTTGGACCATCATTTATTTTTCAACAGGACAATGACCCCAAAAACACCTCCAGGCTGTGTAAGGGCTATTTGACCAAGAAGGAGAGTGATGGGGTGCTGCGCCAGGTGACTACCTCTTGAAGCTCATCAAGAGAATGCCAAGAGTGTGCCAAGCAGTAATCAAAGCAAAAGGTGGCTACTTGGAAGAACCTAGAATATGAAATATATTTTCAGTTGTTTCACACTTTTTTGTTATGTATAATTCCACATGTGTTAATTCATAGTTTTGATGCCTTCAGTGTGAATCTACAATTTTCATAGTCATGAAAATAAAGAAAACTCTTTGAATGAGAAGGTGTGTCCAAACTTTTGGTCTGTACTGTATATATATATTTTTTTACTAGTAATGGAGGCTATCAGCGACTTATAGCAGGACTGTGACATTACGGTGGAAAATTGGACACTAAGGGGTTGATTTACTAAAGTCAAATTTACTGTGCACTTTTGAAAGTGCAGTTGCTTCAGAGCTTATTAAATGAGCAAAAGCGCTGCTGACTTCCATCATCCAATCATGTGCAAGAAAAAATGCTGTTCTTTTATTTTCCTGGTTCTTTGTAAAGTGAAGTTTTACCTAATTTACTAAGCTCTGGAGCAACTGCACTTTCAAAAGTGCACAGTCTATTTGCCCATAGTAAATCAACCCCTAAGTGACACTTTTGGGGACACCAATACAGTGATCAGTGCTAAAAAATGTGCACTGTCACTGTACTGGCAGGTAAGGGGTTAACATCAGGGGCGATCAAAGGGTAAAATGTGTTCCTAGGGAGTGCTTTCTAACTGTGTGGGGGTGCTTTAACTGTGGGAAGACAGAGATTGGTGTTCCTTCTTAGCACAAACACAGGAGCTCCATCTTTCCTACAAACAGAACAGCGATCTGCCTTATTTACATAGGCAGACCGCTGTTCTGCCTCTGTCGGGAACAATTGACAAGTCCCGGCGGACATCGGGTCCGCCGGACCCACTGATTGGCTCCTGTTTTGTCCAATTACAGCAGGAGCAGGTCGCCAGAAGGGCAAAATCACATACCTGTACATGATTTTGCGCAGAGGAGCTGCCGCTCCGCAATAAATGTACATGAGGCAGTCGGCAAGAAGTTAAAGAGACAGGATCTGAGAGGAAATCTCTCTAGGGCACCTTTCTGGCATTTTTGTTTTTGCATTGTTATATTTAAGAGATTTAAAGTATTACAATGAAAAGAAAACGTATGAAAAGAACACCAGTAATATATAAACGAATATTGGAATAATAAAATAAGCAAACAATAATAAATAATAGAAAATAATTGAATTAAAAAAAAAAAAAAAAATTCCTTTCCCCTGTCATAATATGGACAAAAAGTTGAGAAAATACAATGTGATAATACATATATATTACATGACGCAAGATTACACAATGAATAGTGAGGTAATAGACTGAATACCGGTAATCCAGGAGGAAAAGAAAAAATAAGGTGTTAGGGAGATTAGTACCCCTGATCCAATCGGGAAGAATAATTGGTCCATAGATATAAAGATATTGTATAAACGATGAATGATGCAAGCAATATCTAACTTAAGGGTTCCCCCGAAGAGTTAATCAGGGGCAGTCTACACTTGACCCAGACTGTAATGTATTCCTATGGGTGGCCAGATGTTAGCCGATGTGCATTTGTCTATATTCACCCCCATCCAGGTCCGTTCAGGCTTGTCTGTCAAAGCTTGGGTTTGGGTACGGGTCCATTTGTACTGACCTGAACCTGGATGTGGGTCAATATAGGCAGAGGCACATCTGCTTACATCTGACCACCCCACCATAGGAATTACATGGGTCTGTTTTGCCTACATCACATAAGGCCCCTTTCACACGGGCGCTTTCTATTTTGATCTGCAGGTCCGTGTCTGCTCAATTTATGGGCAGACGGGTGTTAACGGACTCCGCTGTCCATTTACACCTGACTACCTCCGATCTTATCCACCTACATGGAGGAGGACAGACCCCCTTCCGTTTGTTTTTAGCAGGCTGGATTGGAGGTAGGTGGGTGTAAACAGACACAAGTCCGTTTACACCCGCTGGTCCTTTGGAGTGAATGGACCATTCGATTAGGTCCACCTGAAAAACTGCCAGACCTGATTAGAATGGTCTTGTGAAAGGGGACTAAAGGAAAAATTAGAATGGACCTAGAGGTCACCTCTGTGACATCCATTTTTTGTTCCGATCCAACTCAAAAGGGATCAGTCGAAGATCCCGTGCCAAGACAAAACACAGGTTGCCTGTGTGAAAGGAGCCTTACTGGAACACAAAAACAAACCAAAACCTTTTTTTTATTAGAGAGGAAGATGGCTAATATCTCTGTTGGCTTTTTATTGCTGGATGTGCTCCTATTGTAGACTGTTTCCACATGGACAATAAATAAGGCAAAATCTCCCCAATGGGGCAAGAGATGGCAATCTAATCTGTTTTATTTTATGTATTATCTTTCCAGTCTATGATTGTCTGCAGATGTATGTCAGTATGAAGGAAGGCATCCCTGTAACCTCACATCCATATCATCCCAGCCTAGTCATTGTCCCCATGACTAAGCTTTGAAGGGCAGAGCGAAATGTGTTGGTGGTGTGGTCTGACCGGAGTCCAGGTTGAGGTTGTCACTTACCATTGCACCTGGGATGATACTGATGTGCAGTCACAGTGATACCTTCTTTCATACTGAGTGATCACTGGAGCCGGGACGGGTTCTCTCCTGACCAGCACTCCCAACGGAGGACTACTACCCCCTCCAGGGAGCCTGATCAGGTCTTTTGGGTCCAGGTTCATGTTCTAATTCTCCAACAACTCCTATAGCATAGTCACAATCTCTGACCATCTCTTGTATCATGCCCATATTCTTTCACTGTATCCTGTTGTGTGTCTGTTGTCTCTAATAAGGAATATTTACTGAATTTTATATTCAGCACTTGAGGCCCCCCATATCAAATGTTGACCACCACTGCCATAAGCCATTTAAATTTTTTAGAAAATTGTCTGGAGTACCACCAATACTACCAGGCTTCGTTTACACATGTGGCACCCATGTGTTTGACAAGTACTGAAGAGGCCTCCTCGCCATTCTGTTTTAACCCAGTAAATGGCCACCACTGCACCACAACCACATGCTTTGCACATGGTTGCAGGGTGATTGTAGCGTGGCATGGATCTGATGAACCAGCGGATGCTGAGAAATGCGTCATCCTATTGGCTGGCCTGAGTCCCCACGTCACTTCCGGTCGTACGATGGTATGTTGCGTTCCACGCTGGAACGCACGCCGCTTTGAAGCAGCGTCCACGGCTTTTGGATCTCCTGTGGTTCCCTAAAGGCTCCCTATTGTTTGGACTTCCATCTCCTACGGTCCCATGATATGAGACAAGCTGTTCTGAAGCCCTGTAGCTGCAGATGACACGCTGTGACACCGGACCAGCCTTTTGCCCTATTTTGCCTGTAGTATCACTGTGTTTGTGAGTAACCAATTTACTGTTTACAAAATTACTTTTAATTAAATCCTTACTTACTGCACTTAGTTTGGCGCATTTTCCTTCTTGTTTGTATATATCTTTCAGAGTTCGCTTCTGCTTCAGGATTTTGCTGCCGCTAGTGTTATTGGACTTTTATTGGACTTTTATTGGACTATTATTGGATGATCATTCATTTATTCATTCATTTTAATATTCCCTTTCTGTTTGTTTTCTCTTGTTACTGACATGGACCTTATGATGTGTTAATTCTACTGATTATCGATTGTGCTCTTCTAGTCATGCGCCATCTACCTTTATTTATTTGATTATAGCGTGGCCCTTGTGATCCCCTCTATTTTGAATGCCACTAAATCGCGGCGCGATATTGCCGTGATTGTCGCCTGACGAATCATGGGAAAAATTGCGGTAAAAACATGTTAACAGAATCACGGGGACGTCCGATGCCAAAAATAAGATCTTGTACTTCTTTTGGGCGTCCTGTGATTCTGTGTGCCTGATTTTACCGCGATTCATCGGGTGAAAATCGTGCTGTGATTTGGTGCCCTTTAAAATAGTGGGGATCGCAAGGGCATCACGCGATTTTCGGCGTTTCCGGGTCACAGGCAGAATCACGGCGATTCTGCTGGAAAAAAAAGGGAACGCCAAGGTGTGAATGAGCCTTATTTAATTACTGAAACTATAGATATGCTTACAGCCTTGCACTAGTAGGGGGCTATCTAATTCAGTGTACCAGCTAAGTTCATGAGTTTTCTTATTTTTCTTAAATGTCTCCCAGTGGATCTATAATTACTAGACTGTAACTTTCCTATAACTGTACTTAGCAGCATTCTGTGTTATGGTGCTATAGATCAAAAAAACGTTTCCTCGGGCCTTGTACAGTAAGAAAGTATTACACCAGCTGTATTAGTCTCAGGGAAAACTGGATTGCTTTGAGATGTCACTGCCGGCAAGTGGAAAGAGATAGAAGATACATGACTGGATTGCATAAAAATAAAAAAAAGGAGAGTGATATGAGATGTGCCGGTAGAAGGTAAATATTCATTTTTTTACAGTTTGTGTGTGTTTTTAGTCTATCCATTTAAAATGGATTAGAAGGACTAAAACGCAGATTAAATATTTATTCTACTGGTCTGTATGTTTTGCTCCACCCTCAGAACCCTAGAATCAGAGAAATCTGTAAAAAAAACATACATTAAAAAATAAAATTATATATGAAAATATATATGTAGCACCCTGGAGTTTAGGCAGGATTGCTCCTCACACATGTACTTGCTAGGAATAATTATCCTGGTTCATGTAAGGTCAGGTTATGGGTATGTGGGGTGTCTCAGCCAATGGTCACAAGTTTCCTTGAATTCCTTTGCCTGCTGGGAGAGCCTATATATTTGGGTGGAGTCGGGCAATCTATGTCCTGTGCCACCTGGATGGCTGTCTGAGTGTGTTGTATTGCCCCGGTTGCTAGGCTGGAGATGGGGCCTATTCTGGGCTGTAACGGTCAGGGGTTAACACCGTTTACGATATTCCATTCCATCGCCCCATGACAGCTCATCCGACAATCCAGCCGACAGGACCCATTCAATTTCCCAGAATAACGAGACACACAGCTCTGTTACTGGTTCCAAAATGAATGAATCTTTTAATGGTAAAACTCAGGTTTTTATACAGTTCACAACCAAAAAGCATGTTACAGGGACAATGAAACTCTCCACCCCCAACATCACACCATGGGGGCTTCAATACACATTCAGATGGGCTAATTACTAATCATTATCCAGACGGTCTGGCTCTGCGATAAGTGATCCCCACCTGTTACACAAAACACATTCCTTTACTAAACATAATTGACATGCTAATTCACTATACCTGAGAAGTCAGACATCTGACCGTTCAGACTGCCAACACATATCTATCATCAATAGACTTTTCACACAAAACAGTGTCATTAGCATACACAATGAAATGGTCTATAGAAGCAGACCTAATTAGCACAATGGACACAGAATGCAATCACAGCAAGACACTTAAACATCCCACAATAGGCAGCCTTAATTAGCATCTCAACAGTCTATGAGACATTCTTATTGACCTGTTGGGGATCAGAATAAGCAACCTGTAATATTCCAAGATCCTGCAATACATGAATTATCATTCATGTCCCATCTCATGTAATTCGAGATATCAGTTCTCAGCCATCCTATGCCCCTAATGAACATAGGATGACCCTAGACCCAAAAGTCATTATTGAAGCTGGCACAGGAGTACCCCACATCCTTCAAAAGTCTCTGGGTGTCACGGGCCATTCCTTTACATGGGCATATCTGGCTGCTGTGCTGTCTGAGGACCTACCCAGAAGCAAGAGAGCAGCACAGGGTTGGGATTGCGGCTTGCAGTCCAACCCGAAAGTGATGGTTCTGTCAGCCAGAGAACCTGTTGTGGTTGAGGTAGAGGGGAAGCTGACACCAGTAAGGGACTATCTGCCTTGTTACCAGGGACCAGTGAGTAACTGAAGCAAGTACCGGAGCAGTGTTCTTACCAGCCGGGGACGGTGAGGAATCTGGAAAATTTCAGTGGGAACCAAGCCAGGGACCCAGCCAGCAGAGATGATGCTTGCAGAGCAGCCTTGTGTGTCAAGCCAGGGACCAAGAAGGCCAGCAGGGGTGAAGCTTGAGAGGTATCTAGAGTGCCAAGCTAGAGGCCTACACTTGAGGAAGATACCACAGTGAAGATTGGAGGAGCTCAAGGGATTCAGTGTCAGTGAATCAGTGGGTCTAGTGAGAGACTGGAAACTCAGTGAGCTGAAGAACTACAAGGAGTGATTGTAGTGAAAGTGAAGGAACTGTTAAGCTTTGTGTTTGGAACTGTTAAGGACTGTTGCCATAGGAGACAGCATTCCTACACATGCAGATGTAGCGTCTTGCTGGATGCCTTTCCCTGCATGGCTGTCCTCCTATTAAAGTCTCGGAGTCTGCCAATTAATCTTGCAACTACCTAAGGGTGTCCTGGCCCTAACCCTCTCTCCCCCCCAAAAAAAGGTTTGTTAAGAGAAATAAACTTTCTTTTGCATCCAAGAAGTGTCTGGCGCCCAATAACTTTAACAGCTATACACCCACCGTGCCTCACAACTCACCGCATACAGAAGGATGCCAGCTATCCCTGGCCCCGCAGATTCTCATTGGTTTAAAGGAGGCCTTGGACCTTGCTACATATAAGTACATTTTGTTGTTGAGGGCTAGATTTTTTTTTTTATTATGATACTAATGATATTTATAGCGTATCATTTCTATAGTGATAGTGTTTGAATGTGAAGGACCTTGAATGGTTTATTTATTTTGTTTTATTTGTTTAGTGTGGAAATATGCAAGCAGACTATATAGAGTCTAGAAAACTGTACTCCTACATGTATACTATACAAGATAGATAGGCATCAAAGTCTTGGCTCTTTATCAAAGGGCATTTCCTTTCCCTAACCTCCTTGTGCTTGGTATTCCGGGAGAATCATCTTACATGTTGGGTGTTGTATATCTTCTAGATTCTAAGAAATGGAGAGGTCACTTTTCACACGCACCCACTTCTTTACAAACACACACATATACAGATATATATATACATGAGGTGAAAAACATATCATTTTTATAACAAGGGCATAACTATACATTTTATTAATTATTATTTTATATTTGTATTGTAATATTTATCTCATAATAATTTTATGAGCTATTTTGTCATTTGATCTTTATGCAAGAATGAAGGTACTTACCATCTTTGAGTGCTTCTCATACTTAACCACTTGCCGCCCGCCAATGACATATCGACGTCGGCAAAGTGGTTGTAGAATCCTGACTGGACGTCATATGACGTCCTCAGGATTTTAAGACGCTGCGCGCCCCCAGGGGCGCGCATTTTGGCGATCGTTGTTGCGGGGGTGTCAGTCTGACACCCCGCAACACCGATCAAGGTAAAGAGTCTCTCTCGGAGACTCTTTACCACGTGATCAGCCGTGTCCAATCACGGCTGTTCACGATGTAAATAGGAAAAGCCGGCATCTGTCAGACGCGAGTAGAGGAGAACCGATCGGCTGCTCCTGTGACAGGGGGGGGTTTGTGCTGATCGATCATCAGCACAGCCCCCCCCCCCCCCCGAGGATGCCCACTTGACCACCTTGGATGCCCACTGGACCATATAGACCACCAGAAATAAAAAAATAAATAAAAAAAAAAGGATGCCATCCTAGACCACCAGGGATGAGGAGGACACAAAAAATGGATGCCAATCAGTGCCGCAATGGATGCCAATCAGTGCCCACAACGGGCATCACTGATTGGCAGGCATTGTTTGGCACTGATTGGCATCCATTAGTACAACACATACAATAGTGCCCATCTATGCCCATCCGTGCCACCTATCAGTGCCCATCCATGCCGCCTATCAGTGCCCATCCATGCCGCCTATCAGTGCCCATCCGTGCCGCCTATCAGTGCCCATCCGTGCCGCCTATCTGTGCTCGTCCGTGCCGCCTATCCGTGCCCAGCCGTGCCGCCTATTCGTGCCCATCTGTCCCACCTATCCGTGCCCATGCGTGCCGCCTATCCAAGCCCATCCATGCCGCCTATCCGTGCCGCCTATCAGTGCCCATCAGTGCCGCATATTAGTGCCCATCAATGCCACCACATCAGTGCCACCTCATTGGTGCCCATCAGTGCCACATTATCAGTGCCCGTCAGTGCAGTACCATCAGTGCCCATCAGTGAAGGAGAAAACGTACTTATTTACAACGTTTTATAACAGAAACAAAAAAAAACGTTTTTTTTTCTAAATTTTCGGTCTTATTTTTATTTTATTTTTGCAGAAAAGAAATATCCCAGAGGTGATCAAATACCACCAAAAGAAAGCTCTATTTGTGGGTACAAAATAATAAAAATTTAGTTTGGGTACAGTGTAGCATGACCGCGCAATTGTCATTCAAAGTGCAACAGCGCTGAAAGCTAAAAATTGGTCTGGGCGGGAAGGTGTATAAGTGCCCTGTATGGAAGTGGTTAAAGAGTTAGCTCATCTATTCACAAAAAAAGAAAAGGTGAACTAATTCACAATAACCCTCCAGTCCCCACCGCATGTACCTTAGGTGATCCCTATCTTCCGACACCCTCTCCAGCTGGTATAATGGTCCGGCATTTTAAAACAACACTACACAATGCTGGAGGCTGTGCAGCAGCATAATGCAATCAATGGTGAGCGCTTACTGTTCTGCGCTAACCACGTAACTGTACTGACTAATGAGATTCTCATTGGTCAATGCAGTCACATGGTCAGTGCTGGCCAATGAGTGCTTGCCATTATGAGCAATATACTCTACAGCAAGGGTGTCAAACTCAATTTCATTCTGGGCCGTATGAGCATTATGATTGCCCTCAAAACAATCTGTTGTATCTGTAAGATACAACCGGCCCATCCCCTTCCCTTACATTAGATGTCAAGAACCACCCCACCATCAGAAGTTGAGTCCCCCACTTTCCCTTACACCACAGTGCACCCCCTTACCTTATGCTGCTGCTGGGAAGAAGCGGCATACATTGCTTGAAAGCAGAAAGAGGAGGGCTGGAGTTCTCCTTCAGCTGTAGGAGAGGTGCGAGGGCCACATGCAATGAGCTGGAGGGTCGAATTCGGCCCGCGGGCCTTGTGTTTGACACCTGTGCTCTACAGCCTCCAGTACTGTTCAGTGAGGTCTTGAAGTGGCAGGATGTTATACCAGGTGGATAGGGTGTCAAAATATGAGCGTCAGAAGATGGGGATCACATCAGCTACATGCAATCAGCGTCAGAGGGGTGATGAGGGTATTTTGGGTTAGCTGGTCTTGTAGTCATGTAACCTTGTAGAGCAATATCTGACCATCTCATGTATCATGTCTGCAGTCTCTGAACATTTATTGCGCAATGTCTGCAGTCTCAGTCCTTCTCTTGTATCATGTCTGCAGTCTCAGACCGTCTCTTGTATCATGTCGGCAGTCTCGGACCGTCTCTTATATCATGTCGGCAGTCTCTTACTATCTCTTGTATTTGTCCACAGTCTCTGACCATCTCTCATGTCTGACCATCATCCTTTAAATATATCCTGCTGTGTTTCCCCTGTCTGTGACCATTTCCTGTATCAAGTTTGCAGTCTCTGACCATCTTCTATATGATGTCCAGAATCTCTGACCATTTCCTGTATCCTGTCCACAGTCTCTGACCATCTCTCCTTATAATATAACTGTGGGTATGGAGTTGGGTGTATGGGATTGTATTGTGTTTTTTATTTTGTTTGTTTATTTTTTTTGTGGTTGAACTGAATGGACTTATGTCTTTTTTCAACCTGACTAACTATGGGCCAGATTCACGTAGAATCGCGGCGGCGTAACGTATCGTAGATACGCCGGACCTACTGCGCATGCTCCGTTTTCTAACTCCCGCCGTGCTTTGCGCGCCGTGACGTCATTTTTTCGAACGGCGACGCACGTAGCGTACTTCCGTATTCCCGGACGTGTTACGCAAACGACGTTAAATCTTAAATTTCGACGGGGGAACGACGGCCATACTTTAGACAGCAATACGTTTGCTGACTAAAGTTAGGGCACCTAAAACGACGACTAACTTTGCGACGGGAAACTAGACTAGCGGCGACGTAGCGAACGGGAAAATCCGTCGGGGATCCGCCGTAACTCCTAATTTGCATACCCGATGCTGGTTTACGACGCAAACTCCCCCCAGCGGCGGCCGCGGTACTGCATCCTAAGATCCGACAGTGTAAAACAATTACACCTGTCGGATCTTAGGGATATCTATGCGTAACTGATTCTATGAATCAGTCGCATAGATAGAAACAGAGATACAACGGCGTATTAGGAGATATGCAGTCGTATCCCTTTTGTGAATCTGGCCCTATGTAACTATGTAACTATGTAACTATGTAACTTTGTAATATGTCCACATCTCTTGTATCATGCCCATAGACTTTGAATATATCCTGTGTTGTGTTTGCTGTCTCTGACACACAATATTTACTTAATTTTAATGTGTGGCCCTTTGGTGATGTTGAGGGCTGCACTTGAGGTCCCCAATATCAAGAAAGTTGACCACCAATGGTTTAGAATAGATAATACAACTGTGTTCTCTTGGCCCTTTAAGCCAGAAAACTCACCTGCATTTTTCTCTGTTCCTCTGGAGGGAAATAAGACTGTGATACATTTGCAGTTATTTCTAAGTTATTGTCAAAGGGGACACTTGACAGATAAGCTCCATTCAGTAATGTGATGGTAGGTAGCAAATGTCAGAATATTTCTAGACAGCAGAAAGAGGGTTTCTTGAAACTACGCAATCTTTTTAGACATATCCTATAAGGAATTATTTATCAAAACAGACGCAGCTACAAAGGCAATATAAGGCCAGCGTTTCTTCAATCAGCATCCCTTTGCCTATATTTTCCCGGCCTATATTTTCCCTGCCTATATTTATGTAATCAGCAAACAGAAAAAAAAAATGCGAGCAATAATATAGAGAACAGCTTACAGCAGAAATGTGGTTAGAAATTGCAACAGATTTGCAAGAGAACTAAAAACAATGATATACAATACGCCGAAGGTCGTTAAAAGTGCATGACCTAAGTGTCCCCGAAGGCTTTCATTTTGTTTCTCAACCACAAATAGTCCAAATTAATAGTGGATGGGGTGATTGTGAGTGCAGGCTAATTTATATATCCCAAAATACTCCACAATTAATTCCAAAACAAAATGGCCCAGATTCACAGAGAGCAAGGCGCACATTACGCCGCCGTAGAGTAACCAATGTACGCTACGCCAACGCAGCGCAGGGAGGCAAGCAATGCATTCAGCAAGTCAGTGCTCCCAACACTGCGCCAGCGCGGCATGGAATTCGAAGGCGTACGCCGGCTTAGGTGGAAGTGGGCGTGACCCATGCAAATGAGGCGTGACCCCATGCAAATGATGGGCCGAGCGCCAGACAGATACGTATAACTGCACATGCGCCGTGACGTGGACACATCCCCCTGTGCTTGCTCACAACCACGTCGGAACAACTGCCTAAACTACGCCGGATCACTGTGTACGGCGTGAACGTAACCTACGCTCAGCCAGACACACGTCCAACGTAAAATATGCCTGCTTGTGTTCCCTGGTGCAGACCTTTGCATGTCTGCTGCTAGGTTGCACCTCCTTTATGGGGAATAACTTTACGCTGGACGTACAACTTACGCGCACCTCGCGTAGTCTGCGTCGGGCGCACGCAGGTTCATGAATCGCTGTATTTTCCTCATTTGCATGTTTGAATAGCTAATCAATGGGAGAGGCACCATGCACCCAGCCTAAATGTGCACCCACCCTACGCCGGCGTAAGCAAGCTACGTCGGCGGGGTGTAGCCTGGTTTTAGGCGCATCTCTGTTTGTGGGTCTGGCACACAGATACGATGGCGCACATTTGCACTTGCGTTAGCGTAACTTGTTATACGTCAGCGTAAGTGCTTTGTGAATCTGGGCCATTGTGTCTCTGCACCGCATTCAGCCTGATATTCATAACTCAGTCCTTATGTAGTTTATACATTATAAAATGAGCTTTCAGTGTTCAAGTGTATTTCCACTTTTGTGGCCAAATTGGCATACACCTACAATATATATTTATTACATGTTCTTATTCACATAGCGTAACTAAATAAAAAAAATATATACCGTATGTACTCGAGTATAAGCCGACCCGAATATAAGCCGAGGCACCTAATTTTACCACAAAAAATGGAAAAATTTATTTACTTGAGTATAAGCCTAGGGTGTCCATCTGCATGCCTTACTTTGCCTCACTGTGTCCATGTGCATGCCTCACTGTGTCCATGCCTCACTGTGTCCATGCCTCACTGTGTCCATGCCTCACTGTGCCCATGCCTCACTGTGTCCATGGCTAGACTGACGTTTAACATGGGAGTATATGGAAAGGGTGCCCGGATTTGAAAAATCGGTGCTCCATAGCCGTAGGTCCCCCAGACAACAAACTTTGCACACTTGCAGAGGAGAAATGGGGCTACATGTGTGCCAAGTACGTCTCCAAATACGGAAAGGTTTCTTCACAGTAAGAGCTGTGAAAATGTGGAACAGACTCCCTCCAGAGGTGGTTCTGGCCAACTCAGTAGATTGCTTTAACCACTTGCTTACTGGGCACATAAACCCCCTTCGTTCCCAGGCGAAATCTCAGCGTCCGGCACTGCGTCGCTTTAACTGACAATTGCGCGGTCGTGCGACGTGGCTCCCAAACAAAATTGGCGTCCTTTTTTCCCCACAAATAGAGCTTTCTTTTGGTGGTATTTGATCACCTCTGCGGTTTTTATTTTTTGCGCTATAAACAAAAAAAGAGCAACAATTTAAAAAAAATATATATTTTTTTTACTTGTTGCTATAATAAATATCCCAATTTTTTTTTTAAAAAACTATTTTTTTTCTCAGTTAAGGCCGATACGTATTTTTCGACGTATTTTTGTAAAAAAAAAAAAAAAATCGCAATAAGCGACTGGTTTGCGCAAAAGTTATAGCGCCTACAAAATGGGGAACAGAATTATGATTTTTTTTATTATTTTTTTTTTTACTAGTAATGGCGGCGATCTGCGATTTTTATTGGGACTGGGATATTGCGGCGGACGTATCGGACACTTTTGACACAAATTTGGCGCCATTCACATTTATACAGCGATCAGTGCTATAAAAATGCACGAATTACTGTATAAATGTGACTGGCAGTGAAGGGGTTAACACTAGGGGGTGAGGAAGGGGTTAACTGTGTAGCCTGGGTGTGTTATAACTGTGTGGGGGGAGGGGGGTGACTGAGGGAGGGGACCGATGCTGTGTCTCTATGTACAAGAGACACAGATCGGTCTCCTCT
This sequence comes from Rana temporaria, assembly GCF_905171775.1. NCBI lineage: Eukaryota > Metazoa > Chordata > Amphibia > Anura > Ranidae > Rana > Rana temporaria. The sequence goes on from NC_053490.1 coordinate 59,177,345, forward strand.
CTCCCTGACAGGACGTGGAGCTCTGTGTTTACACACAGAGCTCCACGTCCCTGCTGTCACCGCCGTGTCACCGACGATCGCGTGTACCCGGCGGACATCGCGGCCGCCCGGTACACGCATCGGGTCTTCGGCGATGCGTCGGGACAGTTTTTACCCGCCGCGCGCCACCCAGTGGCGCGCGCGGGTAATGCACAGAAGAGGCCGTGTTTAAACGGCCACTTGGCACTTGAGAGCCGCGCTGCGGACGTATTTCGTCTATAGCGCGGATCTCAAGTGGTTAAGAAAGGCCTGGATACTTTCCTAAATGTACATAATATAACTGAGTACTAAGATTTATAGGTAAAGTTGATCCAGGGTAAATCTGATTGCCTCTCGGGGGATCAGGAAGGAATTTTTTCCCCTGCTGTAGCAAATTGGATCATGTTCTGCTGGGGTTTTTCGCCTTCATCTGGATCAACTGTGGGTATGGAGTTGGGTGTATGTGATTGTACGATACTTTTTATTTTATTTACTTTATGGTTGAACTGGATGGATTTGTGTCTTTTTTCAACCTGACTAACTAGTAACTATGTAACTATGTTCAAGCAGAGTTCCACCCAGAAATGGAACTTTCACTGATCGGATTCCTCCCCCCTCCGGTGTCACATTTGGCATCTTTCAGGGGGGAGCAGATACCTGTCCTATCAAGGTATCTGCTCCCACTTACGGGGAAAGATTACGCAATGTCTGCCCCCCCCTTCCGCGCTGTCTTCTGGGAGACACACAGGTCCCAGAAGACAGCAGAGACCATTCAGAATGCGCAGCACGACTCGCGCATGTGCAGTAGGGAGCCAGGTTCCCTTACCAGGAATGACTGGTTCAGCACCCGGGAGTCGATCTGGAGATCGGCTGGAGTGCTGACATCCCGGGCTCCCTGGACAGGTGGATGTCCTAATATTCAGTATTTGTAGCTGCTGTCTTTTATTTTATTTTTTTATCAGGTGGAACTCCGCTTTAATATCACCTTGATCGGGCAAATTATTCACATTGTTCAGGAAATGGTTGAAACCACCTGTTACATGATTCTTTGCTTTCCAAAGTTAAAAATTTTCTTCCCTCCTTGTGTGCACAAGGCTTTAGTACAGTGGTCATCAACTCCTGTCCTCAGGGCCCACTAACAGGCCAGGTTTGCAAGATAACTGAAATACATCACAGGTGATATAATTTGCTGCTCAGTGATTGCAGTATTCTAGGCCGCAATTCAGATACATTGTCGTATCTTTGAGCGGGCGTAACGCATCTCCTATGCGCTACGCCGACGTAACATTGAGAGGCAAGTACTGTATTCAGAAAGCACTTGCTCCCAAAGTTACGTCGGCGTATCGAAAATGGGCCGGCGTAAGCCCGCGTAATTCAAAGTAGCAAGGCAGTGGGCGTGTTGTATTGTAATGAAGCGTGACCCCATGTAAATGCATGTCCGATCGAACGGCGCATGCGTGCGCATGCTCAGAATCACATCGCAAATACTCCCTAAGATACGTCGGCTCAATGCTTTGTCGGCGTGAACGTAACTTACGTCCAGCCCTATTCATGTACGACTTACGCAAACGACGTAAAATACGACGCTGTTCCGACGTTTCCGACGTCCATACCTCCGACTGGCACAAGTACGTTTCTGAATCGGCGTATCTAGGTCATTTGCATATTCGATGCGTAAATCTACGGAAGCGCCCCTTGCGGCCCGCGTAAATATGCACCCAAGTTACGACGGCGTAAGGAGACTTACGTCGGTCGTATCTTGAAAAATTCAGGCGTATCTCAGTTCCTGCATAAGCGCATAGATACGACGGCGCGCATTTGGACTTACGACGGCGTATCTGGAGATACTCCGTCGTAAGTCCTTTCTGAATCCGGGCCCAATTCTGCATCTCCCCAAGGTAACACATAAAGCCTGGCCTGTTGGTGGGCCATAAGGACAGGGTTGATGACCACTGCTTAAGGCCCTTTTCACATTGGACTGGGATCCGCAGTGGCGGTATATCGCCGCTAAAAATAGCGGCGCTATACCGCCGGGATTGCCGCGGGAATCGGCCGCTAGCGGTGTGGTATTAACCCCCGCTAGCGGCCGATAAAGCGTTAATACCACCCGCAATGCGCCTCTGCAGAGGCGCATTGCGGGCGGTATTGCAGCGGTTTCCCATTGTTTTAAATGGGAAGGAGCAGTGAAGGAGCAGTATACTCTGGCTTTCACATTGAGGTAGCTGGGCAGGAGTTTTTCAGGCGGTATAGCAGCGATATTTTTAGCGCTGTACCGCCTGAAAAACTCCTCAGTGTGAAAGAGGTCTTAGTGGACTCCCAACGGAAGGTGCTTGAACCAGTGAACACTCTGGCCAGCAATTCCGCATGCTCAGATTCAAGACCATTCAGGCACATGATACATATTTGAGCAAAAAGAAGTTGAATTTCTTGAGTGTATTAAATGCATTTTGCGCTTAATTAAAATGTGCTATTAAAACTTCCCATGAATATTAATCTAATGTTAATCTAATCCTTGGCTACTACTATTTCTAAAAGGTTGCACTTCATATGTAACATGTAAGAACATTCTAACGTACTACTTGTCAAATTTATTTTGTGTTAGAATTTTAATTTGAACTCACAGGCAAATATTTTATTTATTAAAGATTAGAAATAATTTATACACTTTCTTTTTAATTGGAATATGCTACACAAATATCCCCCACTTCTAATTAAAATGAGATAGACATTGGTATTTAAATCTCAGCTGGTGGTTCTGCAATTCTTCAATGTTTCATGATTAGGAAAAACTGGAAAAGTCAATTTGATACATGAATCCATTTGTGGCTTCCTGATTTAATCTTCTAATTTTATTTATTTGCTGTAATGCGGCAGTGTTTGTTTTCGTTATTTGTGTAAATGTTTATTTCTGTAAAAATACAAATATCCGCAGTAACAAGGGAAAATGTTTAATGCGCCGCGACCATGTCCCCTTTCACTTCTATGGCTGCCAACACACCCTACCTTTTTACCGGGAAAAGTTCCGGTCGGAAATCCCGAGGGGAAAGCTGAGAACCTGCACGGTAACTTTTCCCCCGTACACACGGCTGGTTTTCCCTTTGGAAAAACTCCAATGAGAGCTTTGGTCGGGAATCCCGACCATGTGTATGCTCCATCGCAGTTTTTCCCATAGGAAAACTGCCAAAAACCACTGGGAAAAAGTCAGCCGGGAATACCGGTGGGAAAATAGAGAGCTGTTTTCTTTTTTTGTGTACTGCGGTTTTTGGCAGTTTTCCCGTCAGAAAAACTGCAAGGAGCATACGCACGGCCGGGATTCCCAGGCAAAAGCTCTCCTCGCAGTTTTCCCGTCGGGAAAACCGGCTGTGTGTACGAGTGTCTTAGGACTAAAATGTCATTTTAGTTTTAGTCCCTTTTTAGTCTTCCGCAATTGTTTTTGTTTTAGTCGTATTTAGGCGACTAAATCTCCAGTACATTTTTGTAGACTAAAACTCATTTTAGTCATCTAAAATCTAATGGGTGTAATTAAATTGTAATGCATTAGTTATCATTTCTCTACAATTTGCAAACTCATTATATACTGCTGGAGTGAAAAATCGAATATGTTATTTATTGTATTGAGGTATGAACATACACTACAGGCCAGTGTTAATTTTGAAGTCAAATTTCACTTTAGTCTTATGCCACGTACACACAACCGTTTTTAATGTTCTAGAAAAAACAACGTTTTTCGCAACGTGATTATTGTCAAGCCTGCCTTGCATACACACGATCGTGAAAACAAAATGCTGGAGCAAAGCGCGGTGATGTCCAACACGTACAACGGCACTATAAAGAGGAAGTTCCATTCGATGGCGCCAACCTTTGGGCTGCTTTTGCTGATTTCCTGTTAGTAAAAGTTTGAGAGACGATTCGGGCTTTTCAGTCTTCTTGCTTTTCAGTCTGTTACAGCGTGACGAATGTGCTATCTCCATTACAAACGCTAGTTTTAACAGAACGAGTGCTCCATCTCTTAACTTGCTTCTGAGCATGCACGTTTTTTTCCCGTCGTTAAAGCCTACACACGACCATTTTTTACGACGTGAAAAACGACAACGTAAAAAACAACGTAACAATTTAGAGCATGTTCTAAATTTTTAATGCCCATTTTTCGCGTCAAGAAAAATGCTCTGGTGCCCACACACAATCGTTTTTAATGACATTTAAAAAAAATTGCATTTTTCACGTCATGAAAGACGGTCATGTGTACGCGGCATTAATCTTTTGACTAAAATGGCGTTTTCGTTTTAGTCCCATTTTAGTCTTTTGACTTGCAGTTTGGATGCAGCCCCGCTGAAAGGGATTTGTTGTTTTCCCTGGAAAACAAAGTAAAACATATATCATATTTTAAGGCAAAGATGGCTTTTATTTAGTCATGGTCTTGGTCTTGGTCATATTGTCTTGCAAAGATGATTTCATTTTTATGCAATCCATAGACAAAAAGCATAACCGAACTAAAAAAACACAATACACTTTTTTTCTATTTTGGTCAGTGTTATAGTGCATGCGATATATTGCATAACTGCCTATTGCAACATTAAGGCTTAAACTGTATATGATACTTTTCACCACTCTTAAAAAATCTTCAATGGTTGACTGTGATTGATCTTCTTCATTCAGTTCTCTAGTGAACCTCTAAAACTTTTCATGTAGCCACAAATGCCCTCAAGTGCAACTGTGCATGATTATGTGTGATTAATTGCAGATGATTGCAGCTACCTTGATCATCTAGCGATCACTAAAAGTGAATGACTGTGATTAATCATGATAATCCACAATCAGTTACAGGCGCTTTTTAATCACACAGCTCAAGTGGCTGAAAATAACTATTTAAGGTAAAGATAGAAGTGTTGATAGTCATACTTGTTCTTGGTCAGTGACTTGAAGTATGACAGGTCGGAATGGCGGTCAGGCAATTAGGATTTTCAGATGTAGAGTTTGTCAACAGAAGTCTCCATGTTTGTTTTATGGCAGGTTTCTTTTATTATTTAAGTGACTGTTCTCGGAAATCTCCATTACAATTTTGCATGGGTTCCTAATACACTACTATGCCAGAAAGAGTAAGAAAACTCACAGCTTTATGGGCTGAGAAGGAGTTCCACTATTGCACCCATGGCAGTTCCACGTGTGTTTGCAATGTATGACCATATCTGATCTTTGTAAGCAAATGCAGAACTTAATTGACGTAATATATTGCATTTTAAGCATTTTTTTATATCTCTCTTTCAGTTTGCTCTCAGTATTCAAGAGGAGTGTTTGCCATCTTTGGGCTGTATGACAAGAGATCGGTACACACCCTGACCTCATTCTGCAGTGCTTTGCACATCTCGCTCATCACACCCAGTTTCCCAACAGAGGGTGAAAGTCAGTTTGTGTTGCAGCTGAGACCTTCGTTACGGGGAGCACTGCTAAGTCTACTAGATCACTATGGTTGGAACCATTATGTATTCCTCTATGACACAGACAGGGGTAAGTAGTAAACACATTTCTTGTTCCTTTAACTCCCTGGGAGTTGCTATGATTTAGTCAGTGTTTCTCTTCTTTTTTTGAAAAGGGTGTAGGTTGTTTTTTTTTCCCTTTATTTTGTGACCTGTCTTTAGGAGTTTATGGACATAAAAAAAATCAAATAAAACATACCGTATTTTCCGGCGTATAAGACTGCTCGGCGTATAAGACGACCCCCTAATTTTCCAGCCAAAATGTTGGTTTTGGGATATACTCACCGTATAAGACTACCCTCTTTCCTACTAGTCATGCCTCGCCTCACGGTGCCACCATTACATGCCAGACTATGCCACTACATGCCAGACTGTGCCCCATTACATGCCAGACTGTGCCCCATTAAATGCCAGACTGTGCCCCATTACATGACCAGACTGTGCCCCATTACATGACCAGACCGTGCCCCATTACATGACCAGACCATGCCCCATTACATGACCAGACCTGCCTCATTACATGACCAGACCTGCCCCATTACATGACCAGACTGTGCCCCATTACATGCCAGACCTGCCCCATTACATGACCAGACTGTGCCCCATTACATGCCAGACCTGTCCCATTACATGCCAGACCTGCCCCATTACATGACCAGACTGTGCCCCATTACATGCCAGACTTACCTTATCCCATGCGAATCGCGGCCGTGTAACCTAACATCTTACCTTACCAGAATCGCGGCTGTACGATTTTTCAAAAGCCGCGCCTCCGAAGTCTTCTGTTCCGTGATAGGCGGAACATTCAGCTTCCCAGGAGGCACTGTGTTCAGTGTTCACCTATCACGGAGGCCCTCTCGTCCGAGGACGAGAGGGCCTCTGTGATAGGCGGACACTAAACACAGGACGAGAGGCCCTCCGTGATAGGCGGACACTGAACACAGTGCCTCCTGGGAAGCTGATTGTTTCCGCCTATCACGGAACAGAAGACGTCGGAGGCGCAGCTTTTGAAAAATCGTACGGTCGCGATTCTGGTAAGGTAAGATGTTAGGTTACCGGCGTATAAGATGACCCCCGACTTTTAAGAAGATTTTAAGGGGTTAGAAAGTCGTCTTATTCGCCAGAAAATACGGTACCTTTAAGTGGAATGGAATGGGGCAGTTTTTGTGCTCCAGATAAGTATTTGAATGCCTCTAGGAACCTGGTAGATAGATCTCCTGTAATGAATAACTGTGTGCTATTGGGAGAGGACTGAATCCTGCTCCACTTCAGTTTAAGTTGAAAATTACATTGTGGTGTTCTTCTCAAAGTAGATGTTATTTTTGAATAGAGTTGAAAATGGTGAAAACCCTTTCAGATTTTTATCACTATAGACCAGGGGTCTTTAAACTTTCTAAGTAAGAAGCCAGTGTACTCTCTATTTTATAGGAGGAGAATAGTGCCCCAATGAGAAGAATAGACATATCAGTGGGAGGAATAGTGACTCATAATTTATATCAGTGGGAGGAATAGTGCTCCATCATTGGTATCAGTGGGAGGAATAGGGTTCCATCATTTATATTAGTGGGAGGAATAATCCCCCATTGTTGGTGTTAATGTAAGGAATAATGGCCCACTGTTGGTGTCAGTGGAAAAAATGGTTCCTTGGTGTCAGTGGAAGGAATAGTGTCTCATATCAGTGAAAGGAATAGCTCCCCAAGGATCAGATAAAGGCAAACAAAGAGTAATATCTGGCCTGCTGGCTGCAATTTGGAGACCACTGCTATAGACAAATCCATGCAGCACGGCACCTGACCCTGAATGCCACTGATGGGTGCATGGCTTCCCGTGAGACCATAGTATGGCTCCTAAAATAGAAAGTATCAGCAGCCCATAATGAGCCTCAGTTGTTTATAAGACCTCATTCACACAGGTGCACTGATCCGTACACCAGTGGGAAGGTCCATCTCCTCCACACTATGTGAATGATGTCTAAAGGGCTAAACAAGACAGGTGACAAAGAAAAAGTGCTAAAACCATGATAGCCCACCATAATATAGGAACATGCTTCTGGCACTTTTTCTTTGTAGCCTGTTTTGTAGAGACCTCGGTAAACAACTGAGGCTCATTATCAGGTGCTGATTTTTTCTATTTTATAAGGTTTTTATTACATTAGGGACATTTTCCTTCACTTCATGTATTGGAAAATGACAGTAAGTGAGAGGAGAAATCTCTCTAAAGTTAAAGAAATGTTCTCTTAGACTGTTGTTATGTGAACGAGTGTCACCATTGGAAGATTTTCCCTCTATTCCTAATGTGACAATTCAACATTTTGGATTTTCAGTCCCAGTGACATTACTGATAATTATATAGAGCAAATGTATGCAGCAGACACAGACAACAATACAAATCTGTCAGGTTCCTACCCTTCCACAGAATCCAAAATGAAAAAAAGACATTAGATATCCTGAAAGCAAAAGAGAAAAACTCAACCGTCTTGGAGATGGACCGGCTCACAACGAATATATACGTCGGCACTTTGAAGAGGAATATTGTTGGTATGACAGCAGCTATCCTCTTCTTCAGTGAGCGGTCCGATTTCAGATAAACGTGGTATCTGCAGCGCAAGATCACTTTTATCGGGGACGGGAGAGGGGCACCTCCCCGCTGCACTCCGGTCGTCTCCACCACTTACCGGAGCCGTCAGCAGAGGAGCCGATTGGGTCCTCTTCCATGCTTGTCTAGGTGCAGACTGAGGGGAAGATGACCCCTGCTCAGGTCCATAGAATGGGAGGGCAGAAGCGACGTCAAACGCCACTTCCGCCCATAGCTCTTTATATTGCATTGTAGTGTAAATATGAGATCTGGGGTCTTTTTGACCCCAGATCTCATATTTAAGAGGTCCTGTCATGTTTCTTTTCTATTACAAGGGATGTTTACATTCCTTGTAATAGGAATAAAAGTGACCCATTTTTTTTTTAAAGGACAGTATAAAAAAAAAAAATAAGAAGCAAATTAAATAAGAAAAAAAATGTTTTAAGTGCCCCGTCCCGCCGAGCTCGCACGCAGAATCGAATGCATATGTGAGTAGGGCCTGCATATGAAAATTATGTCTCAGGGAACCCCTGCTAATAATTGATATATCTACAGCTCAAGTTACATTAGTGTGATGGTCAATGTGAGCAATGCTCCTTACACTTGTGGTCATTGGGAGAATTCCCTCTTACAGATAGCTAAAAAAATCATTGGTGTCAGCAGTTACTTATCTGAGAAGCAGATATTGCTTTTTGATCAAGAAGCCCTTTCTGGTTGCACAGTACAAAATTAAAAGTCCCACAGTATCTTTTTTGCTGATGGTGACTAGTACTCCTTCTAGTCTAAAAACTACGAACAGTCACGCACTCAGGATCATTGGTTGCCTCCTGCCGATATCCACCAGACCTCTTCCTAGTGATGGAGATGTCGACTCACACCACCATAGGACAGCTGAACTTTTTCCCACCAACTTCTGCATGACTCTCTTCAGTGGGCTTCTCCAGACCCCCATTGATCCCTGGACTTAAGCTTGTGAATAGGCCCCCCCAGCTAAGGCTAGCTGGGACCTCTGTCTTCCAAATAGATTTTTCTATAGAAATCTGCTCCGGGGCAGACGCCTTGCATAGGGGTATTCTGCATCAGGAGTGGACCCAGGAACTCTGATGCTGCTCGGGCTTTAGGCTATTTATGATAGGGTGACCAGACATCCCCGGTTTCAGGGGACAGTCCCCAGATTGAGGACACTGTCCCCGGGCCAAGTCTGTCCCCAGTTTTGTCCCCAGATTGGATTTGAACAGGGGCTGGGGCAATTTCAAACACAGTCAGTGCAGAATAAAAAAAATATCTGAATTACACACCCCCACTCCGCCGCTCCTAGTAGCTTGGGGGGAGGGGGTGTATTATTTTTTCCATTATCTGTGCCCCTTTCTGAAGATCATGTGCTAGTCGGAGCGAAGGGAATATGTCTTCAGTTTCGGGTGCATGCCCATTCAGCCGCCTGCCTGCTCATCTCCTTGCCTTCCCTGGCAGAGTGATCTTCTTCCGCTCCCCACCCAGTAGTAGCCCGGGGCCCGGAGAGTGAGACTTGACAGGCTGTGAGGTGAGCAGCAGTGGTGATGGGCAGAGAGTCGCTGATTGCCACCATTACTAGTAAAAAAAAAATATGTCCCCGGATTTAATTTAAAAAATCTGGTCACCTTAATTTATGAGCCCTTTCACCACCTACTGGACACACCACCCCAGGGATTGACTGCAGTCCTATAAATATGCAGGCTGCATGCCCTGCTATTCCTCCCACTATGGTTCTTAAATCCTCTAGGAAGATAGTGAGAATCAACAGAGCAGCAGCCTGTAAAACACTAAGCAGCCATAATTAATCAACCCCTTGCTCCTTTAATTACAATGGAGCTAAATAAATGTACCTAGCAGCCTACTCTACACTACAAGGGTGCTACAAATAGTACAGTTTTATATGTCCATTCAGCTGATGACAGGTCTGGTAGTTGTTTGTGGATCACCATTTGGCAATCAGTTCTTTGATTGATTGATTGATTGATTGATTGGACAAGTGTATCAGCAAGTGCCTGGTCTGACATCTAGTGGACGTTTAAGCTTTCTACGTTAAAATCTGAATCAGAAAAAAAAACATTTGAGGTCCCTTATCCCCCTCTGCAGGGGGGACCGGTCTGTGGGGTGACCCCCCTGGCGCTTTTGCAAATGTGGCCCATGTGGACAGACTCCTCTCATTTTTGACCCGGTTTAAGCCCTACCCCAAGGTGCAACATTTGGAGTGAATTAATCACGCTTTCTTTTGAAGAAGCCAAACACAGCGAAAAATGTCGAAGCGTTAAGCTTGGTGTCAATCTAATGTAATATATACTTGAACAATGATACCAAATGGTTGAGCAAATGTTTTTAGCTCAATTATGTCTAATTAAATAATATTTTTTTTAGCAATTGATTGTGCACCTAAAAAGTCCCGTATCCCTATTCTAACTTTGAATTTTCCAAAATTCGGGATGTTGGTGCCATGACTATCTCTTTTCCTGGTCATGTCCACATAACTTTTTGAAATAGTACAGTTTTATATAGGCATATACAGCAAGCCAATAGGGACAATTGTGAAGGAAAGATGGGCTGATGAATTAGGTTCCAATAGTGGGACAATCCCTCCAAATAAGTGACAACTGGGAGTTATATAACAAGCTTTCTAGAAGTCCAAGCTGAAAAAAAACAAAAAAAAAAACAGAAAAAGCTCTGTGAACGAAAGATATACAAAAAGTCATGGTCAAATTTAGAAAGAATTTTCTTTTGAAAATCAGAACTTTTGTGCGTTTTGAGATCCGATGGTGCCACCATTGATTTAGAAATTCGGCCCTTCAATTTCACCTCATGTTGCTATAGAATTTTTTTTTCGTGGCTGGGAATTTTCTTTTCTTTCAGGGAATTTTTTTCTTGCAAATGCGCATTTCTTTTTCGATTACATTTCTCGCACGATTCTCCCATCATTGATTAGAAAATCGTTTGTTTTCAAAAAAAATCCTACATGCCCGATTTCTCAAATTCGATGGCCGCACAAGAATCCCACTAATGTTGCAAAATACCAACAATAATTCTTAGATAAGATTCTCGAAAGAAAATTCTTTCGAAATTTTGAAAGATATACAATTAGGCTGGCCATGCATACATGGTCGAATTTTAAAACAATTTTCTTTTGAAAATCAGAACTTTTGTGCGTTTTGAGATCCGATGGTGCCACCATTGATTTCGAAATTTGGCCAACCAAGCCTTTAATTTCACCTCTTGTTGCTATAGAAAAAAAAAATTGTGGCTGGAAATTTTCTTTTCTTTCAGGGAATTTTCTTTTCTTGCACATGCGCATTTCTTTTTCGATTACATTTCTCGCACGATTCTCCCATCATTGATTAGAAAATCTTTTGTTTTAAAAAAATAATCCTACATGCCCGATTACTCAAATTTGATGGCCGCACAAAAATCCCACTAATGGTGCAAAAAACGAACAATAATTCTTAGATAAGATTCTCGAAAGAAAATTCTTTAGAGACTTTGAAAGATATACAATTTGGCTGGCCAGACATACATGGTTGAAATTTAAAAATAATTTTCTTTTGAAAATCAGAACTTTTGTGCGTTTTGTGTTCTGATGGTGCCACCATTGATTCGGCCAACCAAGCCTTCAATTTCACCTCCTGTTGGTATAGAAAAGAATTTTCGTGGGTGAGAATCTTCTTGTCTTGGAATTTTCTTTTCTTGCTCATGCGCATTTCTTTTTCGATTACATTTCTCGCACGATTCTCCCATCATTGATTAGAAAATCGTTTGTTTTCAAAAAAAATCCTACATGCCCTATTACCGTATTTTCCGGCGTATAAGACGACCCCCTAATTTTTACGGCTTTTTAAGATTTTTTTTGCCTGTACTCACCGTATAATCACCCATTCCGATGCTTCATATTTCTTTCTTCTGGAGCCATAATCTTCTTCATTCTTACTGGAGATGGAGCCAATCACGGTGAGCGATGTATTCTATTAATGAATACAAAGCCTGCTTGGATTGGCAGAGGCTGTAACATCAACAGCCCACGCCTCTCTGACTCTCAAAGCCAATCCGAGCAGCCTACTGTATGTAGGCACTCGGATTGGCAGAGGTTGTTGCCCCAATCCGAGCAGACTCTGTATTCATTTGAATACATCGCTCACCGGGATTGGCTTAGCGGTATATACTGTATGTAGCCGAAGCTACATACAGTATTACCGCACATCCAGCAGGCATCCGAGCAGCTGACTCGGCGTATAAGACGACCCCTGCTTTTTGGCCATTTTTTAAGTGTAAAATGGCCAAGTCTTATACGCCAGAAAATACAAAACTCAAATTTGATGGCCGCACAAAAATCCCACTAATGGTGCAAAATACGAACAATAATTCTTAGATACGATTTTCGACAGAAAATTCTTTAGAAATTTGACCCATGTATGGCCTGCCTTAGGCATTCTGTACATTCTGTAATATATAAATACAGCTGACAAATAAAAGGGACTTATGCTTGGTCTCCTTGACCCGGTCCAGGAGCAATTGTTCTTTGTGAACCCTCTGTTGATACCTAGCAGGACATTACTCTCGCTCCTACACATCATTACAACTTCAATATAACAAATGAACCCAGAGGAGGCTGCAAAACTATATTTGCAGCTTAGATTGTGTGTGTTTCCTTCAGGCCTGCCATGTTCATGAGAAGTACCCGCAGGCTACAAAGCTGCCAGTCACTCCAAGCCATGAAGCTGGATTGAAGCATATGACTTTGAAATCAATAAATATAGGGGACACTCTTTTACCAATGTTGTAATTCACCAAGCTAATGTTTACAGGAATGCTGTCTCTCTATAAACAGACAGCATTAAAAATTGGAAGACAGACTTCAGATGGAATGTTATGTTCTGTACCAGGTTGTCATAACCCGTGGGAAATATCCCGGTAATAATCCCACAAATTGCTGCGTTATAATATGATCCCTTTGATTTTGTAGAATCTATGTTCTGATTATGTTTTAGGCTTGCAGGGGCCTCCAGAGACGTGTGATTTATATGTCAATAACACAACTAGCAAAGACATCTCATTTAGTGGTATTATGTCCTTTATTGACAACTTAAAATGGTTAATTCAGGGTTGGGGTTGTCAGCTGCTTTTGTTTTATAATCTGAAAAGAAAATGAAAAAAGTAAAGGTGACGCTTGATAAAACAGTTACAGCTGAAATGCTCATTTCTGGGGCTTTATTTACCAGCCAAGGAACTTGAAAAGGATATTGTTGTAATCTGTCACTCTTCCCAATACCTTAAACCACTTCCATACCAGGCACTTACGCACCTTCCTGCCCAAGCCAATTTTCAGCTTTCAGCGCTGTCGCAATTTGAATGGCAATTGCGCGGTCATGCTACTCTGTACCCAAACAATTTTTTTATCGTTTTGTTCCCACAAATAGAGCTTTCTTTTGGTGGTATTTTATCACTTCTGTGATTTTTATTTTTTGCGAAACAACTAAAAAAAGACCGAAAATTTAGAAAAAAATAAAGTTTTTATATTTTTCTGTTATTTCTTTTGTAAATAAGTATGTTTTCTTCTTTAATTACGGGGACTGATATGGCTGCACTGATGGGCACTGATAAGGTGGCACTGATGGGCACCGATGAGGTGGCACCACTGAGGTGGCACTGATGGGTACTGATGGTCACTGATAGGCGGCACTGATAGGCAGCACTGATGGGCACTGATAGGCGGCACTGGTATGAGGCACTTATGGGTACTTATAGGTGGCACTGATGGGTACTTATGGGTGGCACTGATAGGTGGCCAGATGGGCACTGAGAGGTGGCACTGATGGACACTGAGGGGTGGCACTGATAGGTGGCACAGATGGGCACTGGTGAGCACTGATGGGCACTGAGAGGTGGCACTGATGGACACTGAGGGGTGACACTGATGATACTGATGGTGGAATTGCTGGGCATCACTTGTTTTATATTTTTTTCCAGTCAGTGCCCATGTTGCCAGTCAGTGCCCATTTGTGGGCACTGATTGGCATCTATGTTAACTATATTTTAACATATGGATGGCCACGGGGGAATTACCTGGCCATCCACATTGCCTGGTGGTCTTGGTGGCTTCCCTGGTGGTCCAGTGTGGGCATCCGCGGGGGGCTACGCTGATAAACAATCAGTGTATACCCCCCCTGTCAGGAGAGCCACCGATCAGCTCTCCCCTACTCGTGTCTGTCAGACGCGAGTGAGGAATAGCCGATCAACGGCTCTTCCTGTTTACATCGTGATCAGCCGTGATGGGACACGGCTGATCACTTGGTAAATGTCATTTTCAGCATGTCGAAAAAATGAAGTTTTCCCAACTTCATTATTAAAACGATGTTGCCTACACACCATTGTTTTAAAAAAATTATCTAGCAAAGCGCGGTGACGTACAACACGTACAACGGCACTTTAAAGGGGAAGTTCCATTCGCCTTTGGGCTGCTTTAGCTGATTCCGTGTTAGTAAAAGACGATTTGTGCTTTTTTGTCTGTTACAGCGTGATGAATGTCCTTACTCCATTATGAACGGTAGTTTTACCAGAACGAGCGCTCCCGTCTCATAACTTGCTTCTGAGCATGCGCAGGTTTTTTACGTCGTTAAAGCCCACACACGATCATTTTTTACAACCCGAAAAACGACATAGTTTAAAACGACGTTAAAAAATGCAGCATGTTCGAATTTTTTTTTTTGTCGTTTTTCCAAACCTGAAAAATTATGTGTAGCCCACACACGATCATTTTAAATGACATTTTTGAAAAACAACGTTTTCTTCATGCCGAAAAATGATCGTATGGACGCGGCCTCGTACACACGACCGGGTTTCTCGGCAAAAACCAGCAAGAAAACTGCTTCTTGCCAAGATTCCCGTTCGTGTGTAGGAGGCATTCAGGTTTCTCGTCTGGAAATCTGTCCAGAATCTCGACGAGAAAAAAAAGAGAACCTACTCTCTTTTTTTCTCATCGAGCTTCTCGATTGCCTGTTTCCAGATAAGAAACCCGAGAGTGTGTATACTTACCTGGCGCCGTGGAAACCCGCGCATGCGCGGTTGCTTCCACGGCATAGGTAGGGTAAAGCAAGATGGCAGGGACGGCATCAAATGTGACGAGCGCATGCTCGTCGTACGTGATGACGTCACCGCGTTCTTTCCTTTCAAGAGAACCGCGGTTCTTTTGAAATGAAAGTCAGTAAACTCGGGCGGCAAGAGTTTCTTGCCAAGAATCTCGTCAGGGAAAACATCTGTTTTTTCCTGACGAGATTCTCGGTCGTGTGTACAAAGCCTACGCGTTGTAGCAAAATAAATGTAGGAGTCCTTATTGTGGAGATATCCCATATCATCAGCTAGCTCAATAAGGACCCCAAGAGGTCTCTGTGCAGTAGGGCCCAATAGCAAGTGATAACTTGTGTAAAGTGTCTCCTGTCAAAGTGCTGATGAGAAAATAAAGTGAAGGTGTCTGCATGCAGTGTCTCTCTTTAAAAAACAATCTTTTGTGCAGGAAAACACATTTCCTATATTAATTTCATCTGTGTTTTTAACTGTATGCCTGGTGGCAGATCCACATACATCTGCGCTGGGCGCAGCGTATCTAAGATACGCTACGCCGCTGTAACTTACTTTTGTTTGGTTTGAATCCTCAACGAATTAGCGCCGCAAGTTACGACGGCGTAGTGTATCTCTTGCGGCGTAAGGGCGCGGAATTCAAATTGATGTAATGGGGGCGTGTTTTATGTTAATACATCGTGACTCGACGTAAACAACGTTTTTTTTTTAACTGCGCATGCGCCGTCCCTGGGGGTATCCCAGTGCGCATGCTCGAAATTTAACCGGAACAAGCCAATCCTTACGACGGTGACGTCATTCTACGCAAATTCCTATTCGCGAACGACTTACGCAAACGGCGTAAAAAATTCAAAATTGTACGCGGGAACGACGGCCATACTTAACATTGAGTACGCCTCATAATAGCAGCTTTAACTATACGCCGGAAAAAGCCGAGCGCAAACGACAGAAAAAAATGCGCCGGGCCGACGTACGTTCGTGGATCGCCGTAAATATCTAATTTGCATACTTGACGCTGATTTCGACGGAAACGCCACCTAGCGGCCGCCGAAAAATTGCATCTAAGATCCGACGGCGTACGAAGATGTACGCCTGTTGGATCTAGCCGAGATGCCGTCGTATCTTGTTTTGAGGATTCAAAACAAAGATACGACGCAGGAATTTTGAAATTACGCTGGCGTATCACTAGATACGCCGGCGTAATTTCTTTGTGGATCTGCCCCTTGGAGTTTAGCTTTCAAAATTTGCAGGGATCGGTTAGGCTCCTTTCCCGTTATCACGTCTTCAAAACGATTTCCAGTGCGACTTTGATGCAACTTTTGGTACAATTTTGATTCGCCTTCACATTCTATGATTCAAAGTTGCATCAAAAGCAGGGTGGATAAATATCAATGATTTAAAAAAAAATCTGATTTTTTAATTTTAATCAGATTTTTTTGATTTGAAGCAAATTTATTTTATTAAAATGCTTTTGGAGTGAAAATCTATCGATAGTTTTCTATTTAGGATACATTGATAATTTAGGGCCATATTCCCGTAGATTTCGGGCGGGCGTCGCGTAAGCCATTTACACTCCGCCACCCCAACCTACAGGAGCAAGTGCTGTATTCCCCAAACACTTGCTCCGTAGTTTGGGGCGGCGTAGTGTAATTGGCCCGGCGTATCCCCGCAAAACTCCAAGGGGGCGGCTTGTATTTAAATTAAGCACACCCCAGTTTCGAGCGAACTGCGCATGCGCCGGGCTAAAAATAGCTCAGTGCGCATGCTCCAGTTCTCGGCGGAAAACGTCAATGACGCCGACGTGTGCGTCATTGACGTAAAGTCGTATTCAAGAACGACTTAGTAAAACGACGTACCCGACGGGAAAAGACGACGCGGACCCGACGCCATACTTAACATGGCGTACGTGGGACTGGCGTAAGGTTACCCCTCATATAGCAGGGGTAACCTTACGCGTACGCAAACGACGTTAGCGACGGTTGCGCGACGCGATTTCGTTCGGGAATCGGCGTATCAGGCTCATTTGCATAAACAAATGAGGCCTGAACGTAAACGCCACCTAGCGGCCGGCGGCGAATTACATTTAGGATCCGTCAGTGTAAGTGACTTACACTAGTCGAATCCTAGCCTAAAGCGTATCTTGTTTTGTGAATACAAAATAATGATACGCCGGCGGGAAATTCAATTTACGACGGTGTATCAGTAGATACACCGGCGTAACTTGTTTGAGAATATGGCCCTTAGTTTATTCAGCATGAAATGGAGCTTAGTTATGTAGCATGAGGCTGTATATTCTGCAATATTTACATTTTTGGTAAACTCATAAAAATGTCATTTGGGTACACTGTTGCATGACCGCGCAATTGTCATTCAAAGTGTGACAGCGCTGAAAGATGAAAAATGGCTTGGGCAGGAAGGGGGTGAAAGTGCCCAGTATTGCGGTGGTTAGAGACTTTTTAACCCTTCCCCGCTCTATCCAAAACTTCAGCCCCTCTGCCAGACTTCTTGTCCTACAAGTACCCCTGGATAAGAAGCTGTGTTCTCCAGAGGCCTAGCAAATATTCACCCAACTTTATTTACAACATTTCTCATTGACAGGTGCACAGCGATGGTTCCTTTTGTTGTTGTCACCGGGGACCACCTCACAACATTTCAGTTTTTCAAAAGAAAAGATAAACTCCCTTTAAGGGATCGTAGTCAGTATGTATGAAACACTTTTTACATCATAATAAATCTTTATTAGCATCTGACATGACTGACATTATATAAACCAAATAGCATGAAAGGATAATAGAGCTGATTAATGAATATTTTCTTAAAGTCTGCATTCACAGTGCTTAGAAAAGGGAAAATGGAGGCTCTGCAGTCTCGGCAGCTCCCAGGTCTTTTGGGAACGAATCCGCAGACCGCGACGCACACCTCAGTAATACAATTCAGCACTTCTTTATCTAGAGTGATTTATGTGGAATAGTATTTTTCAAAAGGTTATGTGTCAGCTATACAGCAGATGCTCATATTTTTGTTCATCATTTAACATTGCTGAGTAGCAGCTGGACAAATGGGCAGCAATGCTTTAAGGCATACAGGCACAGAATCATTTATTTCATTATGGCACATAAAAGAAGTACTTTAATAGCACTAATCTGTTCATCTGTGTTTATTAGGCATTTTCTGCTTTTTATGTGGTTAACGTTTATGTATTGGGGATAAACGGTTTCTTAGTTAGTTTAGCAACCTTAAAGGGGTTGTAAACCTTTGTATTTTTTGCACAGTCCAGCCCCCCAACCCCCCCGTTTTACTTACCTGAGCCCCGAATTTCAGTGGGCGCGATCCCGCGTCGCTCTCTCTACTGCTTCTCAGCTCTTCATTGGATAGATTGATAGCAGCGCAGCCATTGGCTCCCGCTGCTATCAATCAAATCCAAAGACGCAGACACAGGAGCGCACCCGCAAGGTAACCCGCTTTGGGAGAGCGCTTCCCAGAGGGGGTTATCTATTGCGGGAAGGAGCCACAAGAGCCGCCGTGGGACCCCAGAAGAGGACAATCGGGGCCAGTCTGTGCAAAACTAACTGCACAGTGGAGGTAAGTATAAACCTTTATGCCCTGTACACACGATCGGAAATTCCGACAGCAAAAGTCCAATGTGAGCTTTTGAACGGAAAATTTGACCGTTTGTATGCTCCATCGGACTTTTGCTGTTGGAATTTCCGCCAACAAAAGATTGAGAGCTGGTTCTCAAATTTTCCGATGGGAAAAATTCCTATCGAAAAATCCCATTGTCTGTAGCAATTCCGATACACAAAATTCTGACGTATACTTGGAAACAATTCAACGCATGCTCGGAAGCATTAAACTTAATTTTCTCGGCTCGTCGTGTTGTACGTCACCACGTTCTTGATGGATGAAAGTTCAGAGAACTTTTGTGTGACCGTGTATATGCAAGCCAAGCTTGAGCAGAATTCCGTCGGAAAAAACATCCAAGGTTTTTGTGACGGAAAATCCGATCATGTGTACGCGGCATAAGTGACGCTTTAAAGCAGAGCTTACGCTAAGTAACGAGGAAAAAATGAAATACCCTTAAAATAATAAAATGACAAGAACAACTTTTGTTGCTATATTGTTTCATTCCAGAGATCTCCCCTGGAGTACTTTTTTCTGCCAATAGATGTCCTCGGTCTGATGGCCAACATCATACAATCCACTTCCTCTGAGCTCAGGTCACTCTGTCACCACAGGAAAAGAAAATAGTTTACCCAGACAAACCCCTCCCTCCCACAGAGTTGATTATTCTGTGATTGGTCACAGCCAAAGTCGCCTGTCCTGGAGGCAACTTCAAGTCACATTGTAAGTTGCTTAAAGCGGGGCTTCACCCTAAAAAAAAAACTTTTTTTCTACCATGCCATCCAGCATACTAGCGCGAGCTACAGTATGCCTTTATTTTATTTTTTTGCGCCGTACTCACAGTTTAATCCCGTAGTTAAGTTTCAGACTCCCCACGAGGAGTAGGCGTTCCTATGCTGAGGGGAACATGATTGACGGCCGGCTATGGCGCGTCACGTTTCCCAAAAATAGCCGAAATAAGACTTGGCTGTTTACGGCGCCTGCGCAGTCAGCTCCTAGTCTGTGCGCAGGCGCCGTATAGCGCCGTGAAGAGCCGAGTCCTTATTCCGGCTATTTTCGGGAAGTGTGACGCGCCAAAGCCGGCCGTCAATCATGTTCCCCTCTGCATAGGAACGCCCATTCCCCGCGGGGAGTCTGAAACTTAACTATGGGATTAAACTGTGAGTACGGCGCAAAAATAAAAATAAAGGCATACTGTAGCTCACGCTAGTATGCTGGATTTCATGGTAGAAACTTGTTTTTTAGGGTGAACCACTGCTTTAAAGTCACGCTGAAGTCGCCTCCAAATTGCCTTTCAAAGTCGCTCTGTTGCCCCCGTGTGAATCGACACGCAGGCTTTATCCACTCGCTGGCTTTTATAAATATTTTTGGGCAATTTTTAGGTATTTGGACAACACGACCCTGAGGAAACCAGTAGACACCCAAGTTGAAAAAGGCTGTGCTAGAAGCATTCATGATGAACTGAAGAGGGCATAGCCTGTGTAGGTATAAAACTAACTAGGAGGGAGTTTCAAAAGTCAAGGAAAGACATAGCAAGGGAATAAATTAGTATTTTGGTGGTGTCATTGGTTTAAGCGGAGTTCCACCCAAAAGTGGAACTTCCGCTTAATCCACTCCTTGCCCCTTTACATGCCACATTTGGCATGTAATTTTGTTTGGGGGGGGGGGTGGGGGCTTCAGGAGGAGTGGGACATCCTGGCCCACTTCCTCCTTCCACCCAGGGGCCACTAAGGCGATTCGTCATATCGCCTTTTGGCGGCTCCCTGTAGGCGATCGCCCGTCCAACCAGACGCATGCGCAGTGAGTGCCCGGCCGTGAAACCGAAAGCTCTCACGGCTGGGTGCCCACAGTAACAATGAGGACGCCGGCCGGAGAGGGGAGGAGAGGAGCGGAGCTCCGGCCGGCGCGGCGCTGGACCGTGGAGCAGGTGAGTGCATGTTTATTAAAAGCCAGCAGCTACACTTTTTGTAGCTGCTTACTTTTAATAAACATTAAAAATGCCTGGAACTCCCCTTTAAGAAGGGGCACATTTTGGGAAAGCAGCAAATTGAATGTAAAAATAATTTAATGGGCACAAGAAATATACTGCTTGATTGCATTCCTTGGTGTTTTTGCAATTTATGGAGTTCAGCTTTAATAAACAATCAAATGTTGACATTGGAGTATGCTGTTGATATAGACACATTTGACCGGAAGTGTGTTTCCTTTGTACGTGGTTCGACTTTTGAAAAACACATCCAAGTGATCCCGTTTTTCTGCAACATTTTAGCAAATAAATTGTACAAAAGCTGCGGTGCATAACAAAGAAAAGTGCAGTGACAGCGCAATCTATCAGCACGTAGAAATAAAAATGTCAGCGTTTTATAACTGAAAGAAAACAATCAAGATATTCAAGGTCAATTCAAAGATCTTCCAGCTGAACTTTTCAACCAATAGGCAGCGCAGCTGACAAGATGACGATCGGGAAGATAACATTCCAGTCAAGGTTTATCTTTTTGTCTTTATTTTTCTTTCAATGTGAACCTTAATGAAAAAGAGTTTACAGTCGTTTAAATGTTTTTTAGCTAGACAAGAAAACGTCATCAACTTGATGCAAATAGGCTTCTCAATATCATATAATGTTTTAGAAACCTGTTTGCTATGTGTACGTTTTTTTAATTGTATATGTACTATGGAAGCATCTATATTTATTCATTACACACTTAGGGCCAGATCCACAAAGAAATTACGCCGGCGTATCTATTGATACGCCGCGTAATTTCAAAGTTCCAGCGTCGTATCTTTGTTTTGTATCCACAAAACAAGATACGACGGAATGAGGGATCGATCCGACAGGCGTACGTCTTAGTACGCCGTCGGATCGTAGGTGTATATTTACGCTGGCCGCTAGGTGGAGTTTCCGTCAAATTCCGCGTCGAGTATGCAAATTAGCTAGATACGGCGATCCACGAATGTACGTCCGGGCGGCGCATTTTCATTCAGCTTTTTCCGGCGTATAGTTAAAGCTGCTATATGGTGGCGTACTCAATGTTAAGTATGGCCGTCGTTTCCGCGTCGAAATTTGCATTTTTAACGTCACTTGCGTAAGTCGTTCACAAATAGGGATTTGCGTAGAATGACGTCACCGTCGTAAGAATTGGCTTATTCCGGTTTAATTTCAAGCATGCGCACTAGGATACCCCCACGGACGGCGCATGCGCCGTTAAAAAAAAACTTTGTTTACGTCGGGTCACGACGTATTTACATAAAACACGCCCCCATCACATCGATTTGAATTGCGCGTCCTTACGCTGCCAAAGATACACTACGCCGCCGTAACTTACAGCGCGCATTCTTTGAGGATTCGAAAAAAAATAAGTAAGTTACGGCGGCGTAGTGTATCTTAGATACACTACGCCCGGCGGTAATATGCGCCGCTGTACGTGGATCTGCCCCAAAGCCTTTGCTTCCTTTTTGCGGCGCCCAAAATGCAAATCAATTGGTTGGCCATTTGTTAAAAGCAACATGCTCCCTGTGTAGCTTACTGTATATTTTATTTAGAAGAGATTTAGGGGATGATTTACTTAAACCAAAGCGTGCAAAATCCGCTTCCAGTTTCTTTTTGTCAAAGCTTAAATGAACAAGTTGAAGTTAGAAACTGATTGGCTACCATGCACAGCTGCACCAAATTTTGACGCTACAGTTTTAGTAAATCGACTACTTGAAGTGAATATAGTAGCTAACCTACAAACCCCTAAATTTAATGAAGATCTAAACCCTAAGCCCTTGTCTCCTTCTCCCATGCTCATCTCCATAACTTCTCCAGAGCTTCTCCCATCCTCTGGAACTCACTACCCGAATCTGTCCTGTTATCTCCTACTCTGTCCACTTTTAGCCGATCCCTGAAAACTCGTCTCTTTGGGGAGGCCTATCCTGCTTCCAGCTAACAACCGAATCTTCTACTCCCCTCATCAGTTCATCTCTCACAGTCCCTACCCTTTGTTTCACAAGCACCTCCCTCTTAGATTGTAAGCTTAAAGTAGCAGGGCTCCTCTAACCCTCTTATTTTGAATTGTACTGTTGGCGTAGTGTCTCCATACATTGTAAAGTGCTGCGCAAACTGTTGGAGCTATATAAATCCTGTATAATAATAATAATAATAATAATAAACCCATAAAAATGTAATATAAGCTTTAACATGCTAACCACTTAAGTCCCAGGGGTCATTTTGAAAAGGTGCATGCATAGAAGCTATTTATTCCAGAGACGTTTGCCAATCTCAGTGTGGTTCCTTTAGCTCCATCAGCTACTGGGCTTCCAGTCATGCTACACAGTGCTCCTTAGGAATGCCTATAGCAGATTGCTGTAAACAATAGTTCTGCCTTGTGTTTACATTAAAATGGATATGATGTCACAATTGACATCACATCTCTTTCTCTGAGGCCCCGTACACATGAGAGGATTATCCGCTGGGAACGGTCCTCCGGACCGTTCCCGCGGATAAATCCTCTGGCGGATTTTGATCTGATGGTTGTATTAACCATCAGATCGAAATCCGCGCGGAATCCATCCGCGGTGACGTGTCGCGCCGTCGCCGCGATGACGTGGCGACGTGCACGACGCTGGAAGGTAAAGACTTCCCACGCATGCGTCGAATCATTACGACGCATGCGAGGGAGGTGATCGGACGGATTGATCCGGTGAGTCTGTACAGACCACCGGATCAATCCGCTGGACAGGATTCCAGCGGATAGATTTCTTAGCATGCTAAGAAATTTTTATCCGCTGGAAATCCATCGGCCCGAAAAAAATCCACGGATAAATATCCGCTGGGCCGTACACACCACAAGATCTATCCGCTGGAACTGATCCGCGGATAAAGAGGAGAGAGGGACATCGCATCCCCGCTGAGCAAAATTTGGGGCTCATGTGAGTAAAACGGGGGGGTTGACTGTCAGGTGTTTTTTCAATGCATAGGATGCATTAAGGTGAAGAAAAACGAGGGTATACAACCCCTTTTAAGGAGCTCCTGCCTTGCCTTCTCAAAAACAGGAGTTTAGAACGAGCATTGAAGTCCACAGATCGTCCAAAAAGAGAAGAATAAAAATGCCTTTTTTATAAACAGATTCTCCTTCCCACAGCACTCAACCGTGACAGATCAGCTCACGATCAAGATGGCACTGACCCGCTCTGCTTCCAGATAAGAAACCAGCTCGACATGTAAGCTTTCCCTAGGGCCCAAGGTCTGGCAGGGTCTTATGCAGCAATACCCCCAACCTATGTTGCCTTCCATCAGGGCCTAGAGACCTCTCAATCTGAAACGGACAACCAGCTATTCACTGGTTGTTAAGGACACTGGCGTTTTTGGTTTATTTTTTATACGTTTCCATTGACTCAAACTGGAAGGTAGGTTTTTGGTATGCTTTTGAAAAATTAACTAAAGATGCAGCATGCAGGACTTTTCAAAGCACAGCACTAATTCAGAGCAGAAATATAACCCCCCCCCCCTCCAAAAAAAAAAGCTTTAACACATAGATTTTGCTCAAAACCCAAACACTGCTTCAATGCCCCAATCTGTTATCCCAGCCAACTGGCCACAGTGTTTGCAGGTGCTGGTTGGGTTGTATACTCGCTCCTCAGATACATCATGGCATATAGTAACCTCCTCTTAGTAAAAAATGGCTTAAACTCTCCTATGGAAGAACTCCCCCCTAACATGTTTCGCCCAGTAGGGGCTTGATTTTAGAGCCCTACGATGATGCCCCTACAGAGGGAAACATATTACTGGGTGAAACATGTTACAAAGAGGAGCTCACTATATGCCCTGGCAGTGTGCAGATGGGTGCCGTTTTGTTGTAGGCATTGATTTTGCTTGTTAAATTACTGCAAGCTTTTGGGGAGAAGAGCAGAACATGGAACTGAGTAACTAACATATTGTAATGAGGTGTTAAGGTCAGATAAAAACAGTGCTTAGCTTCTGTTAGTTCTTCTTTATATAGAAATTAATAGGCATGATTATGGAGGATTGTGCATGCAAACTGTTGGAAGAAAAATTATCATTCAGTTTCCAAGCAACCTAAGATTTCACAGATCCAGCTTCAAATCTGTCTAGCCTTAGTCCATCGATCCAAATCCTGGGAGTCAGGCAACCAATGTTCCTATAGATGATTCCTACCTTTTTTGGTTAATTAATATATATTTAATATCCTCAGCCCTTGGCACCTAAATTATAGTTTTATATACATATTGTTCTTTATTTATACTGGGCCAGATTCTCCAATATTCTGCGGCGGCCTCGCGTAAGCTATTTACACTACGCTGCCGCAACTTACTGGAGCAAGTGCCGTATTCCTAAAGCACTTGCTCCGTAGTTTGCGGAGGCACAGTGTAATTGGCCCGGCGACGGCGTATCCCCGTGTATTTCAAAGGGGGCGGCTTATATTTAAATTAAGCGCGCCCCCGTTTCGATCGAACTGCGCATGCGCCGGGCTAAAAATAGCCCAGTGCGCATGCTCCAGTTCTCGGCGGAAAACGTCAATGACACCGACGTGTGCGTCATTGACGTAAAGTCTTATTCAAGAACGACTTAGGAAAACGACGTACCCGACGGGAAAAGACGATGCGGACCCGACGCCATACTTAACATGGCATACGTGGGACTGGCGTAAGGTTACCCCTCATATAGCAGGGGTAACCTTACGCTTACGCAAACGACGTAAGCGATGGTTACGCGATGCAAATTTGTTCGGGAATCGGCTTATCAGGCTCATTTGCATGAACAAATGAGACCTAAACGTAAACGCCACCTAGCGGCCGGCGGCGAATTACATTTAAGATCCGACAGTGTAAGTGACTTACACATGTCGGATCTTCAGCGTATCTATGCGAAAATGATTCTAGGAATCACTCGCATAGATACACTGGCCAAAAAAGAGAGATACGACGGAGTTTCCTGAGATACTCCGTCGTAACTCTACTCAGAATATGGCCCACTGTTTAAGACGGTTTATATTTTTAGGTTTGGTTGAACCATAAATAAACGTTCCATTTATTCTGGAAGAAAGCATTCATGACTTCATTCTACCTCTGTATAATGAGAATAATAGTACAAAATGGCAAAGAAAAAAGTAATCGTAGTGTAGTAATAAAAGCTGATAAGGGTAACATAGGTGTGGAAGGGCAGAGGTCTTTATTTTCCAGGACTCTAATGGAAATACTGTAATATCAGGTTTGAAACGGCCAACAAAGAAAAGACCTGGTTGGATCCTGATGATGACATTGACAGCGCCTGTGTGTTTTGGAGAAACTGATGTCAAAACGCTGTCAAAAAATAGCGGTAAGGTCATTGAAACTCACAAAGCAGATATGACCTTTAAGTCTGGCAGATGTAGGTCATTAGAGACTATTGTATATCCCTATTTATTAGAGCAGATCTAGAAGATTGTGAACTTTTAAAGATAATAAACCAATTTCCAGTGAAACGTCACTATAAAAGAATAATATTTACTTTGAAGCCCATACAGCCACGACTAGCTGAATTAGGGGGGGAGGGGGGCATATACTTGGCCTGCCCATAGACATTCGAGGGTACAATCCAGTCATATATTTTGAGTAGGGCTGTTGAAATGTACTATTAATTCCTCAATTAATCGTAAATTTTTTTGATCGATCAAAATTCTTTTGATCGGTACTCACCTCTCCGCCGGCTTCCGGGTCTTCAGGGAGTTCCGTCTGAGATCCGGTGACGTCACGGACACCGGCGGGGCTTGCCGTGTCCATCTGAAGGGCTCCTTTGCTGTGCCTTCATATCTGCATGCCGGCGGGACCTCACTATCTGCCACACGCAAGGGCTGTAAAGCCTCGTACACACGATCAGCCCATCCGATGAGAACGGTCTGAAGGACCGTTGTCATTGGTTAACCGATGAAGCTGACTGATGGTCCATCGCGCCCACACACCATCGGTTAAATAACCGATCGTGTCAGAATGCGGTGACGTAAACCACAACGACATGCTGAAAAAAATGAAGTTCAACGCTTCCAAGCATGCATCGACTTGATTCTGAGCATGCGTGGATTTTTAACCGATAGTTGTGCCTACTAACAATCGATTTTGACCTATCGGTTAGGAATCCATCGGTTAAATTTAAAGCAAGTTGGCTTTTTTTAACCGATGGATAAATAACCTATGGGGCCCACACACGATCGGTTTTGATCGATGAAAACGGTCCACCAGACCGTTGTCCTCTGTTTAACCTATCGTGTGTACGAGGCCTTACACTTCCATCTATCACTTCCCTCTATCGACCTGGGATTCTACAGCCATCCACTGGGAGTTGTGATAGTTCCCTTCACGGGACATCTACATGCCGACGGACTGATGTTAACCTTTCCTCATCTGGATTCAGCAGTGGTATCGTTGTACACATTTGTATACCAGTATCATACTTAGCTACATGTTTTTATGACTGCTTTTGCTACCGTTTGGTATTACTCGCACCATTTTTACAGTTTATGTAGCTACATCGACTTTATCTCCAGTGTAATATTTATTTTGTTACCTTTTCGAAAACTATAAACGTTTTAATGCTATTTCCATCGAGCGCTGCCTTTGTGTGTTTTTTGTATCCTGCTATCCATTTTTCCAGTGGTTGGTAGCTGCACTGGGAATCAGCCTGCAAGGAGATCAGCTAAAAGTAGTTGGATCTGTATGTGCGTTATAATTAAAATTAGTCGATCAATCGATAAAAAAAAATCGATTAATCGAACACGAAGATCTTAATCAGTAACAGCCCTTATTTTGAGGATTGTGGATCCCTTCATAAATATGCCAAGATCAGCAAATTTTTATCACTGCAAAAGGGAGGGGAAGGAGGAGATGCTGTCAGTTCTTCATTCCTCATGGGTGCGCTATAAAGAGCTCCCCCATTTGCAGAAATGGGTGGGGAACAGGTGCAGGTGAACTGGGTGAAGGTCTAGTACCTTTCTATGATATCTTGTCCTTTGCCATTTGAAATAGGTTTTGTGTGTGTATTTTAACAGTCTATTCAGTTGCTTTCAGCTTGGAGTTCAGCTTTACAATATCATATGGATTGTCTTTCTGAGCTGATCATGTTTTCCTGTCGTTCCCACTGTGCTAATTGTCATATTATTTCCTTCTGTATGAGAGTGAGCTTTTTGAAAAATAAAATTATTATGAAATGGTCTTTTATGTTATTCAAGTTTTTCCTAAAGTGAGTATTGCATAAAAAAAATTACAGTATGATCGACTTTACTTTCTCAGCTGTGTTAAGTATAAGGCTGCATTCACACCTTTGCGTCCGCGATTTGCCGCGACAAAACGCATCATTTTTAACCCAATGTTTTTTACAGGTCATTGTCGGCTATGCCGAACGCCGAAGCCGCCTGAATACGCGCGACAAAAAAGGGTCCGGGTATTGTTTGAGCTTCACGCGATCAGCGTTTTGGCATTCGGCGTGGAGATGTGAACCATCTCCATAGAGATTAATGTTATTTCTCCCCTCCAGCGTATCTGAGCGTCGCGCTTCAGGCGTTTTGTCGCTCAGGTGTGAATGCAGCCTAAGGCTTCATTTCCATGGATGTTTTTACAGCCACTTTTGATAGCCTTTTTTACAGCTTAAAAACGCCTGTTTTTGCGCGTTTTTGAGCGTTTTTAAATGTCTGGCGTTTTTACAGCTCTAACGCTGGAGCTTCAGAACGCACTGGTCCTGGTTTTTTTTGCAGCTTAAAAACGGCTCAGCCATCTACAGCTGAAAAACGTCATGGTGGGCATGAGGCCATAGACTAACATGGAGAGCTGTTTTTAAGCTGCAAAAAACGCTCAGAAAAGTGGCTGTAAAAACGTCCATGGAAATGAAGGCTAAATGGGTAAAAACATGACTTATGTTATAAACACAAGAGTCTAGCCCAGGGGTCTCCAAACTGCGGCTGAGGGCCGGATGTGGCCCTTTGCTAGCCTTCATCCAGCCCTTGGGGCAGTATTGTTCCCAACGATATGAGGCACTATTCCTCATAATGACACCAACAATGGGACACTATTTCTTCCACTAATAGCAATGATGGAGCACTATTCCTCCTCCTACTGCCCACCAGCACTGGGGCCGTGTTTATTCTCAGGCCTCGTACACACGACAGAGAAACTCGACGTGCCAAACACATCGAGTTCCTCGTCGAGTTCAGGGATGAAGCCGCCGAGGAGCTCGGCGGGCCGCCTTCTCCCATAGAACAACGAGAAAATAGAGAACATGTTCTCTATTTTCTCGACGAGTTCCTCGGCGGCTCCATCGGGCCAAAAGTGTACAGACGACAGAGTTTCTCGGCAGAATCAGGCTCTGACCGAGTTTCTCGCTGAATTCTGCCGAGAAACTCTGTCGTGTGTACGAGGCCTCACTGATGCTCAGCCCTTGGGGTATTTTCTATCCCCACTGGTTAGAATCCACCCCCCCTGAAGTCTGAAAGACAATAAACTGGCCCTTTGCTTGAAAAGTATGGAGACCCCTGGTCTAGCCCATTGCATGCAGCTGACTGGACGTCAGCAGGTTACTATGTCAGTCTATTAAAAATATTGTAAACTTGATCACTAAAATCTATATATAGATATAAGCTTTAGCGTGTAAACAGTAATTACTTAAAAGTAATTTTTTACATATTTTTAAGCACCGGTATGGTGAGCTTGGTAGCTCAATGTACAATCCCCAATGAGATAATAAAAAATCCCCCTGGGGATCGATCAAATGGGCATGCAGGAGGTGGCAGTATTGTCTCCTGAATGCCTGTAAACTGACTGACAACCACAGTTTGAAAAGCGACCCATCATAGATTGTTTTTCAGAAGGCTGCCTGTGTGAATGAGGTAAAAAATGTCTTGCAGTTAGAGCCGGTTCACACAAGGGCCATTTGGGATCCGACTTCAAGTCGCCCCAAGTCGCACAACATGAGAAAATCAATATAATTGAATTGGAGCCGTCTTAACCACTTGCCGCCCGCCCTATTGAAGAAATGACGACGGTAAAGTGGTTTCAATATCCTGAGTGTCAGTCTGACACCCTTCAACACCGATCTAGGTAAAGAGTCTCCGTCGGAGACTCTTTACCACGTGATCAGCTGTGTCCAATCACGGCTGATCACGATGTAAATAAGAGCAGCCGTGATCGGCTTTTCCTGACTCGTGTCTGTCAGACGCAAGTAGAGGAGAGTCGATCGGCTGCTCATCTGACAGGGGGGGTTTGTGCTGATCGATTATCAGCGCAGCCCCCCCCCCCCCGAGGATGCCCACACTAGACCACCAGGGATGCCACCTAACCACCAGGGATGCCACAGACCACCAGGGATGCCCACCACCAGGTATGCCACCCTAGACCACCAGGGATGCCAATCAGTGCCCACAATGGATGCCAATCAGTGCCCACAATGGGCATCACTGATTGGCAGGCATTGTTTGGCACTGATTGGCATCCATCAGTACAAAATATTACAGTACATCTGTCGCCCATCTGTGTCGCCCATCTGTGTCGCCCATCCGTGCCGCCCATCTGTGCCCATCCGTGCCACCCATCCGTGCCGCCTCATTTGTGCCCATCCGTGCCGCCCCATCTGTGCCCATCCCTGCCGCCCCATCTGTGCCGCCCCATCTTTGCCCAACCGTGAAGGATAAAACGTACTTATTTACCAAGTTTTGTAACGGAAACAAAAAAAAAGCATTTGTTTTTCCAAATTTCCGGTCTTTTTTATTTTTTTTAGCAGAAAATAAAAATCCCAGAGGTGATCAAATACCACCAAAAGCAAGCTCTATTTGTGGGAACAAAATGATGAAAATTCAGTTTTTGGTACAGTGTAGCATGACCGCGCAATTGTCATTCAAAGTGCAACAGCGCTGAAAGCTGAAAATTGGTCTGAGTGCCCTGTATGGAAGTGGTTAATGTACACTACTGAAGTCGCTCTGACTTCAAAAAAAGGTTCCAGTACTACTTCAAGGCGACTTCTAGGCGACTTGTACCCATTGATTTCAATGGAAGTTGCCTCCAAAGTCGGATCTCTGTCTTAACTGAAGCAACTTTACAAGAAGAGAAACTAGTTTCCTCAGGCAAACCCCTCCCTCCCACAGAGCTGATTATTCTTTGAGGCTGGATTCACACTTGTGCGGTGCGAATCTTGAGGGGGCACTCTACGCCAAATTTATAAATAAAAAAACAGCATGGGTTCCCCTCCAAGTGCACACCAGGCCCTTAGGTCTGGTATGGATTTTAAGGGGAACCCCCTACACCAAAAAAACGGCGTGGGGGTTCCCCTTAAAATCCATACCAGACCTAATGCCGCGTACACACGATCGTTTTTCGGCATGAAAATAAACGACGTTTTTAAAAACGTCATTTAAAATGATCGTGTGTGGGCTTCACATCGTTTGTCACAAAACGACAAAAAAAAATTCGAACATGCTGCATTTTTTAATGTCGTTTTAAAAAATGTTGTTTTTCGGGTTGTAAAAAATGATCGTGTGTGGGCAAAAACGACGTTTTAAACCTGCGCATGCCCAGAAGCAAGTTATGAGACGGGAGCGCTCGTTCAGGTAAAACTACCGTTCATAATGGAGTAAGTACATTCATCACGATGTAACAGACAAAAAAGCGCGAATCGTCTTTTACTAACAAGGAATCAGCTAAAAGCAGCCCAAAGGCGAATAGAACTTCCCCTTTAGAGTGCCGTCGTACAGTACGTGTTGTACGTCACCGCGCTTTGTTCATAATTTTTCAAAAACGATGGTGTGTGGGCAACGTTGTTTTAAATGATGAAGTTGGAAAAACTTCGTTTTTCTTCATGCCGAAAAACGATCGTGTGTACGCAGCATTAGGGCCTGGTATGCTCTTGGAGGGAAAATCCATGCCGTTTTTTATTTAAAATTTGGCGTGGAGTTCCCCTCATGATAAGCCACTGGCAAAGTCCCCTGTCTTGGAGGCAACTTCAAAACGCGTTGTGGTTCGCGCTCAAGTCGTGTCCATGTCGTTTTGCAAAGTCGCGCACAAAGTCGTGTTGCCCCTGTGTGAACCAGCTTTAAAGCGGAGTTCCACCCAAAATTGGAACTTCCGCTTAACGCACTCCTCGCCCCCTTACATGCCACATTTGGCATGTAATTTTTTTGGGGGGTTAGTGGGGGCTTCAGGAGGAGTGGGACTTCCTGTCCCACTTCCTCCTTCCGCCGAGGGGCATCGTAGGCGAATAGCTTAATCGCCTACAGGGAGGGGATGCAGTAGGCGATCGCCTGGGACACATGACAGGTCCCATGCGATCGCCTGTCCGATGAGAGAGTGCAGCGCCGCTCGTGCATGCGCAGTGGGTGCCCAGCCGTGAAGCCGAAAGCTGTCACGGCCGGGTGCCCACACTTAGGATGAAGACGCCGGCCGGGGAGGGGGGAAGAGGAGCGGAGCCCCGGTCGGCGCGTCGCTGGAACGTGGAGCAGGTGAGTGTGTGTTTATTAAAAGCCAGCAGCTACACTTTTTGTAGCTGCTGACTTTTAATAAACACAAAAAATGCCTGGAACACCCCTTTAAGTGTATACATCTACACCTCTGGTAATTAGTTATTGTTACATGTGCTTTGCTCTGTGCATGCCAAAAACGGTGCAGTTGTAAAAAAGGGGGATCTTAGTTCACAAAGGAAACATCTTACTTTCTTGTCTCATTAAAAAAGGTATAGACAGCAGAGAGTTCAATTGCAGGTAACCTGCAGAAAATGCAAACTCCAGACAACCCCAGTGGAAGAACGCGCTCAGGGTAACATTCATAGCTCAGTACAAGGCAGAGAGGCAGCGGGTAAAGGTGCACCGACACTGTCTGTCTATAGAGGGCGGAATGTGGCATGGCTGGTCTGGTCCCAAAGGGAAGGCTACCTTGTAGGATTGCGAGTCCTTAGTCTGTCCCTTCTCATCTGGAACCTTTTTCTGCCGCTATCACTTTCCCTGACAGACAGGGTGCTCTTTCCTTACTCCAGCCACTTCACAAAATGCGCGCCAAAATCCAGGGGCAGGGACTTATAAAGACTCTGCTGACCCAAGATTGCCTTAATACAGCGTAGCCAAGCGGAACGCTACACCAGGGACCAGTAAACAATAGAGAAACCAAACCTTTCCTGATTCCTCTCTAGGCTGAGGTGCCTGTCCGGTCAGGCCCAGATTTACTGCCTTTGCCGCCCCAAGGCCGGGTCCTTCAATGCCGCCCTCGTCTACACAGTACAGGGGGACATTATCCGCCGGAGGACTTTTTCGGCAGGATACTGGGATGCATTGAGAAGCGGAGGGGGGTGGGGGACTGGGATTGGTACTGCCGAAAATGACACTAAGAACCAGGGGGGTGTTGCTGCCAAAAATGACATTGAGAACCGGGAGGGGGGGTGCTGCTGCCAAAAATGACATTGAGAACCGGGAGGGGGGGTGCTGCTGCCAAGAACTATCTCGCCTCCTCTTCCCTCTGTTTTCTCTCCTCTCACCATCCGCATGACAGGGGGAACTCCCGATATGAAAGTGAAAGTGTCCTCTCCTCTCAGCCACAGTGTCGCCCCTGCACCCACTGCCGCCCCGAGGCCTGGCCTTGTTGGCCTTGTCTGGAATCCGGCCCTGTGTCCGGACGACTGCCACCTGCAGAGGAGAGAACAGACTGCCTACAAGTGGGAGTAAACAATGCCTCAGGCTTGTTTTGGTCAGTAGGAGTAAAAAAAAAATACTCAATACTTGTGGTCAGTAGGAGGTGGAATTGTTCCCCATCAATGGTATCAATAGGAGGAATAGTGCCACATCGTTGGTATCAATGGAAGGAATAGTGCCGCATCGTTGATATCAATGGGAGGAATAGTGCCCCATCATTGGTATCAGTGAGAGGAGTAATGCCCCATCATTGAAATTAGTAGGAGGAATAGTGCCCCATCATTGATATTAGTGGGAGGGATATTTCCCCATCATTGGTATCAGTAGGAAGAATAGTGCCCATCATTGATATTAGTGGAAGGAATAGTGCCCTATCAATGATATCAATGAGATGAATAGTGTCCCACAATTGGGGTCAGTGGAAGGAATAGCACCCCATTATTGGTATCATTGGGAAGAATAGTTCCCCATAGTTTGTATTATTGGGAAGAATAGTTCCCCATCATTGATATCAGTGGAAAGAAAGGTGCCCCATCATTGGTATCAGTGGGAGGAAAAGTGCCCCATTATTTGCCTTCGGCGGGAAATAATAATGCCCCATTATTGGTTTCATTGGGAAGAATATAATCCCTCCATTGATATTAGTGTGAGGAATAGTGCCCTATAATTAGTATTAGTGGGAGGAAGAACAATGCCCCATCATTGGTATCAGTGGGAAGAATAGTGTCCCATCATTGGTATTAGTGGGGGGTATGGTGTCCTATCATTGATACCAGTAGGAGGAATTATGCCCCATTGTTGGTGTCAGTGGGAAAATAGTGCTATATATAGGAGCCCCACTGTTGACGTCAATGGGAGGAATTATGCCACACTGTTAGTATCAGTGGGAGGAATAGTACTATGTATAAGTGGGAGGGGTAGTACCATGTATAAGTGGGAGGGGTAGTACCATGTATAAGTGGGAGGAGTAGTACCATGTATAAGTGGGAGGAGTAGTACCATGTATAAGTGGGAGGAGTAGTACCATGTATAAGTGGGAGGGGTAGTACCATGTATAAGTGGGAGGAGTAGTACATGTATAAGTGGGAGGAGTAGTACCATGTATAAGTGGGAGGAGTAGTACCGTGTATAAGTGGGAGGAGTAGTACCATGTATAAGTGGGAGGAGTAGTACCGTGTATAAGTGGGAGGAGTAGTACCGTGTATAAGTGGGAGGAGTAGTACCGTGTATAAGTGGGAGGAGTAGTACCGTGTATAAGTGGGAGGAGTAGTGTCATGTATAAGTGGGAGTAGTAGTACCATGTATAAGTGGGAGGAGTAGTACCGTGTATAAGTGGAAGGAGGTAGTACCATGTATAAGTGGGCGGAGTAGTACCATGTATAAGTGGGAGGAGTAGTACCATGTATAAGTGGGAGGAGTAGTACCATGTATAAGTGGGAGGAGTAGTACCATGTATAAGTGGGAGGAGTAGTACCATGTATAAGTGGAAGGAGTAGTGCCATGTATAAGTGGGAGGGGTAGTACCATGTATAAGTGGGAGGAGTAGTGTCATGTATAAGTGGGAGGAGTAGTACCACTTATAAGTGGGACTAGTAGTACCATGTATAAGTGGGAGGAGTAGTACCACGTATAAGTGGGAGGAGTAGTACCGTGTATAAGTGGGAGGAGGTAGTACCATGTATAAGTGGGAGGAGTAGTGCCATGTATAAGTGAGAGGAGGAGTACCATGTATAAGTGGGAGGAGTAGTACCGTGTATAAGTGGGAGGAGTAGTACCGTGTATAAGTGGGAGGAGTAGTACCGTGTATAAGTGGGAGGAGTAGTACCGTGTATAAGTGGGAGGAGTAGTACCGTGTATAAGTGGGAGGAGTAGTACCACATATAAGTGGGAGGAGTAGTATCATGTTTAAGTGGGAGTAGTACCCCAAAAGCGGAATCTGCATTCAGCCCATGGGCCACAGTTAGGAGACCACTAGACTAGATGGACTTGTGTCTTTCTTAGTGTGTAACAACTGGGATATGTGATATTGCATTATAAGTTGTCTTTTTTAGTATGTAAAACTTTATTTGCTATAAGGATGATTGGCATAGAACAACAGAAGTATATATGGAGCTGCATGAATAACAGGTGGTTTTGTGTTGAGTTGACTGTGGGAGGATCATGACTTTTAATCTAGAAATTAATAGGTATGATTGCAGAGGCTGCTGCTGCATTCAAAATGTTTGAAGAAAATAATTGTTTAGTTTCTAAGCAACCTCACATTTGATGGAACCAAACATCCGGTCGGTTGCTTGGAGCTGAAGCTTCTGCGGAGATGGAATATATGTTTTAATTGGCAGAGCAGAGATAAAGGAAGATGGCTTCAAAGACAGAAACATCATATTTTTCTATGTGTACCTTACTAGCACTTTCCCTCTATGCACTCGCTCCAATTCATTAGTGATATTTTTTTACTTTTATACAGAGTCAGGCCCCGTACACACGACAGAGAAACTCGACGTGCAAAGCACGTCGAGTTCCTCGTCGAGTTTTGGGATGAAGCCGCCGAGGAGCTCGGCGGGCCGCCTTCTCCCATAGAACAACGAGAAAATAGAGAACATGTTCTCTATTTTCTCGTCGAGCTCCTCGGCGGCTCCATCGAGCCAAAACTGTACAGACGACAGAGTTTCTCGGCAGAATCCGGGTTTTGACCGAGTTTCTCGGTGAATTCTGCCGAGAAACTCTGTCGTGTGTACGGGGCCTGAGGATGGATTAAAACCCCATCAGGTTTCCTGCTATTCAGGGCTCCATAAGGCTCCTTCAACATGGAGATGGTTACAAACAGGTGGTTGAGCCATGGTTTTATGCACCCCCCATCCCCCAGCCACCCACTTAAAACAAATAGCTGTAGGGGGCTTTAATCATACCTTTGTGCAGTGGCAAATTTAACCCAGTTTGTCGAGGTGACAGGCATACCGACTGTCAAACTTGCCCATTCAAGTTAATTGGGGCCACTGCTTTGCCACCTTCTAAAATGCACATTTCTTCTCAGAGACAGCCGCAGTGTGAACTTAAGGTTGGGGGGCGGTAAAACTCCACTGTTGAGCTGCGCTTTCAGCCGAAAAGTTGTGAAACACCACATACACGTGGTGCAGTAGTGATGCTTTTCTAATGGGGCTGCTCTGTTACCTCTCCACAACTGCGTGCAATGTGTGGAGATCAAGGGGTTAAAGCAGGCGGTGTGGAAGCATTACAATGCCTCTTCACTACCTGTCAAATGCTCTGTCAAGAGTGATCCAAACGAGGATCTCTCTTCAAAGAGCAAAGCACATATGAACAAGGGCCCAGATTCAAGAAGCAATTGCGCCTGTGTAACCATAAGTTACATGGCGCAATTGTTTACTTGCTCCGGTGTAACGAGTGCTCCTGATTCAGGAACCTCGTTACACCGACTGCAGCCTAAAATCTGCGTGGCATAAGGCTCTTATGCCTCGCAGATTTTAGGATGCATTCTTGCGTGTGCCGCTAGGGGGCGCTCCCATTGTGATCAGCGTGTAGTATGCAAATTGCATACTACCAACTGATTCACAAACTTGCGCGGGCCCCGCGCAAGCCAGGTACGGAGTTTCCGTACGGCAATTTTAGCGCAAGGCTGCCCCTTCTAATAGTAGGGGCAGCCAATGCTAAAGTATAGCCGCCGCTCCCGCAACGTGAAATTTGAATTTCACGTCGTTTGCGTAAGTGATTCGTGAATGACGCTGGACGCCATTCACGTTCACTTTGAAGCAAATGACGTCCTTGCGACGTCATTTGCCGCAATGCACGTCGGGAAAGTTTCCCGACGGAGCATGCGCTGTACGCTTGGCTCGGGAGCGCGCCTAATTTAAATGATTCCCACCCCGGCGGGATCATTTACATTGCGCGCGCTTACGACGGGCAATTTTGCCGGCGCGCCCTCGCAATTTACGGAGCTACTGCTCCGTGAATCGAGGGCAGCGCAAAATATTTGCGGGGGCGCAGGGCAAAATCGTTGCAAATATCGCGCAAATGTACCTGAATCTGGGCCAAGGTTTCCCCTCACTTTCTGTAGCACTGACAATGGTTTCATCAGACAGGAAGAAGTAGTGAGCGTGAATCTGCGACACGGTTAAAGACGGCAATAAGAAAACGTTTCGGGTGCACATGCATTCTAATTCTACAGAATATACAGGAAGGCAGATAGTCTGCGAGTTTCGTGTGGATAAAATACGCCTTCCCTTATGCCGTGTACACACGATCGGAATTTCCGATGGAAAAAGTCAGACGGAATTTTTTCATCGGACATTTCGATCGTGTGCCCCATCTGAGTTTTTCCTTCGGAAATTCCGATGGACTTAGAAAGAAACCATGTTCTCTTTTTTTCCAAAAGTCTGTATGGAACTCCGACAGACAAAGAAAACACGCATTGAACTTAATTTTTCTCGGCTCGTCGTAGTGTTGTACGTCACCACGTTCTTGGCGGTCGGAATTTGGTGTGATAGTGTGTATGCAAGACAGCTTGAATGGAATTCTGTCAGAAGAATCCGCCTGAGTTTATCCCGATCGCGTGTACGCGGCATTAGACTTCTACGAGGTCCTGCAGTTTTGCTGTGTTTTCAGAAAGCACACGGAAACTCCGTCACGCTGCATCTTGTGTGTTTTCTGAAACTGCACCAAAACCACAGGGCATCATAGAAGTCTATGGGAAACAGCTGCACTTTGCCCAAATTTCTCTGTGAAACTGTGTGCTTGTGTACTTGGCCTGGTGTGTTTTGAAAAGGGTGAGGCCAGCAACAGAGGACCCATCTTAACTACTTGCCGACCAGCCGACGCAGTTATACGGCGGCAGGTCGGCTCCCCTGCGTGAGAGCCCGTAGCTCTACGTCGCCTCGCGAAGCGGCCACTAGGTGGCGCGCGTGTCCGCCGCCCGCTCGTCCCTGATCCCGACGCGCGTGCCCGGCGGGTGTGATCACTGCCGGACACCCGCGATCGCTCGTTACAGAGTGAGGCCCGGGAGCTGTGTGTGTAAACACACAGCTCCCGGTCCTGTCAGGGGGAGAAATGCCTGACCGTCTGTCTGTTCATACAATGTATGAACAGCGATCAGTCATTTCCCCTAGTGAGTCCACCCCCCCTACAGTTAGAACAGACCCAGGGAACATACTTAACCCTTTCCCCGCCCCCTAGTGTTAACCCCTTCCCTGCCAGTGGCATTTTTATAGTAATCCAAAGCATTTTTATAGCACTGATCGCTATAAAAATGCCAATGGTCCCAAAAATGTGTCAAAAGTGTCCACCATAATGTCGCAGTACCGAAAAAAAATCGCTGATTGTCGCCATTACTAGTAAAAAAAATATTAATAAAAATGCCATAAAACTACCACCTATTTTGTAAACGCTATAACTTTTGCGCAAACCAATCAATAACCATTTATTGCGATTTTTTTTTACGAAAAATATGGAAAAGAATACATATCGGCCTAATCTGAGGGAAAACAAAGTTTTTTATATCTTTTTGGGGGATATTTATTATAGCAAAAAGTAAAAAATATTATTTTTTTTTCAAAATTGTCGCTCTATTTTTGTTTATAGCG
This sequence comes from Rana temporaria, assembly GCF_905171775.1. Classification (NCBI taxonomy): domain Eukaryota; kingdom Metazoa; phylum Chordata; class Amphibia; order Anura; family Ranidae; genus Rana; species Rana temporaria. The sequence goes on from NC_053490.1 coordinate 59,216,348, forward strand.
CAAAAACTAAAAAACGCAGAAGTGATTAAATACCACCAAAAGAAAGCTCAATTTGTGGGAAAAAAAGGACGCCAATTTTGTTTGGGAGCCACGTCGCATGACCGTGCAATTGTCAGTTAAAGCGACGCAGTGCCGAATCGCAAAAAGTGCTCTGGTCTTTGACCAGCAATATGGTCCGGGGTTTAAGTGGTTAAAGCGGAGTTCCACCCTGCAATTTTTTTTGCATTGTCCGACTCCTGGAAACATATAAAAAAAAAATTTGGAGAAAAAAAGATTTTTTACTTACCAGAGTTGTCTGTTGCTATGTAGTCCTCCTAATCTGTCACTTCCTGCTCTGCGGCACTCCTAGGTCACTTCCTCCCTTGTCTGTGCTCCTGGGAGATGATGACACATCATTTCCCAGGAGTCTGTGGGCAGTACTGTGATCAAAAATCTTATTATTTCCTGACAGGAAATTACGTGATTTAGGGCAGATCACAGTGTTGAGATGTGTTTATCTATGTTGCCAAAACAACAGGGCGGGACCTTCCGTCCGTCGCCACCCGTTGTTATGGCAACTTTACAAACAATCGGTGCTTCGGCCGCCGGTGGATTGCGCATGCGCGAGATCGAGAGGTGCATGCTGTACCAAATATTGCATGCGATATCCTTTAGTGAATTTACAATCCGGATTCAGGGGAATGGACTTTCCATCCAGAAGTATTACAGGACATCTGTATGAAGTTTTAACTATGATGTCACTACGATTTGTCAGGTGAGCGCGGAGATAGAAGAGAGCTGAACCCGATTGACCTACAAGTTTCATCACAGAACTCTTGGGCCCAGATTCTCAAAGGGCTTACGACGGCGCACCACCATGTACACCGTCGTAAGTCCTAATCTGGGCCGTCGTATCTATGCGGCCGACACAGTAAAGTTACGACATTTACGTTAGGCTTGTCCCGGCGTGAAGTTGCCCCTGGGTATATGAGGCGCAATCAATGTTAAGTATGGCCGTCGTTCCCGCGTCGAAATTTATAAATATACGTCGTTTGCGTAAGTCGTCTGTGAATGGGGCTGGACGCCATTTACGTTCACCTCAAAACCAATGATGTCCTTGCGACGTCATTTGGAGCAATGCACCCTGGGATATTTTACAGACGGCGCATTTGCAGTACGTTCGGTGCGGGAACGCGCTTAATTTAAATGCTACACGCCCCCTACCCGCCTAATTTGAATTAGGCGGGCTTGCACCGGGTGATTTACGCTACGCCGCCGCAACTTTACAGGCAAGTTCTTTGTAAATAAAGCACTTGCCTGAAAAATTTGCGGCGGCGTAACGTAAATGAGATGCGTTACGCCCGCCCTAAGTTACGCCATTCTACGAGAATATGGCCCTTGGTATCTGAGCCGGCTGTGTTATCTCTCCTGCGGTACATTGATCTTTAAAGTTTGATTGACCTAGTGAGTGTACGCTTATCTGGGTTCAATCTTTTTGGTAAGCCTTATGACATACGTGGTGGATCTTCTATCAACTCTCTCTATTTAGTCACAATTAGATTGTGTTTATTCACCTAATATTTGAAATCTTCCACTGACCTTTTTTTGCACATTCAGTTTTTTCATGAGTTTTTTCACTGTGGTGCATACATGTGGTGGTGTCTGCAATAGATTTATTTAAAATGTTGTTATCAGTCACTAGATACTCTTAGCCAGATTCAGAGAGACTTACGACGGCGTATCAGTAGATACGCCGTTGTAAGTCCGAATGTGCGCCGTCGTATCTTTAAGCGTATTCTAGAAACCAGATACGTCTGAATTTGGCCAAGATACGACCGACGTAAGTCTCCTATGCCGTCGTATCTTGGGTGCATATTTACGCTGGCCGCAAGGGGCGCTTCCGTTGATTTACGCGTTGAATATGTAAATGAGCTAGATACGCCAATTCACAAACGTACTTGCTCCCGTCGCTGTAATCTACGTCGTTTATGTAAGGCGTTTTTCCGGCGTAAAGTTAAACCACCAAAAAGCTGGTCTAAGTTGTTTAGGGTATGGACGTCGGAAGTGCCGTCAGATTTTACGTCGTTTACGTAAGTCGTACGTGAATGGAGCTGGGCGTAAGTGAGGTTTCACATCTTACGCATTGTGACATTGTATCGTAGGGAGTATTTGCGACATGATTCTGAGCATGCGTGCGCATGCGCCGTTCGTTCGGCCATGCATTCACATGGGGTCACGATTCATTACAATACAACACGCCCACTACCAGCCTACTTTGAATTACGCGGGCTTACGCCGGCCCATTTACGCTACGCCGCCGTAACTTAGGGAGCAAGTGCTTTGTGAATACTGTACTTGCCTCTCTATGTTACGTCGGCGTAGCGCATATGAGATGCGCTACGCCGGCTTAAACATACGCCGCTCTAAATGAATCCGGCTATCTGTCATTATTTAGCGCTGCACTTTTTTCTGTACACTACTTTGAAGGCACTGCATAGTGACAACTTTAAAACACATATATATAACATCCCCTCCACTGCCACCCCTCCCATCATACAGCCCTCCACTGTCACCCCTCCCATCATACCCAGCATGCACCTCTCCGTTTCTGAGTGTTTCCAAACCTCTCTGAGAGTTTCCGAGTTCAGCCAAACTGTCCCTGAGTATTTCCGAGGCTCTCCGGTGCCCCCCCCACCACTGGCCACATGCGGTATTGCATACAATAGAAGTGAATGTGGAACAAATTATCTTTGTTTCCATTGACTTCTATGGGGAAACACGCTGTGATATGTGAGTGCTTTGGATTACAAGCATTCTCCTGGAACGGATTATGCTCGTAATCCAAGGTTCCACTGTACACTGAATTTAACCTTCCCAGAGTAATTACATGACTTTCAATCTGTAAAACTATTCCACACCGATTTTTTTTTTCCCCAATTTTTCCAAAAATTCTGGAAGAAAACATGAGAATTTTTGTAGATACGTTACACCGCCGCAAGTTTTCATCGCAAGTGCCTGATTCACCAAGCACTTGCGATGAAAACCTACGCCGGCGGCCTCCGGCGTAAGGCGGGCCAATTTAAATGGGCGTGTGCCATTTAAATTAGGCGCGCTCCCGCGCCGGACCTACCGCGCATGCTCCGTTTCCGAACTCCCGTCGCGCATTGCGCGCCGTGACGTCATTTTTTCGAACGGCGACGTGCGTAGCGTAATTTCGTATTCCCGGACGTGTTACGCAAACGACGTTGATTTTTAAATTTCGACGCGGGAACGACGGCCATACTTTAGACAGCAATACACTTGCTGACTAAAGTTAAGGCACCAAAAAAAAAGTAAACTTTGCGACGCCAAACTAGACTAGCGGTGATGTAGCGAATGCGAAAAACCATCGTGGATCGCCGTAACTCCTAATTTGCATACCCGACGCTGGTTTACGACGCAAACTCCCCCCAGCGGCGGCCGCGGTATTGCATCCTAAGATCCGACAGTGTAAAACAATTACACCTGTCGGATCTTAGGGCTAACTATGCGTAACTGATTCTATGAATCAGTCGCATAGATAGAACAACAGATACGCCGTCCAATCTGCTTTGTGAATCTGGCCCATAGTGAGCATATCCTTCTAGACTTGAGGCCCCCTCAGCCTCATCCTCACTGGTACAAACTAAAGTACCCCGTGGGCAGGAGTGGCGGTACAATCATTTCCCTCTTGTTAGTTTCTCACCAATTAGTATTTTATGTGGATTCTACAGCTCACAATGACCCTTGGCATTCGTAACTAAAGCACACTAACTGCACTAAATATTTGGTAGTCTTTTTTTATTCAGTGGCACTTCATAGCATGGCTAGAATTTTCAGTGAATGTTATCTACGTTATTTTTATCTTGTCCAACAAAAGATGAGATGATCATGTTCTGAATATACCTAACAAAGAATGCATGGTCTCATTGTAGTAAATGGAGATTATTATTATTAGGCTGTTTATCCTATTAGCATCTTCCCGGAATTTGAACTGCCATTTGAAACGTAAGGACAACCTGTACCTAATGTTTATTGTCACAGTGGACATTCATGCTATTATAATTACCCCATTAATTAGGGATGACGTTTAATCTGCTCTTATTTTGCTTTCTAATGAGATTTTAATATAGCTTTTCTGTTTTCATTACCTACCTTATTTTAGATGCAGTGATGTCATCACTGCGTTTTTCTATGAAATGCAGGCAGATCATGGCAGGTGGAAGGGGTGGGCATGATTCTGTAAATGGCTTCTTAAAAACATCACAATACCCTGTATCACTACTCCTTTCAAGACACCAGATTCAAACAATGGGCTGGCTCTTGTGAGTTAGGCCCCTTTCACACTGGGGCGTTTTTCAAGCGTTATTCGAGCGTTATTGCAGCGTTGTTCAAGCGTTTTTCGAGCGTTATTACAGCGTTATTACATTGTTATTCGAGCGAAGCCTCATCTGCAATCCCAATGTGCTGGTAAAGTGCCTCAGTGTGAAAGGGTAAGGCATTTTTACAGCGCTTTCAATTCATTTCAATGGAGAGGGACGTTTTTGGAGCATTTTTTTCAGCGCCCAAAAGCTGCTCCAAAGATGCTGCTTGCAGGACTTAGTGTGAAAGGGTCCATTGAGATGCATGGAGAGCATTTTAAGAGCGCTTTTTTTAGCGCTAAAACGCTGTAAAAACGCTTCAGTGTGAAAGGGGTCTAAGGCTCGATTCACACCCCTTTCACATTGAGGAGTTTTTCAGGCGGTACAGCGCTAAAAATAGCGCTGCTATCCCGCCTGAAAAACTCCTTCACTGCAGACTCAATGTGAAAGCACGAGGGCTTTCACACTGAGGCGATGCGCTGGCAGGAGACAAAAAAATCTCCTGTCAGCAGCATCTTTGGAGCGGTGAGAGGAGCGGCATGTATACCGCTCCTTCACCGCTCCTTCCCATTGAAAACAATGGTAAACCGCGGCAATACCGCCCGCAATGCGCCTCTATAGAGGCGCGTTGCGGGCGGTATTAACCCTTTATCGGCCGCTAGCGGGGGTTAATACCGCACTGCTAGCGGCTGATTCCCGCGGCAATCCCGGCGGTATAGCGCCGCTATTTTTAGCGGCGTTATACCGCCACCGCGGCTCCCGCCCCAGTCTGAAAGGGGCCTAATGCATGTTGCTTTTGAGCATGTTTGCAGTGCTTGCTGCATTTTTTGACGTGCGTTTTTACCGCGATTTTACCGCGATTTGCGTTTTTGTTTTTTTTTTGTCATCAATTTTAATTTTTTTACATTTTACATCCTTTAACATCCTTTAACAACCAGCTATAAACAGGTTAAAAAAATCGCGGCAAAATCGCAGTAAAAACGCGGTACTTGCGTTTTGGATGCGGGTCTATTGAATTCTATTACATGCAAAAAGCTGCTTTTTGCGGGAAAAAAATTCCCCGACCCTTTCCAAAAATGCAGAGGCACAAAAAAGCATTGATGTGAACATGTTCCATAGGAACCCATGTTAAAAAAAATTCCCTGCTTTTCTGCAAAATGCACCAAAAAACGCATTAGTGTGAATGGAGCCTTATGCAAATGTCAAAATGCCTTGATGGGTAGGGAGTCGAAAAACGTATTTTACCCCCTGCTGATTTTGTACATTTGCCCACTGACAAAGAAACGATCAGTCTATAATTTTAATGGTAGGTTTATTTTAACAGTGAGAGACAGAATAACAACAAAAAAAATCCAGAAAAACGCATTTCAAAAAGTTATAAATTGATTTTCATTTTAATGAGTGAAATAAGTATTTGATCCCCTATTAATCAGCAAGATTTCAGGTTCCCAGGTGTCTTCTATACAGGTAATAAGCTGAGATTAGGAGCACTCTCTTAAAGGGAGTGCTCTTGATCTCAGCTTGTTAACTGTATAAAAGACGCCTGTCCACAGAAGCAATCAATCAGATTCCAATCTCTCCACCATGGACAAGACCAAAGAGTTCTCCAAGGATGTCAGGGACAAGATTGTAGACGCAAGGCTGGAATGGGTTACAAGACCATCGCCAAGCAGCTTGGTGAGAGGGTGACAACAGTTGGTGAGATTATTCGCAAATGGAAGAAACACAAAATAACTGCCAATCTCCCTCGGTCTCGGTCTGCATGCAAGATCCTCGTGGAGTTTTTAATGATCATGAGAACGGTGAGGAATCGGCCCAGAACTACACAGGAGAATCTTGTCAATGATCTCAAGGCAGCTGGGACCATAGTCACCAAGAAAACAATTGGTAACACACAACGCCATGAAGGACTGAAATCCTACAAAGCCTGAAAAGTTCCCCTGCTCAAGAAAGCACATGTACAGGCCTGTCTGAAGTTTGCTAATGAACATCTGAATGAATGAGGAGAACTGGGTGAAAGTGTTGTGTGGTCAGATGAGACCAAATTCAAGCTCGTTGGCATCAACTTAACTCGCCGTGTTTGGAGGAGGAGAAATGCTGCCTATGACACCAAGAAAACCATCCCCACCATCAAACATGGAGGTGGAAACATTGTGCTTTGGGGTGTTTTTCTGCTAAGGGGGGCAGTACAACTTCACCGCAATAAAAGGACGGTGGACGGGGCCATGTACTGTCAAATCTTGGGTGAGAACCTCCTTCCCTAAGCCAGGGCTTTTAAAAATGGGTCTTGGATGGGTATTCCAGCAAAACAATGACCCATAACACACGGCCAAGGCAATAGACTGGTGCACAGTCATGTTGGAACAGGAAGGGGCCATCCCCAAACTGTTTCCACAAAGTTGGGAGGATGAAATTGTCCAAAATGTCTTGGTATGCTGACGCCTTAAAGTGGAGGTTCACCCAAAAATCAACTTTCTGTCACTAGATCCAGCATACTGCTGACATCTGCAGTATGCTGGATTTTTTTCTTTTTTTTTTTTGTACTTATCATTTTAGCCACATTTTTTCTCCTGCACCGAGTGGCGTATCCTTCCGGGTATAGGCGTTCCTAAATAAAGCGCAGTTGATTGACGGGCTTGGATAGCGTGTCACACCTTCCGAAAATAGCCGACGTGACTCTCGGCAATTTACGGCGCTATACGGCGCCTGCCGTGTAGAACTGACTGTGCAGGCGCCGTATAGCGCCGTAAGCAGCCGAGAGTCACGTCGGCTATTTCCGGATGGCGTGACGCACTATCCAAGCCCGTCAATCAACTGTGCTTGATTTAGGAACGCCCACTCCCCGAAGGATTCCCCGCTCGGAGCCGGAGAAGAAATACGGCTAAAACAATAAGTACAAGAAAAAAATCCAGCATACTGCAGATGTCAGCAGTATGCTGGATCTAGTGACAGAAAGTTGATTTTTGGGTGAACCTCCGCTTTCAGTGTTCCCTTCACTGGAACTAAGGGGCCAAGCCCAACCTCTAAAAAACAACCCTGCACTATAATCCCCCTTCACCAAATTATTTGGACCAGTGCACAAAGCAAGGTCCATAAAGACATGGATGAGTGAGTTTGGGGTGGAGGAACTTTACTGGCCTGCACAGAGTCCTTACCTCAACCCGATAGAACACATTTGGGATGAATTAGAGCCGAGACTGCGAGCCAGGTTTTCTCATCCAACATCAGTGCCTGACCTCACAAATGCACTTCTGTAAGATCCGTCAAACATTCCCATAAACACACTCCTAAACCTTGCGGACAGCCTTCCCAGAAGAGTTGAAGCTGTTATAGCTGCAAAGGGTGGGCCAACTCAATATTGAACCCTACTGACAAAGACTGGGATACCATTAAAGTTCATGTGCATGTAAAGGCAGGTGTCCCAATACTTTTGACAATATAGTGTACGCATGCCGAATGGTTTTTTGAGACCATAGAATTCCCAATTCCCTGGTTTATTCCTCTTATTCCAAAATCTGCTGGAAATGTTGACATTCACATCACATACATCTCAATATACCATTTGCTCTGAAATTTAAAAGGGACTGCTACACTATTCACCAAGTCAGACCGATAACAAAAAAGAAAAGGGACAGACAATACGCCCTTCAACCTCCCCTGCCAACAATTCAGTAGTGGAAAGAAGGAAGTTGTCTCTATACCGAGATGCTTCAGTATTAGAAACGCGTTTCACTTTTGACATCTGAGTCCTGCAGCTGTTGTGCGCGTTCTTTTGTGCGCCCACAGGTGCTGGCAGGAACACAAAAGCGTGTGGTTAAAAAGACAAAAGACGCTGGAACGAAGACCGCCAGAAGCTGCTGGCAGCTCCAAGCAATCACACAAAGTTTAGGCTGTGTAGAGTTGCCAAAGTGTGTTTTTATTTAGAAAACATTAACTTCTGTTGTGTAAAGAGTCTTGTGCAGATAAAGAATTTGTTTTATTTATTTTTTCTCAATAGATGGTGCTGAAAGAAAAAAAATAGCTGTTACAAGAAGAAGAAGAAGGTTAAACATAAGGGGCCAGATTCACGTAGATGAGCGGCGGCATAACGTATCGTAGATACGTTACACCGCCGCAATTTTTCATCGCAAGTGCCTGATTTACCAAGCACTTGCGATGAAAACCTACGCCGGCGGCCTCCGGCGCAAGGCGGGCCAATTCAAATGGGCGTGTGCCATTTAAATTCCGCCGTGCTTTGTGCGAAGTGACGTCATTTTTTCGAACGGCGACGCGCGTAGCATAATTCCGTATTCCCGGACGGCTTACGCAAACAACGTTATTTTTTAAATTTCGACGCGGGAACGACGGCCATACTTTATACAGCAATTCGATTGCTGTGTAAAGTTAAGGCACCAAAAAAAAACGACTAACTTTGCGACGGGAAACTAGACTAGCGGCGACGTAGCGAACGCGAAAAACCGGCGTGGATCGCCGTAACTCCTAATTTGCATACCCGACGCTGGTTTACGACGCAAACTCCCCCCAGCGGCGGCCGCGGTATTGCATCTTAAGATCCGACAGTGTAAAACAATTACACCTGTCGGATCTTATGGATATCTATGCGTAACTGATTCTATGAATCAGTCGCATAGATAGAACAACAGATACGATGGCGTATCAGGAGATATGCCGTCGTATCTGCTCTGTGAATCTGGCCCAAGATTCTTGAAGACTGATGTAAATGTGCCAACAAAACTTGAGTACACAAGCCTTAACCACTTAAGACCCGGACCATTATGCAGGTTAAGGACCTTGCCCCTTTTTGCGATTCGGCACTGCGTCGCGTTAACTGACAATTGCGCAGTCGTGCGACGTGGCTCCCGAACAAAATTGGCGTCCTTTTTTCCCACAAATAGAGCTTTCTTTTGGTGGTATTTGATCACCTCTGCGGTTTTTATTTTTTGCGCTATAAACAAAAATAGGGCGACAATTTTGAAAAAAAAAACAATATTTTTTACTTTTTTCTATAATATATATCCACAAAAAAGATATAAAAAATGTGTTTTTTCCTCAGTTTAGGCCGATACGTATTCTTCTATCTATTTTTGGTAAAAAAAAATCACAAAAATCGTTTATCGGTTGGTTTGGGCAAAATTTATAGCGGATAGTTTTATGGCATTTTTATTAATATATATATTTTTTTACTACTAATTGCGATCATCGATTTTTTTCATGACTGCAACGTTATGGCGGACACATCGGACAATTTTGACACATTTTTGGGACCATTGTCATTTTCACAGCGAAAAGTGCTATAAAAATGCATTGTTTACTGTGAAAATGACAATTGCAGTTTAGGAGTTAACCACTAGGGGACACTGAAGGGGTTAAGTGTGACCTCATATGTGTTTCTAACTGTAGGGGGGCGGGGCTGGACGTGTGACATCATTGATCGTCTTTCCCTATATCAGGGAACAGACGATCACTGACATTGCCACAGTGAAGAACGGGGAAGGTGTGTTTACACACACCTCTCCCCGTTCTTTAGCTCCTGTGACTGATCGCGGGGCCCACGGCTGAGCACTTAAAGAGGACGTACCCATACGTGATTGTGCCCAGCTGTGCCATTCTGCCAGCGTAAATCAGCGTTAGGCGGTCCTTAAGTGGTTAAAGTGACTCTGTAAGGTTCACTCTGCAAAAACTACGACCTCCGGCAAAATCTTCAGCATGTAGCACCGGGAGTGTCATATGCCATTGTGGCTCCATTTCCCAGCCTCTATGGCACTACAGGGCACAGTGTGTGTGGGGGGCGTGGGGGGGGCAGGGGGTCAGCTGAAGACTTTAATGCGTGCAATGGTGGACATCTGGCGCAGCCGAAAGTGTGTTGTATGCTGAAGATTCTTTGATTCTATGCTGTAAATATTGAAGAAAATAAGAATGTGTGCTGAAGGATGGGTCAATATTATTTTATTTTATTTTTGGGATAATAACAGAGGTGTTTTATATTGCCCTAGATATTAGATGGCACTGCCTGACCACCAAATTATCGTGTCACACAAGTGCATATTTTTTTCAAAATTATACTTTTGGTGGATATTTTCACTTTCTGCTGTAATTTGTCACATCTGAAATAAATGACATTATCATGCCAGAATAAAAAGTAAATAAACCTAACACTTGACCTCACCCCTAAAATGTAAGTCCTAACCTGAACCTATCCAACCTAACCTAATCTTTAAAACCCTAAGCTAAACTTAATTATTATCACTGGTGATATCTTGTCAGTGCCTTGTAAGACTACCTGTCTTCCACTACTAGGGTAGGGAGCTGGAGAAAAACAGTACTGGTAAGTACTAGTGAACTGGTAAAATCGTCCAAAAGGCTTCACATTCGGCATCGGTTTGTTTTAAAGCCCCTTTTAAGGTATGCAGGGCCCCTGATAGAGCAGTACAACTGGTCCTGTTGTAGTGGGTCCAGGCCTCATCGGCTAAACAGGTGGTCCGGGGCAGATTTATTGTTAATTTCTGCCTAAATGAATACAATTATTTTCCTAGACCACACCCCTGCTCCTATTTGCTTACCAGTGCTTATATTACATTTTATTGTGCCCTATCATGTCAACAGAAGGACCCAGGAGGTGGGAGCAGTGGAGGAACTTTTTTTTTCAGTTTCTGGGTGTAGGTGGAAAGTCAGTGGCACTGTGCTGCTGCACCTGGAAGGGTGGTGTAAGTGGGGTTGAGAGGGCCTGTCAGGAAGGCTATACAGGGCCCCATGATTTCTAACAGCAGCCCTGAAGGTATGTAATGTATAAATACCTTAAAGCAGACAACCCCCCCTTTTTTGGGGCCGATCCTAGGCAGGGTGCACAGGGTGCTTTACACCCGGGCACCTGCAGAGGTGGGGGCGCCGAAGTGCCAGGCTTCTCCTGCAGATGAGGCTTTTTTCAGGCAATATTTGTAACGCTAATGCGCCTGAACAACGCTTCCAGTGTAAAAGGGGTCTAATGGACCATCTCCTGTACTATGTCTGCAGTCTCTGACCATCTCCTTCTCTATGTCTTCAGTCTTTGACCGTCTCCTGTACTATGTCTGCAGTCTCTGCTCATCTCTTGTATCATGTCTATAGTCTCTGCCCATCTCCTGTATTATGTCTGCAGTCTCCGATTGTCTCCTGTATCATGTCTGCAGTCTCTGACCATCTCCTGTATCATTTCTGGGGGCTCTTTTTAACAGACTCTCTAACAGATGCCCTATCTGTGTCCATCAGAGAGGCCCACCTCCAGGTCCCAATAAAGTACTCTGCTTCTCTTCCTGTATTTTGTTTATTGTTAAGAGATCATGTAAGGATCCCAGGGTAATGAAGTTAGTAAAATGACCACGCTCATGTGGGGGCGCCAGAAATATTTCTGCACCCAGGCGCCTGTGACCCTAGGATCGGCCCTGCCCCTTTTCATCCTTAAAAAACTAGACAATGCTAATTCAACCTCAGTTTGGCAACACATTCAGTTAGTTATAGTTTCCAAAATTTCAGCACTCTGCCCTCCTTAATTGGAAAAACTCATCAGTCGCTGTCTTCTTCATTCTTATTTTCTGCCAGTCCACCATTGATGTCAAAACTAGATCTTGAGCAGATCTCTGGAAAAATAAAGCCCTTCACCTGAGTTCTTGAACTATTTTTTTTTACAGACCAGATCCCCCTGGAATGCACTGGTAACCAGTGGTGCGGAATGCCTGGAAGTAAAATAAAATGTATATATACTGTATTTATCGGCGTATACCGTGCGCCGGTGTATAACGCGCACCCCAAGCTTAGAAGGGAAGTTTAAGGAAAAAATTTGCCCGGTGTCTATCGGCGGCCTTGTCCGGCGCCCGTCTGCGGCCTTGCGCGGGGTCGGTCCAGCCTTGTTGGTGTCCGTCTGCTGTCTTGCCCGGTGTCCATCGGCTCTCTCGCGTGGCTGCGGGCGGAGCCGAGTGCCCAGTACACTCGGCTCGGGCCTTGTCGGCGGCGCTCTGAGACAGCGAGGATCGGCGTATAACGCGCACCCAAGATTTCCCCCTGATTTTAAGGGGAAAAAAGTGTGCGTTATACACCGATAAATACGGTAATAAAATATAATAAATAGTAGAGTCAACAAATGAGGGGAACCAATTGCAAGTGTAGGGTTATGTCTACATCCCAGAATTTAGCTTTATTTAAACAAATGGTAGGTTTAACCACTTGCTGACCTCCTCATGTAGATATACGTCAGCAGAATGGCACGGACAGGCACATCAACATACCTGTACGTGCTCTGCTTGACGTGGGTGGGGGGTCCGATCGGGACATGCAGCGGTCGGTAAGCCTCGGGGAGCGATCCGGGACGACGGCGTGGCTATTTGTTTTTAGCCGCTCCGTCGCGATCGCTTCCCGGAGCTGAAGAGCGGGGAGAGCCGTGTGTAAACACAGCTTCCCCGTGCTTCACTATGGCGGCGCATTGATCGAGTGATCCCTTTTATAGGGGAGACTCGATCGATGATGTCAGTCCTACAGCCACACCCCCCTACAGTAGTAAACACACACTAAGTGAACACTAAATGTTACAGCGCCCCCTGTGTTTAACTCCCAAACTGCAACTGTCATTTTCACAATAAAGAATGCAATTTAAATGCATTTTTTGCTGTGAAAATGACAATGGTCCCAAAAATGTGTCAAAATTGTCCGAAGTGTCCGCCATAATGTCGCAGTCACAAAAAAAATCGCTGATCGACGCCATTAGTAGTAAAAAAAATAAAAAAAATAAAAATGCAATAAAACTATCCCCTATTTTGTAAACGCTATAATTTTTGCGCAAACCAAGCGATAAACGATTATTACGATTTTTTTTACCAAAAATAGGTAGAAGAATACGTATCGGCCTAAACTGAGGGAAAAAAAAAATGTTATATATGTTTTTGGGGCATATTTATTATAGCAAAAAGTAAAAAATATTTAATTTTTTTCAAAATTGTCGCTCTATTTTTGTTTATAGCACAAAAAATAAAAACCGCAGAGGTCATCAAATACCACCAAAAGAAAGCTCTATTTGTGGGGGGAAAATGACGCCAATTTTGTTTGGGAGCCACGTCGCACGACCGCGCAATTGTCTGTTAAAGCGACGGAGTCCCGAACTGTAAAAACCCCTTGGGTCTTTAGACAGCATATTGGTCCGGGGCTTAAGTAGTTAAATTAAACACATACTGTAAATGTACAGAACCCATTTCCCCCCTCGCTGTTGAAATTAGTTACTATGCTTTCCACATAACCAATGCACTTTTCATTATTTAATAAACCAAGGAATTCGAGTGTAACGTACCCAAGAATTTATGACTTAAAGTGCACACTCACGTCTGTGTGACAGTGGTACAGCACTGCGAAAAACTATATGTCATATAATTGGAAATGCCACCACAGAGGTGTCTTGTCATCTGCATAGTCATTCGAGCTGGTACGCAGCTGCAGAGATTAGTATTCTGCATCAAATAGCACGTCATTCTATTCACACTCGAGAATTCTTAATTCCTCCAAGAGGAAGTAACATACAACTGAGGATTCAGATCAAATAATGATCATGCCAGAAAGTAATCAGCTAAAACATTGAATTTACAGCTGTTCATCAAGACTCTACAATGCAGTCCACTTTATATTCGCAATCGTCGGTCTCCTCTGCTGAACTAGACAGGATCCTGCGGAATATTACCGCCAAACCGTAAGCGGCGACGCCGGGTTTTAACCATATCATTAGGCTCTAAATAAGGATCTCTTCTTATTTACGAAATGCTAAATAATTATGGAATCTGCCTAAAGAGATGTTCATTAAGCGATGAAACCCATTTGCATATTGTATGGTTTAGATGCAAGTCTGTGCGGTTCCTTAAAATCTCTGAAACTTTTAGCTCTGCATCATTGAACTGTTTCGAAATCTGCCTTTAGCTTTTCCATAAATCCTTCATTTTATGAGGTTGATTGTTTATGCTACCAGAAGTTTCAGCTCTATTAATCGAGTTTTGTACATCTAACAATTCTGGTAAATAGATGGCTTACTGTTAAATTGGAAGATCAGCAGCCTTGACGCTGGAATATGTCTTTGCTCCCAAAGGCCCAGGTACCGTGATTTCATTACTAAGGTGTTTAAAAGGGGATTACCTCCCTCAAGAGATTTCCTGCCCACCTGGCATGGAAGTCCTTCCCTCGGCCCATATATAGGGAGGGTAATGTGAGATTGGCCCATAGCCAGAGGGAGTATTGATAGCAAGTGATGGACTTAGTTGGGCCTCAAGCCCTTTAAACACATAGGGCCAGATTCACAAAAAAGATACAACGGCGTATCTCCTGATACACCGTTGTATCTCTGAGATACGATTGTCGTATCTATGCGCCTGATTCATAGAATCAGGTTACGCATAGATCTCCCTAAGATCCGACAGGTGTAACTGTGTTACACCGTCGGATCTTAGGCTGCAATTCTAGGCCGGCCGCTAGGTGGCGATTCCATTGCGGCCGGCGTAGAATATGCAAATGACTAGTTAAGGCGATTCACGAACGTCCGCTTTGCCCGTCGATCTAAATTTATGTTGTTTCCGTAGAAATGCGTCGCGTAAAACTAAGCATGCCCTCTAGGTGGTCTAAGCAATGTTAAGTATGGCCGTCATTCCCGCGTCAAAATTTAAAATTTCACATCGGTTGCGTAAGTTGTCCGTGAATGGCGCTGGACGCCATTTACGTTAACATTGAAACCAATGCCGTTCTTGCGACGTCATTTAGCGCAATGCACGTCAGGTAATTTGACGGACGGAGCATGCGCAGTACGTTCGGCGCGGGAACGCGCCTAATTTAAATGGTGCCCACCCCATTTGAATTAGGCGGGCTTGCGCCGAGCAGATTTACGTTACACCGCCGCAAGTTTACAGGTAAGAGCTTTGTGAATCAGGCACTTACGCTGTAAACCTGCGGCGGTGTAACGTAAATGGGATACGTTACGCCGCCGCAGCGTAACGTATTTGTACCTGAATCTGGGAGGAGGCTCTTTACCAAGATCAGTGTAGCAGTGTATATGACTGACACACCGCATCACCGATCGCCGCGATGCGCACCCCCTGGGTGCGCGGCGGCTGTTATCCTGCAGGACGTCAATAGACGTCCAGTCAGGATAACAAAACCACTTCCCGGACGTCAATTCACTATTGACCGGGAGGGAAGTGGGTTAAAGTATCTGCTTAAAGTCCAACCTTAAATCGAGGTGACTACAAATATCCAACCTGGCCAATCTAAAAAAGACTAAAAGAATAATGTGCCTGTGCTGCTTTAGGATCATTGAGAGTCATTAGAAGACATGCTGTGTCCATGACTGACTCTGTCACTGACAGTTATGACACGCTGAGAAGTATAAAAGGTCAGACACAATTGTTTTTTCATCTCGGAAACATGGTAAGAAAACATTGCACACCCTTTTTATATAAAGCTGCAACATTACAGCAGGACTCTAAAAATAAAACACAAAAAATCAATAACCTGTTAAAAGATTAATAACTAAACTGGCTTTTGCTGTGGTACAGAGATTGTCCTGGCATTGCTTTTTCCACTCTAGATGTCCTCAGTTTGAAGGACAACATCATTCAAACCACTTTCTCCGAACTCAAGTCATCCTGGACCCACCCCAGCCTGTGACTGGACAGTGAAAGGAGAAGCAGCACAGCGATGAGCGCAACTCTGTCACTGATCTATCCTATCAGCATGCTTCTTTTAAGCACATGCCCTGATTGGCTTCTTGTGCTGCTTCTTCCTTTCATACTCCAGTCCTGCTGTACAGAAACTGCATTGGACTGATTCCAGTTACTGCACTGCTTGCATTTGAAAAATACATTTAAAGCGGAGTTCCACCGAAAAAAAAAAAATGTTTAAGTCAGCAGCTACAAATACTGCAGCTTCTGACTTTTAATATTAGGACACTTACCTGTCCTGGGCACCCACGATGTCGGGACATCCAAAGCTGATCTGTCTCTCGGGTGGTTCCCTACTGCACATGCACGAGTCACGCTACACAATCCCACTGGTCCCTGTTGTCTTCTGGGACCTGAAGACAGCAGGGGGACTAAGTAGGCGCCGGACGTGGTGTAGGTCGCTAGGTGACCTACGCCCGGAAGTGGGAGAAAATACCTGAATTACACAGGTATCTGCTCCCTCCTCCCCCCTGAAAGGTGCCGGAAAGCGGAAGTTCCATTTTTAGGTGGAACTCCGCTTTAATGATGCATTTAACATTACAACATTGCTAAATCATTTGTGCCCGTTATGGTTGCCTAGAATTTATCTTTAAGCACTTAAGGACCGCCTAACGATGATATATGTTGGCTGAATGGCACCACTGGGCACAATCACGTAGCCCAGTGGTGGGTCACGGACGTGCGCCCGCACCGCACTCCCGCGACCCGGTCCGAAGCTCCGTGACCTCGCGGACCCGATCGCCGCTAGAGTCCCGCGATCGGTCCCGGGAGCTGAAGAACGGGGACAGCCGTGTGTAAACACGGCTTCCCCATTCTTCACAGTGGTGCTGTCATCGATTGTGTGTTCCCTAATATAGGGACGCACAATCAATGACGTCAGACCTACAGCCACACCCCCCTACAGTTGTAAACACACTTCAGGGAACACATTACCCCTTCACCGCCCCCTTGTGGTTAACTCCCAAACTGCAACTGTCATTTTCACAATAAACAATGCATTTTAAATGCATTTTTTGCTGGGAAAATGACAATGGTCCCAAAAAAGTCACGAAAAAAATCGCTGATCACCGCCATTAGTAGTAAAAAAAAAAAAAAATAATAAAAATGCAATAAAACTATCCCCTATTTTGTAAACGCTATACATTTTGCGCAAACCAATCGATAAACGCTTATTGCGATTTATTTTACCAAAAATAGGTAGAAGAATACGTATCGGCCTAAACTGAGGAAATTTTTTTTTTTTATATATATGTTTTTGGGGGATATTTATTATAGCAAAAAGTAAAAAATATTGCATTTTTTTCAAAATGTTTGCTCTATTTTTGTTTATAGCGCAAAAAATAAAAACCGCAGAGGTGATCAAATACCACCAAAAGAAAGCTCTATTTGTGGGGAAAAAAGGACGCCAATTTTGTTTGAGAGCCACGTCGCACAACCGCGCAATTGTCAGTTAAAGCGAAGCAGTGCCGAATTGCAAAAAGGGGCCTGGTCTTTTACCTGCATTTTGGTCCGGGTCTTAAGTGGTTAAGTTATATCTATAGACTAGGGACAGGTAAAAGACATTTATTTTATTTATTTATTACTATTTATTTGGGAAGCGCGCATATACCACCGGTCGGTGGTGCCAAAGCGCTTTGTGACAAAATAGCCCGGATGTTCTGGCGTGGGGAGCATAAATAAAAGAGAAGGGAGAAAAAAAAAAAAAAAGAAATCAGCGAAGAAAAATTGGCCTAGGATTGAAATGCTTGGCAGAATAGCCAGGTCTTCAGCTTCTTCCTGAACGCATATAGGCTTCGGGAGATGCGAATGTTAAGCGGGATTTGGTTCCAGAGAGTCGCCCCCGCGGAGCCAATCCGTTTTCCTCCTATAGAAATTAGCCTGTCAGTATTGCCAATGAGTAGAGCTTTGTCGGCTGAGCGAAGACAGCGTCTAGGTATATAGTGTGGAGTCAGATCTGATAGGAACTGTGGGCCCAGCTGGTGGTAGCCCCTGTAGATCAGACAGAGGATTTTAAAATTGACCCGTTTTGTAACAGGGAGCCAGTGAAGTTCTTTGAGCACAGGGCTGATATGGTCTTGCTTTTGGACATTGTAGATAAGCCTGGCTGCTTGATTCTGCACCAGCTGCAGTTTCTTAGACCATTTCATTGGAATGCCTAGTAGGACTCCATTTGAAAAGTCAAGGCGAGAAATAATTAGAGCCTGGACTAAGTCTTTCCTCTGGTCTTGGGTCAGGAGATGTTTTGCCTTGCGGATAAGTCGTAGAAAATGGGAGGCTCTCGAAACCGATTGTCTAACCTGGGGAATCATACTTAGTTTTTCGTCCAGGATAACCCCCAGGACCGTCACCTTATCTTTCGGATTTGGTGTCAAGCCCAACTCAGTGGGACAGGTAAAAGACAGAGACTACAGTGTATGTAAAGGCATTTTGGCTTTTTTTGGCTTTAGTTTTAGTTATCATAGAGAATAATCCTTGTCAGGTCCCCCCCGGGGAGATTCACCCATCTATTTGTACTGGTGATAATGTCACCGAAACAAACATAGGGAAATCCAGATCTTTTCAGCTGTTATTATAGCAAGAGGTGAAGAAAAAAATCTTCTAATGGGTACACCTGTTCCCAAATCAGAGTTGAAAAAACTGCCACTTTTGCTGGACAGCTTGGTATCTTAACCTGTTGCCGACCGCCTCACGTACATTTACTGCAGGGCGGCAGCTCCTCTGCGCAGCTACTCGCCACTGCCGACCCGCTCCCACTGTGATTGGACACAGCGGGAGCCAATCAGCGGGTACGGCAGACCCAATGTCCGCCGGGATCCGCTGATCGTTCCTGACAGAGGCAGAACGGCTCTCTGCCTATGTAAACAAGGCAAATCGCCATTCTGTTAGTAGGGAAGACAGAGATCCTGTGTTTCTGCTAAGCAGGAACATGAATCTTCGTCTTCTCAACGTTAGCACCTCCCCCACAGTTAGCAAGCACCCCCTGGGAACACATTTAACCCTTTGATCACTGTATATGTATTAAATCTATATAGTTTTCAATTCAAAAAGTAAATTAACTAACTTTTTGATGATATTCACATTTTTGGAGATGCACCTGTATAAGAGATCCTGCACAGAAGAGCCGCCCTGTAGATCAAGTGGTTAACTAGTTACATTTAGAGGCCTAAGCAACTTCAATCTCAGAATTATAAATGAGTTAAGTTCTCACGTGCAGACCCTTTACACATACCTCCCAACATTTTGAGATGGAAATGAGGGACACCTACTAGCAAATGTATGTAGGCATAGGACACGCCCCCAATGCCATGCCCCCTGCCACACCCCCTTAAAAGGAGAATTAACCACTTAACCCCCGGACCATATTGCTGCCCAAAGATCAGAGCACTTTTTGTGATTCGGGACTGCGTCGCTTTAACTGAAAATTGTGCGGTCGTGCGACGTGGCTCCCAAACAATATTGGCGTCCTTTTTTTCCCACAAATAGAGCTTTCTTTTGGTGGTATTTGATCACCTCTGCGGTTTTTATTTTTTGCGCTATAAACAAAAATAGAGCGACAATTTTGAAAAAAAAAAATATTTTTTTACTTTTTGCTATAATAAATATCCCCCAAAAATATATAAAAAAATATTTTTTCCTCAGTTTAGGCCGATACGTATTCTTCTACATATTTTTCGTAAAAAAAAATCGCAATAAGCGTTTATTGATTGATTTGCGCAAAAGTTATAGCGTTTACAAAATAGGGGGTATATTTATGGCATTTTTATTAATATTTTTTTTTTTACTAGTAATGACGGCGATCAGCGATTTTTTTTCGGTACTGCGACATTATGGCGGACACTTCGGACACTTTTGACACATTTTTGGGACCATTGGCATTTTTATAGCGATCAGTGCTATAAAAATGCATTGGATTACTATAAAAATGCCACTGGCAGTGAAGGGGTTAACACTAGGGGGCGGGGAAGGGGTTAAGTATGTCCCTGGGTGTGTTCTTACTGTGGGGGGGGGGGGGGTGGCCTCACTAGGGGAAACACTGATCTTCTGTTCATACATTGCATGAACAGAAGATCAGCTTTTCTCTCCCTGACAGGATCGGGAGCTGTGTGTTTACACACACAGCTCCCGGTCCCCGCTCTGTAACGAGCAATTGCGGGTGCCCGGCGGCGATCGCGCCCGCCGGGCACCCGCACGGGAGTCACGGACGAACGGGCAGCACGCACGCGCCCCTAGTGGCCGCAAAGAGAGCCGACGTATAGCTATGGGCTTTCGCCCAGGAGAGCCGATCTGCCGCCGTATAATGACGGTGCGCGGTCGGCAACTAGTTAATCACTACTATTCCTTTATATTGGCTTTTAAAATATAGAAATGCTGCAATTTTTAATTTGCATGAAAGGTTTAGCTCTGGGAAACACTTTTTGAAAGAGAAAAAGTGCAATTTATATACAACTCTATAGATCAGACCAAAATGAGGGACAATTGAGGGGCAAAGAGGGACATTGCTCCAAATTAGCGACAGTCCCTCGAAATCAGGGACAGTTGGGAGCTATGCTTTACATAAACTCTTCCATTGAGCAGAGGCTAAAAAGCCGGCCATTGGTGTACTTTGTATATGCTGGAGCTGGGTAGACCCACGCCGGCCCAGGGTTGAATACAGTCCTTTTTTTATTGTTGGGGAAAGTGAAATTGCACAATATCCCTTCAAACGTAGACCTCTACAGTACTTTCTCTCTTGAATCACACAGCATTCAGTTTGAACCTTGTGGGTTGTAACTGCAGAAGCACCGAAAGAATCGGAACAAAGCATAAACGTTATTTATAGTTTCTCAGATTGAAGTTTTGCTCTTGCCAGGAAGCTCGAATCAGTTATCTGAAAGGAATATCAGAATGCTCAGCCCCATGTCTGAGGATTAAGTTATGAATCATACATCATGTACACTCAGTAACACATTTTATTCATTTGCGGAAGCCTTGAAAAAAAAAAAAAAAAAGAACAGACAGATTTGCTAAACGCGATTTTCTTTCACGGAATAGTAGATTTACTTTGTCGGTCTGATATAATAGTTGATGTCAAACGGAAAGAAAGATGCATCTTCTGAACGATCTTCTTTTAGGAAAGTGTTTGCCTGTAGTCCAAGATGGGTTGCATTATTTGAGGGAATGTAAAGTGACAAGCATTAAATGTAGTAGATGCGAAATGATGAAGGACGGTTACCGCAGACTTTCCTCCTATAAGGCCGTTCTTTTCTCTTCTGTGCTGTGGAACCAATAAAATTAAATACAAGTCTGAAATACTTACCTTGGCTGCAGAAACGGTCACTCCGATATCCCATTAGCAATTGCCTCGGTAATTAGGCACACAAGATTGCACCTTAGGAGGGTTATTAGAGTTTGAATTGGCTGCCCCCTACCACCCCCTTTCCTTAAAGCAGAACTAAACTCATCGGGCCAGATCCACAAAGAAATTACGCTAGCGTATCTATTGATACGCCGCATAATTTCTACGATCCCCCGTCGTATCTTTGTTTTGTATCCACAAAACAAGACACGACTGAATCTGGGCTCGATCCGACTGGCGTACGTCTTAGTACGATGTCGGATCTTAGGTGCATATTTACGCTGGCCGCTAGGTGGCGCTTCGGTTGATTTCCCCGTAGAATATGCAAATGAGCTAGATACGGCGATCCACAAACGTACGTCCGGCCATCGCATTTTTTTACGTAGTTTCTGTAAGGCTTTTTTTGGCGTATAGTTACCCCTGCTTTATGAGGCGTACGCAATGTTAAGTATGGACGTCGGGCCAGCGTCTAATTTTTCGTCGTTTACGTAGTTTGCATAAAACGTTCGCGATTAGGGCTTTGCGTAGAATTACGTTCACGTCAAAAGCATTGGCTTGCTGCGGGTTAATTTGGAGCATGCGCACTGGGATACCCCCACGGACGGCGCATGCGCCGTTCCAAAAAAATGTCATTTATGTGGGGTCAAGTAGAATTAACATAAAACACGCCCACATCTTTGTCATTTGAATTCCACGCCCTTACGCCGACACATTTACACTACCCCGCCGTAACTTACGGCGCAAATTCTTTCAGGATACGGAAAATACGCTGTAAGTTACGGCGGCGTAGTGTATCTGAGATACGCTACGCCGGACGTAAAAATGCGCGGAGGTACGTGGATCTGGCCCATCGATTTTAACTGCTTTTCAAAACAGTTAGGGATTCCTTTACATGTGCGGCAGGGGCTGCGGCATTTGACAAGTGGTGAGGAGGCAATATGTTTCCTCCTCACCACCTGATTTAAACCTATAATTGCAGCACCACCAACAACTACATTAGTTGCTTTTGGTGGTGGCAATTCCTGCCGAAAGTGACATGCTATTTAATATTTGCTGCAGCTGTGGAGCACAGCATCCCGGGTGCATGCTAGTGTTCAGGTGGGCTTTTAGGGGGAGGGGGCAGTAAAACCGCAGCTCAACCTCATTTATTTCCCCTAGCCACATGTGTGAACAAGGCCAGCCCACAGATTACTCAATTTTATTTTCTTCCACCATGGCTGAAAGGAGAACAAAATCTCTCGATTTCCCTATCAGCACATTCAGTGTTGATGGGGAAATGCCTCCTGCAGAGCTAGTGGGCTAGATTCATGTAGCATTTACGGCGGCGTATCTCCAGATACGCCGCCGTAAT
The DNA here is from genome assembly GCF_905171775.1 of Rana temporaria. Classification (NCBI taxonomy): domain Eukaryota; kingdom Metazoa; phylum Chordata; class Amphibia; order Anura; family Ranidae; genus Rana; species Rana temporaria. The sequence goes on from NC_053490.1 coordinate 59,239,106, forward strand.
TTCAAATCTGCGCCGGCGTATCGTTACGCCGATTCTCAAAGGCAGATACGCTCAAAAAATAGGCTTCCTCCGCCGACGTAACTTGAATGTGGCGGCGTATAATTGTGTGCAATATTACGTTGGCCGCCAGGGGCACTTCCGTTGTTTTCGCCGTAGAATATGCAAATTACCTAAATACTCCGATTCACAAACGTACGTACAGCCGGCGCAATTTATTTACGTTGTTTACGTTAGGCTTTTTCAGCGTAAGGTTGTTCCTGCTATTAGGAGGCGCAGCCAATGTTAAGTATGGACGTCGTTCCCGCTTCGATTTTTGAATTTTTTACGTCGTTTGCGTAAGTCTTTCGCGAATAGGGCTGGACGTAATTTACGTTCACGTCGAAACCAATACGTCGTTGCGCCGTACTTGGGAGCAATGCACACTGGGATATGTACACGGACGGTGCATGCGCCGTCCGTAAAAAACGTCAATCACGTCAGGTCATCATATATTTACATAAAACACGCCCCCCTTCCACATTTGAATTACACGCACTTACGCCGGCCCCATTTACGCTACGCCGCCGCAACTTACGGAGCAAGTGCTTTGTGAATACTGCACTTGCTCCTGTAAGTTGCGTCGGCGTAGCGTAAATACGATACGCTGTGCCGCCGTAAGAACAAGCGCAGGTATCTGAATCTAGCCCATTGTATTTTTCCACCAGGGGTGGGCATGGGAAGCCTTCCTGGCCAGCAGAATACAATGATTAGATGATGATGGCAGTAATAACATGAAGAAAAATCCAAAGGGTGATTGTACCCAATGCGATCGATGGAACAACTTGGGTATAATCAGCCTGTCCATACATGGATCGAAGTTTGTCCGGTTCCTGCTGAGCTGGCCGAATTTCGATCCATTTATAAAATGGATCGGCTGGTCAAGCCATTCCATGAACGATAACTGTCCCAGGTGCTTGTGCTCTCAACCAAACTGTCAAGTCATCAAACGGCTGGTGTCATAACTGATCACATGGGTAGCACCATGGCAACTGCAGATCAATCAGAGGCTAAGATGGCAGCCTCCTTGGCTTAGGTTCTGAATTAAAGTGCACCTGAAGTCAAGAACTGCTATCTTATAGGAAATGTCTAGAAATACTTATTGTTCTTGTACTTGTATACTGAAAAGATCTAACTTCTGCTGAAAAACACTTATAATTTGTCTGTTTTGAACTGATGACGTCTTTCCAGCTAATGTTAGAATGGATTCTCGGGTCCTTTCAGAGCACCTACAATCTCTTCCTTTGTTATATGACTTTGAACAGGTAATTTGGCTCCAGCATACAGCAATTAAATTGGTTTCATCTGTTTAAAGTCTGCTATAAATAGGAGGAAAAATAGTGATGACTCATTTGGAATGATAACTCTCTGTGATTATTATGTCATAGTCCCGGTGACATATGATGCCGCAAATGATGAGACTCGGAAATACAACTTGATCTTCCAGCCTCCGCCAGAAATGTCAGACTCAGGCCTCGTACACACGACCGAGTTTCTCGGCAAAAACCAGCAAGAAACTTGCTGGGAGATATTTTTTTGCCGAGGAAACCGGTCGTGTGTACATTTTCGTCGAGGAAACTGTTGAGAAACTCGACGAGCCAAAATGAGAGCAAGTTCTCTATTTCCTCGACGGGAATGGAGAAACTTGCCTTGTCGAGTTCCTCGACAGCCTAACAAGGAACTCGACCAGGAAAACGATGTGTTTGGCCCGTCGAGTTCCTCGGTCATGTGTACGAGGCCTTATGCCGCGTACACACGATCGGAAATTCTGACAAGAAAACCGTGGATTTTTTTTCCGACTGAATTTGGGCTCAAACTTGTGTTTCATACACACGGTCACACAAATGTTGTCGGAAATTTCCGACTGTCAAGAACGCGGTGACGTACAACACTACGACGAGCCAAGAAAAATAAGTTCCGAGCATGCGTAGGATTGATTCCGAGCATGTGTAGGATTTTTGCATGTCGGAATTGCATACAAACAATCAGAATTTCCAGCAAGAACTTTTTCCGTCGGAAAATTTGAGAACCAGCTCTCAAACTTTTGCTGTCGGAAATTCCGACAGAAAAAGTCAGATGGGGCCTAATTTCTGACCAAAAGCTCACATCGAACTTTTCTTGTCGGAAATTCCGTTCCTGTGTACGTGGCATAAGTCATGCTTCCAGATTTAGTGCCTTCCTTACCAAGGTACGGCCACATAACAAGCATAGGTGAAGCATAGTTTTTACACAATTTTTAAAAACCAATGTTTGGGGGGAAAAAAAGATAAGGGCCTTAAAACCAATCTTAAAGCGGAGTTCAGGCAACAATTTCACTTTTTAAATATAAATACCCCTGTAATACACAAGCTTAATGTATTCTAGTAAAGTTAGTCTGTAAACTAAGGTCCGTTTTGTTAGGTTGTTACAGCATTTAGACACTTTATAAAATAGAAATTGACTGGGGCCATCTTAAGTGTGGGCATCATGAAGCCAGACTGTATGACTTCCTGGATTTCAGCCTTTCAGATCTCGCACATGCTCAGTGCTTCACAAGCAGTGTCAGATCAGGTTTCAGCACCTGTGCTGTCCAAGTCACATGATTCTTTGAGACTGGGGAATGCACAGACTCCTGGAAAGTTACACCCACTACATTCCCAGGAGTCTGTGCGGTGTAGGTTAGGAAGCATTAAGCACCTAGGTGCAGGAAGTGGGAAGATTAACTATTCTGCCTAGCAACAACACTTTGAAGGCATCTAAATAAAATAAAAAAATTCGTAAAGGACTAATGACATTTTTTTAAAACTACTGATGTAATGTTATATTTATGGGTGGAACTCCACTTTAATTTCTTGGTGCCTATGTGGGCTGTGGGTGGGGTGGAAGCCATACTGCTGATATTGTCGCTTGCTTCAGATCCACTCAGAAGACTTCAGGATAAGCTGACAATGGGATTCTGTAGGCAAGCGGGATAGAATACAGGAAGTCACACTGTGGGGTAATAGGGCTATTGCAGCATAAGTAGCCTGTGGGTAGTGTTGTCACCCATTCACAGAAATAAGCAGTTACTGGTAGGATCAACAGGTATTTCCTAACACTTAGATATCAGCCAACTGCAAAAACACACACAGGATTGTGCAAAGGCCTAGTGCGTTATCATCATACAACTTTAATAAATATGAAAAAGACAATTGCATACTCACAAACTGAAATGACAACAGGTTTATTATATATAAACTCCAACCGTAGGCAATGTCAACTATACATATGTTCCTCCAGGGGTTGCTAAGGGTTCTTTGAACTGTGACTCTTTGACACCACATTTAATGATTGCTGAATAGTTCCCAAGCTAATGCTGTTTGGCACAGTCAGCAGCATGACACCAATCACCATTTTGGCTGTTCTTCTTACCACTCCAGCTCAGCACTGCCATCTTGGATATGGGAGCTGGCCGTGGCTTCCTGAGGAACCACAGCTGACTTCCCACTGCCCATGCGTGAGCTCGCTCAGCATTCAATGAATGCTCCTTGCAGGCTCCTTGGACTTGTGACATAACCAAGGAGGTTGCAGAGGGCGCAGGGAAAGTGGCGTCATAGTTGTCTAGGCAAGCACTGTGAGAGCGGGTACTGATAAACGGGGGGAAGAAGAAACGGTGCTTAATCTTTTGAGTGAAGTGCCCCTTTAAATACTCGGTTCCATTGCACATAATGCTGTACAGCTTTAAAATCCTGTCAGTGAACAGAAGTATTTAACTATAAAGGATAGCATAACAACATAACAATCAGTGAGGTGTTATTGCAATGTAGTCTAACATTGCTTAATGCGTGTGTTCTACTAAGGCTTCCACCTCCCCATCAACAGCAATAGTAAGAGCAGAAGGGGATCTCAGATATAGTGAGTGATAGCTTGGAAGCCTGCATCATTTTGTAATCAGAGGAGATAGGATAAAATGATGGGTAAAGTAGAAAACCCCTTGTGAAGCATATGCTTCAGTGTCATTCTCCCTGCTTGTTTAATGTGTGTGTGTGTGTGTGTGTGTTAGAGGGAAGGTGATTTCAGGTGGGACTCACTCCTCTGCTAACAGGCTGATTGAAATGTTAATGACCCTTCCTCAGCCAGTCCTATTTCAAAGGATAATTGATCTATTGTGTGTGTGAAGGAGACCTGTGTTTACTGTTTACTGTGATTAGAAGGGGCTCATGTTAATTATTCTGATTGCTTCATTGTGGTAATTATCTCTTCTATATGCGGGGCCAGGCTGTCTAGATAACGTATTCTGTACAACTAGTAATTACCTTCACTGATGTCATTATCTAAAGAAATGTGTCTGTCAGGGTCGACTCCGAAGTGTCTGCCTATAATCTGTATGGGAGCCCCAGTGTGAGGGGGCGGAGATTGTCATTGTAACAGTTTTGGAAATGACATATAAGCTGTGTGTTGTACTATTAAAGTCTGTCTTGTTTCAGCAGTAAGCTGGGGCTCATGTGTGGCTTATTGGGCGATTCCAGGAATATCCCTCCTCGTGGAATATTGGGGTGATTTGCTTTTATGGGGAGAAGGGAAGACTTTGACGGGGATATCATTCTAATACTGTCACACCCCTTTAAAGGTTTTTTTTTTTCTAAATAGATTCCTATAAGCCAGGGGTGGCCAACCAGTGGCCCGGGGGCCACATGTGGCCCGCGGAGCCCTCTGTTGTGGCCCACGAACTCCTGCTTTGGATTGGTGGGTTGGCAAGCCCAGATCACAGGTTGCTGACCCACCATACCACAGAAACAGTGTTGTGAATGAAGCTGGTGGTAGAGGAAGAAAACGTCTGTGGAGCAGAGCCCCTTAAGTCGATGCTTCCTCTACAGTGCCGGCTTTTGCCACTGGTGGAGTCTATGGCAAAGTTCAGCTAACCCAAAGGATAGACACAGGTGCACTAGGTTGCACCCGCGGTGTGGGTAAACCACAACACTTCAGTGCGAAAGCAATTCAATTCACCTCTACTGTATAGAGCGACAGTTGTCTGTTTACGCCCGCCTACCTCCAATCCGAAAAACAGAAGAAAATTTGTCCCCTTTCATCTGGGCGGATCGGAGGGCCTATAGAGTAGCCTTGACCTGTCATCCGCCCGCTCTGCTCATTGTGGCCCTCAACTGGTTACCAAGTTGCTTAAGTGGCCCTCGCTCTTCAAAAGGTTGGGCACCCCTGCTTTAAGCTAATGCATTGTTGGTTCACTTACCTTTTCCTTCGATTTCCCTTCTAAATGTTTTTTTTTATTTGTTTTCTTTGTCTGAATTTCCCACTTCCTTTTCCTCCTCAGTAAGCTGTTCTGGCTGACTAACCCCCAGCAAGAACGGCTCGGATGATGGGGGCAAGCTTACTGAGGAGGAACAGGAAGTAAGAAATTCAGACAAAGAAAAAAAACATTTAGAAGGGAAATCAAATGAAAAGGTAATTGAGCCAACAATGCACTAGCTTAACTACTTGCCGACCAGCAGCCGCAGTTATACGGCGGCAGGTCGGCTCCCCTGCGTGAGACACACTGCTCCCGGTTCTGTCAGGGGAGAAATGCCTGACCGTCTGTTCATACAATGTATGAACAGCGATCAGTCATTTCCCCTAGTGAGGCCACCCCCCCTACAGTTAGAACACACCCAGGGAACATACTTAACCCCTTCCCCGCCCCCTAGTGTTAACCCCTACCCTGCCAGTGGCATTTTTATAGTCATCCAATGCATTTTTATAGCACTGATCGCTATAAAAATGCCAATGGTCCCAAAAATGTGTCAAAAGTGTCCGCCATTACTAGTAAAAAAAAAAATATTTATAAAAATGCCATAAAACTACCCCCTATTTGTAAACGCTATAACTTTTGCGCAAACCAATCAATAAACGTTTGTTGCGATTTTTTTTTACGAAAAATATGTAGAAGAATACGTATCAGCCTAAACTGAGGAAAAAATATGTTTCTTTTTTATATATATATTTGGGGGATATTTATTATAGCAAAAAGTAAAAAATATTCATTCTTTTCAAAATTGTCGCTCTATTTTTGTTTATAGCGCAAAAAAAATAAAAACCGCAGAGGTGATCAAATATCACCAAAAGAAAGCTCTATTTGTGGGAAAAAAGTTTGGTAGCCACGTCGCACGACCGCGCAATTGTCAGTTAAAGCAACGAAGTGACGAATCGCAAAAAGTGCTCTGGTCTTTGACCAGCAATATGGTCCGGGGGTTAAGTGGTTAAAGGAACCTATTTAGAAAATGAAAAACAAACCTTTACAGCCCCTTTAAGGTTTTACAGAAAAAAAAATCCTTAAATTGGGGTAAGAATAAGATAAGTATGTGAACCTGTAACATTTTGTTCACATTTTGCTCATGTATTGTACATTTAGGGAGACAGACTCTCGACATCAAACATTGCAAGCGTTGACCCATAACTGTGCCCACACAGGCTCATAGAAATGTGGATTCCTCTGTAGCGACATGAAAAGGAATTATTTAAAGAATATACCATTTCCAGGTTGATATTTTTATCTTGGCACTGCAGAGACCTTTCCTGCTAGTCTGTGAACTGTGGCACTAAAAGTTGTTATCCCTGAGGACACGAAATACGTTGCATGCCTACAGGATGTCGGAACCAATTTATAATCAAGGAAGAAAACAGCATGTTTAAATTAAAGGCTAAAATGGTACAAAAAAAATTCACTGAAAGCTATTCTTTTTCATAGATATGTTTATAAGTCCTAGATTGAATTCAGCAGCATCTTCTAAGTTGGAGAACTGTTGTACAGTAATGAAAAATATCACATATTATTGTCCTCAAAGACTGTATACATACCTGGGAAGTTTTGGAACCCTGAACCTGAGATTTTATGGGGTTTTGCAAAGGAGAGGGGGGAGGTTATTTTCAGGGTGGGTGGGCAAGTTTTAAAGGGGTTAAATTATAGTAATATTCTCCACATGCAGCCTGCTCCTCATCTCCAGTGCTCCACTCCAAGCCTGCTCTTCATCTTCAATGCCCCATACCAAACCTACTCATCACCAATGTGCCACAACAAGCCTACCCCTTGTTTGCAGTGCCTCACACCAAACCTACTCATCCCAAGTGCCCCACACCGAACCCACTCATCACCAGTGCCCCACACCAAACCCACTCATCACCAGTGCCCTACAACAAGCCTGCCCCTGATCTCCAGTGCCCCACACCAAACCTACTCATCCCAACTGCCCCACACCAAACCCACTCATCACCAGTGCCCTACAAAAAGCCTGCCCCTGATCTCCAGTGCCCCACACCAAACCTACTCATCCCCAGTGCTTTACAACAAGCCTGCCCTCATCTCCAGTGCCCCATACCAAACCTACTCATCACCAGTGCCCTACAACAAGCCTGCCCCTCATCTCCAGTGCCCCATACCAAACCTATTCATCACCAGTGCCCCACACCAAATCTACTAATCACCAGTGCCCTACAACAAGTCTGACCCTCATCTCCAGTGCCTTACACCAAACCTACTCATCACCAATGCCATACAACAAGCATGCCCTTTATCTCCAGTGCCCCACACCAAACCTACTCATCACCAGTGCCCTACAACAAGCCTGGGCCCTTATCTCCAGTGCCCCACATCAAACCTACTCATCACTAGTGTCCCACAACAAGCCATCCCCCCATCTCCAGTGCCCCACACCAAACCTACCCATCCCCAGTGACCCACACCAAACCTACTTGTCACCAGTGCTCTACAACAAGCTTTCCCCTCATCTCCAGTGCCCCACACCAAACCTGCTTATCACTAGTGTCCCACAACAAGCCATCCTATTTTCTTCAGTGCCTCACACCAAACTTAAGCATCACCAGTGACCAACACTAATTCAGTACCTGGTCTTCAGTGCCCTACTTCAAGCCTACCCCTTATCTACAGCCCCCTACACTTTGGACCCATGAAAATATTCATATTTTATATCTGGTGAAGCTATAAAGCTATAAATCAGTGCCACTATCTTCCAGGCCCTGTGCAGAGGAGCTTCCCCACTGCAAACCAGCTACAGCAGTGTGGGCCAGATTCTTGTAGATCGCTGCATCTTTGCGGCGGCGTAACGTATCTCATTTACATTACGCCGCTGCAAGTTTTACGGGCAAGTGCTTGATTCACAAAGCACTTGCCTGTAAAGTTGCGGCGGCGTAACGTAAATCCTCCGGCGCAAGCCCGCCTAATTCAAATGATCCGGGTAGGGGGCGTGGATCATTTCAATTAGGCGCGTTCCCGCGCCGAACGTACTGCGCATGCGCCGTCCCTAAAATTTCCCGACGTGCATTGCGCTAAATGACGTCGCAAGGACGTCATTGGTTTCGACGTTAACGTAAATGGCGTCAAGCGCCATTCACGGACGACTTGCGCAAACAACGTAAATTTTCAAATTTTGACGCGGGAACGAAAGGCCATACTTAACATTGACTGCGCCTCATATACCCAGGGGCAACTTTACGCGTCGCAAATCTTACGTAAACGTCGTAACTTCACTGCGTCGGTCGGGCGTACGTTTGGGAATTCGCGTATTTTGCTAATTTGCGTACTAGATCGGGAAAATGACGTCGGCGACACCTAGCAGCGGAAAAAAAAATGCATTTAAGATCCGACAGCGTAAGAGCCTTACGCCTGTCGGATCTAATGGTTATCTATGCGTAACTCATTCTATGAATCAGGCGCATAGATACGACGGGCGGACTCAGAGATACGACGGCGTATCAGGCGATACGCCGGCGTATCTCTTTTGAGAATCTGGCCCTATGTGTCATGGCACATCAGTGTGCCGCGTGAGAGTTGCAGGTGTGCTGTGGGAATTTTGAAACCTTGAACATACTGAAAAATTAAATGGCAAATCAATGTCGCAAAAGTTAAAAAGTATCATAGAAAAACGCAATCTCTCTCAGTCTGTCATTCATTGGTTTCTTTTGTAACGAGAGACTTGTGTGAGATCTCTGGAGAACTCGATCGCTCTTTGTTTGTTCCATTTGTTGACTTTGGGGCCTCGCTTCAATCTGATTTGCTCTCCTTCACATTAAAATTTTTAATTAAATATATATGTAAAAATAAATAAGTTCTTCACCACAAAAATGGTTAAATCTTTTCAGGTGTGCTGTGAGAGTTTTTGGATCTTTTTGGTGCACCGTAAGACAAAAAAGTTTGAGGAACACTGGGCTACAGGGAGTCACTTGCTCAACACTGCCACCATTCAGAAAACACCTGGCATTTTTTTCAATTATTACAAGGTATTGAGTTAAATTGCAAATGGAATGAAACATTCCCAATAAAACCACAGGGAAATTAATGGTTCATACTAAAGGCAATAGCATATTTATATTCATAAAAATATATAATTTTATTTTAACACCAATATATTTAAAAAGATCACGTCTATCACTGTACTGGCACCAACTACTTCAGTGATTATATTATTTTCCCCAACGGCCCCCCAGGTATGAGATATGCATACTTTCATTTCATCTTTAAATATGCAGTTTTTATGAAAGTAACCATAACAATACAAGCTATTGTGCTCCTTCTATGATCACAGCCAGTACAAAAAAGCTATTGCTTTCGGGTACGGGGATCATAACCTAGCAGCCAATTGCTGAACACACTGTATTACCCCCCCCCCCCCACACACACACACACACACACTCTCAAAGGATTTGTGTTTCTGTCTAGCCTGCCCTGAAATGTACAGTGCCTTGAAAAGGTATTCATACCCCTTGAAATTTTCCACATTTTCTCATGTTACAACCAAAAACGTAAATGTATTTTATTGGGATTTTTGTGATAGACCAACACAAAGAGGCACATAATTGTGAAGTGCAAGGAAAATGATAAATGGTTTTATTTTTTTTGTTTTACAAATAAATATCTAAAAAGTGTGGCGTGCATTTGTATTCAGCCCCCCTGAGTCAATACTTTGTAGAACCACCTTTCACTCCCATTACAGCTGCAAGTCTTTTTGGGTATCTAGAGAGTGACATTTTTGCCCATTCTTCTTTGCAAAATAGCTTAAGCTCTGTCTGATCGAATGGAAAGCATCTGTGAAGAGCAATTTTTAAGTCTTGCCACAGATTCTCAATTAGATTTAGGTCTGGACTTTGACTGGGCCATTCTAACACATGAATATTCTTTGATCTAAACCATTCCATTGTAGCTTTGGATGTATGTTTAGGGTCGTTGTCCTGCTGGAAGGCGAACCTCTGCCCCAATCTCAAGTCTTTTGCAGACTTTAACAGATTTTCTTCTAAGATTGCCTTGTATTTGACTCCACCCATCTTCCCATCAACTTCCCTGTCCCCGCTGAAGAAAAACATCCCCATAACATGATGCTGCCACCAACATGTTTCATGATGGGGATGGTGTCTTAAGGGTGATGTGCAGTGTTAGTTTTCCGCCACACGTGGCGTTTTGCTTTTAGGCCAAAAGGTTACATTTTGGTCTCATCTGACCAGAGCATCTTCTTCCACATGTTTACCATGGACCTCTTGACTGCTTCTCTGATGAATGCTCTCCTTGCCCTGCCTGTCAGTTTAGGTGGACGGCCATGTCTTGGTAGGTTTTCAGTTGTGCCATACGCTTTCTATTTTTGGATGAAGGATTGAACAGTTCTCCGTGAGATGGTTAAAGCTCGGGATATTTTCTTAAAGCCTAACCCTGCTTTAAACTTCTCCACAACTTTGTCCCTGACCTGTCTGGTGTGTTACTTTATGATGCTGTTTGTTCACTAAGGTTCTCTAACAAGCCTCTGAGGGCTTCACAGTACAGCTGTATTTATACTGAGATTAAATTACACACAGGTGGAGTCTATTTACTAATTAGGTGACTTCTGAAGGCAATTGGTTCGACTAGATTTTAGTTAAGGGTATCAGATTGAAGGGGGCTGAATACAAAGGCATGCCATACTTTTCACATATTTATTTGTAAAAAAAAATTGTAAACCATTTATCATTTTCCCTCCACTTCACAATTATGTCACACCTTGTGTTGGTCGATAACATAAAATTCCAATAAAATGCATTTACAATTTTAGTTGTAACATGACAAAATGTGGAAAATGTCAAGGGGTATGAATACTTTTTCAAGCCACTGTATTCAGCTCTGATAGATAGTTTGTAACTGGATAGTGAAGTGAAGGAGCAATAACAAAGTGATAGGCCTCTTTCACACGTCCGCTCCGTTCGTCCGTCCATTACAATGGTAATGGTTCCCTATGGGATCGCGTCCGTTAGCGGATGGAGCATCCGCTAACGTCCGCGACCATCCGCGTCCGTCGGGATGGTCATCCGGTGTCCGTCGGGATTCGCTTTTGTGGACGGAAGAAAACCCTATTTTTCTTCCGTCCGGCGGAACGGATCGGATGCAGACGGACAGACGGTCCGTCTGCATCCGATTCCCCATAGGGGAGAGCGGAGCAGAGACAGGGACAGGGACCGCCCTATCCGCCGACAGCTCAGCGGGGATTACGGATGATCCCCGCTGAGCTTTTGCGGACACACGGAGCGGACACAAAAACGGTCCGCTCCGTGTGAAAGAGGCCAAAATGTCATCTCTGTGCTCTTTTCTCCTGTCAGCATGTGGATTGAGGTTTACATAGCTTAAATCTAACTAAATTCAAAGAAGTTGTAGTTGAAATAAATTTAGAAATTGTTGTAATAAATACAAATCTACATACAACAGTATTTTGTTTTTAATGTCTGCCTAGATTTCAGCTTAAAATGCCCCTGCTACTTTACCCTAAAAGGTTTGTAAAACAAAATTAAGTGGTAAAAGGGTGTTCTTTACTTACATAAATGTAAATTTAAAAATCTGCGTAAAGCACAGACAGCATACATACCATACAGCATACTCGTTGTACTGCATTGGCATCTTGCAGACACACAGACAACAAAGAATATAACACACCATATGGTACACACAGTAAGCGTGAACTGCCTTTGAATGGGAAGCAATGGAAGTGACAGTGGTGACACCTAATTTAACTTGGTTCCTACAGTGTGGAGTGTGTATCGTGTTTTCTGGAATTGGATGCATAAGGATGGTTTTGCCTGGCTTGCAAAAGACTTCATTCAGAATCTAAAGGCAATCACGCAGTGTGTCTGGAGCATTGGTTGACCTTCAGAATCATCTACTTCTTGGCTGTGTCCACATGGAAGGTCCTCGTAGCATGAAATTGGGGTCAATTCACTAGGACTGAAATATTTTACCTGTGTTTGTAATTCTTTGGGTAATATATTCACATATATTATCATTTAACAATTTCGTAAAAAAAATCCAGTTATCATATCAAAATTTCGTATCGGTGTGGAATTGTTATTTTTTCCACTTTGGGTAATATTTAACCACTGAAATAACATGAATTGTTGTTTTATCTCCCAAAACATTCATTTATCTTCACCAAAAGTGGCTCCATGATCTCTTCTCGTTATTTCCGTACCAATTTGTATATAAATCTTCCTCAATGACTGAGGATATGTTACAAAAGATCATCCTGTTCACTTGATTGGTATTAGGCATTAAATTGCCCTCTTCCCCTTGACCCCCTTCCCTCTGCTTCCTTTTCCTCTGTCCTTTCCCCTTTACTTCTTTTGCTATCCCTGTTAGATTTAGTTTTATTCACAATTCACTTAAACGAGTTCTTGGGGGTTATGGCCCTAGAGTATTATTGCTCTTTGTTTTTTTTTCTCTTTTGGGGGGTTTTCATCTTGTTACCCCTAGAGGGCTGTATATTCCTTCCCCGCATTGGTGTGAGTGGTGTGGGTTGGGGATGGAGGTCTGGGACCTTTCGCTTGGCACAGCTGGTTCCCAAGTGGGGTGTCGAGGGCGGGGTCCCGGATCTCACTCAGGTCCGGCCTCTTGGGTATTAAGTACTAATACTAGAGGCACATTGGTTTTCTTCTGTACCCTAGCTGGACCGTTAAGTAGTCTGTCCCATTATCTACCTACTCCCCCCGGAGGAGATTGTTATTGTCTTCTTTCTATTCTCAGTTGTAACCTCACAATGATATTAACTGCCTCTTGGGGCTTCTGTTATTTTTATTAATATAAACTGACTGTAACCCTTTTGATAAATCTCAATAAAAATGATTGAAATTTAAAAAAAGATCATCCTTTTGACAGCTGCCAGCTAACACTAGGAGGCTGCTAGCTGTCAAACTTATTTTTCACTGACACCTTTAGTCTCCACTAATGAACCAGGAACATATTAGAGTAGTTATTGATCATAGTAAATACATACAAGGTGAATGCTTCATTCGGAAGTAAATTGGTATCAGCTTGCAGAGGCCACTGTAAATCTGTTCAATACCGTAACTGCTAATACTAGTATAGGATTAAAAAAATAATAAATAATTAAAATGTAACATATACATATACTAGTCACCAGTATTGGTTGTGGTCTTCCTGTAGCAGACTTCATCCTAGTTTTAGAGAGCGTGGTAACTCAAACTGCAATATACACACATTTTAGACTTAGGCCTCGTACACACGACCGAGTTTCTCTGCAAAAACCAGCAAGAAACTTGCTGGTATTTTTTTTTTGCCGAGGAAAGCGGTCGTGTGTACACTTTTCGATGAGGAAACTGTTGAGGATCTCGTCGAGCCAAAAAGAGAGCATGTCTTCTTTTTCCTCGACGGGAATGGAGAAATTTGGCTCGCCGAGATCCTCGACAGCCTAACAAGGAACTTGACGAGCAAAATGATGTGTTTCGCCCGTCGAGTTTCTCGGTCGTGTGTACGAGGCCTCATAGCAGTGATTGATCCATTAGTGAGATTCCTGTGAGAAAAATTGTGCCTCCAGACAGAGATGGTGCTGTCCTGTCTTTTTAGCTAACACTATAGTGCTCTGGGAACCCTTTGTCATGTATGAAGTGTATATTTAAGAAATAAATATTGTATACATTAAAAAAAAGTTTAAAATCTTACAAACTTAAAAAAAAAAAAAATTTGAGTGATCCAAAATCATCACAAAACTTTTTTTCTGCAGTATTTTCCTGATCTTTCAGCTGCTAGGAAATACATTCTCTAGTTAGTTGCTTGCTGATGATTGGGCACATATGAACAGAAGATGGAAAAACTCCAGGGTCATGGATTTTTCTTTTCTTTTATCATGCCAGCAGAACCTTCTGTGCAATAAGCAGCTGGATCTGGGAAAAGGCAGTGTATTTAAATCTGTCACACTCCGTAGAAGGAAAGACTTTGAAAAGTTATCCGAATATAATCTTGCCGTGGGTAAAATTCAGATGTTTCAGTTATTGTTTTGTCAGGTCTTTGTTTAGTCACACACAATGCAAACACATTGCCATTTTTTAGGACTATATGTCCTACAAAAGCTGGTGCAAAGGGTGTCTTTACTAATCCTTCAAGGTCTAAAATTAAACCAGTTATTGTAATGAGGTTTTTTCATTGCATGTATTGGTCTGTCAGCCATTTTAGGCCTTTTTTTAATTTATAGGCTATATATGCTTATTTTAAAGTGTTTTGCTTTTGTAAAGCAAAGCAGACAACATTTTTAACATTTTGTAAAAAAAAAAAAAAATCTGTAAAGATTGTATTAACATTTTCAATTAAATACAATGGGGGTCAGTTTGCAATAATAACCCCCAATATTGGTGGTTGGTTATTATTGCCCATACTGGCACCAATGTTGGGGTTATTATTGCAACTGACCCCAGTGTACACCTTTTGACCTTCCTGGGCCACATTGGAAGAAGAGAAATTGTCTTGGACCACACATAAAATACACAAATAATAAAGATGGCTGATGATCAGAAAAAGTCTGGCAGATCATAAATTAATGATTACCAATATAGATAATGTACATATCTGAGTAATAAAACGTAATTTCTTTGTAATATTTTTTATTATAAAAGTAAAAGAGAGTAACAAATATCGAGTGCAATATTTGACTTTATTTTTTTGATAAACTAACGCATCAATATCTGCTTCGATGGATGTAGTAGAAATTCTCAATGAATTCTCAAGGTGCTCAACAGATATCTTGGTTCTGGATTTTCCCGTTGTGTGCTTCACAGTTGCTCACAAATATAGGTGCTGCTGAAAACCAAGGACATAAATAAGACTTGATTGTGAAGAGTGGGATATTTTTCTTTGGGAAGATAAAACATACTAAACTCCAGTAAAGGGATCGGAATAAAACGGACAGGCGGTCCCCCCATAGAGAAGAGTGGGGCTCTGAAAGGTCAGTTTTAGTAAAGTGAGCGGAGACAGACCGGCGGGGATCAACAGTACGATCCCCTGCTGAGAAAAGCGGAGTCCGCCAAGCAGACTGCCCGTGTAAAAGGACCCTTAGCAGTTCCACCAAATGTGTAGCCATGTGCCCTCCTTTGTAAACATTTTTGTAACATGCACATTCTATAAAAGTCTACAACCTCAGAGATTGTTAGTTCCATATATTAAACAGTAGCGAGCTGTGTCAAAGTGTTGCCATGTCTCTTCAGACAAGATACAAAATATAAGTACAGGGGGTCCCTGGGTTACAAACAAGATAGGGACTGTAGGTTTGTTCTTAAGTCAAATTTGTTGATAAGTCGGAACAGTGGCGCACGAAAGAGCGGTAATCTGCACGCTTTACTAGGCCGGACCAGGCCGTGATGGGCGGTTTTAGCAGCCAGGTAGGCCACTGGACCATACCAGGCCTGTTGATGGGCAGGCAGGATGATGAGGGGGCCCCTTAACTCACAGCCAGGCCAGGAACAGCTCACTCCAGCAAGGCACAGGCCAGGAAGATGGCCGCGGCCGCGGGTGTGTGGGATCGCCGCAATACAGGCACAGGACACAGCAGGGTATGGAGAGTTACAGGCAGGCAGGTAATTAGGTTGTTTTTCAGCATTTATGTGCACGGATGGCTAAGGATGGGGTGCAGGATTCTTGGAGCTCCTCACTAACACCCCATTCGTAAGTAGGAGTCGTTCGCAACTCGGATGTTCGTAACTCGGGGACCCCCTGTATTTGAAGTGAAACCTTCAACAACCTTATAAGTTTGCTTCAATTAGTACCTGATATTACAATGAACGCTAGGAAAAAGTATTATTATTGTACAGAAATTATATAGCGCCAACTGTTTGCGCAGCACTTTACAACGTGAGAGCAAACAGTACAATTACAATACAACTCAAAACAGGAGGAATAAGAGGGCCCTGCTCATTGGAGCTTTCAATCTAAAAATATGTGATGTGCCCTTTTGTGTACCTTCCTACTTACTGTATACCTCCCACCAAAATATTTATACAGATATTTATTTGTAAAAAATAAATAGAAAACATTTATCATTTTCCTTCCACTTCACAATTATGTGCCACTTTGTGTTGGTCTATCACATAAAATCCCAATAAAATACATTTACATTTTTGGTTGTAATATGACAAAAATGTGGGAAAAGTACTGTATTTGCATTTGGCACTGCTTCCTTCTCGCAGTTAGTACCAATCTGTATTTTCTTTTACTTGTCTTTTCGCATGAGTGAAGGAAGCCTCTTCTTTGCCCCAGTGTATCATTACAGGCAGGGCCGCCAGGGGCGTACAGGCAGTACAATACAAGTAAAAAATGCGCAAGTGAGCAATGCTTCAGGTATCAAACCAGCACCATATGAGAGGGAGGGTTTAAAGTCAGTATATGGTGTTAAACATTAGCTGACATAAGGGTGAATTAAAAGTCTGTAGATTATTGATGGGATACACTTTCAGGGCTGCCATCAGAGGGGAACAGAAACCATGTTCCAAATCTATAGGAGGAAAACAAGGGAAGAGGCGCCTCTGGGTGTAATAGTTTAAAACAATTTAATGAGGTTTAAAAACTTAGGTAATGGTCACTCACATTTTTGAAGTGACAAATAGGCATATAAGTCAGTATTCCTGAGGTGTGGAGAGGTGTCATCCGGCCGTCACTGTCATCCAGGGTCTGCTGGAGCGCTTGTATGGATCCACTATCACCGCTGATGGAGGAAGCTAGCTGCGGTGGGGAATCGCCAAAACGAGGCTTGGAGCGCAGATGGACTGCAGGCGAGGGATGATGGCGTCACCGGGTATGCGACGCGTTTCTGAGTGACAGGCAGCGAGTGGTGAGGCTGCCGCACTCCTTTATCAAGCATCACTGTAAGGGGTTTATTTTACTCTTATTTTTATTTTTATTTATTTTTTGTCAGCTCCCCAAGCCCCCCCTCTGTTCTCAATTTGCGGGACCCCCACGCTTTTTAATTTGCGGTGGCCCCCACCCCCCACTTCTCAATTTGCAGCCCCCGCTTCTCAATTGGTGGCACCCCCCCCCCCCCCCCGGTTCTCTGCTCCAGGGGGCCCATGCCTGAAGCTGTGTAAGGGGCCCCAAAATTCCTGATGGCGTCCCTGATTACAGGGCATCAAGGTCTACTCTCTGTGGGAGTTAGGGTTTGAGAGGGAGCCCTGTTTTGCTTCCGCCGTTGGAAGTGGGCAGCTCTGATTGCAGTGAGTGGCAGGGTTATCGGAGATGTCGCTTTGTGACAATGTGTATTTACTTTATTCTCTGCATCATCAGCATCACCTTTCTGGAGGGAAGGGGAATCATTGACAGGATCAACTAGTATGTAATAATGTTTTTCTGACTTAAAATAAGATTGCTTTGCTGCTATGTGCCTCATTGTAAGCTACTGTATTTGCTATGTGCTTTATTGTATCTGATGCTGGTTCAACTGAGAGCAGGATAACCAGAATGGGAGGTTGATTTTGAGAAAGACCAACTTTTAGTACATGGTTAGCCTGCTAGACCCCACATTTTTAACACATAATGAACTCAAGCTTTAGTGTTGATCAATTGCCGTACGGCAGATTAGGTTTGTTTTGACATTCTGCATTGACGTCATAGTGCATTATGGAATATATATGCCTCATAGTAGAGTATAACATTTCTAATAAGCTACATTTTCTTGTAGTCTGAATAGATTGTGGGTGTCACTTCTAGCACAATGTGCTTTTCTAATGTGACTGTTGTGCTACATCACATTTATGACTTGCAAGGTGCTTTCAGTGTTCTCTTATATTATCCAGAAATACTGCATTGTATTCATTTCCCGTCCCACTTTAGAGACAACCCTGAGACTTTTTTCTTTCAGCTGTGTTTGAACAATGAATTATATGGCCTTTAAATGCCGTTTTTTGTTTGAGATGTAAAGGGAATGTCATTTTTATTTATTTTTCCCCAGAAATAGCAACTTTGCTTTAATAGTTTCATCTGTACTCAGAGATCACTGTATAATATGTGCAGGTAATGGCAATTTAGTGCATTTGAAAAAGAGACTGCAGAGTTATACTGTATATGGTTCCCAGATCCTGAGATTTGAATGCAGACTTGTATTAGGGTCATCAAAGCAAAGTGATCTGCAGGCATTCTAGAAGACCACATATTATCTTAAGTGCTCTTGGTCGTTGCTGCAAACCTTCACTGTAAGCCCCATAAAAAAAAGTAGAGTAGTTGTGGTAGAGTGGTAAAGGTACCACTGCCAAAGAAGGACTACCCAGTACTTCCAGGTATGAAGAACACCCAGTACTTACAGGTACAATGTATACCCAATGTATACAATGTATACCCAGTCCTTCCAGGTATGAAGAATACCCAGTACTTCCAGCTACAATGTATACCCAGTACTTCCAGGTATGCGGTTGCACAGCAACTAGAAACAGTGGGCCAGATTCATGTAGCCCGGGCGCAGCGTAACATAACCGATTTAGGTTACACCGCCGCAAATTTTCTGTCTAAGTGCCCGATCCACAAAGCACTTACTTGGAAATTTGCGGCGGTGTATCCTAAATCCGTCCGGCGCAAGGCGGGCCAATTCAAATGGGGCGGGTACCATTTAAATTAGGCGCGCTCCCGCGCCGGACGTACTGCGCATGCTCCCGACGCAAATTTCCCAACGTGCTTTGCGCGAAATTACGACGCGCCGACGTTTTGTGAATCGCGACGTGAAAAAAAGACTTGCGCCGGGAATTTTTTTTTTTTAAAAAAAATTCAAAAGCGACGCGGGAAAGACGGGTATACTTTTACATGGTGTACTAATTTTACACTTTGTAAAAGGTGCCCTATCTTTGCGACGGCAAACTAACACTTGCGGCAACGTAACGACTGGAAAAAGTTTCGTGGATCGCCGTAACTGCTAATTTGCATACCCGACGCTGGTTTACGACACAAACTCCCCCCAGCGGCGGCCGCGGTACTGCATCCTAAGATCCGACAGTGTAAAACTATTATGCCGCGTACAGACGGTCGTTTTTTGCGATGGAAAAAAAACGACGTTTTATGTGATGTAAAAAACGACGTTTTTGAAACTTCATTTTCAAAAACGACATAGCATACAGACCATCGTTTTTTCACAATGCTCTAGCAAAGCGAGGTTACGTTTCACCACTTTTTTCTATTGAAGCTCGCTTCATAACTAGCTTCTGGGCATGCGCGGGTTTAAAAACGTCGTTTTATACGTCGTTTTTTGCTACACACGGTCAATTTCTGTGAAACAAAAACGACGTTTTGAAAAACGACACAAAAAATTCGAGCATGTTCGAATTTTTTTTTGGTCGTTTTTTTGAAGACATAAAACGACGTTTTGCCCACACACGATCATTTTAAATGACGTTTTTTAAAACGTCGTTTTTTTTCATCACGAAAAACGACCGTCTGTACGCGGCATTACACCTGTCGGATCTTAGTGATATCTATGCGTAACTGATTCTATGAATCAGTCGCATAGATAGAAACAGGGATACAACGGCGTATCAGCAGATACGCCGTCGTATCCCTTTTGTGAATCTGGCCCAGTAATCTTGAGGAGGTTACTGCAAGGGGTAAAGACAAGTATATTCTGCATATGCTTCATAAGGTAAATTGAACTTGTGACTATGCCCTACATAGCACTTTGGTAGTAAATTACTTAATTAGCAAGGCTTAGGTAGTGAGGTCCCAAGTGACTTTGAGCAGGGAAACCATAACAGGCTTAACCTGTAACTGTGTGGCATCCATATGGAACATCAGATCCATTCTCCTGCTGGCTCATTGTAAAGACTATGAGACACATATATATATATATATATATATATATATATATATATATATATATATATATAAAGCATTTAGGTAAATGAATGTCATTTAAAATACATGCACCTGAATTTTTTGGTGAATGTCTGGTGCACTGCTGTACCCCTATGTGTACATGTCTTTAAAACCTACTAAACTTCTCCTGCTAACTACAAGTGTCTACTGCTACTGGAGTTCATAGAGCAAGGGATTAGATATGTGAGCAAGCTAGGGATTGCTGACCATATGCATGGGCAGTTTTTCCCCAACTTCAACAAGCTTTTAACTACAAAATTATAAAATTATTACATAAATTACTGCAACCTTCCACTGTTCCTGTAACAACCACAAATCTATCTATCTATCTATCTATCTATCTATCTATCTATCTATCTATCTATCTATTTATCTTTCTATATATATATATATATATATATATATATATATATATATATATATATATATATATATATATATATACACACTATATTGTCAAACTTATTGGGACGCCTGCCTTTACACGCACATGAACTTTAATGGCATCCCAGTCTTAGTCCATAGGGTTCAATATTGAGTTGGCCCACCCTTTGCAGCTATAACAGCTTTAACTCTTCTGGGAAGGCTGTCCACAAGGTTTAGGAGTGTGTTTATGGGAATGTTTGACCATTCTTCCAGAAGCGCATTTGTGAGGTCAGGCACTGATATTGGACGAGAAGGCCTGGCTCGCAGTCTACACTCTAATTCATCCCAAAGATGTTCTATCGGGTTGTAGTCAGGACTCTGTGCAATCCAATCAAGTTCCTCCACCCCAAACTCGCTCATCCATGTCTTTATGGACCTTGCTTTGTGCACTGGTCCAAATTTGGTGGAGGGCGGATTATGGTGTGAGGTTGTTTTTCAGGGGTTGGGCTTGGCTCCTTAGTTCCAGTAAAGGGAACTCTTAAGGCGTCAGCATAACCAGACATTTTGGACAATTTCATGCTCACAACTTTGTGGGAACAGTTTGGAGATGGCCCCTTCCTGTTCCAACATGACTGCGCACCAGTGTACAAAGCAAGGTCCATAAAGACATGGGTGAGCGAGTTTGGGGTGGAGGAACTTGACTGGGGTGCCATTAAAGTTCATGTGCGTGTAAAGGCAGGCGTCCCAATACTTTTGTCAATATAGGGTGTGTATGTGTTTGTGTGTGTATATATATAGTATGTGTGTATATCTATCTATCTATCTATCTATCTATCTATCTATCTATCTATCTATCTATCTATCTACATATATATTGTATGTATGTGTGTATCTATATATATATATATATTATACTGTGTGTGTGTGTATATATATATATATATATATATATATATATATACCGGTATATATGATATATTTACATATATATATATGGTGGCAGGATGCCTTGATATGTTAAGTTGTCTTTGTAAATGCTGGTAAAAAGTAGTTAAAGCTGCTAAACATTTCCCAGTGTGCGGCTCGGATTACAGTAGGAAGTTTCTTATTTTTTACTTTAGCTGTGCTGTTGAAATACATAGAGACTGTCAGTGTGTGTTTTTGGCGGTGAGCAATTTGTGAATCTGAATATATAACACCCCCTGGCGTGCCTTGATCCAGTGCCAAACGTACCACCTCAAAAACGCTAATCATATTAGTTTGGCATAAGCAGTTCTTCATGAAGCCACATGGGAAATGTGTAAGACGCTAATTTCCAGAAATAAGTTTATAAATCACATCCCTTAGAAACTTTTTATATATCAGAATTTCCTTCTTGTCATTCTCATGCTTTGATTTTGTATATATTTTTTTTTTTTTATCTAAATCGCAATAACACGCCTGCTGTACATCAGACTTGTGATAGATAAAGGAGATGGTAGGGAGATAAAGTCAGACAATCTTCTATAGCAGTGTTGATCCCATATAGTTTCCATAGATCTGGCATCTCCTCTGTTTCTCACAGGCACAGAGCCAAGCGCTTTTGTTAGTACGGAATCGGTAAGCTTCCCGCTGAAATCTCAGGTTCAGTCTTACATTATTCTCTGAAGCTTTGAAGATGTATATTCTTGTTCTGAGAATGCTTCGTCTTCCGCTTTTATTTTATAATTTCTATTTTTAAAAGGCATTGTCATTTGAACGTTTCCAGAATGTATAAAATTTTGTGTAAACGCTGCCAACAATAGAATATTTTTTAAAGAGACGCTGCCTCTGTTTTATGGCCAAATGCTGGGCCCTTCTGATAGGCAAAGTGCTAACCCTTCTGAGTAGTGTTGGAACATGTGGCTACCGCCTCCCCACATTCCCATCGGTACTTCAAATGATGGGCTTCCTCGCTGGCCAATAGGATGTCCTGGAGGCGAGTAGAGGAGGGAAACCTTTGTCACTATTGTGAAGTGTTGGAGCTTAGAATTAAATTAGTAGTAAACCCTAAAAGTAAAACTGCCCTTTACATTAAGCTACACCCAAATAGAATAAAAAATGTTTTGGACCTCCAGTCTTAACTTTTGGTTCCCTTTTTACCCTATTGGAGCATACCCTAGGCACAGCAATAGGGCCTGCAATAGGGCCTGGCAGCAATAGGGCTGCTGGTGCTGTGCCTGGCCAGTGTGTGCACAGTAGGGGCCACTGGCATTTGCTCAGTAGGGGCTCCTGTCTTTCTGAGATATGGCGCATGCACAGTAGGGGCCACTGTGGCTGGCCAGAGCATGTGCAGCGCTTTGCAATCTAATTTTAGATCTCAGAAAGACTGGAGCCTGTACTGCACATGCACCTGCCAGATAGTGCTAGATAGTCCGGCCAGGCTCAGTGCTCAGTGGACCCCATTGTGCCTGTGTCCCACACATAAGGCACCAGGTCATGAGAGCACGCAAGAGGGGATGTCACCAGATGGACATTGTAAACAAAGGAGATACCCTCTAGGAGAAAACTTAGAGGAAACTTTCATAGTGTGGTAATAGGCTAAAAAAACACACAAAACTGGCAACAGGGACAAAAGGTATGCAGAATCATTTATACATTTTTTCTAGGAGGGTTTAAAGCGCCATTCCACTCAAAAGTAAAAGCTCCACTTATCTGACTCCCCCCCCCCCCCTCCGGTGCCATATTTGGCACCTTTTGTGGGTTTTGACAGGTACCCGTCCCCTCTTCCGAGAGCTCTCGCCACGGTGAGATCACTCGGAAGTTGAGCCCCTCTCCTCCTTCCCCAACTGCTGGGACATTCAGAAAGCGCAGCGCACTTCGGGCATGTGCAGTAGGGAATCGCTGTGAAGCCGCAAGGCTTCACTGCTGGTCTCCCTTGCAGTAAGGTGACCAGATTTTTAAAATGAAATCCGGGGACATTTTTTTTTTTTACTAGTAATGGCGGCAATCAGCGACTCTCTGCCCATCACCACCTCCACCCACCTCACAGCCTGTCAAGTCTCACTCTCTGGGCCCCTGGCTACTACTGGGTGGGGAGCGGAGGAAGATCACTCCACCAGTGAAGGCAATGAGATAAAACAGGTGGCTGGCCGGGACTTGAGCCAAGGCAGAAGAACATGCGAGGGGAGCTAAATGGGCACCCGAAACTGAATAAATATTCCCTCCACTCCGACCAGCACATGATCATCAGAAAGGGGCACAGATAGTGGAAAAAAATACACCCCCCTAAGCTAGTAGGAGCAGCGTGGGGGGGGGGGGGGTGTAATTCAGATTTTTTTCTTTTATTCTGCACTGACTGTTTTTGAAATTGCCAAATCCAATCTGGGGACAAAACCGGGGACACACTTGGTCCGGGGACAATATCCTCAATCTGGGGACTGTCCCCTGAAACCGGGGATGTCCGGTCACCCTACCTTACAGACAATGGCAGAGGCAGCACCCAAGAGCTGATGGAAATATCAGCTGGGGTGCCGACATCGCTGGATTCCAGGACAGGTAAGTGTCCTAATATTAAAGGTCAGCAGCTACAGTATGTGTAGCTGCTGACTTTTAATTGTTTGCTGGGGGGGGGGGTGTACTCCGTTTTAATATCCCTTTAATGAGCAACAGGAGCTGGGCACAGCTTGGGCTTCTTTCTGCAATAGCTGTGCAAAATAGCCAACAGGGGTTGATTTCCTAAAACTGGAGAGTTCAAAATCTGGTGCAGCTGTGCATAGTAGCCAATCATTTTCTAACTTCAGTTTGTTCATTTAAGCTTTAGCAATAAAACCTGGAAGCTGATTGGTTTCTATGCACAGCTGCTCCAGATTTTGTACTCGTCAGTTTTAATAAATCAACCCCATAGTGTCTATTGATGTAAAACAATCTCAAGTGTTGGTGAAAGGTTGCCGTTATCTGATTGTTTTTTTTTTATGATTGAAAGTGTCATAAAATCAGGTTTGTACATGATGAATGCAGGTTGTGCACCCTCTGCTCCTTTTTAAAGAATCAGTGCTGTTTAGGGTAAGCATAAAGAATGTTGCCTTCCAATTCATTTTTCCTCAATATATCATACAGTACTTTTGTGGACATTGGTGATTTGCCCATAAGTGATAGATTATTGGCAGTGGAGCCTTAGGGCTCGTACACACGGGCAAGAATCTCGTCAGGAAAAAAACGTTGTTTTTCCCGCCGAGATTCTTGGTAAGAATCTCTTGCCGCCCGTGTGTTGCCGCCATCTTGCTTCACACTACCTATGCCGTGGAAGCTACGGTGCATGCGTCAAAGTCATTTAGAGCATGCATGGGTTTCCACGGCGACAGGTAAGTATACACACTCTCGGGTTTCTCGTTGGGAAACAGGCCGACAAGAATCTCGACTAGAAAATAGAGCGCAGGTTCTCTATTTTTCTCGTCCAGATTCTGACCAGATTTCCCGACGAGAACCCTGAAAGCCTCGTACACACGAATGGTTTTCTCGGCAAGAAAGCTCTGCCAGCAGTTTTCTTCCTGTTTTTTGCAGAGAAAACCAGTTGTGTGTACGAGGCCTTTGGTAACAAATACTTTTGTGCTATTGGTGTATTTGGCAAAACTGTACTGGTGGTATCCCAATGGGGTGCCCTGGTGATAACTGAACTGTTCCCATGAATCAAGGAACTGCCCCAGTAACCATGGAACATGGAAGTAATATTTGCATCTGGAGATCAAGGCACCATGCTAAAGTGTTAAGGCCCATACACAAGATCAATGGACAAAAATCGTACAATCTGGTATCGTACAAGAACAATTTTCCTGCTTGTCATTTCGGATAATTTCAGATCAACTGTTGTGATCAGGTCTTGAAAGCTGTGTACTAGGGATCATACAATAATCTGATCGTTAGTACACAGCTTTCAAGAGCCGATCACAACAGTTCATCTGAAATTACCGGAAAGGACAAGCAGGAAAATTGTTCTTGTACGATACCAGATTGTCCGATTTTTGTTTAATTAGTACAGTATTCATCCAGAAATACAATACAAATACAATACAACACATAACATTACTTCCGAATTTTTATTCTGTCATGTGAGAATTTTCGAAACTTTAATGACCTCTTCATTTTTTATATGGAGACTAGCATCCAAAAAAAAGCACAATCATTTTTCCATTATTCTCATCGTGTGTACGGGGCTTTAGAGTACAAAATTTGTTTTAATTCCAAACAAAAATAGGTGCTACAACCTAATATGGGTTTGGATTCAAACCTAATTTTGGACTCTAATGCCCCGTACACCCGGTCGGAATTTCCAATAAGAAAAGTCCAAAGTGAGCTTTTTGTCGAAAATTCCGACCGTGTGTAGGCTCCATCAGACTTTTCCTGTCGGAATTTCCGCCAACAAAAATTTGAGAGCTGGTTCTCAAATTTTCTGACTGAAAAAATTCCAATCGGCAATTCCGACTCGCAAAATTCCGATGCATGCTCGGAAACAATTCAACGCATGCTAAGAAGCATTGAACCTAATTTTCTTGACTCTTCGTAGTGTTGTACATCACCACATTCTTGACGGTTCAAAGTTCGGAGAACTTTTGTGTGACCGTGTGTATGCAAGCCAAGCTTGAGCGGAATTCCATCGGAAAAACCATTAAAAGGTTTTTCCAACGGAAAATCCGATCGTGTGTATGCGGCATAACACTTAAGTGTGGCACCTCCAGACTCAAATGTTACTGATCTGCACAGGGCAAATGTGCTCGAGAGCTATAAAGACCCTCCACCAAAGGCTTTTTTCCAACACACAAGTGTGTGCAATCTAAAGGGTAACTCAGTTTCTACAGGTTGTTTGAAACTGAGTTTTAAATTTCTGTCATCTCTGTACTCCTATTTTGTTGATTTAAAGTCCTGGAGGCCTAAGTGTACATCTGGTACACTCTTTTTCAGGCTGTCGGCCAGTAAAATGTGTGCAGCAATGCTATAAAAGTACTATTTATAATGTATTCACCCCACCACCTATCAGTGCTTGGTGGAATTGCTGTTTAAGCAAAGATGTGATCGTTTTATTGTTGTAGTAGATCAATAATTGTTACGGTTTTCCTGTAACTCTATACAGTGAATGATCTCCTTCAGCACTATGCTAGCTTGTTCCTGTTTCCATGGTCACCAAGTGATCAAACTCCTTGAAGGTGTTGACCATACCCAGAATAGCTTTATTATTTTTGTGAGAGATAACTCCTAGCTAACATAAGCAGTTTATCTATTGAGTGGCCCTATCTATTCTTCTGCCACGCCTGAGCACCTTGATGACCGGCTCACTAAATTTATAGTGTTGCTTACATCCAGAAAGCCCGAAAATCTAAGCTGAAAAATTATAGTATCACAAGTCAGGGGTGTGTGTGTGTGTTCCCTTATAAAGGGTTTGTTCACCTTCAGAAGTTGTCCTGCTAGGCAATAACATTCTGTATGTCACATACTGGGAGTTTTTTTCCTCTCAAAACTTCATGGTACCTGCAACTAGAGAGGTCAGTGAAGGCTTGTTTCAAAACTGTGTATTAATAATATGTAAGTAGTTGAATTGACATAGCCTGGACACAGTTCTAGTTCATTGTTTATTGTAGTGGTCTCCAAACTACAGATCTGGGGCTAGATACAGCACTTTGCTTGCTTTTATCTGGCCCACCGACACCAACAATGAGGCACTATTCTTTTAACTGACACAATGGGCAGTATTTCTTCTACTGACACCAACTATGGGGTATAATTCCTTCCACTGACATAAAAAATGGGGCACTATTCCTCCCACGACACCTTTTTTTTCAACACCTAATACCAAAGATTGAACATTGTATACTCCCACTGGGCACATGCCATCCCCCTAAATTATGAAGGACAATAAACCTGCCCTTTCTTTACAAAGTTTAGAGAACCCTGGTTTAGTGCATAAAAAAGAGGAAAAATGAAGAAAAATAAAAAGAACTATACTGCGTAGGACGGTTGCTGTAAAATGGACCATGTAAGCAGGTCAACTGTTGATGATGAAAATCAGCATCTCGGGTCTCATGATATTTTATAAAAGTCATAAAAGCTAAATTGGTGACTACAATAATAAAAAATAAAAAAAACACAGATCTTCTTTAATACATTTAGGGAAAGTAAAAAGGTTAAATCTAGGAAATTATAAAATCAGGAGGCTTAACAGTATTTATCTTTTAACAAGGATCAGGCACTGAGATTTCTTGGAATAAGCTTTCAGGCTTCTGGACTTATAACTATAGAAAAGGCTTTTTCAGCACCAGGCGAGAATGTCATTTTAATTTTTTCTTTTTTTTGTGTGTTTGGCTTAAGAGGAGAAGAAAGTAACGTCTTGTTCTATGCTCAGTGCTAGAAATGTCATAACCTTTACTTGCACAGTATATCAAAATGTTATAAATCACGTAGTGTGATAACTGATCTTTACCACAATGACTCCCTACTTGGTTGACGTATTGGAAAAATATCAATTGTCGGAAAGGTATTAGACCAAGATAAGTAAAACCATAATTTTTTCCTATGTTTAAACATTTGAACTTATATTTTATCTGCTTGATCATGAAGGTCCTGAGAGGACAGACTGAGCAGACTAGTCTGGATATCCCTCTGCCCAGCAAACTCTTTATGAGAAAGGCCAGAAAAGAGATAAACCTGCACCAGTGTGTTCTTGACACACTTTTTTTTTAGATTAGTGTTTCGCAACCTTTTTTTCAGTCATGGCACCCTTTAACCACTTCCCGACCTCCGCATGTAAATGTACGTCCACAATATGGCACGTACAGGCACATGGGCGTTAATGTACGTCCTTGCCTATTAGCGGGTGGGGGGTCCGATCGGGACCCCCCCCCCCGCTACATGCGGCAGTCGGGTTCGCTCGGGGAGCGATCCGGGACCACGGCACGGCTATTTGTTTATAGCCGCTCCGTCGCTCCCGGAGCTGAAGAACGGGGAGAGCCGTATGTAAACACGGCTTCCCCGTGCTTCACTATGGCGGCGCATCGATCGTGTCATCCCCTTTATAGGGGAGACACAATCGATGACGTCAGTCCTACAGCCACACCCCCCTACAGTTGTAAACACACACTAGGTGCACCCTAACTCCTACAGCGCCACCTGTGGTTAACTCCCAAACTGCAACTGTCATTTTCACAATAAAGAATGCAATTTAAATGCATTTTTTGCTGTGAAAATGACAATGGTTCCAAAAATGTGTCAAAATTGTCCGAAGTGTCCGCCATAATGTCGCAGTCACGAAAAAAATTGCTGATCGCCGCCATTAGTAGTAAAAAAAAAAATAATAAAAATGCAATAAAACTATCCCCTATTTTGTAAACGCTATAAATTTTGCGCAAACCAACCGATAAACGGTTATTGTGATTTTTTTTACCAAAAATAGGTAGAAGAATACGTATCGGCCTAAACTGAGGGAAAAAAATGTTTTTATATATGTTTTTGGGGGATATTTATTATAGCAAAAAGTAAAAAATATTGAATTTTTTTCAAAATTGTCGCTCTATTTTTGTTTATAGCGCAAAAACTAAAAACCGCAGATGTGATCAAATACCACCAAAAGAAAGCTCTATTTGTGGGGAAAAAAGGACACCAATTTTGTTTGGGAGCCACGTCGCACGACCGCGCAATTGCCTGTTAAAGCGACGCAGTCCCGAACTGTAAAAACACCTTGGGTCTTTAGGCTGCATATTGGTCCGGGGCTTAAGTGGTTAAAGTTGAGGACAATTTCAAGGCAACCATTAAAATTATGGACAGTCTCGAGGCACCCCATTCTAAAATATAAAAAACTATTCTAATAGTTTTACATTATGCAGCAACATCCACACATGTAGGACACCCAATGGTAGAGCTAATTTATTCTTCCAAATCAAATAAACGTTTTGCACACTGGTGCTGACTGACTTTATTCTAAGGCCTCGTACAGACAAGGTGATAGTCCGCTGAAAATGGTCCGCCGGACCGTTTTCAGCGGACAGGTCCCCTCGGAGATTTCTGTCTGATGGTTGTACACACCATCAGACAGAAATCCCCGCGTACACGTTATGCGGGGACGTGGCCCTGGAAGTTCAAAGCTTCCACGCATGCGTCGAATCACTTTGACGCATGCAAGGGATGGCGGCCGATCGGACATGTACGGTGAGTCTGTACAGACGACCGAACATGTCCGACGGACAGGCTTCCAGCGGACATGTTTCTTAGCATGCTAAGAAACATTTGTCCGCTGCAAAACGGTCGGCTGGACAAATGTCCACTGTAAACCTGTCCGGTCGGCCGTACACACGACCGAACATGTCTGCTAAAACTGGTCCGCGGACCAGTTTCAGCAGACATGTTTAGTCGTGTGTACAAGGCCTAATGGTTCTCTTCTCCCTCAGTTTCTTTCCATCAGTCAGCTAATGTAACCCCAGTGCTGACAGAGAGGGGCGGGGGTGTCACACAAGGATGCTGTGTAGGGGACCGACATCCTCCTTATCAACTGGTGACATCATTGTTAGGTTGCCAGTGGCTAGAAGGCCCTAATGATGCACAGTGAAAACCTGTGGCTTTGTGTAACTAAAAGGTAGCCTTAATCCACCCGCTGGCTTGTATCCAATTTTTGGGCAGTTTTGCCAAGGCACCCCTGAAGGATCCTCAAGGCACCCCATGGTGCCTGTTGTTGAAAAAGGCTGTTCTAGATGGACATGACCGCTATGCCTATTGGGAAGTACTTAACCTCCATCTCAAATGGCATCAGTTTGGAGGCTGATTCTGAATCTAGACTGGCAGACATCTAACCCCATCACAGTCAAACTATCCTACATATAACTTGGTTCTGTTAGTCTTTTCCTGCTGTTGATACCACCTAACCATCGGTCATTGTTGAATAGGCAATGAAGACCAGAATATCTACATTCCATGTCATGATACTCATGAAGAAGAGAAAATGTATTCCTGCTGTTGCATAGGGGAAAAACCTTGGTGAATGACTTAGGTTACTGTAATGATCCTGTACACGAGTGATGGAAACAGGAATCACAAGTATTGGGACTGTAGCTTTAGCTTTGTAGACACTGGAAGTGATTTACAAAAGGAGTAGAAACTGTTAATTTAGGAAATCGAATGTTCACGGAGCTTAGCGAATACGGTAAAGATGCGTTCACCTTAACCAACCAATCATGCGCTAGAAAAAAAAAAGTTTTTTAAAACTCTCATATGATGGGGCATTCTAAGTGATCACAGGTCCACCTTATTTATCATTATTAATTTTGCTTTGTATGCAGGGCCGGTGCCAGGCAAGACCAGCTACTTGCACCCCCCCCCCCCCCCCCATCTCCCAAAAAAATAAAAAATAACAGTTTTTTTATAGACAGCAGAAAATTAATATAAGCACACTCCATGCATTCTCCATACACCCCTATACTCACAGCACACTCCATGCATTCTCTATACACCCCTATACACACAGTACACTCCATGCATTCTCCATACACCCCTATACACACAGTACACATGCCCCATTTGTCACAGTTTTGTGATTATTTTCTTGCTTCACCTTTGTCACCTCTTCAGTTTGCTCATTGGATAATGCATTAGCATCATCACTCTAGCATTTGTCAGGTACAGGAGCTCAATGTGCATTTCTGCTGTTTGCCTAGATGACAAATGCATTTTAGTTGCCGACATTTTTTATTACTTTACAGTTGTTGCTAAGCTATCAAGTTATTCATAAGTAAAACTGTCTGTGAAGGGAATGTACACTTACATTTCCCATATGTTATAATTTTCCCTAAATTGATTTTAAAATGACTTTTCTAGCTTTTAGAACTCTCCAATTAAGTACATATAAAAGTGATATATACATCCCCACTGGACCAGCTTCCATTTAGTTGTTCAATCCAAAATCTACTCACATTAGAACACAAACCTTGGTCAGTTAGGACTTTTTAGGCATTCCTTCAATAAGATTCAAACATAGAACAGCTTTTTCTTAAAAAGTAAAATGTATTACTTTGACACAAGTTAATACGAGTTAATACTTTGTATTTAGATATACTCAATTAGCTTCCTCCACATGAGTTGTTGCCCTATCTAACACTATGTAAAAGCCCAAAGAGGAAAGGGAAAAGCCAACATTGGAAAATAGGTATATTTTTTCAACACAAACATCCTGGTATGAATTTTGAAACCTTGGGACTGTGTTTGGAAATATTTTGCTATTTTGCTTCTACAATTTGTATTCTTAAAGTGGGGGTTCCGCGGCCAAGCTTTTTTTTTTCAGCATTCACTGGGGTATAAGCATAGGAAGGTACACTCACTACTTTGGTCGCTGTATAAAACCGCAGCCCGTTTTCTGGCAATGAAGGACTTAGAAAATCTATTTGAGGGAGTTTCTATTTTGCTTGTGTGCATTGTGAAGCCCACAAGCTTGGAAGCGGTGAAATCTCTCGAGATTTTGCCGCACGGTGTCTTGTCCCATTCGGCTCCCTATCACAGATTGCTCTGGAAGTGACGTTTTGTCGCCGCCATCTTTCTACACCCCACACTCCTGCACAGTAATGATAGACTGAGAAGGGGGCAAGCGGACATCTTGTTACACTCACCAAAGTTTTAGATTTCACAGTTATTTTCAACATAAAACGGATTTACAAATACTGTATTTAAGCATATAAGCTCCGTTTTGTGTTGAAAATAACTGTGAAATCTAAAACTTTGGTGAGTGTAACAAGATGTCCACTTGCCCCCTTCTCACTCTATCATTACTGTGCAGGAGTGTGGGGTGTAGCAAGATGGCGGCGACGAAACGTCACTTCCAGAACAATCTGTGATGGGGAGCCGAATGTGACAAAACAAGTCCCACATCGCATTGCCGCGCTGGGGAAAGGATAATGTACGCCTACTCCCGTGGGAGGGGAATCCCGGAAGTCAAAGTTTAGATGGCTATACTAAGGTATTTATTATTTTTTTTTTAAATGTTGTGGCAATTCAGTATGTGCGCTGTGCAATGATTGTTTTAGAATAATGTTGTCAGTTTGGGTGAACCTCCGCTTTAAGTCAGCTAGGAAGTTTTAAATTGTCAATGATGGACCAGGGTTGAAACACAGAGTTCGTAGTTCTATATACTATATCGAATTTTGGGAGATGATTTGTTCCCTGGACAATATGCTCTGGACTGTGACAAGGACAAAACTGAATCAATAGGAATTATTATTATTATACAGGATTTATATAGTGCCGATTGCTTCATGTTTATAATTTCCACAATAGGAGGAAGGGGGCTTCCTGGTGATTCATTGGCGCAATTCCATTATGCCATTCTAAGAAGGAATGGCTTCACACAGATGGCTTGCTTTTTACCAGTAGGTTTTTGGCTCAAACAATTTTGCAATGACATTCTGTGATTGAACAAGGGGAGATCATGATGGTAATGCATCCTTATCCAATCACAGAACACCTTATGTTCTTTGAAAAGAATACAAGGTATTTATATATGGAGGAGCTGTAGAGCAAGTGACTTGCTGTGATTGTTTTTCTCCAGTGTTGCAAGGTGGTTTCAAAAAGTTTCGAGACTAGTTTTGTAACATGCCAACAGATAGCAGCACGAGGCTGCATGCACAGTCACGGGGAGCACCGACCTTCATAAGTCAGTGTGCCAAAAAACACTGTCCTGTCTACATCAGTAGCTGTGCAACTGGTGCTATTCTGACCACGTGTGTTGCCACTTCTGCTATTTCATCATAGACAGCAGAGACATTTGACATTATTTGGCAAGTTTACAGCGATGCTGCAATGAGTTGAAGACCAGCTCAAAGGTCGCCGTTTTAACACCATTGCAGAGATCCGGGTATGAATAGCAGAAGGTGCTTGACACACTTCGAAAAGAAGACTTCCAGGACGCATTCCAGAAGTGTCAGGAACGCTGGGAGGGCTGTATTGTTGTGTAAGGGGACTATTTTAAAGGTGATAGTGTGTAAACGTAGAGAAAAAAAGGTCTTTCTTTTAAACAGAGCTAGTCTCAACTTTTTGATACCCCCTCGTATCTAAAGAAGTTCAGCGCTTACAGCACTGTCAAGGTCTGCATGAATCTAAAATTCTGACAAGAAAACCGTGGTTTTTTTTCCGACTGAATTTTGCCTCAAATGTGTGTTGCATACACACGGTCACACCAAATTCCGACCGCCAAAGAACGCGGTGATGTACAACACTACGACAAGCCGAGAAAAATTAAGTTCAATGTTTCTGAGCATACGTCGACTTGATTCCGAGCATGCATAGGATTTTTCTCCGTCAGAGATGCATACAGACAATCGGAATTTCCGACAAGGACTTTTCCCGTCGGAAAATTTTAGAACCAGCTCTCAAATTTTTCTTGCTGGAAATTCCGACAGAAAATATCCGTTGGAGACTACACATGGTCGGAATTTCCGACCAAAAGCTCACATCGGACTTTTCTTGTCGGAATTTCCGATCGTGTGTAACAGTTTCCAGAAATGAAGCAGACACAAATCATTAGAGGTATGTTATTGGTACCTAGTTGGTGCCCCAATATTATTTTTTTTTTCAGCTTTCACCTCATATATCCTAACACCGACCTTTTAAAGAGATACCATGACTGTGACCCTCCCCTTCCCCAACACACATGCTGATACCTTCTGCTCGGCTCAGTTCTCCAACTCTCTTTCGTTGTCCAAAGTATATACAGATACCCAGTGCTTTGAAATGTGAAGGAGCATGTGACATCCACCAAGGGTGTGTTGCTTGATCCTAGGCTGGCAAATACTAGACCCCAAAACCCACCAGATGAAGCGGTGGAAGAAGGTAACTCTGTGTAAGCTCCAACAGAGGAACGATGGGCTAGAACAGGCAAGATGTATATTAGTGAGTGGGATGTTTTCTTACAAGAGAAAATATCACTTGGTCTTAAATGGGCTTCTTAAACTCCAACACTTTTGAATAACCTAAGTCTGTTTCTAATGTAAACCCTACCATTAAGTTGACCACTGCAGATCTATAATTGCATCCTATGAGCCGAAAGTGTAAACCATACTGTGCCAAGATCAGTACAGAAAATCCTTCCTTAGCCAGATCTACTATGTCTGGATACTTTTTCTTTCTATATGTCGTGTTCACACAGGGAATATTACAGCGTACGCCCCTGCAAGGGCCATGTTTACCCTGCATGGGGTTGCACAAGTGTTCTGAGCATCCCGGTGCAGGTAGTCCCATTCATGGCAATTGAGATGCAGTGACTGCACAGACACAGATGCTTCTCCCAGTTTGACAATGGTGCCGGTGTCGGATCATGGCCCTGAACGCAGTGTGGGGAATACCTGTGCATGTGAATGAGGTCTTACTGTTGTATCAAAGGAATCCCTATGTGCAATTTTTATTTATTTATTTTTAACAAAAAGGGCTGTTGTCCTTTACTGTACTAAAATTGTGATTAAATAATATGGTCAGTTTTGGTTTAATTGATTTCTGCCTGAGTTCTTAAAAAATCAAGAGAGGCAATAAAGTGGCAAAGTTCTAACTGAAAAATCACTTTTTACAGCAACACAGTTATGACTTTGCCAGACAGATCGTTGCTTTGGAGAATTCACTAGTGCATTCGTTTTCGTCCGAATGCATTTTCGTCCGAATTTAACAAACGATAACCAAAGCACAGAAAGCGAAAACCGAAAGATCCGACATAAACAAATGCTTTTTTTTTTGTTTTCGTTGCGGTCGAATGTGCCTAACCTTAACTCTATTAGTCCAATATTATTCTACATGGAGAGAAAAGATTTGACATAGAGAGACATGAAGATTCGACATTGAGAGGCATGTAGAGTCGAATCTTTTTTTTTTCTTAGAACATTCGACAGACACCATAAGCCTTCAATGGCAGATTCGACATAGAGAGACATGAAGATTTGACATAGAGAGACATGAAAAGTCACATTTTTTTCGAATCTTTTTTTTTTTTTTTTTTTTTTTTTTGAACATTCGACAGACACCATAAGCCTTCAATGACAGATTCGACCTTAATTTGGATTTTCCGACTAATGCATTTTTTGAACCAAAAACGAAAAAAATAAAAACGAATTTCGGGAGTAACTAAATAAATACATTTTTCGGACGTAAACAAAATTACGAAACAAAATATTTCAGTGTGCACATGTCTAGAATTCACTGATGGTGCTTTGTCTCTGACCAACACTGGCTATAAATTCTGTCATATGCAATCTGGCAATATGCTACAGCAAAGTATTTTCTCAATGTTATGTTAATTGTGATTTTCACACTGAAATAACATGAGGCATATGGTACTGTAAAATTACAGCCAACAGCACAACGTTTACCCATCAGGAGTTTGAATATATTTTTGTTTGCAAATTTTATGAATGCATTTCTGAAAGCCATATGGGGAATTTTTGACAGCCAGAGAGTTAAAAAGCAGTTCTTTCTTTTCCTTTCTTAGCAGAGGAAATGTAATGTATACAGATAGTATCTGCCTCCGAACATTATCAATTTTATTGGCTTTCTTTACATATACAGTACTGTGCAAACGTTTTAGGGCAGGTGTGAAAAAATGCTGTAAATTAACCACTTCAGTCCCGGGAAGAATTGGATGCTCAATGACCAGGCCATTTTTTGCGATACGACACTGCTTCACTTTAACTAACAATTGCGCGGTCGTGCGATGTTGTACCCAGACAAAATTGATGTCCTTTTTTACCCACAAATAGAGTTTTCTTTTGATGGTATTTGATCACCTCTGCAGTTTTTTTTTTTTTTGCGCTATAAGCAAAAAAAGACAGACAATTTTGAAAAAAACACAATATTTTGTACTTTTTGCTTTAATAAATAGCCCCATTTTTTTTTTTACAAAAAAAAGCTATTTTTTTCCTCAGTTTAGGCCGATATGTATTCTTCTACATATTTTTGGTAATAAAAATCACAAAAAGGTATATTGTTTGTGCAAAAGTTATAGCGTCTACAAAATAGGGGATATGGCATTTTTATTATTAATATTTTTTTACTAGCAATGACGGTTATCTGCAATTTTTTTCAGGACTGCGACATTATAGCGGACATATCGGACACTTTTGACACATTTTTGGGACCATTAGCATTTATATATAGTGATTAGTGCTATAAAAATGCACTGATTACTGTGTAAATGTCACTAGCAGGAAAGGGTTTAACACTAGGGGGCGATCAAGGGGTTAACTGTGTTCCCTAATGTGTGTTCTAACTGTATTGGGGGCTCACTATAGGAGATGAGTGATCGTGGTTCCCTGCTTGTAGGAACTCACAATCTCTCCTCTCCTCTCAGAACAGGGATGTGTGTGTTTACACACACACACGCGCGTGCCTGTTCTGCCTCTCATGCCCGCTATCGCTCGTCGCCAACGGTCATCGCGAACGCCGGTCACGAGCATCGGCACCCGATGTACAGCTACGACGGGAATGAGCCGACCTGCCGCTGTATGACGGCAGCTGGTTGGCAAGCGCTTAAGAATGCTTTCAGAAATAGAAGTGTTAATAGTTTATATTTATCAGTCAACAAAATGTAAAGTAAATGAACAGAAGAGAAATCCAAATCAATATTTGGTGTGACCACCCTATTAATTCAAAACAGCATCAATTATTCTAGGTATACTTGCATACAGTTTTTGACGAAACTTGGAAGGTAGGTTGTTCCAAACATCTTGGAGAACTAACCACTGATCTACTTCAAATCCTTCTGTCTCTTCATGTAATGCCAGACAGACTCGATGATGAGATCAAACCATCACTTCCAAGACTCTTTGTTCTTCTTCTACACTGATTAACAGTTAACAGTTCTTAAAGTCATTGGCTATATGTTTGAGGCCATTGTCCTGCTGAAGAATACATTTGGGGCAAATCATGATGGTATAGCATGATGGATAAGTATCTGCCTGTATTTCTCAGCATTGAGGACATAATTTATCCTGACCAAATTCTCAATTCTATTTGCATAAATGCAGCCCCAAACTTTCAAGGAACCTCCACCATGCTTCACTGTTGTCTGCAGAAACTCATTATTGCACCGCCTTCCAGCCCTTCACCGAACAAACTGCCTCCTGCTGCTACAGCCAAATATTTCAAATTGTGCCTCTTCAGTCCAGGGCACCTGCTGGCATTTTTCTACACCCCAGTTCTTATGTTTTTGTGCATAGTTGAATTGCATAGCCTTGTTTCCATGTTGGAGTTGTGGCTTTTTGGCTGCAATTCTTCTGTGAAGACCACTTCTGGCCAGGCTTCTCTGGGACAGTAGATGGGTGTGATTGGGTCTCACTGGTTTCTGGTTCTGAGCCTATGGCACATTTGGACATCTTCTGATGTCAAAGGGAAGTAAGTATGATGTGTCTTTCATCTACTGCATTTAAAGTGGTTGTAAACCCAACCACTCAACTTGCACCTACAGGTAAGGCTAGATTAAAGCTGTAGGTGCAAGAAATATTTCCTTAACCCCCCTGGCGGTATTCCCGAGTCTGGCTCAGGGTGGAATTTCAGAACCAAAAGCGGTAACCCCGAGCCAGACTCGGGATCGCCTCGAAGCATCCAAAGGCAGGGAATTACTTACCTTGTCCCTGGATCTTGCGATGCCTCTCCGCTGTGTGATCGAGCTGTGTCCTCCTCGCTCGATTCACACAGTGCCTGTGTGCCGCCGAGCTCCGTTCCCTGCGACGTTATGACGCACGGGGGCAGCGATCGGCGCCAAATTAAAAAAAGTAAAAAAAACACATTACATACAGTATACTGTAATCTTATAGATTACAGTACTGTATGTAAACAATACACACCCCCTTTGTCCCTAGTGGCCTGCCCAGTGTCCTGCATGCACTTTTATATAATAAAAACTGTTCTCTTTGCCTGGAAACTGGAGATTGTCCATAGCAACCAAAAAGTGTCCCTTTATGTCAAAAGTGGTTTTAGACCAGCTAGAAAACAGCGATAATAAATTAGAATCACTTGCAGAATTGAGCGATAGCGATTTGTGGGGAAATTCATCATCAAAAAATAAAAGTAATGACAGCGACAATTCTGCAACTGAGCAAATTTCAGTGTTTTTGATTTGATTACATTATTGAATAATTGTTATTATAATTATATTATTATTTGTAATAATTATTTATAGTTATTTATTATATTATAGAAAAAAGCTGCGCTGCATTGGTGGTAAAGCCTAAAAAATGTACTCAATACCTATTAAGGATACTAAATGCATCATTAAGCAACCATAAAGTGATTAAAGTTCAAAATCAACTTAAATAAAGTGACATGTGCATACAAAAATTTAAAGTGCAATCCACTTTATTCAGAGATATCCAAATTCCGTGCAAACTTCAAATGCCAGAAAAAGAAAGTGCTGAAAGTGTCCTCTGGGAGATCGTGTCCAAGTAGCAGAAATAGATGAAAGCCACCACCTCTTATCTATATCCTGCTTACCAGAGAGACTGGATCCCTAAACAGAGATCAAATACACATATGGCTCCACAGCCCAGATGGTAGTCGGTCAATCCAGCAAGCAGAAAGGTCTTCTGATCTCAGGTCACAATATTGCTCTTCTCTACCTCCACAATACCGCTCTCAACGAATCACCATGTAGACATTAATTCCAAAGAAAAGAAGAATCGACATAGAGCAGTATTGCTAGCATAAAGTGTTTAATAAAAATGTCAGTCTCACTCACATTTGGTAGAATAATAGTAGGCGTTAGTATATAATAAGCCGGCCGGCTCTCTTGTACCACTCGCTCCTTCCGGATGGCAGTGAGGTACACACAATAATGGCGTCAGCACGCCGCTCCTCCCTACGCCGTTTCGTCCTATGGCAGACTTCCTCCAGGGGCACGCGAAAACAGCACTTTGTTTTTCTGGCATTTGAAGTTTGCACGGAATTTGGATATCTCTGAATTTTTCTTGGGACTATATTCATGTGGATTGCACTTTAAATTTTTGTATGCACATGTCACTTTATTTAAGTTGATTTTGAACTTTAATCACTTTATGGTTGCTTAATGATGCATTTAGTATCCTTAATAGGTATTGAGTACATTTTTTAGGCTTTACCACCAATGCAGCGCAGCTTTTTTCTATATATTGCCTTTAATGTACGTCTAACATTTTGGCTGCAGCAGCAATTAATTGTTATTTATTTCATTATTTTTGTGGTATAATTTAGATCAAATTTATTTCACTTATTTAGACCAGCGCAGTATTATTCCATTACATTTATTATATTATAATTTATGATTTTGTTTTTCAAATTTGATTATACCTGGGATGTCTACTAGTCTCTTGTTTGGACAGATTTAAGTGAGTTATTCCTAAGAATTACAGGCCTACAATGTAAAACACCAAATTTCCATGCAAAATAATGGGACCGCTTTCAGCATCAAAAATCTGAAATAATCATACCGCCAGGGAGGTTAACCTACACGGTTAAGGAGATATTTCCTGAAAACACTGCACCAATGTCTACGGCGCATGCACGCCGTAGACAGCGGCGCAGGCACACTGAGTGCCATTTTTGTGAATGGGATAATAGGGGCTAATGCCGTATTCCTGCACATGCGCAGGGATCTGCCGGTCCCGCGCGTATGCACAGGAGTGACGTCATCGCCGCTCCGGCCAATCAGACCGCCGGAGCTGCGATACACGGAAGGCGCAAGGAGAGGACATGGCGGCGCAAGAGACCGAAGAGCACTTGGGAGGCTACGATCTCAGGTAAGTGCCACATAGCTCATTATGCCTTTCTCTTGCAGGGTCTTTTTTTTTAAGGACATTTTATTTTGTATAGTGATACAATATATATTTCTGAAAGCTTACTTACTTAACAGCATTTCTTCACACCTGCCTAAAACTTTTACACAGTACTGTATTTAAAGTAAAGTTTTTGCGCCTGATGTTCAGCTTTAAATTATAATATGGATTATATGGCAATTCCGTATGATATATTAATTTTTAACAAAAGAGGAATTCCCATTCATTGATCAAATTGTGTCTACCTTTGGATTTTCTGTCTGGTTTTACTCGAAATAGATTGATGACACAGTAGGGGAGATTTACTAAAACTGGTGCACACAGAATCTGGTATAGTTGTGCATGGAAACCAATCAGCTTCTAACTTCAGTTTGTTCAATTAAGCTTTGACAATACAACCTAGAAGCTAATTGGTTAATATGCACAGCTGCAACAGATTCTGTATGTATCAGTTTTAGTAAATCCCCTCCAGTATGTGTCTTTTTGATCATTTACAATGATTGTACAATGCATTATTTAATTCTGTGAAAATTTGTTTGATCAGATTTTTGCATATGGTAACCCCCTGGCCACCAGAATTTCCCCAGCTAGCTTTGCTCTCACCTCTCCAATGCAATGGCATCATCCTTTTTTACACTGTTTTGCTCTTTAATAATAAGGAACAGTATATAGGCAGCTGAGGAAGTTAGGCTACTGTAATGTATAGCACAGCATACAAAGTGCAGTGAAAACTGGAGTACTGAGTAGGTTCTGTGTTCCTTCTATGCATCTAAAGCATTAAAGTGGTTGTAAAGGCACAAGATTTTTTACCTTCATGCATTCTATACCTGAAGGTAAAAAACCTTCTGTGTGCAGCCCCTAATACTTACCTGAGCCCCCTCTGGAACGAGTGATGTTGACGAGAGCCTTGCCTCTCCGGGCAGTCGCACTCCTGATTGGCTGTTGGCAGCAGCCAGTGAGTCAATCAGGAGACGGCGAACCATGGCTCCGTGTGTAAAGGGACACACAAAGCAGCAACTGAGGTGCCCCATAGCAAGCTGCTTGCTGTGGGGGCACCCGGAAGGAACGAGGAGCCAGGAGCGCCAGCGTGGGACCCCGAGAAGAAAAGGATTAGGGCCACTCTGTACAAAACCTTTACACAGAGCAGGTAAGTATAACATGTTTATTATTTTAATTAAAAAAATAAAGCTTTACAATCACTTTAACTTTAAACTCTGAGATACCTTTAACCACTTAAGACCCGGACCTTTATGCAGGTAAAGGACCTGGCCAGTTTTTGCGATTCGGCACGGCGTCGCTTTAACTGACAATTGCGCGGTCGTGCGATGTGGCTCCCAAACAAAATTGGCGTCCTTTTTTCCCCACAAATAGAGCTTTCTTTTGGTGGTATTTGATCACCTCTGCGGTTTTTATTTTTTGCACTATAAACAAAAATAGAGCGACAATTCAGAAAAAATGCAATATTTTTTACTTTTTGCTATAATAAGTATCCCCCAAAAAGATATAAAAAAAAATTTCCTCAGTTTAGGCCGATAGTATTCTTCTACCTATTTTTGGTAAAAAAAAATTGCAATAAGCGTTTATCGATTGGTTGGCGCAAAATTCAGCGATAATCTTTTTTTTCGTGACTGCGACATTATGGCGGACACATCGGACAATTTTGACACATTTTTGGGACCATTGTCATTTTCACAGCTATAAAAATGCATTGTTTACTGTCAAAATGACAATTGCAGTTTGGGAGTTAACCACTAGGGGGCACTGTAGGGGTTATGTGTGACCTCATATGTTTTTTCTAATTGTAGGGGGGCGGGGCTGGACGTGTGACATCATTGATCGTGTTTCCCTATATCAGGGAACACACGATCAATAAAGCTGCCACTGTGAAGAACGGGGAAGCTGTGTTTACACACAGCTCTCCCCGTTCTTCAGCTCCGGGGATCGATAGCGGGACTCCGGCGGTGATCGTGTCCCATGGCCGCGGTCACGGAGGTTCGGACTTAAAGAGGACGTACAGGTACATGCTTGTGCCCAGCCGTGCCATTCTGCCGACGTATATCTGCAGGAGGCGGTCCTTAAGTTTCTTAAGTGGTTAAGTAAAGTATTTATTTCAGCCAGATTGAGCAAACATTGTAGAGTAATTTATGGAGGTAATGAATCTTATTCTCGCAGGCCTTAAAGTTTAACTCCACTTTTGTTGAGAAAAAAACATTCCCCTCTGGGTGATCTATGTACATTGCAAGGATTTTAACAAACTTTGTTGCAGATTCCTACCTTTTGTTATTCTGAAGAAATCTCTGTTTGTTCCCCTGTTCCCCTGTGCCCTTGTGCCGAGTGAGTGTAA
Organism: Rana temporaria; assembly: GCF_905171775.1. Lineage (NCBI taxonomy): Eukaryota > Metazoa > Chordata > Amphibia > Anura > Ranidae > Rana > Rana temporaria. The sequence continues at coordinate 59,281,719 of NC_053490.1, forward strand.
TGGGAGTGGTTTCATAATTATCAACCAGCTGCTGCAGTATCAGGGCTCTAATGATGAAAGTTAGTGTAGACTGGGAAAATCAGTGAGCCAATCACACAAGCGGGAAAATATGGGCCAGATCCACAGCCAGCGGGCTTAACTCAAATCTTCCTATTTAAGTTACACCGCCGCAAAATTTCTACCTAAGTGCCCGATCCACAAAGCACTTACCTAGAAATTTTCGGCTGTGCAACTTAAATGTGTCCGGCCCAAGACGTGCCCAATCTAATGGGGCGAGTCCCATTTAAATTAGGCGCGCTCCCGCGCCGGACGTACTGCGCATGCTCCAGACGCGATTTTCCCGACGTGCTTTGCACGAAGTTACGTTACGCCGAGTTTTGTGAATCGCGCCGGGTAAAAAAAGTTGCGTCGGGAAAAAAAAGAGATAAGGCGGGAAAAAAAAAATGTAAAAAAATTTTTTACAGCGTCGCGGGAAAGAAGGGTCTACTTTTACATGGTGTACTAACTTTACACTTTGTAAAAGTAGCCCTAATTTTGCGTTCGCAAACTAACAACTTACGGAGACTTCACAAAGGGAAACCGCTTCGTGGATCTCCGTAAGTGCTAATTTGCATACCCGACGCGGAATTTCGACGAGAAATGCCCCCAGTGGCGGCCGAGGTACTGCATCCTAAGATCCGACAGTGTAAAACTATTACACCTGCCGGATCTTAGGAATATCTATGCGTAACTGATTCTGTGAATCAGTCGCATAGTTAGAAACAGGGATACGACGGCGTATCAGTAGATACGCCGGCGTATCCCTTTTGTGGATCTGGCCCTATGTTTCTGGGAGCATGCTGTATACATTCTATGTACAGAACACCTCCAGGTAGCCATATTGCAATGCATTTTCAGAAAATAACAGCGGCTACAGATTGAAAAGGAAAGATCATTTTTAATAACATTCAACGACAATATGACTTATGTTGAAATTGTATATACTATATATTTTTTTTTTTTTTTTTTGCTATTTTATTTATTTTTTCAATGAAAGTGGAGTTGCCCTTTAAGTCAGTTTCAATAAAAATGGTTCATTTTTGGTTGCAGCGTACTTGAACTAGCTCAGCTACACATAAAGTGTGGGGAAAAAGTGGCATGAATGGGCACTACATTGAAATATGCCTCTGATATTACCTTTACTAATACAAACCTGATTCATTTCCTTTTTTCCTAGCACATGATAATGCTTTGCTTTAAAGATCTCCCCTAAGTATTTCCCATTGCAATAACTAGGGCTGAATTAATTAACTGCTGTTAAATGTATTTCTTTAAGATCATTTAATTAATTCAGCTCGGGTTATAGCAATTAAAACAATCAATGGGGAAAAACTGGAGCAGATCTTTACTACGCCGCAGATAGAGGTCATGTTAGCAATTCTACTAATAGGTGTTTTAAGTGAGAGTGTTAGTTGATTCAGATCATTTTATTTCTATTGTATATCTATCGATGGCTCTTATCTGACATTGCATGCGCCATGTGCACACCATGAAAGCTGTGCGTTTGAGTTTAGAGTGGATAAATATTTTATTTTCTCCTTTCACTCCAGGAGGGTGCAGAGAAAAGGTCATCATTGTCTGCAGTAGAACTGCATTGCTTCTATAACAAGATCTCACAGCTGAAACATCCTACGCCACACTCGGCTACTATAGTTGCTAGGTCCCCCTGGAACTGATAAAGATCCAGGGCTTTTTTTTCACCAGGAACGTGGGGGAACGCAGTTCCAGCACCTCCAGCTCTGAATGTATGTAATGGCAAGGGGTGCTGGGGTGTACTGGAGTGTCTATTAATGCTGGCTGCTGGGGGATCTATTGTCGCTGGGGAGGTCTATTACTGCTGGGGAGGTCAGTTGTTGCTGGTAGAGGATCTATTGTTGTTTGAGGGCTCTTATGCTACTGGGAGACAATCGTTGCTGGGAGAAATCAACTGTTGAAGCAGGAGTCTATTGTTGTTAGCTGGTCAGAGCCTATTGTTGCTGGCTACAGGTGATCTTTTTTACTTAGTATCATATACAAATTACTTGATACTTGGTTCTAAATACATTACTGAGAGGTGGGTAGGGGGTGGAACCAAGGAATGGTGCTCAGAGGTTGGTAGGGAATAAAACCAAGGAATGGTTATCATAGGTGGTTAGGGAGTAGAACCAACAAATGGTGCTCAGAGGTGGGTAGGGAGTGGAACTAAGGAATGGTGCTCATAGGTGGGTAGGGAGTGGAACTAAGGAATGGTGCTCATAGGTGGGTAGGGGTGGAACCAAGGAATGGTGCTCGTAGCTGGGTGGGTAGTGGAACAAAAGAATGGTGCTCGGAGGTGGGTAGGGGGTGGAACCAACGAATGGTGCTCAGGCCGCGTACACACGGTCGATCCATCCGATGAGAATGGTCCGACGGACCGTTTTCATCGGTTCACCGCTGAAGCAGACTCATGGTCTGATGTGCGTACACACCATCAGTTCAAAAACCGATTGGGTCAGAATACGGTGACGTAAAACACACGACGTGCTGAAAAAAATGAAGTTCAATGCTTCCAAGCATGCGTCGACTTGATTCTGAGCATGCGCAGGTTTTGAACCGATGCTTTTGTGTACTAACCATCGGGGAGATGGCGACACCATGGGGAGATCTACTAAAACCGTAGCACTCAGAATCTGGTGCAGCTGTGCATGATAGTCAATCAGCTTTTTACTTCAGCTTGTTCAATTAAGCTTTCACAATAAGATTACGTTCACATTGGATGCAGGTTTGAAATCGCGTAAGTTCAGCTGAACTCGCACGATTTTAAACCCGCATTTCATTGCGAGTTCGGGGGGTGATCTGAAAGACACCTGTGCAGGCACATGCACAGATGTCTATTAATATCGCCTCCAAAGTTTCCAAAAGTAGCGCAGGAACTACTTTTGGAAATGAGATTTGGATGGTTCAATACGCTGCGATTTGGCGTGACATTTGACATGTCAAATAGCCCCGATGTGAACGGGGCTAAAGCCTGGAAGCTGATTGGTTACTATGCTTGGTGTTATAAAGGGGGTGAGGACAGTTATGTGAATGGGGTGCTATAAAGGGGGTGAGGACAGTTTTGTGAAGGGGGTGTTATAAAGGGGGTGAGGACAGTAATGTCAAGGGGGTGCTATAAAGGGGTGAGGACAGTTATGTGAAGGGGGTGCTATAAAAGGGCTGAGGACAGTTATGTGAAGGGGGTGCTTTAAAGGGGGTGAGGACAGTTATGTGAAGGGGGTGCTATATAGGGGGTGAGGACAGTTATGTGAATGGGGTGCTATAAAGGGGGTGAGGATAGTTATGTGAAGGGGGTGCTTTAAAGGGGGTGAGGACAGTTATGTGAAGGGGGTGCTATAAAGGGGGTGAGGACAGTTATGTGAAGGGGGTTCTATAAAGGGGGAGGAGGGATGTGAAGGGGGTGCTATAAAGGGTTTGAGGACAATAATGTGGAGGGGGGTGCTAGAAAGGGGGTGCGGACAGTTATGTGAATGGGGTGCTATAAAGGGGGTGAGGACAGTTATGTGAATGGGGTGCTATAAAGGGGGTGAGGACAGTTATGTGAAGGGGCTGCTATAAAGGGGGTGAGGACAGTTATGTGAATGGGGTGCTATAAAGGGGGTGAGGACAGTTATGTGAAGGGGGTGCTATAAAGCGGGTGAGGACAGTTATGTAAAGGGGGTGCTATAAAGGGGGTGAGGACAGTTATGTGAATGGGGTGCTATAAAGGGGGTGAGGACAGTTATGTGAATGGGGTGCTATAAAGGGGGTGAGGACAGTTATGTGAAGGGGTGCTATATAGGGGGTGAGGACAGTTATGTGAAGGGGGTGCTATAAAGGGGGAGGAGGGATGTGAAGGGGGTGCTATAAAGAGTTTGAGGACAAGAATGTGAAGGGGGGTGCTAGAAAGGGGGTGAGGACAGGAATGTGAAGGGGGCTGGGAACTGCAATTTGAAGTAGGGTGGTGATATAATGGGGGGCCACAGACAAGAATGTGAAGGGGGGCTGAGAACATTGATGTAATAAAAAGGATTGTGATGTGAAGGACCATGAATTTTAATTTAATACCCCTGCCCTATACAATTGTTCAGTATATGGATCAAGCTGATAATACAATATTTAAAAAAAAAAAAAAAAAAAACATTTAAATTTGCTATTTTTTATTTTTGGCCATGTATTTGGAGACGTTTTCTTGCTGAAAAGGGAGGAACATTTTGATGATAAACAGTTCTTATGAGTGCTAAATCTCTTCCAGTAACTTTCATGTATATTGTCACATTTGGTTCCAACTAGTTTCCTTGGGAACAACTTGCTTGAGCTTTATTACCTGTTTAAACAACAAGAAAGAAAAAAAAAGATACTGTATTAGAAAATGATTGCATTTTTGAGAAGCTATTTGGTTTATTACTGTTTAATCAAGAAATATAGATTGTATTCTAGTTCTTGTAAAATTACTGGTAATACTATGGGGTTGATTTACTAAAACTGCAGAGTGCAGAATCTGGTGCAGCTGTGCATGGTAGCGCGGTCAATGGGACAGCTGTTATTTGTTGCTCAATAGTAACCCACTGTTTTGATTTACCATTATAAAACCAGTGCACTATTCTAGTCAATATGTATGCTATATAATAAAATTCCAAATGCTGTAAACCTGCTTTGCCCTCTGTTTTGCGCTTTACTAGAATGTCATAGTGAAGCCTGACCGTGGAGTTTGGCCAGAGATACCGTAGTAGGCTAGACCATAGCGAGCGCAAAAAGCCCTATAGAGTGCTATAGATAGCTTTTAAAAAGCAAGGTAAAATATCCATCTTATATATTGCCATCCTTCCTATCAAGGAGTGTTTCCCCCTGGCCCTAGTCTGCATCTGACTAATTGAAGAGTTCAGCACAGGCAAATAGTTCAATTCGTAGATCTTTTCTTCTGTAGGGGTAATGTTAACATCCAAATATTTAAGAGAGTGAGGTTCCCAATAAAATGGAAGTTTGTTTCCAGTGTTTCTTTCTCAATTAACGGTAGCGTAATGTTAAGACACCAAGATTTTGTTACATTTACTTTGAAATTGCTATAAAGTCCAAATTGTTCTAGTTCATACAAAATGCTTGGGAAAGCTATTCTTGGCTTAGATATATACAGGGCTTTTTTTCAGCGGGAACGCGGGGGAACGCAGTTCCGGCACCTCCTGGACTGACTGTATGTAATGTCAAGGGGTGCTGGGGTGTGCTGCAGGGTATTGATGCTCACTGCTGACGGATCTTTTCTAGTTGGAGGGCATCTATTTTTGCAGGAGGTCTATTGTTGCTGAGAAGGTCTAGTGTTGCTGGTGGGGGACCTATTGTTGCTGGGGGGTCAGTTGTTTTTGAAGGATATCTACTGTTGGGAGAGGGGTCTATTGTTGATGGCTGCCAGAGAGTCTATTAATGCTGGCTGTGCGGAGATCTGTTGATGGGGAATTTTGTTGTGGGTGGTACATTGATAGTGGGATCTATTGTTGCTGGCTGAAGGGGAAACCAAATTCCATACAATCGACTTAGCACAACAAAATTATACTTGGTTCTGTATTGTCTGAAAGGGGCGGTACTGAAAGGTGGGTAGGGGATGGAACCAAGGGACGTTGCTCGGAGGTGGGTAGGAGCAGAGAAAACAAGTGACTCGGAAAAGGGGAGTTCCTGCACCTATTGTCTGAGAAAAAAAGCCCTGGATATATATATATATATATATATATATATATATATATATATATATATATATATATATATATATAAAGTAGATCATCTGAGAAAATGCTTAATTTATAAAGGCTATTTTCCACCGGAACTCCATGAACAGATGGATTAGTTCGTAGCGCCACAGCCAGATGTTCCATAACCAGGATGTATATGTATGGTAATAGCGGGCAGCCCTGGCATGTCCCATTCGAAATGTTGACGGGACGTGACAATATTCCATTAACTCTTATCCTTGCTGATGGAGCAGTATATAAGGCTTATTTTTTTGTTATATAAATTCTACCGGGAGACCTACTTGTTGCAGGGATGTTACCATAAGCCTTCAGTCTAAGCGATCAAATGCCTTCTTCGCATCTAATGAAAGAAGACAGAGTGGTTTCCTAGTTTTCTGTGTATATTGTATCAGGAAGTCTGTCTTTAACCACTTCCCATCCTGCATATATTCATACGATGTCCACAAGGTGGCTCTGCCATCCCAGGTAGATGTCATATGACGTCCACGGGCCTCCCGGCCGCAAGGGGGTGCGCGTGGGTGCCGATGCGTGTGCCTGGTGGCCGCGATGTCCGCCAGGTACTCGCGATCAGCAGTTACAGAGCCAGGGACATGGATCTCTGTGTGTAAACACAGAGATCCTCTTCCTGTCAGGGAGAGGAGACAGACGGTGTGTCCCTTGTACATAGGCACACCAAATAAAACTTTCTTAATTTTTCATTCCCCGTTGACCCTAATGCATTTTGGCAAAATGTTGAAATTTCATCAAAAACTCAAAATTTTCACCAAAGGGAAAACTAAAATTCGCTCTTACCTAGCTAAGTTTGACAATAATAAAAGCATACAAATAGGTTAACCCCTTCCCGCCCATGCTACAGCCAAAAGACGGCTACAGCATGGGCTTACTTTGTCGATAGGATGTCTCCTTCGACACGCGGGCTGCGCGCTCTGTGATCTGTGTCTTTTGGATCACAGATCGTGATAAAGGTCCAATCACAGCGGCCCTTTACTACGTGATTAGCTTCGTCCAATGACAGCTGTTCACAGATGTAAACACAAGCTGGTTATCGGATAAGAGGGCTGATAACCGGCTTGTGTTAAAGGGACATCTACACTGATAATCAGGGCCCTGATTATCAGTATCCTGATTATCAGTGCAGTCCCAACAGTGCCCATCAGTGCTGCCAATCCGTGCTCATCAGTGCCTCCTCATTAGTGACACTGAAAATTGGCCTGGGCAGGAAGGGGATAAAAGTGCCCAGTAGCATGTGGTTACCACTTTTAAGTACACAATGTTGTTTATTTACTAAAGCTGGAAAGCGCAAAATGAGGCTCACTTCTGCATAGAAACCAATGAGCTTCCAGGTTTTATTACCAGGCTTAATTGAACAAGCTGGGGTTAGAAGCTCATTGGTTTCTATGCAGAAGTGAGCCTGAATTTGCTCTTTCCAGCTTTAGTAAATAAACCCCTTTGTGTACTTAAAAGTTGGGTATGCCTTGTAATGGTTTTTCCCTAAAAACTGGACTTTGTCTATGTGTTCTTCTATGGCTGGGAGAAGACACTGCACAGTAATCTACAATGCAGCAGGAACTAATGTATGAATGTAGGAACATACAATGTATGAACAGCGATCAGTCATTTACCCTAGTGAGGCCACCCCTCCTACAGTTAGAACACACCCAGGCATACTTAACCCCTTCCCCGCCCCCTAGTGTTAACCCCTTCCCTGCCAGTGACATTTTTATAGTAATCAATGCATTTTTATAGCACTGATCGCTATAAAAATGCCAATGGTCCCAAAAATGTGTCAAAAGTGTCCGAAGTGTCTGCATAATGTCGCAGTACCGAAAAAAAATCGCTGATCGCCGCCATTGCTAGTAAAAAAAAAAAATATTAATAAAAATGCCATAAAACTACCCCCTATTTTGTAAACGCTATAACTTTTGCGCAAACCAATCAATAAACGCTTATTGCGTTTTTTTTTACGAAAAATATGTAGAAGAATACGCATCGGCCTAAACTGAGGAAAACATTTTTTTTTAATATATTTTTGGGTAATATTTATTATGGTAAAAAGTAAAAAATATTATTTTTTTTCAAAATTTTTGCTCTATTTTTGTTTATAGTGCAAAAACTAAAAACCGCAGAGGTGATCAAATATCACCAAAAGAAAGCTCTATTTGTAGGAAAAAAAGGACGCCAATTTTGTTTGGGAGCCACGTTGCACGACTGCGCAATTGTCAGTTAAAGCAACGTAGTGCCAAATCGCAAAAAGTGCTCTGGTCTTTGACCAGCAATATGGTCCGGGGGTTAAGTGGTTACCGTATTTATCAGAGGAAAAGCGCGCTCCCGTGTATAGCGCGCACCCCTAAAGTTGCCCCGAATTCCTGTGGAAAAAAGATTTTTTGTACTTACAGTTTTGGTGTCTTGCGCGGCGTCCATCAGCGGCCTCGTCGGATCTGGCGTCGGTCTGCGGGTGTCCTCTTCGTCGGGTCCGGCGTCCTTCTGCGGCGTCCTCACGTCCTCCCCGCTCGTTTCCCGCACCGAATTTGAATACTGCGCCGACATATACAGAGCGCAGTACACTCGTGTGTAGTCGGGCAGGCTCGGCTACTCTCGCGCTGACGTCCTGTACGTCCAGGACGTCAGCGCGAGAGGAGCCGAGACTGCCCGACTATACACGAGTGTACTGCGCTCGGTATATGTCGGCGCAGTATTCAAACTCGGCGCGGGAAAGCGGGTATCTGCGTATATCGCGCACCCACGATTTTGCCCTGATTTTCAGGGCAAAAAAGTGCGCGGTATACGCCGATAAATACGGTAATATACAGAGACAAGCTTTAACCTGTACAAGAGAAACCTTTCAGATGTGTGGTGCATGTCAATGTCCTATTCTTTTTATGATACTATTTCTATATCTGCTTCAACTTTATGCTTCTGTGATCCCCCCTGTGTATCTTACTATATTTTTGTAATTATGTTTGTATTGTGTTTCAGTTATCAGGTCATGCAATCTGTTTTTCAGGTTTACTTTTTCTTCATTGCTTGGGAATTGGAAATGTTTATCAATCATCTGTAGTCTTGTGAATTAGCTAGTTGACATCATAGGGAATTCCTCTTTTTATTGTATTTTTTTGTTATACCTTTGTTATTTCCCTCCAGTGTATTTCTAATGGAGTTTTTTTTATATTGATTACAATTTATATCAACTTCATGTTATATTAGTTTCATATATCTTTTCCTCATTTATTAACTGCAATATTGTGTGTATTTATTGATTTGTTGATGTTCATTAGGGCAGACATGCTGACTTGAGGGTGTCCTCACAGAAACATCCCAGTGTGGATATATTAAATACAAATGATTTAGTTTATTGACTTGGGTCCTCTACATTTTTTTAAAATGATGTTTGTAATTTGGATCATGTTTCGTGGGTTAGATGTGTAATAAGTCTTTTGTGTGGATTAATAAAGATGTAATTTGACAAATTGAGCTGTTCAGTTCTCTGTAGGACAATCCTTTGTAAGAATAACTAATTCCACATTTCCTTGTGTTACTTGTCTAGGATATTCAATACTTCAGGCCATCATGGAGAAGGCTGGTCAGAATGGGTGGCAAGTGAGTGCAATATGTGTGGAAAACTTCAATGACGCTAGCTACAGACGCCTTCTAGAGGACTTGGACCGAAGACAAGAAAATAAGTTTGTAATAGACTGTGAAGTTGAAAGACTTCAAAATATTCTGGAACAGGTAATTACTATTTTTACATTTATTTTTAAACCGAATGGTATATTTCTTCTAACAGTAAAGTGACTGGCCTATTTCTTTACTTTCACATTGAATGTTTTTTTTATTTTTTATTTTTTATTTTGCTGTGTTCTTCAACCAGGGTCGATGCAAGGATTTTTGTCTACATAGATGAAGGTGCATTTTGGTGCCCCCCACCATACTGCCAACCCCCTCCCCTCCACAATGCAACAACCCCCACTGTCTACAGCCGTGCTGGGACTTCCTTCACATTGTGATGGGGTACAGTGTAAAAGATGTTTCTTCAAATCCACCTAGGACAAATCCCCTTCTCACGAAAATCCTCTCCCCCAGGTCCTCCCTTACAGCATAACCTATCTCCCCCATCCTGGGTCAAATCATCCTCCCCTACCCATCCTTCCCAGCACAAAGTCCTCTCCCCAGTTCTGTCACAAAACCTTCTACCCAAATCCCCCTTTCCAGTACAAACCCTTCCCACAAACACAAATTCTCTCCATTTCTAATACAAACCTATACTTCCCAGCTGTCCTTGTTTTGGTGGGACCTTCCTGAGATACAAACGGCCACCATCAGGGGGGTACAGGTAGTACACCTGTAAGGGGTCCGGAGGCCCTCAGGGGCCCGGATGGCAACCCCCTTTTTTTTAGGGGTACGGAGGTCCCCAGGAGCCCGGAGGCCCACAGGGCCCCAGATGGCAACCCCCCTTTTTTTATTTTATTTTTATAAAAAATATATATTTTTTAAAATATATTTTTAATTAAAGGGCCAATTTTTTTATATATATATATATATATATATTATTAGAAAATGCGACGGCCGCGCGTACGTTCGTGGATCGGTGGAAAAAGCGAATTAGCATACCCGACGCGGAAAACAACGCAAACTCCACCCAGCGGGCGCCAAAGTATTGCACCTACGATCCGAAGACGTACAAAGCCGTACGCCTGTCGGATCGAAGCCAGAAGCCGTCGTATCTTGGTTTGAGGATTCAAACTAAAGATACGAAGTGGCAAATTTGAAAGTACACCGGAGTATTAGTAGATACTCCGGCGTACTTGCTCTGAGAATCTGGCCCATTGTTTTTTTTCAAAATGTCCGCTCTTTTTTCGCTTATAGCACAAAAAAACAAAAACAAAATCATGAATAATTACCACCAAAAGAAAGCTCTATTTGTCAGAACAAAATGATAAAAATGTAATTTGGGTACAGCGTAGAATGACCGCATTGAAAATGCAAGAGCGCTGAAAGCTGAAAATTGGCCTGAGAAGGAAGGGGTGAAAGTGCCCAATATTGATGTGGTTAAAGGGGTTGTAAAGGTAAATGTTTTTTCACCTTAATGCATCCTATGCATTAAGGTGAAAAAACATTCGACGGTAAAGCCCCCCCCCCCCCCCGAACCCCCGTTTTACTTACCTGACCCCTCGAAAGTCCCGCGCGCATCCACGTGATACTCTTCGGTTCCCAGCCTTACCGTTAATTGGCTAGGCTGGACGGATTGATAGCAGCGCAGCCATTGGCTGGCACTGCTGTCAATCACAGTGGATGACGCTGCGCGCCGGGAGGGGGCGGGGCCGAGTGATACAGTCGGCGGCTATGCCCGCCGCTGTATCACAGGTGCACGCTCACAAAAGCTTTCCACCATGCTCGCTCGCTCGCATAAAGGTGGAAAGCTTTTGCGAGGAGGAGCCGAGACAGCCGCCGAGGGACCCCAGAAGACCGGATTCGGGGCCACTCTGTGCAAAACGAGCTGCACAGTGGAGGTAAGTAGAACATGTTTTTTATTTAAAAAAAAATAAAAAAATCTGCCTTTAGTGTTCCTTTAAGTAATTCTAGGGAGAACTTCTATTTTCATTATTTTCCTTGACTAACATGATTTGTTATTGAATGGATTTAGACTTTTGATAATAAAATAAGCAGTTTCATAGAGTTAAATTTGCAAAGTTAGATGGTTGTAAGCGAGACAGTCTAGTTTGTATCTGTCTACGGGAAGAACTTTCTTGCCTATCCTTGCTGAGATGTTGGAATACACTAATGTAACTGACTCAGTAAAGATATATTTTAACGTTTCATACTAGAAAACATTTGAGAGGAAAAAAAAAGAATTGTTTTAATTTTATGTTAAAATTTTTCAATCTCTTTCTTGAATCAATATTCAATGGATGCTAAGTGTCTGGGAGGCTCAGATAGATCTTTCCCTAAAGGGCACTAAAAAGATTAGAGGAAGAAGCTATCTCTTTTTTCTTTTAGCATTAAAAGAAACACGGAAAAGATTAGAAATCCCCCAGTACAAAAAATGTTCTGCTCTGCATGTTTTTAGGACTTTATCTGTATTGCTGCCCGTGACGGTGAGATGATATCACCGAGAACAGATGCATGATGTGAAGTCACGTTATGTTTGCACACTTTACCAATTAGTGCAGAAAGCAAATAAAATTCCCATCACACAGCTCTGTTGGTATAGCACAAAAACCTGATTTACAGCACAACTGTCAAGACATTAAAGTAATATTAAAGCTTTGGATTTTTGTTTTACATTAATATATTAACCACTTTAGGCCCGGAAGAATTTACCCCCTTCCTGACCAAAGCACTTTTTTGCGATTCGCTACTGCGTGGCTTTAACTGACAATTGCGCGGTCGTGCGACGTGGCACCCAAACAAAATTGACACCTTTTTCCCCACAAATAGAGCTTTCTTTTGGTGGTATTTGATCACCTCTGCGTTTTTTTAGCGCTATAAACAAGAAAAGAGTGACAATTTTGAATTTTTTTTTATATTTTTTAGTTTTTGCTATAATAAATACCCCCAAAAATATATAAAAAGTTTAGGCCGATACGTATTCCTATGCATATTTTTGGTAAATAAAATCGCAATAAGCGTATATTGATTGGTTTGCGCACAAGTTATAGCATCTACAAAATAAAGGGAAAGTTTTATGGCATTTTTATTATAATTTTTTTTTATTAGTAATGGCGGCGATCTGCGATTTTTATCATGATTGCGACATTATGGTGGACACTTTTGACACTATTGCCTTTACAATCTGACAGATTTGAAGTGTTTTTGCAAAGAAGAGTGGGCAAATATTGCCAAGTCAAGATGTGCCATGCTGGTAGACTCATACCCAAAAAGGTGCTTGAACAAAGTATTAGTTTAAAGGTGTGCACACTTATGCAATCATATTATTTTATTGTTTTATTTTTACTTCCCTCCACCTAAAAGATTTCAGGTTGTTTTTCAATTGATTTGTACAGTTTATAGATCACATTAAGCCTCGTACACACGATCAAGGAACTCGACGAGCGAAACACATCGACAAGGCAAGTTTCTCCATTCCCGTTGAGGAAAAAGAAGACATGCTCTCTTTTTGGCTCGACGGGATCCTCGACAGTTTCCTCGTCGAAAAATGTACACACGACCGGTTTCCTCGGCAAAAAAAAAATCCCAGCAAGTTTCTTGCTGTTTTTTTCCGAGAAACTCGGTCGTGTGTACGAGGCCTTAAAGGTGGAAAGGGTTTTGAAATTATTTATCTTTGTCTCATTTTTTTTTTTACATTACAGAAACCTGACATTTTAACAGGGGTGTGTGGACTTTTTATATCCACTGTATCTGTCAAATTATATATATCTGCCTTGTATGATATCAGATAGATGGAGATGTATTTGTATGCTTGGGAGTGACGGGTATCCCACAGCGGTCTGTTGGCACCGTATTTAATTAAGTCCCTCTTCACCATTCTGCTGTCAGGGGGGACCCTTCCAAGCTGCTGAAATAGCAAGCGAGCAACTGTGAAATAAAAGCAATTTGAAACAGCAAAACCAATCCAATAAGTATGAGCAAGAATTCGGCTCAGGTTCACATACACTAGGCCAAAAGTACTGATGTGTGTCCATGTATAATATCATTTAATGAGCTATTTAAAATCATCTATGCAGTTTTAGGCTTATTAGCAAAATACATGTGTAAGGAACACACTACTATCAAAATTGCAATATAATTGTCAGCAGTATAACCTATCCAAAATGACTTTTTTAATAGTCTGCATACAAGTGTATTTTATTGCTAGTCAACAATACAGTCAGCAGTGACATAGTATTCTCTAACCAGCAATGCTATCATAATAGTGAGCGGTGTCTTTATAATATTTCTTAACCAGCAATGACATTGCAGTAGCCAACGGTGACATTATAACAGCCTGGTTTTATCCAGGGTTTCCTCCAGAGGTTGCTACGAGTTCCTTGAGCTGTGAGCAATGGCATTCTGACTGCTTGACTAGTGATGAGCTAAAGTTCAGGCTGAACTCAGTTCATCCCAAACCTGCTAAAAACGAAAAACCCAGTTAGTTGTTGTGGCCACAGAATTCCCCACCTTTCAGCTGCACCGAACAAAGGGGCGGGGATGCTCGTGATGTTATTGATCTAATATGGCCATATAGCCTTAAATATCATGAGACAGTTTCCTGCAGGATTCATCCTAATGGCCCATACACATGAAACATGAAAATCGGACGACAGATCAGCCCTGACTTTTTTCGCTTAATAGTCGCAAGTAGAAATTGAATAGGTTACTAAAGTCACAAAAAATTCTCGTACAACAGAAAAAAAAATCGGAAGTGATGTCATGTGTTGTAATGCATTTGTATTGTATTTTCGGATGACAACTATACTGACTAAATTAAAATCGTACCATCTGGTATCGTATGAGGAAAATGTTGTCATTGCCCCGATTGAATAATATCGGATGAATTGTCGCGATCGGCTCTCGAATGCTCTGTACTAACGATTCAATTATCATACGATCGCGTCAAAAGAGTTATTTTTCGTCCGATTTTCGGATCGTGTTTTTGGGCCATTACGCTTAATTCTTGACTAATTATGCCTGCATAGATCCAGGATTGGTGTCACAGGGCAGGGCTAGTGGTATGGAACCAGGTGTCTTTTAGGTAAGTAACCACTGACACCTATGATCTTTTTAGCTGTTTGTAAATGTGCTATTTTTTCAATGTTCGTAACTGTACAGTCTCCCAAAAGAAAGAGGGCTTACCAGAAAAAAAAAAATACTATCTGGTAAAGGGAAGTCATAAAGGGCTCTATATGGATGTATCCTCTATTCATCCAGGCTTTGTACTCTCATCCACAAATAATCAGGGGAGAGGTCCCTTTAAGCCTAATTCCCCGGTATTCCCTCACGTGTACAATCACATGTGAAAATTAAAAGGATACACTATGCTCCCCATTGTGTAATATGCAAGTAAATGTGCAAAAAAAACTGGATCAATAGCTATCCCACAGTGCAGTGGTGTATTTAGGTTTTGTGCTGCCCTAGGCCTGACTAAACTCGTGCACCCCCTAATTTAAATATGACCACCCCTTCCTGTCAAGACCACACCCCTTTCTGTTTAAGAGCTACCCTGTCATCTGTAAACCACACCCCTTCTCTTTTAGGCTCCACCTCTTCCTCTCTGTACATTACAAGTGGGTAACAAGTGCCTACTTGTAAGCTCCTTGGGGGCAGGGACCGATGTGAATGTATAATGCAGGCCTCAAAATTTCAAGTCATGAGCCACCTGTTCATCCGCTGACACCCGCTATGCCATAGGGATTAATGTATGTCCGTATTTCATCCAAAAACAGATGGATGCAATACGGACATACTGTCCATATGTGTGAAAGGGGCCTAACTCTATCTTCATCTATAGTTGCAACATCAAAATAAACAAAATAAGACATAATAGTTACATAGTTAGATAGTTACATAGTTAGTCATTTTGAAAAAGACACTAATCCATCTAGTTCAACCATAATGTGGCGTTCTTGGTGTATTTGACACTAGAGCTGCTCTATTGAACAGCATTATTCTCAGTAATAATAACGCAAATAAATGATAAAACACCAGAAAAGAAAGGCAGATAGAGAAATCTGTAGTGTTCCCTCACACTAGTGGTCACTTGAGAAATGCCAATTTACATTGATCGTGACAATTTTTTTGGGAGTCAGTGTAGTGTAATGCCGCATACACACGGTCGGAATTTCCGACAACAAATGTTCCATGCAAGCTTTTGGTCGGACATTCGCCGTCGTAATTTGAGACAACAAATGTTTGAGGGCTGGTTCTCAATTTTTCCGACAACAAACGTTCTTGTCGGAAATTCCGATCGCCTGTAGCCAATTCCAAAAAATTGGAATCAATTTGACGCGTGCTCGGAATCATTGAACTTAATTTTTCTTGGCTCGTCATAGTGTTGTACGTGACCGCGTTCTTGACGTTCGGAATTTCCGACAACATTTGTGTGACTGTGTGTATGCAAGACAATTTTAAGCCAACATTCGGTCGGAAAAAAATCCCACGGTTTTGTTGTCGGAATGTGCGATCGTGTGTATGCGGCATTACTCTTTTATGGGTTCTCAGTAAAATGCTGCCTTACAATGGTAATGAGTGGTGAAGGACCCACTTAGATTAATGGTCAGTGGGAAAATGAAACCCCTTACATTGGTGGTCAGTGGAACAAGAGCTCCGTTACACTGGTGTTTAATAGGAAAAATATTTCTTATATTGGTCGTTAGTGGGAAGTAGAGATGAGCTTGGCATCCTCTGAACTCTTCTGTAACCCAAACTTTGATCTACTTTTTTTTATATTCTTTATATTCTATACTCTATTTATTTTTTATACTCCAATGAGCTGGTGGTCAGGTCATTGCCTGCTCTTCAGCTCATGTGAGCTGCAAGGTGGGGAATAACCTGGTCCGCAACTCACTGGAATACAAAAAAAGTGGGGTTGGGAGTTTTGATTACAGATGAGTTCAGAGAATGCTTGAGCTCATATCGAGTGGAAAGAATGCTCCGTACGTTGGTGCATAGTATGAAGAATGCTCCTTACATCAGTTTTCAGTGGGGAGAATACCCCTTCCGTATGGCAAAAAAAAAAAATTACTGGTGTCATAGGTTGCTGATCTACAAGGCAGAGATTGCTGATTGCACAAGGAACTCCTAACAACCCCTGGAGGAAAAAAAGCCAACTTGCTTTAAAATTAACTGATGGATTCCTAACCGATAGGTCAAAACCGATCGTTAGTAGGCACAACCATCGGTTAAAAATCCACGCATGCTCAGAATCAAGTCGACGCATGCTTGGAAGCTTTGAACTTCGTTTTTTTCAGCACGTCGTTGTGTTTTACATCACCGCGTTCTGACACGATCGGTTATTTAACCTATGGTGTGTAGGCGTGATGGACCATCAGTCAGCTTCATTGGTTAACCTATGACAACGGTCCTTTAGACCGTTGTCCTCTGGTTAACCTATCGTGTGTACGAGGCTTTAGGTTCCACAGAACCCTTGTTGAGAAAGGTGGTCTACTCAATCCACATGTCTACAATTTTGTAGTAAAGGTGATAAGTTTTCTGTGTGAAGAATATGACATTGGGCAGTATATGCAGAAAAGGAGTGCTCACCTGTAAGAAACCTTGTTGAACCATTAAGACAACCCTACGTGTTGTTGTGCCAAATCCTGCCCTTTTGTAAGCTTTTTTTTGCGTCGACTAGGTGCCATTCATCCCTGACACGTGATGGATCCTCTCTGTTCGGGCCCCGTGTGTCTCCCTCAGGGATAATGAGCCAGGATTCGAGCAGGTCAAGCCCTCTGGAGAGGGAGTCAACAACAAAGTCTTTGCCTTTATTGGTAATAATAAGTTTAGTAGGGAACCCCCATTTATAGGCAATATTGTGGTTACGTAGGGCCTTGCAGATGGTGTTCAAATTGCGTCTCTTCTGCAGTGTGTACTGGGACAAGTCGGCAAAGAACTGCAGATCTTTGTATTGATCAGGGACAAGATCCTTGTTACGGGCTGCTCTCATCAAACGATCCTTTATGTGGTAGAAGTGGAGGCGTAGTATAACGTCCCGGGGCACATTGTCAGGCAAATGGGAAGGTTTGGGCAGTCGGTGTATCCTGTCTATAGTAACATCCATTTTGGAGACATCAGGCAAGATAGACGTGATTATAAGGGTAACATGGTCTTGTAGGTCTGACTGCTGAACCGTCTCAGGGACCCCCCTTATTTTAAGGTTGTTCCTCCTTGCACGATCCTCGATATCTGCGATTTTGGCCCTCACTGCTTCCATCTCCTCATCTCTAGCATCATGTGCGTCCACCAGGTTGTTAATGGTGTCTGCATACTCCCCCATTTTGGTCTCCACGTGGTCCACCCTGGCTGATACATTTTGCAGGTCTTTGCCAAATTTACGCATGCAGGACATCATATCGCCATGAAGCGAGGTCCTGAGCGAGACTAACATGTCCTTAAGTGTCGTATCCAGCACTGGCTGGTTAGTAGTAGGGAAGCGGTCTATGGATTCAGGGAGTTCCCTGGTGTCATCCCCAGAGTCTAGGCCCACACTAACCTCCGGAGCAGGATCCCTGCCATCCAGCTTAGGCCGCGACTTTTCCGGACTCCCCGAGGCAGAGGAGGACACAGGAGATTGTTTCCTGGCTGAAGGTGAGTTCCTTTTAGCCGCTTTGGCGTTGGATTGAGCCGCCTGTGGAGTGCTGGCTGCGGATGGTCCGGGAGGCCCGGCGCCATCTTGCCTCTGCTCCCATGCAAAGTACTCCGTCAGTTTTTGGGGCCGCTGGAGGCCTTTTCGTTTGTTCGGCATCCTGTGGGAGGTCAGCGGGACCCGGACGCCCGGTCAGTGAGTTTTAATCGCCGCTGAGTTGGCTGTAGTTAGGCGCTGTATCCCCGTTGATGCTGGAGCTCTCCTCTCATGCGGCCATTCCGGTCCTCGCCAAGCTCCGCCCCTGTAAGCTTTTTTTTTACATTGAACTGCCAAGTTGAGGTCTGTGACTTTAACTTATTAGAGCATGGCTTTTCCTCACATATTTTCATCCCCCCTACACAGCTGATTCTGTTTGATTTAATACTTGTACGTGCTATCTTGTTGAACATTAGCACCTGTTTAGTATATTTGTTTGATCATGCACGGGACCATATGTCTTGAAAATCCACTGTATGCAAATGTAACTAGAAAAAAATGTTCTAAATGGCAAAGGGGCGAACACACAAAATGTTGTTTTTAGTTTTTTTTTTGCTAATGCGCTTTGTAAGTTGTTAATTGTTAAATATTTGCATATTGCATTATTTTTGTAAGCATCCTCACTTTACCGCATTTTTTCACAAGTGCCTAAAACTTTTGCACAGCACTGTATCTAATTACAAATTATAATTTTTTTAACCACTTCCCGCCCGGTCAATATTCAATTGACATCCGGGAAGTGGTTGTGAAATCCTGACTGAATGTCTATTGACGTCCTGCAGTATTTCATGCCGGTGCGCGCGGCGATCGGTGATGCGGGGTGTCAATCTGACACCCTGCATCTCCGATCTCGGTAAAGAGCTTCCGGCGGAGGCTCTTTACCATGTTATCAACCGTGTCCAACCACGGCTGATCACGATGTAAACAGGAAGAGCCGTTGATTGGCTCTTCCTCACTCGCATCTGACAGACGCGAGTAGAGGAAAGCCAATCGGCGGCTCTCATGACAGGGGGGGCTCGCGCTGATTGTTTATCAGCGCAGCCCCCCCTCGGATGCCAACACTGGACCACCAGGGAGTGCCCCCCGGTGCTCAATAGAGCAAAAAAAAACACCAATAAAAAAGAATTAACACAATCGATGCCAATCAGTGCCCACAAATGGACACTGAATGGCAACATGGGTACTGGCTGAAATGATGCCCAGCAGTGCCATCAGTGCCACCCCTCAGTGTGCATCAGTGCCACCCAGTGTCCATCAGTGCCACCTCTTAGTGCCCATCTATGCCCAGTGCCACCCATGAGTGCCCATCAGTGCCGCCTATGAGTGCCCATCAGTGCCGTCTATGAGTGCCCATCAGTGCCGCCTATAAATGCCCATCATTGCAGCATACCAGCGCCGCCTATCAGTGCTGTCTATCGGTGCCCATCAGTGCCACCTCATCGGTGCCCATCAGTGCCTCCATATCAGTGCCCATAATTGAAGAAGAAAACGTACTTATTTACAAAAAAAATTACAGAAAAAATAAAAACTTATTTTTTTTCAAAAATTTCGGTCTTTTTTTTGTTTTTGCACAAAAAATAAAAATCGCAGAGGTGATGAAATACCGCCAAAAGAAAGCTCTATTTGTGGGAACAAAATGATAAAAATGTAATTTGGGTACAGTGTAGCATGACCGCGCAATTGTCATTCAAATTGCGACAGTGCTGAAAGCTGAAAATTGGCTTGGGCAGGAAGGTGCGTCAGTGCCTGGTATGGAAGTGGTTAAACATATTGATAATTTTATGCACATCCAGGTCATCTCAGATACATGGACAGTATATTTAAAATATTACTGAAAAGACTCTATATCCCCAGTAAGCTTTACCTACATGCTTGGTGAGATCAAAATCTAAGCCAGTATTGCATGAAACTGTAAGATGGCCATAAGATAATAGTTTAATTCCAAGGCACTGTCAACAGGAGCTTAGTTGACAAGGATCTCATCCAGTTCTTAGCATTAAAGGCTTCCACTACAAGCACTGCTTTAGAGCATAATATTATTACAGAGTGGAATTACTGACAGCCATTAATCCAGAGATAAATAAAAGTGACAGCCAGCAGCACAGTTGCGCTCATGGAAATTGCTGCACCAGGCATTGTACACCAGGGACAGTTGTGAAAAAATAGTCAAGCGTTATTTTTTTTATTTTTTATAATGTCCTCTGTAATAAACTGCTGATCCAAGGGACTGTTAGAATGACAGCCTCGTAGGGATATGAGCAAGGATGTCTTGTAGGTTATGGGCGCTTAAGCCGGTATACTCGGCAAGAACCAGCAAGAAAACTGCTGGCAGAGCTTCCTTGCCGAGTATACCGAGCGTGTGTACGAGGCTTTCAGGTTTCTCGACAAGAAAACTGCCCAGAATCTAGACGAGAAAAATAGAGAACATGTTCTCTATTATTCTCATCGTGAGGCCTCGTTCACACGACCGAGTTTCTCGGCAAAAACCAGCAAGAAACTTGCTGTGTTTTTTTTTTTGCCGAGGAAACCGGTCGTGTGTACACTTTTCGACGAGGAAACTGTCGAGGATCTCTTCGAGCCAAAAAGAGATCATGTCTTTTTTCTCCTCGACGGGAATGGAGAAATTTGGCTCGTCGAGATCCTCGACAGCCTAACAAGGAACTCGACGAGCAAAACGATGTGTTTCGCCCGTCGAGTTTCTCGGTCGTGTGTACGAGGCTTCAGATTCTCGGCAGTTTTCCTGCCGAGAAATCCGATAGATACCTGTGCTTGAAATGACTTTGACACATGCACGGTAGCTTCCTAGGCATAGGTAGGGTGTAGCAAGATGGTGGCGACGGCATCGAATGTGACAAGGGCATGCTCGTCGTATGGGATGGCATCACCGCGGTTCTTTTGAAAGGAGAGTCTGTACACTCGGGCGGCAAGAGATTCTTGCCAAGAATCTCGTCAGGAAAAACAAGTGTTTTTTGCTGACGAGATTCTGGCCTGTGTGTACAGGGCTTAAGAGTTGTACATTGTGAGCTTTCCAATTTTAGATGAAAGACCAAAAAATTTTTTTTTTTCATTTTGGATAGCGTAAGGGAGGGATATAACTCTTGTACAGTTTATTTTTGCCATATAGCCAAAACAGCAAGTGAGAGAAAATCCTTCTAAAGTGAGGGAATCCCTGGTTGTCACCGGGGACACCAGATGTAGCATCCCCATTGGAAAATATCCACAGTATTCCTGTTTTAAGGACAACGCAAAATCTAGGATTTCCTTTTACTTTCACATTAGGTGATAATGGTAAACAAGACTAAAAAGAGAAGGTGGATCTGTCCGCTGGGATTTATCCGCGGATCAGTTCCAGCAGACAAATCCGGTCGTGTGTACGGCCTAGCGGACATTTTTCGGCGGACATTTGTCCAGCCGACCGTTTTTCCAGCGGATAAAAATTTCTTAGCATGCTAAGAAATCTATCCGCTGGAAACCTGTCCGTCGGACTTATCCGGTCGTCTGTACAGACTCACCGGATAAGTCCGACCAATCCCCATCCCTCGCATGCGTCGAATCACTTCGACGCATGCGTGGAAGTATTTACCTTCCAGGGTCGCGCACGTCGCTGCGTCATCGTCGCGGCGACGGCGCGGCTACGTCACCGCGTATGTTTTCCGCAGGGATTTTGATCTGATGGTGTGTACAGCCCTCAGATCAAAATCCGGAGCAGAAATGTCAGATGTAAATGGTCCGTCGGACCGTTTTCATCGGATATCTGCTCGTCTGTACAGGGCCTAATGGGAAGGCAGGAATAAAAAGGTATAGACAGGTATTCTAATCTCTACTATATCCAAAACAAAAAAGTTTGCCTTTCATTACACTTTAAAGCAGTAGTCTCCAAACTGCGGCCCGGGAGCCAAATGTGGCCCTTTGTTTGCCTTTATCTGGCCCTTGGGGCACAATTCCAACACCAGTGATGACGGGCACTATTCTTCCCACTGACACCAAGGTTTGGGGTACTTGTCCTTCCACTGACACCAAGGTTGGGGCCCTATTCCTCCCATTAACACCAATGATGGGGCGCTATTCCTCCCACTGACACCAAGGTTTGGGGCACTATTCCTCCCAATGACACCAATGATGGGGCACTATTCCTCCCACTGACACCAATGATGGGGCGAAATTTCTCCCATTGACACCAATGATCTGGCACTATTCCTTCCACTGACACCAACGATGGGGCACTATTCCTCCCACTGACACCAACGATGGAGCAATAATTTGTGCATGGACACCAACAATGGGGCACTATTCCTCCCACTGACACCAATGATGGGGCACTATTCCTCCCATTGACACCAACAAAGGGGCACTATTCCTCCCATTGACACAGATGATGGGGCACTATTCCTCCCACTAACACCAATGATGGGGCACTATTCCTCCCTTTGACACCAATGATGGGGTGCTGTTCCTCCCACTGACACCAATGATGGTTCATTATTCTTCCCACTGACATCAACGATGGGGCACTTTTCCTCTCACTGACACAAGCGATGGGGCACTATTCCTCCCACTGACACCAACGATGAGGTACTATTCCTCCCACTGACATCAACAATGAGGCACTATTCCTACCACAGACACCATGGTGGGGCACCATTCCTCCCACTGACACCAATGATGGGGCACTAACAATTCCCCTAATACCAAAGATAAGACATTGTTTACTTCTACTTGACACCAGGACATTTTCTTCCCCCACTGGCTAAAGGCTGAAGGACAGTAAACTGGCCCTTTGGTTAGAAAGTTTCGAGACCCCTGCTTTAATAAAAAAAATAATAAATGCACAATTTTTGCAGGTAAAAAAATGTGCATCTAATATTTTTTGTTGCAGGAACCTGTAAAGCATTGCACTCCCGCCAAACTGTCATTGTATCTGTGTGCCTGTACATCCAATAAAGGGCAAGCAAATACACTGACAGGAAGAATCAATAAACTGCCAGGTGCTCCAAACCATAAATGTAAAGTCTGGATAAGTCAACCTTTAAGCTCAGTATTCTAATTGTGCCTCTATGCCAGGGATGTCCAAACCTTTTTCATGGAGGGGGAGATTTGAATAAGTGAACATGTGTGAGGACAGACTATTTTGCCTGACATTCTTTGATCTATTAAAATGAAATGCAAATTAACGAATACACTGCCCAACAAGATACTCTTGCCTTGTGGCTGTGTGTGGTGAAGAGTCTAAGGATGTGCTTGGGTGTGTTATTTGGATATTGTTAGCTGGATTCACATAGGGCGGCGTATTTTTGAGCCGGCGTATCGTATTTACGCTACGCCGCCGTAAGTCAGAGAGGCAAGTGCTGTATTCACAAAGCACTTGCCTCCTAAGTTGCGGCGTAGCGTAAATGGGCCGGCGTAAGCGCGCCTAATTCAAATTGTGAAGAGGTGAGCGTGTTTTATGTAAATAAACCATGACCCGACGTGATTGACGTTTTTAACGAACGGTGCATGCGCCGTCCGTGGACATATGCCAGTGTGCATTGCTCCAAAGTACGCCGCAAGGACTTATTGGTTTCGAAGTGAACGTAAATTACGTCCAGCCCCATTCACGGACGACTAACGCAAACAACGTAAAATTTTTCACATTGACTAGGGCAGCTATTTGTTGGGCTAACTTTACGCCTGAAAACGCCTTACGTAAACGTCGTATCTTTACTGCGACGGGCAAGCGTACATTCGTGAATAGGCGTATCTCGCTGATTTACGCATTCTAGGCTTAAATCAGCGTTCACGCCCCTAGCGGCCGGCAGAACTACACAGCTAAGATACGACGGCGCAGGCAGTCGTATCTTGGCTACATTTAAGTGTCTCTCAATTTTATTCAGAGTTACGACGGCGTATCTACTGATACGCCAGCTTAACTCTTTGTGAATCTAGCTAACTGTATTTATCGGTGTATAAAACGCACCTCCACTTTAATAGGAAAGTTTCAGGTTTTTTTTCTAATTTTAAATTGAAAATTATGAAGCAAAATAAGGGTCAGTGCCCATCAATGCAGCCAAGTCAGTGCCCACCTGCAGCTTCACCATTGCCATGAATGCAGCCTCACCATTGCCATGAATGCAGCCTCACCATTGACATGAATGCAGCCTCACAAGTGCCATGAATTCACCCTCAACATTGCCATGAATGCAGCCTCACAAGTGCCATGAATGCAGCCTCACCATTGCCATGAATTCAGTCTCACCATTGCCATCAGTGCAGATTGATCCATGCCCATCTGCTGCCTCGAAGGGGACAGGGAGGGAGGCGGGACAAGCGCAGATAGAATACATACAGGAGAATCTCCTGTTTACTTGGCGGCCTCTTTAATACAAAGTCCCGCCTCCTATGATAGACAGAACAGTTGCCCAATGCCAGCCCAGGAGACGGGACTTCCTATTACAGAGGCCGCCGAGTAAACAGAAAAAACTCCTGTATGTAATCTGAAGATATTCGTCCCTCCCCCTACCTGTCCTCTCCGAGGCAGCCAGAATTGAATGATCAGCGTATAACACGCACACATGATTTTCACCTGATTTATAGGGTGAAAAAGTGTGTGTTACACGCTGATAAATATGGTATATATCTTTTGTTCCCGAGCGCCAATTCGTTGGGGGCCTCAAAAGATATATATATCCAAATTACTAGTGGGGCCGTATTAAACTGGAACATGGGCTGGAATTGGCCCCACGGGCCAGACTTTGGACATGCCTGCTCTATGCTAATGGTCCCCCATTTCCCCCAGGACCTTAAGAATCATAGTGGGTTAATTTAAACTAGTTTAAAGTCAATCTAAACCAAATCACTAACATCCCATATAAAATTTAACACGTTCGTAAAATTTAAAAAGTTGTTTTAAATCTTTTTAAATGTGTGGCTTTCATTGAAAGCATACCTGGTGATCCTTCCATGAAGGTCCTTGTTATGGCCTTTCTTGTTATAGTGGACAAGTGGCTCCTGTGATATCACTCTGATTCTGATGAAGACTACAAGTGGACGTCCTGACAAACAGTGCACAGATGTGGTCTATAATTGTTTCTAGTTGGTCCAGTGAAATGATGTGAGGCTGGATGAGACCAGCATAACTAATAATGGAATAAAGGAAAAAAAAAACACATATAGTGAAAACTGTATTTCTCCATCATCAGTTTTTGGACACGGCTATAAGCTCTCCGACCACACACCTGCTGTCTTAGGCCTCGTACACAGGCCAGAGGACAACGGTCTGAAGGATCGTTTTCATCAGTTCAAACTGATCGTGTGTAGGCCCCATAGGTTATTTAACCTTCGGTCAAAAAAATGAGAACTTGCGTTAAAATTTAACCGATGGATGCCTAACCGATAGGTCAAAACCGATCGTAAGTATGCAAAAGCATCGGTTAAAGACCCGCGCATGCTCAGAATCAAGTCGAAGCATGCTTGGAAGCATTTAACTTTGTTTTTTTCAGCACGTCGTTGTGTTTTACGTCACCGCGTTCTGACACGACCGTTTTTTTAACTGATGGTGTGTACGCACGACGGACCATCAGTCAGCCTCATAGGTTAACCCCCCTGACGGTAAACCCGAGCGTGACTCAGGGTTGGTTTTCAATGCTAAGATCGGTATCCCCGAGTCACGCTCGGGGTGGACGTGCAGCGGCGCGGCTTACCTTTCGCTGGATCCACAGGCAAGTTCCTCCCCTTGTCCCTGGATCCAGCGATGCCACCGCGCTGTGTGAGCGAGCGGGTCCTCCTCGCTCGATTCACAGTGTCCCCGTGTGCCGCCGATCTCCGTTCCCTGCGACGTTACGACGCACGGGGGCGGAGAACGGCGCCAAATTCAAAAAAGTAAACAAACACATTACATACAGTATACTGTAATCTTATAGATTACAGTACTGTATGTAAAAAATACACACATCCCCCTTGTCCCTAGTGGTCTGCCCAGTGCCCTGCATGTACTTTTATATAATAAAAAATGTTCTTTCTGCCTAAAAACTGTAGATTGTCCAAAAGTGTCCCTTTATGTCAAAAATGGTTTTAGATCAGCTAGAAAACAGCGATAATAAATTATAATCACTTGCAGAAATGTGCGATAGCGATTTGCGGGGAAATTCGTCATAAAAAAAAAAAATAATGACAGCGACAATTCTGCAACTGCAAATTTCAGTGATTTTGAGTTGATTACATTATTGAATAATTTTTATTATAATTATATTATTATTTGTTATAATTATTTATAATTATTTATTATATTATAATTTATAATTTTGTTTTAAAAAAAAAATCATACCCGGAATGCCTACAAGACTCTTGTTTGGTCAGATGTAAGTGAGTTATTTCTAAAAATTACAGGCCTACAGTATAAAACGCCAAATTTCCTTGTAAAATAATTGTACCGCTTTTGGTACGTAATTCCAGACAGAATCATACCGCCAGGGAGGTTAACCTAAGACAACGGTCCTTCAGACCTCTGTCCTCTGGCTATCCTATTGTGTGTACAAGGCCATACTCTTAGTGTCTCGGGATAATGGAAGTTTGCTTGCTCTCTGCTGTTTTTTTTCCCCTGAATTGATTTATCTAATACAAATACTGGTAGATTCAAGCTGGTTATTGGAAGTCTGTCCAGTTAGCCAACATATGCAGGCTGTTTATCTGTGTTCCATTGGTCAGGAGTTTCCTGGGATTTCCTTGGAGAGTTTTCAGGACCAGAGCTATGGCATTGTTCCTGTCTCTGAAGACTCATTATTTGAGTACCTGGCAGACAATTCTCTTTTTACCACTGACTTGTCATTTGCTTTTATGTAATTCCCAGCTGGCCATTAGGGGGAATCCTCCTCCTTATTTTACATTTCAGGCTGTATTTCTTCCTATGCTCTGGAGGTGGTTAGGCACTTTATATGCCTAAACTGTCACTTTTAACTTCCTGCTGCTTATTCATTTGTCAGCTGAGACTAGGCAATGCACGCACACACAGCAGCACTAGGAGGAAGGTGCACAGGTGGAGCATGCACATGTGTAGGATTGGGCATATGGAAGATCTGCTACTTCAGCAGATGACCACTTTGACCTTGAACTATAATGTGTCAATCATGCTGTGGACATTGAAGAACGTTGGATAATCCTGAACATTGAGAAGTCTTCTCTGATTCCATCATTACTTGGATACATTTCAGACAAATTTCTTCCTGCCCCATGAGAAGTTGACAACACTGCAGAATCAGTTTGGGCAGCTTCAATCCCGACATCGCTATTCTCTGCTGAGCTGCATGCAAGTGCTGGGATTGATGGTATCTACTTATAAATCATTTTCATTTGCTCAGTTTGACTTCAGAACATTACAAAGAAATATTTTCACGGCTTGGGACAAATTCATTCTTTCTCAGGATAGGGTGACTTCTGTCTCATTATCAGAGGAAACATTTTTTATCTTTTTTACATTTGAAGGGTGTCACGGATTCCAGTTTTCTGGGTTGGGATGGAGTGCTAGACCATCTGTCTGTTCAGGGTTGATCCTCCTCTCTGGAGGAATATACACTTCATCAACATCCTGGAGTTGCAAGTGATTCATATGTCATTACTTTTTTTGACCTCCCCCCATCTGACAGGTCATTCGGTCAGGTTTTAATCGCACAATGCCACAGCACTGACTGACATCAATCATTGGGAGGGGCACCAGAAGAATTACTGCAACAACAGAGGTAGAATCCATCCTGTCCTGGTCAGAGTTTCATGTTCATGGTCTCTGAGGTGCACATTCTCAGAATGGAGCACTGGCAAAAAGATTTTCTCAGCTTACAACATCTGGATCCTGTGGACCAGGAAGTGTCCCGGGACATATAACAGCGCTGGAGGATGACTGATAGGTTCTTGATTCAACAAGATTAGTCTTTAGGATGTGGTGAATGTAGCACATACCCTGATATATGCTTTCCTTCTGCATCTACCTTGGCTAATGTGAAGGACCTAAAGAGAGGGCATTCCAGTAATTATCATAGCTCTGGCCTCTAGCATTGGCCTCAGAGATTGTGGTACACTAATTATAGCCTATAGTCTCTGCCAGAATGACCAGATCTGTTTTATAAAGGATACATCTTCCACCTTGCTTTTGGGTCACTGGCTTTGACAGCCTGACTGTTGAAACCTTAGTGTCAGGAAACAGCAGCAGAGATTGCCAAATCTGCATAGCTACACTCAGGAAACTGGGACCAGACTGTATATGCTATAAGTGAGATTTATTTACAGTGAAACAAAATCCATCCGAACACCGGCAAATGATACATAGCAAACTAAAGGATACAAGTAAACTAAAAACCCAGTGAGAAATGCCTAACAACCTGACTGAGTGACAAAAGACTAACTATCAGCAATATATACAAAATAGGGAGCACCGATCAACAAGATAAACTGGAGATGCAGGGACAAGATGGGAAGGGGGACCAAGTACTGGGATTAGGAATAAGGGAAGAAGATATGAAGCAGTAGGGTACATGATGCAGGGCAGGAGCAAGATCTGGGTCAGGATCAGAATTAATGGCAGACGGTATCTGGCTGCAGAGCAAAACACTGGAGCAAGAGGCACTAGTAGGGGAGCACCTAAATACCCTCCCAGCAGTCAGCCTCAGGTGGAAACTGATTACTGGGATCTGCTGGCTCTGGGATGCACAGTGTCACCAGCAAGGGGATCCAGGTTCTGACACCCAGGTTCTGAGAGAAATGGGCATTTTGGATTCAGTTAACGCCCATAAATCCACTTCCTGCCAAAGTGGACTCTGCTTCCACTGCTCCCAAGCATCCCCCATAATTGTCTTTCCCTGTGCACATCCCCAACTTGTTTCCAAGGCTCTGTTCTCTCGTCAGTGGACTCGGGACCAACATGGAGGGTGTCACTGAGTACAAGGGAAGGAAACCAGGGAATTCAAATTTTCTGGTGTCACAAAAGCCTTAACCACATGTCGTTTGATGGCGGCAGGATGGCTCCCCTGTGTGAATCGCCGTAGCAGCTGCTTTAAGGGTTATAGGAGCTGATGTGCATGCCTGGCAGCCGTGATGGCCTAAACTGAGGAAAAAATTATTATTATTATTTTTAAATTGGGATGTTTATTATAGCAAAAAGTAAAAAATATATATAGAGCAAAAAATAAGTACAGCAGAGGTGATCAAATACCACCAAAAGAAAACTTTATTTGTGGGAAAAAAGGACATCAGTTTTGTTTGTGTACAGCATCGCACGACCGTGCAATTGTCAGTTAAAGCGACGCAGTGCCGTATCGCAAAAAATGGCCCGGTCAGGAAGGGGGTAAATTCTTCCAGGGCTGAAGTGGTTAATCACTGTCTAGCCCTGTCCAAAAATAATCTACGTATTTAGTTAAACAATTATATACACCAATCAGCCAAACATTATTCTCACTGACAGGTAAAATGAATAACATTAATTTTCTTTCTCCAGTGGCAGCTGAAAGTGGGTGGGATATATAAGACATCAAGTGATCATGTTGTCCCTGTAGTTGATGTGTTGAAAGCAGAAAAATGGGCAAGCATAAGGATTTGGGCAACTTTGACAACAACCAAATTGTAATGGCTAGATGACGGGACAGAGCAGCTCCAAAACTGCAGCTCTTGTGAAATGTTTCCGGTCTGCAGTGGTCCAAGAAAGGGTAGCTGGCGAATCAATGATAGGGTCATGAGTGGTCAAGGTTCACTGATGCAGATGGGGAGCAAAGGCTGGCCTGTGTAGTCTAATCTAATAGAAGGAAATTAATGAAAAGTAAATGCTGTTTCTGACAGAAAGGTGTCAGAACACACAGTACATCACAGTTTGTTGTCTATGGGGTTGCAAAGCAGCAGACCAGTCAGGGTACCCATGCTGACCTGTGCCCACAGCCATAAGCACCTACAATGTGCACACAAGCCTCAGGATTGGACCATGGAGCAGTGGAAGAAGGTGGCCTAGTCTGATGAATTGTGTTTTCTTGTACATCATGTGTACGACCAAGTGCATGTTCATCACTTGTCTAGGGAAGAGATGCACTATTGGACCAAGCAAGCCTGCAGAGGCAGTGGTGTGATGCTTTGTCTAGTGGAGTCCATACATTCACAGGTCAGGGGTGTATTGGCAGCAAAATGGGGACCTACTCTATATTGGTAGGTGGTCATAATGGTATGGTGGGTGGTTAAAATGGTATGACTAATTCCATGCAGCACACAGGTGCAGAATTATGTGTGCATTTTAAAGGAAATGTACTATATAGTGTATAAAATACAGTATAACTGTATTGTAATGTAAATTGTGTGGCGATTGGACTTGTTCTTGTTAATGTGATAAAAACACGAGCCAGTAGAGTCAATTCCAAAGTTTGGATTGGTGTTAAATTCAAACCTAATTTAATGAATGCAGAAGTCTTGAGCTGAATCCTAATTTTGGTGTCATTTTAAGTAGTTCAGATTCCCGGAAGGCTTCTGTAAGAAAGGGAACAAAGACTGTTTCTGCCTTCTGATATGGCCTTAGCACCCTTAGCTTGTCTGCCAATACACCAGATCCCATGCTTCTATGTTATTATACCTTATATATTTTTTAAAGGAACTTTCTTATAGTGATAATGGCCCCATTATCTTATCAGACAGGGCTGTCAGGAGCTTTCTAAGCAATTTTGCATTTTTTTGCATAATTAGCTATTTTTTTTAGAGGCTGGTTCAGATTCCCATTGTCTTGAATGTGACTTCCTGTTCTGAAGTTTACAAATTTCAAAGGTTCACAAATCTTTTAAATGTTTGACTCAACCCTAAACGATGGACCTTTGTAAAGGGGATAATTAAGGCAGGAAATAAAAATATGACCCTGTGTGAATGAGTTGAAAAAAAGGAAAAATACATAATTCTGAATCGTAAAAATATAGAAAAATTACCCATCCGCTACTATCACCACTATGGACAAAATATAAGATACTCTTCCACTCCATGCTTTATATGCCTATTGTCTATGCTTTTTGAATTTAATGATAACAGTGCATACTGTATTACTTTGCATGCATTTACTCATAAAAACTATTTTCAAGGCAAGAATGAATCATGTTAAAATTGAGTCATCCTACGTGGAGCACTTCATGTATGAATTCATAATGCATCATGCCCATATAGGCTCATTGTGCAAGTCACATTTCTCTGTTATAATAAATTAAATGTTTATTGTACTTAAAATGGAGAAAGCTAGAAATAAAAATATCATGTCATATCTTTCACAGCGTGTGTTATTGACTCTCCTAATGCTCTGCTTAGTGTTTTATGAAGGTTTTATGATGTTCTGGACACCTTGTTGAGGTATAGCCTTCGTAGAGCCCTCATAATATTAAGCAATATTAAGAAATTTGGCAGATAATATTTCAGAGAGATTGTAGAAAAGTGGAGCACATACAACATTTTTATGGCTTAATTTTAAGGCTGCATCTCTTGGTATCCAGCTAAATCAAGTCAGCTTGTTACGAGCTTTAAGTCTCATAGGATATGTTTTATACTATTGTAGCACTACCCCCAAAAGAACCGCTGGTTAAGGTGGGCCCTTTGTTCCTAGCCTTGACCCTCCCAAATACCTCAGCCCCACTGACACACCAGGCTGAGTATACATCCAATATTACAGGAAATCACTGACAGTAGCTTTAAGTACCCAGCAATAATTCAATTTCAAAGAAACATGAACCAGATTAATTAGTAAAGGCAAATTTACTATATTGTTGCCCAAGGGAAACCAAGTGAGCAGGGGATCGCACAAATCAGCCAGCACACGGCTTCACACTCCCACACTAAAACTCTTTGGTCCCCAAAGATGGAACAAAGTCCTTTGAGCACATAGTGTTAATAACAATCAACTAATCTGAGACAAATAACTTGAGTGAACATTAATCAACATGTACACAAACCTAGATAATTCTCATTAACTTATGAATTTGACAAAGGGACCTCCCACCAATTATTGATTGAGGCGAGGTTGTCCTGTCTATGGGCCATAAATGTAGGCATGGCCCACCTGGGTGTGTCAGAGGGTGGGTACAGGTCACCCCCTACCAAATTGGTGGTGAGGAGGGTCGGCTTATTATTAATCTATTGTGTTTTAGAAAATCACACTACTGTATAAGCAGGAATGCCTCTTTTTAAAACTAACAATTCAGATTCATTCCTCTCTGTGATTACATGGTAGAAAATCAGCTGTCAAATGGAAAATATTTTTATACACTTTATACCAATATTCTACAGATTTTTACATATTTGGTTAAAAAAATTAAATATTGCTTACATGCCCATTATTCCAGCAAACACAGTGTTCATATTTTGTAAGCTAGTAAAAGTTTAAATATGATTTGCTACACATAATTAAAAAGATGTGCAAAAAAATAAATTTTTTAAAGTTCCACTAAATATTTTATTTGGAAATTTACATTTAGAAAGTCAAATCGTATTTTCCTTGTAAACTCTTTAATATTGCATGCTTATGCAAGGACAATAGCTATACACAAAGGAGGCTAAAACCCTGTACACACGATAGGTTCATCCGATGAAAACGGTCTGATGGACCGTTTTCATCGGTTAACCAATGAAGCTGACTGATGGTCAGTCGTGCCTACACACCATCGCTTAAAAAAACGATCGTGTCAGAACGCGGTGACGTAAAACACAACGACGTGCTGAAAAAAACTAAGTTCAATGCTTCCAAGCATGCGTCTACTTGATTCTGAGCATGCGTGGATTTTTAACCGATGGACGTGCCTACAAACGATCGTTTTTTTTCTATCGGTTAGGTATCCATTGGTTAAATTTAAAACAAGATTGCTTTTTTTTAACCTATGGATAAATAACCGATGGGGCCCACACACATCGGTTTGGTCCGAAGAAAACGGTCCATCAGACCGTTCTCATCTGTTTGACCGACCGTGTGTACGCGGCATAAGTGTTGACATTTTATGATTTGCACAGACCATTAGGCCATTATGAAATGAAAGTGTGTTTATTCACATGGGAATGCTGTAAAAGTGTTTCATAACATTGTCCAAAATCACACATTTCTAGTGTATGACCATGGTTAGGTCATTGCACAAAAACAGGAGCATCTCTTTCCTTGTATATCTCCTCCACTCCTCAACTCACCCCCTCGATCTCTTCACAGATCTCAAACTTACTGAATGAAATATCGGTATGGATGTCACACCACTTTCTCAAACTCAATCTTTCCAAAATTGAGCTTGTTATATTTCCTCCTTCCCAGTCCCCCCCCCCCCATGACTTTACCATTAAGATCAACAGCACAACCATCGGTCCCTCCACACATGCCAGGGTGCTGGGTGTAATCCTTGACTCTGACCTCTCCTTTAGCCCCCACATCTAATCACTGGCTAAATCCTGCCACCTTAACCTCTGCATAATTTGACCCTTCCTGACTAATGACACCACAAAGCAACTTATTCACTCCTTGATTATTTCCCGCTTTGACTACTGCAACTCTCTCCTTAAACTCCCCGGCGGTATGATTAATTCAGATTTTAGGTGCTGAAAGCGGTACCATTATTTTTCATGGAAATTTGGCATTTTATATTGTAGGCCTGTAAAATAACTCACTTAAATCTGTCCAAACAAGAGTCTAGTAGACATACCGGGTATAATAAAATTTGAAACACAAAATCATAAATTATAATATAATAAATAAATATAAATAATTATAACAAATAATATAATAATAATACAAATTTTAATACAAATTTTTTGATGACAAATTTCCCCACAAATCACTATCGCTCAATTCTGCGAGTGATTCTAATTAATTATTGCTATTTTCAGCTGGTCTAAAACCCTTTTTGACATAAAGGGACACATTTTGGTTGGACAATCTCCAGTTTCCAGGCAGAAAGAACAGTTTTTATTATATAAAAGTGCATGTAGGACACTGGGCAGACCACTAGGGACAAAGGGGGTGTGTATTTTTTTCATGCAGTACTGTAATCTATAAGATTACAGTAGACTGTATGTATTGTGTTTATTTACTTTTTTAAATTTGGCGCCGATCTCCGCCCCTGTGTGTCGTAACGTCGCAGGGAACAGAGCTCAGCGGCACACAGGCACTGTCAATAGAGCGAGGAGGACACCGCTCGATCACACAACGGGGAGGCATCGCAGGATCCAGGGACAAGGTAAATAAACCCTGCCTGTGGACACTGTGAGGCAATCCCGAGTCTGGCTCGGGGTTACAGCTTTTGGTCCTGAAATTCCACCCCGAGCCAGATTCGGGAATACCGTCAGGGGGGTTAATGGCTTACCCTTTCGCAGGCTATCCCGCCCTTCAGTCTATTATGAATTCTGCTGCTAGACTAATACACCTCACTAACCGATCTGTGACTGCTGCCCCTCTCTGCCAATCTCTTCACTGGCTTCTCCTACCCCACCGTATTAAAATTCTAAATGCTAACCACAACATACAAGGCCGCTCACAACATCACCCCCATCTTCATCACCAACCTCATCTGCAGATATCGTCCAAATCGTCCGCTCCTCCCAGGACCTCCTCCTCTCTAGCTCCTTGTTACCTCCTCCCATGCTCGCCTTCAGGACTTCTTCAGAGCCTCTCCCACCCTCTTGAACTCCCTGCTTCAGCATGTCCGCTTAGCCCCTACCCTGTCCACCTTTAGACATTAGACATTTGTTCAGGGAAGCCTATCCCACACCCACCTAACAACTGTCTCAGAGCCACCCCCATCAAATTATTCCCCACATCTATTACCTTTTGTACAACCATCCCCTCCCTTTACAATGTCATCTCTATGAGCAGAGCCCTCCTGTCCCATCTGTATTGAACTGTACTGTAATTGTGCTGTCCTACATTGTAAAGCACTGCATAAATGTGGGCGCTATATAAATCATGTATAATAATTATAATTATGTAAAGAATAAGTAGTGCTAACACTAGAAAATAAGGTAGCATCATTAAAAGTTTACAGCAATAGGAACTCATTCTATGAACATATTAGCCTAATTTGTTTTTTTTATAATTCTGTCAACATCCATATGACAGGATTGTGTTTCTTTGCGTGACATGTTATAGGTGAGTTCACTGCAAGTGCAATTGCACTAGATCTGAGGGAAAGCTCTACTGATTTCTATCATCCAATCACGTGCAAGCAAAAAATGCATTTTTTTTTTATTTCCTTGCATGTTCCCCTCAGAGCTAGACCAACTAAATTTGCAGTACACAGACTGTTTGCCTTTAGTAAATCAACCTCTGTGTGTCAAGAAAAAATGTTGTCTAGAATTGATACAATGCAACCTTGTGTAATTTTTATAACATGGTTTGGATTAGGTCCAAGTTCACCCTTAAATACTAGACACATTTGTTTTCTCTGACCAGACAGGTAAAGTGCCTGCTGAAGCTAAATTGGTATTGGTATTGAGGAATTGAGGAAAGTTATATCAAATTTTGTTGTGACATACATATGGCAGTTCCTGGAGTTTCATTATAAACATTTATACTGACTACATTTAACCACTTAAGGACCGCCTCCTACACATATACGTCGGCAGAATGGCATGGCTGGGCACAAGCACGTACCTGTGCGTCCTCTTTAAGTGCCCAGCCGTGGTTCCGAAGCTCCGTGACCGCGCCCGCAGGACCGCGGACCCGATCGCCGTTGGAGTCCCATGATCGGTCCCCGGAGCTGAAGAACGAGGAGAGGTGTGTGTAAACACAGCTTCCCCGTTCTTCACTGTGGCGCTGTCATTGATCGTGTGTTCCCTAATATAGGGAAACACGATCAATGATGTCACACGTCCAGCCCCGCCCCCCTACAGTTAGAAACACACGAGGTCACACTTAACCCCTTCAGCGCCCCCTAGTGGTTAACTCCCAAACTGCAAATGTCATTTTCACAGTAAACAATGCATTTTTATAGCATTTTTTGCTGTGAAAATGACAATTGTCCCATAAATGTGTCAAAATTGTCCAATGTGTCAGCCATAATGTCGCGGTCATGAAAAAAATCGCTGATCGCCGCCGTTAGTAGTAAAAAAAATATTAATAAAAATGCAATAAAACTATCCCCTATTTTGTAAACACTATACATTTTGCGCAAACCAATCGATAAACGCGTATTGCAATTTTTTTTTACCAAAAATAGGTACTGTAGAAGTATACGTATCGGCCTAAACTGAGGGAAAAAAAAGTTTTTCTATATATTTTTGGGGGATATTTATTATAGCAAAAAGGAAAAAATATTGAATTTTTTTCAAAATTGTCACTTTATTTTTGTTTATAGCGCAAAAAATAAAAACTGCAGAGGTGATCAAATACCACCAAAAGAAAGCTCTATTTGTGGGAAAAAAGGACGCCAATTTTGTTTGAGAGCCACGTCGCACGACCGTGCAATTGTCAGTTAAAGCAACACAGTGCTGAATCGCAAAAACTGGCCAGGTCCTTTACCTGCATTTTGGTCCAGGTCTTAAGTGGTTAATAAACAGTTCTAATGGTTGTTTCCCTCCTGATTCTGATACATTTACAGTGTCAGCAGCACAGTTAAGAATGCTGATCAAATAGGAATAAACAAACATGTTAAGCATATATGTGTTCTGAAATGTGATTACTAATTCACTCTAATGTTGTTCCTTAAAATCAATAAATTAGACAGTTATGAACATAAAAAAATAAATACAAATTAGTTCCCTTAGGTGACCAACGCATGCTGATACAGAAAGCCAAAAAGCTGTAGAGTGTAGCATTGCAGAATATTTATTTCTAGTATTTATATATGATCCCGGTACTCTTTTCCGGTGTCTAACATCCTCATATTTTGTAGAAAACTCCCTTTTTAATTTAACTGATATGCATTTTAATAGGTCTGCATCATCCATCTAATGCTATGTAAATATATGTTTGCAAAGACACAAGAAAACTTTGCTTTCATTATTTTTCTTTGCTGATTGATCCCGCACAAATGAATTAATCCCAGGGTGTCTGCGCTTTGTCTGTTCTTAGAAATAGATGCTGCTCAGCACGTAGATAGTATGAATTAATCAACCTTCACAGTATGCAACTTCAGGCATAAAATAGCAGGCTTGTGCTGCAGAAGATTTTGATTTGAATTCGAAAAGCAGAACATATTCATTATACCTGCAGCATGGGCTTAAAAATGGCCCCAACTTTGAACGTGTCTGAGAAAAATCAATCTTTTGTCTTAATGATAAAAATGTATCTTTGGTGATTTTATGGGGCTTTGGGTAATAAAAGAGAAATACTGGTAAATAATGTGATTTTCAGTGTTTGTGTGATGCTTTAGAGGTTTCAGAGATTTTACTGGAGCTGATCAGGGTCCAATTTACAGAGCCTGTAGGCGTAGGATCTATGCCGTGTTAATCTTGCATATCAGCTGGATACCCCCAAACGACTAGCCTGTTATGGTGATTAAAGTAGATATAAACCCTAAGAAAATTAGATCTATTTTAGCTAAAGCACCATGTATCGGAAATAACCAAACCTTGATTTTAGATTTTTTTTCATATTAGCACTGCTGATCTTCCCTGGCTTATTGCAACTACCTCCTGTCTATGTGCACTCCATCGATAACCGCAAATCATTTTTCAGGGCAGGTTTCCTATTGGTGATAACAGTCAATTATGCCTTTGTAATGTGCGCCAGCATTGCCACTTGAGGTCTCCTCAAGTCAGGGTGACAACGCAGTAGAACATTTAGCAGACAGGGACAAAGAGTTGGTGGAAAAATGGAAAGAAACTGCGCTAAAAATTACCAGAAAGAAGAAAAAAGAGGGGAAAAATACCTGCAACGTAGTCACAGTCTAATCCCTCCAGGGTGCTGCGATTAAGGTGTAAACAATAAAATACAAGAAGTGAATATAAGAAAAATATAAATCGCGCTACCTCAACCACCCTTCTTGACCAACACAAGCGTATGCAAGTGGGTGATCTATAGTGATATAAGTGAAAAGCTGG
Organism: Rana temporaria; assembly: GCF_905171775.1. Taxonomy (NCBI): domain Eukaryota; kingdom Metazoa; phylum Chordata; class Amphibia; order Anura; family Ranidae; genus Rana; species Rana temporaria. The sequence goes on from NC_053490.1 coordinate 59,319,747, forward strand.
CTGCTATATCAAAAAATTACCGTGATGGCCACTAAAGTGCAACATGCAGCCACCACAAAATCCCTCAGCAATCATAGTGATGGTGATTTACAAGAAAAAAACAAAAAACAGAAATAAAAAACAAAAGGCACTTGAATCAAAAAACTTCAGATAAATATGGGTTTTGGCTCTGAATGAGTTAATAAACAGTCCAAAATGTTGACAATGAAGAGTCCATTAGATAGCAGGTAATGTGTCAAACACCCGTGCATCTGTGCCACAGTACAGATTGGTTACAGTATAAACGTGTCCAAAAGAAAAAGAGTGACATCTCCTCCACCAGACTTATAGGTTGGCCTCTTACCAAATTCCCACGATCCCTTATGACAGGGGATCAGAAACAGCATATAGTAGGTCCCAATCTCTTTTTTGATATAGCAGCCAGCTTTTCACTTATATCACTATAGATCACCCACTTGCATACGCTTGTGTTGGTCAAGAAGGGTGGTTGAGGTAGCGCGATTTATATTTTTCTTAGGGACAAAGATTTGTCATCCAATGACAGAAAGTGTGTGAACAAGGACCTACAGGGTCCCTAGATATTTTAATGAAATGCGCAGATTTTAAAAGTATAAAAATCAGCTTGTAATACGTTTAACATGTCAGAAATATGAGGTTTTAATTACTAGATTGACTTTAATTACACAGAGAAAAATAGTTGTCTCTAGTGCTGTCTAGTTTCTGGACTATTATTTATATCTTCATTTAATTTGAATATTTATTATATTATTTAATAAATTATTTTACTATTTTTTACATTTGGTTTAAGGGTTTTGCGCTGCACTTATATTCTATTTTATCATTGCCATTGAATTACGTGAAAATTCTTTAGTGTTCAGCTTGCATATGGGGGGTTTGGTCTTTTTTGGGAAATTTGTGCGCTGATTGCACCTTCTGTTTTTGTATTTTCATGGGTGCATCCCCAGGGGGCACATCATTATGTCAGCATGGGTTCACAATTCACTGCAGAGAGTAGTGCTGACGCTATGACCTCAGATCCACTTTCTGCAGTATTGAAGACTGCCCAACTGCCAGGAGAAAGAGGAAGATAGCCTGAGGACATTATGTGACCCTCCAGAAACCAGGTATATATGAAAGGAATTTTTAAAATACAACTGTGGAGGGCAAATTCTTCAATGTAGCCAGTTTGAGAAAGGACACTAGCAAAGCCTACAAAAATATTTCACACTAAAAAAGCAGGTTTCGATCTGCAGCACAGTTTCATAAAATCATTGCAATGTACACCCCCGGAATTTTTATTGTTTTCTAAACAAAACTAGAATTTCACTTTATTTTGCCTCAGTCTTTTTTATCCATCTTGGAGGGCTTTATTAGAGAGTTTTCTCTAATTTGTGCCTCTGTCCTCTTTTACATGGTCATCACATTCATTTGAATCTGGACTCTAGTTATTTGTATATTATATGTTAAGCTGGTGTAGCAACCTGGAGTTTAGTCAGAGAGTTCCTCACAAATTTACTTGCCAAGAGTAGTTATCTTGGTCGATTGATAGGGATCTATTAATTTCTCCCTAAGCTTGGCCTTGTTGTTCTTTTGTCTTCTAGCAAAAGATGGCCGGGTACTTGGTGGTACTAGATACGAGAAGGGCAACCCAAGGTCAGGTTATGGGTATGTGGGGTGTCTCAGCCAATGGGTAGGGGTTTTCTTTAATCCTTTGGCTTGCTTTGAGAGCATATATATTTAAGTGAGGTCAGGTGATCTGTGTTCTGTTCCATGCAGACTGCCGTCTGGCTGGACCTGTGTCGTCTGCCCCGGGCTGCTAGGCTGGAAATTGGGCCTATCCTGGGGGCATCCGGCTGCCAGGCTGTGTGAGGGCCTATCCAGAAGTAAGAGGGCAGTGCAGGGTTGGGACTGTGGCTTGCAGTTCAAGCAAAAGTGACTGTTCTGCCGGCCGGAAGAATCTGTCAGTGGTCGGATGTAGAAGGGAAGCTGTCGCCACAAAGGGACCAATCGCCTTTACCAGAAACCACAGTGAGTTATTGAAGCAAGTAACGGAACTATATTCTCACCGAAGGGCACGGTGGAGAATTGGGAAACTTCAGGCAGTGATCAAGTCAGGGACCCAACCAGCAGAGGAGATGCTTGCAGAGCAGCCTTGTGTGTCAAGCCAGAGGCCGAGCCGGTTAGCAGGGGTGAAGCTTGAGGAGTGTCTGGAGTGCCAAGCTGAGTGCCATCTGGAGTGCCAAGCTAAGTGCTCAGCAGAGAAGCGGGGGTGACTCTTGAGGGGATACCACCGCAAACCTTGGAAGATCTCAAGGGATTCATAGTCAGTGAATCAGAGGGTCTAGTGAGAGACCAGGAGCTCGGTATTAAAGAACTACAATATACAGTTGTAGTGGAGCTGAAAGAACTGATACGTTTTGATCTAGGAACTGTTAAAGGACTGTTACCCATAGGAGACAGCAATCCTGCATGTGCAGAAGTGGCGTCTTGCTGGGGCCTTTTCCCTCCACGGCTGTTCTCATATTGAAGTCTCAGAGTCTGACAATTGAGTTTGAAACTATCTAAGGGTGTCCTGGCCCTAACCCTCTTTCCCCCAAAATATATAAAACCTCTTTTATATCCAAGAAATGTCTGGCGCCCAATGACTATCACCATCTTGAAGGATGTCAGCTATCTTTGGAGGTTCTCATTAGACCAAAAGAGGTAAAAGACCTTGCTACGCTGGCTATACAGGTAGCAGTTTTCAATAAATTTTAACCACCTAGGAATAACAAATACAACTGCAAGTAATCATCTACCACCCAAGAGTTTTAAATGACCACCAAAATTCAATTAAATGTAATGTCAAAAGTGCTCAATAAATTGACAGCTTCAATACAATTTATTGAAAGATGCAACTGAAATGAAATCACAAGGGAAAATCTTGTAAAAATTAATGGATTTTTCCACCAAGGTCCATCAGGACCAGGCCCGGATTGTCCGGTGGGTCGGGGGCCGCATGTCCTTGCTTGCGGGGCCAAGGCAGGCTGCTATTTAAGCCCACGCCGATCCCTCGAAATTTTCGCGGCCACACGGTTGCCAGTTCAGCTCAGGCTCAGCCATCGGCACGATGGGGACGGAAACCTGAAGTGGGAGGAGCTAGAGGAGACACCTCTCCATGGCCGCCAGTATAGTTCAGCCATTGGTGACAGGGCGTGACGGCGAAGGGGAGAGGAGCCTGCTGCAATCGGTGATTAGAGAAAACGTAAGTGCGGCCCCCTGTAACTTGAATAGGAGGAGTGGTGGGGTGGCTGCATATAGAAGAATCATTCTCTCCATCTTCCTCCCGCAGTACCTGAATGCCTGCTTCTGCTCCTCCCCCTCTCACAGGCTTTCAGGTACTGCGGGAGGAAGATGGAGAGAATGATTCTTCTATATATAGCCACCCCACTGCTCCTCCTCTGCTGCCCCCCACAGTGCTCTCGACCCCCATCAGTATGCTATAGCCCCCCCCCCAGTGCTCTCCACCTCCCCATGCTCTCTGCTGCCCCATGTGCCCTCTGCCTCTCCCCCTGTGCTCTCCACCTCCCCTGTGATATTCACCTCCCTTCTGTGCTCTCCACCTCCTCCATGCTCTCCGCTGTCCCCCTGCGCCCTCCACTTCTCCCCCAGTGCTCTCTAGCCCCCCCAGTGCTCTCCAGCCCCCTGTTCTCTCCACCTCTCCCATGCTCTACGCTGCCCCCTGTGCCCTTCGTCTCACCCCCTGTGCTCTCCACCTCCCTCCTGTGCTCTCCACCTCCCCCCATGCTCTACGCTTCCCCATCTGTGCCCTCCACCTCCCCTTGTGCTCTTCACCTCCCCTAATGCTCTCCAGCCCCCCCCCCAGTGCTCTCTAGCCCCCCCAGTGCTCTACAGCCCCCCCTGTTTTCTCCACCCCCCCTGTGCTCTATACCTCCCCCATGCTCTACGCTGCCCCCCTGTGCCCTCTGCATCTCCCCCAGTGCTCCTCAGCCCCCCAGTGCTCTCTAGCCCCCCCAGTGCTCTCTTGCCCCCCCAGTGCTCTCCAGCCCCCCGTGCTCTCCACCTCCCCCCATGCTCTCTGCTGCCCCCTGTGCCCCCCCTAGTGCTCTACAGCCCCCCAGTGATCTCAGCCTCCCCCCTGTGCTCTCCACCCCCGTGCTCTCCTGCCCTCCCTGTGCTCTCCGCCCCACCCTGTGTTTTTGCTTCCCTTTGTGCTCTCCAACCCCCCACTCCCTGTGCTCTCCAGCCCCCCATGCTCTCCGTTCCCCTTGTGCTCTCCTCTTTCTCTTCCTCCCTGTGTTCTCTGCCTCTCCCCTGTGCTCTCTGCCCCCCCATGCTCTCTGCCTCCCCCCACAATGCTCTCCAGCCCCCCGTGCTCTTGCCCCACCCCATGTTCTCAAGGTTCTTCCTTGTACTCTCTCACCCCCTGCTCTTTCCCTGTCCCCCTTGCTCCCCGCACCTTTGCTGGGTTTCCCCCTCCCGGGGGATACATCAGGATGGAGAGTGGGAAGGGGCGGGTTAAGATGTCATGGGCTGCTCATTCCAAAATACCCGGGCCTATTTTTTGTCCCAGTCCGGGCCTGTTAAGGACAATTTTAATCTACTTGTGGTCAATCAGAACCACTATCCTATGGGGTGGATTTGCTAAAGGCAAAGAGACTATGCACTTTGCAAGTGCAGATACTCCAGAGCTGAATAAATAAAAAGAAGTATCACTTTGCAAAGAATACCCAATTACGTGCAAGGAATTTTTTTTCTTTTTTTTTATGCATTTTTGCTTGCAAATGATTGGAGGATGGAAATCAGCAGAGCTTCTGCCCATTTAAGCTCTGGAGCCAATTACCTAGCAGGGTGCATCTGTGCTTGCAACGTACACCATCTATTTTCCTTTAGTAAAATCACCCCTATGTATGTCATTACTTTGTGATTTCTACAAAAATATAGAACTGATCATGCTATTACATTGCTACATGTATGGCTAAGGCAGTTGGTGTAAGTTGGAGTTTTGGCGTGGACATTTTAGGGTTGATTTACTAAAGGCATATAGACTGTTCACTTTGCAAAGTGCAGTTGCCTTCTGCAAGTGCAGTTGCTCCAGAGCATGGTAAATAAGGTAAAGCTTCACTTTGCAAAGAATTCTAATCACGTGCAAGGAAAATAAAAGAAAAACAGCATTTTGCTTGCACATGATTGGATGATAAAAGTCAACAGAGCTTCTGCTCATTTACTAAGCTCTGGCAAGTCTTTTTGCCTTTAGTAAATCAATCCCTTTGTGACAACAAATAACCAAACTCAGCTTGTGACTAGACTTGCTACAGAAATGAAACCCTACAATTCTCTAGTTGGTCCATTTATAGATTGGTGTTATTTGCCGCTGTGAGATCTTCAAGTAGAAGCTTAATTTATATGATGTTTTTATAGAAGGGAGTTTTCTAACCAGACTCCTCTTTTTAACTTCTTTTCAACTGTACTTATGTCTTTTTAATATTATTTGTACACTGTAAAATTAAGTGAATTACAAGCAAACATATATAACATGAAATGCATACTAAACATACATGTATCATTGTGGTAATTATTGGTATTATACTTTTTGTCAATATTTGTAAAGTATATTGATTGTGACAATTACTATTATGTTTTTAATTGTTTATTTATATTTTGTCTCCTTTTTTTTTGTGCAGGTTGTGAGTGTTGGAAAACACGTAAAAGGCTATCATTACATTATTGCAAACCTGGTAAGTACTTGTTCTCATTAATTTTGACTTATTTGCATTTTCCTGTTGCAGCAATGGGGTAAAATCAGTGGAAAATAAAAGTAGCGCATTCATTTGGTCTTTACTCATCATGCATCTCATTAAATTCTAATCAAAAGAGCATTTATCATCTCCATTATACATCATTTTACATTCAAATAGTGTGCAGCAATTCCATGTTAAAGGCCTACTTATCTCCGGAAAACTAACACCTGCTGAAGTATTTTATGTTATTTTTATTTTTGGTAAATACGGGGTACAGATTCAGAGTTTAATATGCTATATTAATTAGTTCACCCAAAATGATATTTTTGCTTTAGGTAGAGTCTGTTGAGCTGAGTCAGTCCTTAGGTTCTTACATACCTTGGGTACTCCAACTGTGAGATCTTCCTGCCATAACTGTCTTTGTCCATCAGTGAGTTTTGTGGCCCTAAAAACTCAAAAATCAAAATAGGTATCTAACAACAAACTTATGGCAATCAGTCGGTTTAAAAATAAGGTGGTTTTTACAAGTTAGGCTCTCTTGTGGAATTTTAAATATATCTAAAGCCTCTTGTTTTATTCTGGGTAGAGTAAGGAACAGTTAAAACCTCCTGTATGATTTCATTTTTTGCAATCTGTGTCCTGTTGGGGGATTTGTCATCACTTCCTGTCTTGTACTCAGTGGTAAGTGAGAGAAAAGCTCTCAAAGTGAAACCAATGCCTTCTTTTTTTTTTTTAAATGAGAGAATAACGTTTATTGAACAAACGTCAAAGGAGAAGTACACCCACAGCTCATTTGGCTCTACTTCTCCTGTGGATCACAGGAGTGTTGTTGGTTCTTCACTCCTGTGACCCGTTTTCAGCAGGCAGTCAGCTGAGACCCACTCTCGGCTGATGTCACAGTGCTGGTCCATGCTTGGGAAGGATCGCAACCATATGGTCGGGATCTGCCCACATGCCTGGACCAGCACCCGGCTCAGCCTCTCAGCAAGCCGCTGAAAGGCTGAGCTGGCTGTTCCTGCCCCCTCCACAGCTCAGTGCTCCAGTGAGTATGGGGGGTAGAGCAGAGAGCTGGTGACTGACAGTCATCAGCTCTCTGCTCACAGAGCTGTGAGAACTGAGTGATCAGCTGTGTTTGATTGCTTGGTTCCTATTTTTAGAGCCGGTTGGGGACAGATGCAGCATGGGACTGATTCTGCATTCACCTAGGTAAGTATGATTCTCCAAAAAAAAATCCAATACTTCTCTTTTATCAAATTTTAGAATATAATGCGTCACAATGAATATATACATCAAAAGTGTCCCAAGAGACATATTGGGGGTTATTTACAAAAGGCAAATCCACTTTGCACTACAAGTGCACCTGAAAATGCACTTTCATGTGCAGTCGCTGTAGATCTGAGGGGGGCATGCAAGTAAAATAAAAAACAAATTTTTTTCTTGCACATGGTTGGATGATTAAATCAGCAGAGCTTCCCCTCATTTCAGATCTACCCCTCATATTTACAGATACTGCACTTCCAAGTGCACTGTCAGTGCAATTTCAAGTGCACTTTGCAATAGTAGTTTGCACTTGTAGTGCAAAGTGGATTTGCCTTTCGTAAGTAACCCCATGGTCCCATCCTAAGAAATCCACTCAATAAAACAAATTATGAGTAGCATAATACACTGGGTTCTTAATACCCAAAGGAAAGAAGACATATTAGTAACAACCATTACTGCAGCAACCCAGCAACTTGTCCATAACCAAATCTTCCAGTGACAGGCCAGGAATCACCATCCATCAATCCCAGACTTTGTCAAACTTGGTTGGACAGACCCTGTGTTGGTAAATAATCTTCTCATACCAAAGAATGGTAACCTAGTTCTTTAGTGGCATGAACAGAATTCTCACAGTAGAATTTAAAAAAAATAACTGAATAGTGCAAATAACATCTTTATATTAAAACCCCCAAGAAATCCAAAAATCAAAATAGCTCACTTCTAGCACCAGGTATGGCATCTGACATCACAGGCTCTAAGCTCTGTCCAACACTCTAACTAAAAGGGAATTATTGCCCTGATGATGCCGTTTTGGTAAAGTATGTTTGATGGAGCTTAGAGCCTGTGACCTATGATACCATACCTGGTGCTAGTTGTGAGCAATTTTAAGGGTCCATGGGCTAAAAAAACGTGGCTTTTACAGGAATTTTGCATCTTACCTGTAGAAGCAGCTCAACGTTATCCTTTGTGTACATGCACATTAGGACATTTAGAGGCATAATTGATGCTCAGTGTACAGAGGCAGAAAAAAATCCTTCTGGTTCGCATTTTTGAGAAGAGTCTTCTAGCAGAACCAAAACGCTAAATGGTGCTAGTTGTGAGCAATTTAAATTTTGGATTTTATGGTTTAAATAAAAATATGTAATTGTAATTTCGTTCATTGTATTTAATTTTTTTGAATCCTACCGTGGGAGTCCTGTTTAGCCCAGCTTCACACTGGGCTGCCGGAATGAAGCCGTGCGAGTTTACCTGAACTCGCACGATATCACTCCCGCTTGTCAGTCCCGATTTCGGACACGAGAGACATCTATGCAGGTTTCTGCACAGATGTCAATGTAAAATGCAGCCTGAAATTGCAAAAAGTAGTACAGAAACTACTTTTTGAAATCGGTACAGTGCCGCAAATGCCATTGCCGGTAAATGAAGGTGCCATTGCCGGAAAATTCTGCCGATTTGACATGCGATTTGACATGTCAAATTGCATGTCAAATCATACCAATGTGAACCAGGGCTCATGTGGATGCAACTAAAGAACAGAGAATATCACCTGTGGAGGATATTCCCGATGAACTGAAATACTGGCTTCCCAACCTCTTAGTAATTCTGACTTCAACGGATCTGCTGAGCCCATTGGAATACTTTGGTGGTGGTCTCAGGCCTCGTACACACGACCGTTTTCCTCGACAAAATCCATCAAGAAAAATGCTGGCAGAGCATTTTTGCCAAGAAAAATGGCCGTGTGTATGTTTTTCGTCGAGAAAACTGTCGTGGATCTCGACGAGAAAAAAAGAGAACATGTTCTCTTTTTTCTCATCGGGAGTCTCAATTTCCTCGTCGTGTTTCTCGTCGGGCTGGTTTAAGACTAGAAACACGTTTGTGTGTATACTTAGAAACCCGCGCATGCTCAGAATAAAGTATGAGACAGGAGCGCACCTTCGGTAAAAGTAGCGTTCTTAATGGCTCATTCATCATGCTGTAACAGACTGAAAAGCGCGAATCGTCTCTTACCAAACTTTTACTTAACACGCAATAACATGAGATTAGCAAACGCAGCCCCAAGGGTTGTGCCAGTGGAATAGAACTACCCATTTATAGTGCCGTCGTATGTGTTGTACGTCACCGTGTTTGAGAATGATGAGATTTTGTCTTGACAGTGTGTATGCAAAGAAAGCTTGACAAGATTCTCGACAAGCCTGACAATGAACTCGTCGAGGAAAACGACGTTTCATTTACGACGAGATTCTGGGTCGTGTGTACGAGGCCTGACTCTCGTTAATTTGGCGCTTTGTGTTGTTGACAAGATTGGCAGAGCACAGCCAGCAGAAAATGACTTGACAGTTGGACTGTATATAGTCTTTTCAAGCTGCCTGCAAAGTATTTACCTCTTGAAGTAGCAGAAAGAGACTGTTTTCTTGTTTTTACTGTATTAAAGCCCCATAAAGTAGTTCCCTTTTTTATTGCTGTCTTTGACTTCAGTAGGAAGATTTCCATTCATTCCTCAAGAGAGACAAATTAAACAATACAGGCATACCCCACTTTTAAGTACACAATGGGGTTTATTTACTATCGCTGGAGAGTGCAAAATCAGGCTCACTTCTACATAGAAATCAATGGGCTTCCAGGTTTTATTACCAGGCTTAATTGAACAAGATTGGGTTAGAAGCTCATTGTTTTCTATGCAGAAGTGAGCCTGATTTTGCACTCTCCAGCGATAGTAAATAAACCCAACTTAAAAGTGGGGTATGCCTGTAATGAGAGGATGCAACCATTTCAGTATCTGTATCCATAGGAGTGCGCAAGGGGTGTGCCAGGTGTGCCTGGGCACACCCTAATCCTGGAGTTGGTAAGCTGTCAATCGTGGGCAGGTGACAGGTAAGCAACGATCCTTACTTGCGGACCCCCAGAACCTGGACAGGATAGGCATCAGGGGTGGAAATTAGTGGAACCGATCTGTATTTCCTTCTGCAGCAGCAAAAACTAGGCTTCTCCTCCTCTCCCTCTCGCCGACATTCAGCTGCCACAGGAGGAAAATACAGGGGATCGGTACCAATATATGCCACGCTCTAGTGCCCGTTCCTCTTCTTTCTGCTGCCCAGGTCCCCCTGTGTGCTCCCCTGCCCCCCCTCCTTCATTGTTTCAGGATGATGACCGGGGAAGAGTCCAGTTAATGTCACAAATGCAAATGTGTTGGAACTTTGAGGTGCACACCCTAATGCAATAGGCTGCGCACACCCATGTCTATATCCAAAAAGATAACTATTGTTTGGAGTTGGTCTTTAATAATAAAACAAAGGCAATATTTGTCAAATGTACATAGGTTGTATCTCTTGAAGACCCACAAGTTCCTCTTTCTCTAATCATTTTAGAATTTGTGAAAAGTGGCATAATGCTTTAAAACGCCAGTTTTGTTTTTGTGGACTGCTTTCATCTTTCTACTTTCCTTCTGCTAGGTTTATAAAACGATGACTTGATTAATCTCAGCGAGAATTTCTTTTATGATAACAGTCTCTTAAAAACATTTACTCTCTCTATCTCACTTTTGACCTTCAGTCAGGCAGCAGTTTAATAAAACAGACAACGGCAGTCAGAACTCTGCTTTATGCTAGTGTGGAAGGCTATTGCTAATAAAAATGATCCATCCCTTGTGCTAATGCAATGCTTTGTATTCCAAATGCTCACTTTTCTAAATAAGTGTGAAGTGCGATTTAAAAATGCAGAAAAGATAAAGCTGATCTGTCAGAATAATAGGTCCGGTTATTTTTAGAGTGTTTCATTTTTTGTGGAGACCTTGATTGCTTTATTTCAGAATCTGAGACTAATTATGTGAAGAGGCAAATATGTAGAATAATTAGAATTGCAGATCCAGTGTTTTCAAGTGAAATATCATTTTCTTTGCTTTGTCTAGATGTAATAAATTAAGATACTTTTTCTGCCTTTTAGACATGTCTGTTTTTAAAAAGCGCACCATCACTCTAAATTCATGATTTTGGAATAAATGGCAGAAGGTTGAAAACTCCACTGGGTGTATAGGAGTTCTAAAGGGAAGAGGCGCCTCTGAGTGTAGACGTTTTAAAAACAATTTAATAATCAAGTTAGTACAGGCAACTCACATTTAGCGAGGTAAAGGTAGGCATTGTACAAAATCCATGAAAAGGGATCCTCAGGTCAGTCCATCTGCTCCTTCTCCTGCTGGGGTGCTGTGCTGCGTGGAAGCATCATTCACCGCTGATAGGTGGTAGTAGCCGGCGGCGGTGGGAGAGCTTCAGAGCGAGGCCTGGAGTATGGTGGGTCAGAGCAGTCGAGGGGCAGTGACGTCACTGGCAAGCGACGCGTTTCCGAGCGGGCGTACTGCGTGTGTTGTGTTGTGGCAGTCGTGCTCCTTTGTCAAGCTTGGAGCGTGACTGCCACAACACACGCAGTACGCCCACTCGGAAACGCGTCGCTTGCCAGATGGACTGACCTGAGGATCCCTTTTCATGGATTTTGTACAATGCCTACCTTTACCTCGCTAAATATGAGTTGCCTGTACTAAATTGATTATTAAATTGTTTTTAAAACGTCTACACTCAGAGGCGCCTCTTCCCTTGCTTTTTGTCTACAGTATTGGAACATGGTTTCTGTTTCCCCTATGATGGCAGCCCTGAGCATTTATATGTGACCCCTGCAACAACTTTCCTCCATTTGTCCTTGGACTCTCTCTTATGCCCTGAGCTTGGACTTTTTCTGCCATTGATTGTACATTTCCCTGTACACAATTTTTAATATATTTTGTATTATTTTATATACTAACAAGATTTTTGTTATTGGGTTCTTGCGTATTTTAGTCGTGTACTGTATAGGAGTTTTCCCCACACCCTTGGTCGGACATTGTTGTGGCAAAGCTACTTGTGTCAGCCCCCTGTTATGCCGCGTACGCACAAGAAAAGTCCGATGTGAGCTTTTGGTCGGAAATTCTCACCGTGTGTAGGTTCCAATGGATTTTTTTGTCGGAATTTCGGCCAAGAAAAATTTGAGAGCTGGTTCTCGGGAAGAGTTCTGGTCAGAAATTCCAATCTTCTGTATGCAATTCCGATTCTGGAGAAAAATCCTATGCACGCTCGGAATCAAGTCGACGCATGCTCGGAAGCATTGAACTTTTTATTGGCTGTTGTAGTGTTGTACGTCACCGTGTTCTTGACGGTCGGAATTTGGTGTGACTGTGTGTATGCAAGACAAGTTTGAGCCAAAATTCAGAAAAAAAATCCACGGTTTTCTCGTCGGAATTTCCGATCATGTGTACATGGCATTAGCTTTCAATGTGGGCCTGTCTTTTGAGCGCTGGGGGTTTCTCTGTACAACTTTGTATGATTTCATGCTAATTGTGAAGCTACCTTGAAGTTATCTGCTTGCCTGTTAAATAGTAAAGAGTTGATGACAAAGTTAAATCAAGTTAAATATTTTTAACAGTTTCAAAGTGTGAGAACCAAGTTTCTCTTGTTCTTAATTTAGAGTTTCGTGTGAACTGATGAGAAGCAGATGCTCACATGAGTGATGTGAGCTTTATAATCTGTATTAGCCAGGAAAGAAGAGCCAACTAACCGTTATAGCACATGAAATGTTATGCCTATTTCTCCTCTGGTGGATAGAGTAGTGGCCAAGGTGATATCATTGACATGACCCAAAAAAGAGAGAGAGAGACTTGTAAAGCGCAACACATGCAAACTGAATCGCCTCTGGGCGCTGTATCCATTTCATGGGTAAGGAACCCCTTGACCTCAGAAGAGATGGGTTTTAATCTTTCTCCTGAAGGCCAAGTGATCCGACTCCAGTCGGATGATGGTTGGTAGTGCATTCCACAGACGAGGTCCCTGGACTGCAAAAAAGGGACTAGGAAGCCCTGTAGACTTCAGAAGAGCTTGTGAGTATTAGTGGATGGGCATGGACCAAGGACCTTTCATTTCCTAGAAGTTGCACTTTTATACAGTTGTGTACCAACAGACAGTCGTCCCCAAGCCCTTGTGTTACAAAGTCACACGGTGGGTCTGTTAACAGTGTTCATGGAAGTAAATGGTTTTCCATGTTTGATAACACATATTGCAAATAACTCGATGAATTGTATGCCACTGACTAGTGAGGGTGCAGGCTAGGGAAAGGTTTGTCCTGACCCAAAGCACGCTGTAGAAATAGGAAGAGATATCCTGGCTGCCGCACACCTCGCCTGGCCTGAGTGGTTGGCAAGTAAGCGCAGCCTCAGCTCGATTCATCCAAGCCATGCCCCCAACATGTTTCGCCCCACCCTCAGGGTTTAAAGGGGTTGTAAAGGTTTGTTTTTTTATTTTCGAAAAAGGTTCACCAACCTTTTCCTTTTATTTCCCTTCTAAATGTTTTTTTCTTTGTTTTCTTTGTCTGAATTTCTCACTTCCTGTTCCTCCTCAGTAAGCTGTTCTGGCTGACTAACCCCCAACCAGAACATTGTGGCAAGCTTACTGAGGAGAAACAGTAAATTAGTTATTCAGACAAAGAAAAAAAACATTTAGGGAAATCGAAGGAAAAGGTAAGTGAACCAACAATGCACTAGCTTAAAGGGACCTATTTAGAAAATATAAAACAAACCTTTACAACCCCTTTAACTGCTTTCCGACCAGCCGCCGCAGTTATACTGTGGCAGTTGGGCTCTGCTGGGCGAGATCACGTAGATCTATGTCATCTCGCCCTTCAGCCAATAGGGGCGCAGGCGCGTGCCCCCTGCTCGCCCCTGACGCGCGTGCCTGGCGGGCGCGATCACCGCCGGGCACCCGCGATTGCTCGTTACAGAGTGAGAAACGGGAGCTGTGTGTGTAAACACACAGCTCCTGGTCCTGTCAGGGGGAGAAATGACTGATTGTCTGTTCATACAAAGTCAGTCCACCCCCCATTCAGTTAGAACACACCCAGGGAACATACTTAACCCCTTCCTCGCCCCCTAGTGTTAACCCCTTCCCTGCCAGTGTCATTTTTATAGTAATCAATGCATTTTTATAGCACTGATCGCTATAAAAATGCCAATGGTCCCAAAAATGTGTCAAAGGTGTCCGCTATAATGTCGCAGTACCGATAAAAATCGCTGATAGCCGCCATTACTAGTAAAAAAAAAATGCCATAAAACTATCCCCTATTTTGTAAACGCTATAACTTTTGCACAAACCAATCAATAAACGCTTATTGCGATTTTCTTTTTTCGAAAAATATGTAGAAGAATTTGTATCGGCCTAAACTGAGGAAACTTTTTTTTTTTTTATATATTTTTGGGGGATATTTATTACAGCAAAAAGTAAAAAATATTATTGTTGTATTATTATTGTTTATAGCACAAAAATTAAAAACCGCAGAGGTGATCAAATACCACCAAAAGAAAGCTCTATTTGTGGGGAAAAAAAGGACGCTAATTTTGTTTGGGAGCCACATCGCACGACCGCGCAATTGTCAGTTAAAGCGACGCAGTGCCGAATCTCAAATAGTGGCCCGGTCATTGACCAGCAATATGGTCCAGGGGATTAAGTGGTTAATCATGGAGATCATGGAATCCAGGGACGGGGTGAAACATGTTGGGGGTACTTGCTAACCACTTCATCCGGGCGAGGTGTGCGGCAGCTGGGCTATCTCTTCCTATTTCTCCATCATACTGCACATACACTAAATTTAAACACCTGACCACATCGTACCTACATGAGCTTGTTGGACAACCCATTCCAAAACAATGAACGTGACAATTATCTAAAACTGGAATTTCTCTATCTTTGTAGAGATTTTTATGTCGTTGGGACAGGAAGTGAAGGGAAATAAATCAAAAATAGCAAAAAAACTGAAATAAAAAGTTTTGACTATTCATACACTTTAAGGTAAATTGAGTGGAATTTTAAATTTGTTCACTATTGCAGAATTTACCACTTGCCTACTGGTCACTTTCACCTCCTTCCTGCCCAATTGCACGGTCATGCAACATTGTACCCAAATAATTTTTTTTATCACAAGTTTAACACATATAGCTTTCTTTTGGAGGTATTTAACCCCTTCCTTACTGGGCCATAGTAATATGACGCCAGCAGGAACCCTCCCTCTCTCCGGGTGGACGTCAATAGACGTCCTTTCCTCCAGGCCATCTAGGGGGCATGCCCGCAGCACCGCTCATGACCCGTGCGCGGCGGCCGCGATGTCCGCCGGGCACCCACGATCACGGCGGGAGTGTGGATCCCAGTACAGAGGAACACACAGCGGTCTCCTCCCCTTGTGAGTCCCCGCCCTCTACAGTTAGAATCACTTGTTAGGGAACATATTAACCCCTTCAGTGCCCCTAGTGTTAATCCTTTCCCTGCCAGTCACATTTACACTAATAGCACTAATCGTTGTATAAATGTGAATGGTCCCAGAAACGTGTCAAAAGTGTCCTATATGTCCGCCGCAATGTCACGGTCACAATAAAAATCACTGATCGTGCCATTACTAGTAAAAAAAAAAATGCCATAAATCTATCCCCTATTTTGTAGATGCTATTGCGATATGTTTTTACCAAAAAAATGTAGAAGAATACGTATCGGTCTAAACTGAGGAAAAAACATAAAGAAATAAAAATTGTGGTATTTATTAAATCAAAAAGTAAAAAATATAGTTTTTTTCAAAATTGTCTCTCTTCTTTTGTTTATAGCGCAAAAAATAAAAACCGCAGAGATGATCAAATACCACCAAACAAAATTAATTATTAAGATTTCATTTGGGTACAGTGTTGCATGACCGCGCAATTGTCATTCAAAGTGAAACAGCGCTGAAAACTAAAAATTGGTCTGGGCAGGAAGGAGGTGAGAATGCCCTGTATGAAAGTGGTGAATCACTGCTGGGTTTGTTCTTTTTTTTTTTTAACCACTTAAAGGGGTTGTAAAGACAAACATATGTTCCTCTTAAATTAAAGTCTGACAGTAGCTGATAAAGTAAAAAGTAATGTTTTGCATTATAACTAGTTTGATACCTGTTGAAATCGAGCCGTTTTATTCACCTCCGTCACTCCTGAATCGTTATTCTCACTCACTTCCTGGTTTGCGGTGCACATTCATTCTTGCTACATCACGGCCTAATGGGAACTACAGTTCCCATTAGGCTTAGCCTCCATGCCTGTGAGGGATAAGAGAGCATCTTCACGCAGGGCTGTAGTCATAGGGAGGGGGTGAGCACATTCTGCTTTCCACCATGCAAAACGGCTCAGATGCTGGTGGAAAGCAAGAAGAGGAGAGACAGGAAATGGCATTTTCAAACCTGGATTACTGTATTTTAGAGGTCAAAAGGAAAAACGAGGTAAGTGATATTTAAATGCTCTAGCTTACAGCAATCAATCGATCTAATAAAAAACAAACCTTTAGTGTTCCTTTAAGGACCCACGCACGACTATATACGTCCTATTTTTGAAAAGGGATATCTCGGTAACGGCAGCAGCTGCTGCCACAACCGAGATATCCATCTCTTTAGGCGCCGGTCCTTTAAACGATAATGATGGTCTGCGCAGCGGATTCGCCGCAAGATCACCGTTATCGGCAGCGGGAGAGGGTACCCCTCCCGCCGCTCTCCCGCGCCCTCCGCCGCTTACCGGAGCCGTCTCCATAGCAAAGCAGGGCGGAAGCAACGTCAAAACATCACTTCCGCCCATGCTTCTTAAAGACACATTTTCCTGTTGTCATTTTTTTCAAATGACAATTTTTTTTTATTGCATTTTAGTCTAAATATGAGATCTGAGGTCTTTTTTCTATTACAAGGGATGTTTACATTCCTTGTAATAGGAATAAAAGTGAACAATTTTTTTTTTTAAACAGTGTAAAAATTAATAAAATAAATTTAAATAAATAAGAAAATTGCCCCGTCCCGACGAGCTTGTGCGCAGAAGCGAAAGCATACGCGAGTAGCGCCCGCATATGAAAACGGTGTTCAAACCGCACAAGTGAGGTATCACCGCGATCGTTAGAGCGAGAGCAATAATCCTCCTCTGTAACTCAAAAGATGCAACCTTTAGAATTTTTTAAACATCGCCTACGGAGAGTTTTAAGGGTAAAAGTTTGACGCCATTCCACGAGCAGGCTCAATTTTGAACCGTGACATGTTGGGTATCATTTTACTCGACGTAACATTATCTTTCACAATATAAAAAAAATTGGGCTAACTTTACTGTTGTCTTATTTTTTAATTAAAAAAATAGATTTTTTTCCAAAACAAGTGCGCTTGTAAGACCACTGCGCAAATACTGTGTGAGAAAAAAATACATATAATGTTTGGGGGTTCTAAGTAATTTTCTAGCAAAAAAAAACTGTTTTAATCTTGAAAAACACAGAGTCTGAAAAACAGGCAAGGTCCTTAAGTGGTAAAAAGACAGATTTTTTTTTAAAAAATATGTTTTTCTTAGTTTCTGTCAGTAAATTTTGTAAAAAAAATGTTTTTCTCCTTCACTGATGAGATGGCACTGATGGGCACTGAAAGGCTGCACTGATGAGGCGGCACTGATGAAGTGGCACTAAAGGTCACTGGTCAGGTGGCACTGATGAGGAGGCACTAATATGCCACACTGATGGACACTGATATGCAGCTCTGATGAGCACTAATAGGTGGCACTGATGGGCCCTGGTAGGTGGCACTGATGGGCACTGATAGGTGGCACTGACGGGCACTGATAGGTGAAACTGGTGGGCAATGATAGGTGGCATGGATTGAGCTACAGTTCATTGAGGGATCCATGAATGCCAACATGTACTGTGACATACTGAAGCAGAGCATGATCCCTTCCCTTCGGAGACTGGGCCGCAGGGCAGTATTCCAACATAACGACCCCAAACACACCTCCAAGATGACCACTGCCTTGCTAAAGAACCTGAGGGTTAAGGTGATGCACTGGCCAAGCATGTCTCAAGACCTGAATCCTATTGAGCATCTGTGGGGCATCCTCATTAGTAAGGTGGAGGAGCGCAAGGTCTCTAACATCCACCAGCTCCGTGATGTCGCCGTAGAAGAGGACTCCGGTGGCAACCTGTGAAGCTCTGGTGAACTCCATGCCCAAAAGGGTTAAGGCAGTGCTGGAAAATAATGGTGGCCACACAAAGTATTGTCACTTTGGGCCCAATTTGGGCATTTTCACTTAGGGTTTTACTCACTTTTGTTGCCAGCGGTTTAGACATTAATGGCTGTATGTTGAGTTATTTTGAGGGGACAGAAAATGTACACTGTTATACAGGCTGTACACTCACAAAGTGTAATTTCTTTAGTGTTGTCACATAAAAAGGTATAAAAAAATATTTTCAAAAATGTGAGGGGTGTACTTACTTTTGTGAAATACTATATAAAATAATATGCAAAGTGGTTAGAAGGAAGCTTCAGAATGACAAAGACGTTTTTATTACAAATTATGTAAGCAGACTGAAGTTCCTCTAAGGCCCCGTACACACGGTCGGACAAAACCGATGAGAATGGTCTGACGGACCTTTTTTATCGGTTCACCGCTGAAGTGGCCGTACGGCCTGATGTGTGTACACACCATCAGTTCAAAATCCGATCGGGTCAGAACGCGGTGACGTAAAACACACGACGTGCTGAATAAAACGAAGTTCAATGCTTCCAAGCATGCGTCGACTTGATCCTGAGCATGCGCGGGTTTTGAACCGATGCTTTTCTGTACTAACCATCGGTTTGGTCCGATAAGGCAGCGGTACATTGGTTCGGTTTGGAAGCATGTTTTAAAATTTTGGACCGAAGGAAAACAGCCTGATAGCCTATACACACGGTCGGGTTATTGGTCCGATGAAAATGAACTTCGGTTCATTCTCATCGGACCAAACCGACCGTGTCTACGGGGCTTAAGGGCTCTTTCACACGGGCGGACCGTATGTCCGCTTATTCATCCATCCGTGTACGGATAAAAAAGGGACATACATTGGTCCCTATGAGATCGCGGGTGTCAGCAGATGAACATCGGCTGACACACGATCTCGCCCGGTTCCGCAATCCTCTGATTCTGCAGACGGAAGAAAACACTATTTTTCCATCCGTCTGGCGGATCGGGTGAACTCGGACAGACGGTTCATGTTCATCCGATCCCCCATAAAGGAGAGCGGAGAAAAGACAGGGCGGTCCCTGCACAGTGTGCGGGGACCGCCCTGTCATCCACCGGCTCATTGGGGATCAACGGAGCGATCCCCGCTGAGCAAGCGGAGGTTCACGGGGCAGATCATCACTGATCCGCCCCATGTGAAAGAGCCCTTAAGTGCTGCAGCACATCAGTTTTGTAAATGGGAGGCCATAGTTCTTTAAGTTGTGATTTTGTAAGGTTTTGTATTGTTCTCTTCTTTTTCTCTTTCTTAGTTCATCTCTAACTTGTCTCGGTACCACAGTCAGCATCTATTCTATATTAGAGGCCTGGTGGTGTTCCTTCTGTTCACCTAAAGGTCTTAAATACAGATTGTCTGAGACTCCTGAGCTGCATCAGGAGGTTTTGCTTTGCCATCATAAACACCGCCTTGTCCTTGTCACCCTAAATGCTTTTCCTCTCATATGTGTGGGCTTTCCGAGTTGCTTAATGCCATTTTCACAATTTTTACCATTGAATGTCATCCTCTAACCAAGGAAAAACAAATACATTTCTATAGGTAATTTAAAGCGCTGGCACTATCCAGCAAAATTCCTTGAATTGCTTAGTGGCCCAGTTGCAAGCGTCAATAAAATTCCATTGCCCTTAAGGCATGTTTTGCTTTGCAAATTTCTAATAAATCACATTAACTATTGCAGCCAAACATACAATCTTTATTTAAAGCAGTCACACTTAATCATAATAATATAAAGATTGCATGAGAATCCTCTTTTTTTTAATAACTTGAACCATTTCATAGGAGGTTACATGTATCGCATTGCATGTATAAAGCCGTGACATTAGCAAATGTAGAATTGGATGTGCAGAGGCAAAATAAATTAGCAAAAGGCAGCCGACTGGCCGCAATAGAATTTACCACCTCCTTACCTTAAAATTTGAATGAAGTATAACTTTAATCTTTTGAACAAGCTGATCACTTTTTCTTGATCGCTTATAATGTATCTACGGGCAAAAATGTTTTAGTTATTTAAAACAAAAGGCCCCTAATAGGTGAGATAGTTTCCAGAAAGCACATTCCAATCTACAAAACACATGCCAAAAAGGTATCCCTTTAATTATTAAATTTCATAATTATCAAAAATGTATCCCTTCTAAATATTACATTTCATAATTATCAAAAATGTATCCCTTTATTATCAAATTTCATGTTACAAATATTACAGATAACATACATTTAAAGTGGTTGTAAACCCTTTATAACCACTTTTACATACAGGTAAGCCTAGATTAAGGCTTACCTGTAGGTGCTCAAAATATCTCCTAAACCTCCACGGTTTAGGAGATATTTACAAAACGTACGGGCGCCAATGTCTACGGCACGTGGGCCGTAGACAACAGTGCAGGCGCACTTTAGAAACAGCGATCGTGCCATTTCTAAAGGAGAGCGTGCCGTGACTGGTGGCTCCCGCGCGCAGTGACGTCATCGCGGCTTAGGGCCAATCACAGCGCCGGAGCTGCGATACCCAGAAGGAAGATGGACGCTTCGTGGAACAGGGGACAACGGTGACATCGCAGGCTTCGGTTTCAGGTAAGTGACACATAATGGGCTAAATATTTGTTACATTGTGATGAAATTTTATAATTTAAAGGAGATGTACAGCCAAAGCTCGTTTGGCTGTACTTCGCCTGTGGATCACAGGGGTACAGTTTGTTCAGCATTCCTGTAACCGGTTTTCAGCAGACAGTGGGCTGAAGTCTGCTGTCGGCTGACGTCACAGAGCTCCTGCAAGATCGCGACAATGAAATCAGGATCCGCTCACATGCCTGGACCAGCACCTGGCTCAGGCCTCATACACACGACCAAGTTTCTCAGCAAAAACCAGCAAGAAACTTGCTGGGATTTTTTTTATGCCGAGGAAATCGGTCGAGTGTACATTTTTCGACAAGGTAACTGTCGAGGATCCCATCGAGCCAAAAAGAGAGCATGTCTTCTTTTTCCTCGACAGGAATGGAGAAACTTGCCTTGTCGAGTTCCTCGACAACCTATCAAGGAACTCGACGAAGAAAACGATGTGTTTAGCCCGTCGAGTTCCTCGGTCGTGTGTTTGAGGCTTTAGCCTTTCAGCAAGCCGCTGACAGGCTGAGCCGGCATGCTCGTGTCCCCTCCACAGCCCAGCGCTTCAGTGAGCGTGGAGGGAGACATAGCAGAGAGCAGTGACTGACAGTCAGCATCTCTCTGCTCAGGGAGCTGTGAGAACCGAGCGACCAGTGGTGTTTGATCACTCGGTTCTCAGAGTTAGAGCGGTCGGGGGTCAGATGCAGCATCGGACAGATGCTGCATCCATCCAAGTAAGTATGCTTTCGAAAAAATATATATTCCCATACTTCTCTTTTATGGGATAAAGTTTTTGCGAGTTGTATTGCCCTTTCTGGAAATATCTTACCTATTATGAGTGTTTTGTTCTACATAATTTATTTGGTTTCCTATTGTGAGATTATGTTTTTATGTATTTTTTTTATGTATTACGTTTTTGAACTGCATTGTGAAGATGCTATATCCCAATAGTTTTTTGGGGGGTGCTGTTTTTGAGATCGGTAGGATTAAAACCTGTTAGATAAAAAAAAAATGGGCTACAGTTACACTTTAAATTAGAAATACAGCAGATATATTTACCATTTTAGAATAAATTCGTCCCCTTGCAAAAAAAGTGTTTTTCCAAAAGCACTGCCTCTGATGCAAAACTTCGATATTTGAGTTGGCAACAGGATTGGTGCCCTGCTGGGCTCTGGCAATAAGCTGAGCGACCCCTGCAGGGGTCTGCAAACAGACTGGGTTTTAATACACTACATCAGGAACCCTACTGCCAAAGTTAATTTGAACACAGAAGACCAAATGTGATGATCAAGTTCTCTCACAGAAGGATGTCTTACATAACTGAGTATTCCTATGCTGGGAACTTTCAGAACTTGTATACTTATGCTGCAGGGGTAGTTCACAATACAGGAAGGCTTTCCACTGGGGTTTGTCCAAAATCTAGAAGTCCTATGACCAGGATTGATCATGCCATCAGACAAAAACCTAAGAAATTTGTTTCATATGTACTATTTACAGCCATCAGATGAGACACTAGGTTGACAGGTTTTCTGCATATTGGTTTACTATGTTGAGAATAGCCTCTTTTTTTATTTTATTTTATCTTAAGCAGAAGAGATAGAACATACATATTCCAATGCAATGGGCACCAGCCTTAATATAACAATCTTCATTGTACATATAGATAGGAATTATCACTTATGAATAGAAAGCAGGTACAACTCCAAAGCCACTCCTAAAGAACCTCTAAATACAGCGGGGCCGTCTTAATAGCATCATGGGCCCCTGGGCAAAGTAATGCTCTGGGGCCCCTACAATGATGATAGTGCAGGTAAACAGACATCAAGTAGGTAAGAGGCAGACTGCCTCCCCTGTGTATCTATAACTCTCAGTGCCATCATGGGGCCCCCAATTTCGGGGCAGCATGGGCTCAAGGACCAGCTGCTTTGGGGAAAGTTCAAGGGCCCCCCCCCATGCAACTGGGGCCCCTGGCCAGTGCCCAGGTGTGCCCTCTCATTAAGACAGCCCTGAAATACAGGATTAGAAGCCTCACAGCTGTTACAATATGCAGTCCAAAATAAGATCCACAAGAGCTAGACCTGGAACATCTAACCAGGGGAACCATAGTTGGTCAAATTTCCCTGTACAACCTCTGTGCCGGTAAATAAACCTTTTAAGTCGTATGGTGTCACTTGGGTGATCCATTCCTGCACTATGAAAGGGTCTGTAGATGTCCAGTGCCTCAGAATTAGTTTGCGGGCCTAACAAAAAAGGGATCTAGCATATAATGGAACCCCAAAAGGATGTATAACTTGGCTTGAGTAATTTCACCTACTACTATTCAGGTATATTTGAATAAAATAGAAATATAGGCCCTCTTAAAGCACTGGTTAAATTACAGGTTTCCCCTTGGTCACATGGAAGAGAGGCACACCCTCCTGAAGCACAGAGTGCTTAGAAATAATTCTTCCATTTCTTGCAAAGTCACTCAAAGCAGGGAGGTCATGACAGCTCGAAATGTAAGCACCAATGGATTCTTAGGCCTTGTACACACGATCGGATTTTCCACAGCGAAAGCTTCAGAATTTTGTCTGAAGGGCGTGTGCCTGGATTTTGTCTTGCATACAATTGTCGGTCAACAAACACAAACTTAGTGACGTACTAGACGTACTACGTGTTTTTTTAGCTCTTGAACACCACCCTTTGGGCACCTTCTGCTAATGTGGTGTTTGGTGAGCATTGATTCTGAGCATGCGTGTTTGGACTTTGGACTTTTGTCTGATGGACTTGTGTACACACGATCAGAAAATCTGACAACAGACCATTGTTCGTGGAAAATTTTAAGGCATGCCATCCGACATTTGTCCGCGGAAAATCCAACAACAATTGTCCGATGGAGCATACAAATGGTCAGATTTTCAGCCAACAGTCTGTCAACACACAATTCCCGTCGGAAAATCCAATCACGTGTCCGAGGCTTTAGGCAGGAGAACTTGATTCTTATATGGTACAGACTGGTGTAAGACAGGGAGATTGGACACGGCCCTGTAGGGTAAAAAAAAGCAATGCTAAAGCAACTCAATGGAATGCAGGACCTCATTTAGTTTTTTTACAAGCTGATATTAAATTGTATTAAACTGGGGTTATTACTGTTTGACTTATGCAATATACTGTACTTTGAATGTACAGCATTTTTTTTAATTCTGACATAGTTGGAGCTCCTCTTCAAGGCTCACTTATACCTAGTCATCATTCCTCAGTCAGTACTTCTTACATACATTGCTCCACTAGTGTGTAAACTAGCAAATAAAAGGTTGTTGATATCATCAGTAGGGACTGGGAGGTCCACTCTATGAAGCTGTCAGAAGGAGATTGCGAAAGAGGATGTCATTCTTAATATACATCCCCACTGATGCAGGCAGTACTGACTTGATGATAGTGATGGAAAGTGTATCTACAGCCATTTTTTTTGTAAGGGGGGGGGGGGGTTAGAACATCAGACAGGTTTTATTGTTTTCTGTGTGGGGTGATTTACTATCAGTGGTGCAGAGTGAAAAATTATGTGTGAAACTGTTGTAAAATCATCTATTATTTTGCAGTGATCATCGTTTACAAGGTGCAAAATGGTGAAGCTGCATATGCGCACCTTAGGTGTCTATAAGATGAGTAGTCATGCAGCAAGCTTCTGTGATCTAAAACTAAAATAAAGTGCCGAATGTTATAAAAATTAGCAGAATTCATGAAATGCCAGATACATTATTATACATCGTTATACGTCATTGCTATATAAAAAAACACCACCTACTGCTTGGACCACTAATGCATTTATTATGTGCACATGAAATACATGCAATCTTTTCTTTGAGGCATGCAGATTGAGCCATTCATGCAAGTCCCAATATCTTCTTTCTGATGTACTTGTCCCATTCCACAGGAACATGCATTGAGATTCATTGTCTATTTGAGGCACTAGTACCTCAACCAATATTAATGGCGCAGTGCCGATGGTTTATGTTGTCCTTTCTATTGTACTGTTGACCAAAGTCACCAAGACAGAAAGTGATAGACATGTGCATATTTTTTCGTCCGAATGCATTTTTTTTCCGAATTTCTGGTATTTTCGTTATCGTTTAAAAAAAAAGGAAAACGAACGCGCAGAATCCGTAATCCAAAAGATCTGACATAAAAAAATGCTTTATTTTCATTTTCGTTGCTACAACGATTCTGACAATAGCAATCTGTGTTATCGAACCTGTGGTCGAATGTGCCCAACCTTAAAGGGGTGTTCCAGGAAAAACAAAATTAAAAGCCAGCAGCTACACATACTGCAGCTGCTGGCTTTTAATAAATAGAGACTTAACTGTCCTGCAGTCCCTCGATGTCGGCACAGCAGCTGTTTCCCATCAGCTGTCGGGTGCTGCCGTCGCCATTGCAGGTAAGGGAACCCATCAGTATAGCCTTTTCGCTTCATGTCGGGAACCCTACTGCGCATGCGCGAGGCCGCTCCTCTCTCCTATTAGCCCGGCTGCCAGGGGAGGAATAGGAGGGAGCCACGCGGTGACGTCACGGCCACGGCCAGACTCCTGGCCGCGGCCAATTGTGGCACCGGAGGGGGGAGGAATCCGATGAGCGGAAGTTCCACTTTAGGGTCTAAGATTATTCTACATAGATAGGAAAGATTCGACATACAGAGAAAAGATTCGACATTATAGAGACAGTGTTGGGGTAGACCATTCGACATGAATGATGAAGATTCGACGAAGCAGCGAAAAACATACAAACGTTGAAACTGTCATTGAAGGCTTATGGTGTCTGTCGAAAGTTCTAGTAAGATTCGACAAGCGGCTAAACTGTACGAAGCCGCAATCATACATTTCTGGTCAAATGCTCGGCCCATAGGCTATAGAAGAATTTGAATGTTGGTTGACTAGTAATAATAATTTATAAATATAATGATTACTAGTCAGACAACATTAGAATTCTTCTATAGCTTGTAGGCGGAACATTTGACCGGAAATGTACGATTGCGGCATTGTACAGCTTAGCTGCTCCGTCGAATCTTCTTAGAACGTTCAACAGACACCATAAGCCTTCAATGACAGATTCGACCTTAATTCGGAATTTTGGACAAAAGCATTTATTAACGAAACAAAATAAATAAAAACTAATTTTAGGAGTAACTAAATACATTTCTTTTTTGGACGAAAACAAAATATTTCAGTGTGCACAAGTCTAGAAAGTGAGAGAAAATATAACATTTTGATTTGCCAACAGAACAGCAATAGAGTGAAGATCGACCTACATTTGGGGATTTTTTCAGGAAAAACAGGGAATGTGTATAATATTTTTGTGCAGCCATTAGAGGAAGTGCTAGGTAGGTTTCTTTATTGTACATCACGGGACATAGAGTCTGCTATAAATGATGACTACCTTTTTTTTTTCTGCCACCTACAAGTGATTGGCCACTGGTAAAAAAGATAGTAAGATGAATGCACATGCGCGCCGCATGGTGATGACGTCAGAGAGTTGGGGCGGCATGGCAGCGACCATGTTTTTTTGGTTTGAAACACGGATCGAATAATGCATTATGATGAAACTGTGGCAGCAGCAGAAACATGGTTTGGTAAATGGCAGCAACAGTGCAGGAGCCGCACCGCAGGCTTCCAGCTTCAGGAATCGTGTAAATGTACCAGTTTGCAAGGGCGGGGGGGGGGGAATGGAAGCTGTATTGTCACCCTAGGGTAACCAGTATAGTGATGTGTGATGTATCCCCTCTGCTGATTGGGACTATTTTTAGCAGAGGTCTCATGATTCATATCTGCAGGCCTTTTAATCAAAAGGGTGGAGAAATGGGGCGCAATCAGAAAGAGGGCTCAGTGATTCCTCCGTAAGGTCAAGTAGACTCTAGCTGTATCCTTCCTGGTGCTCTCCCTAGGGGTCATGGGGTCGTGAGTAATTCAGAACCACTTTCCCTTGTCGGATGGTTTTAGGTATCTATGGGTCACATATTTATGTTTCAAAGAAGGATTTGTCATTTGCCTTAGCAGGGATACGACACCAGCTCTCTGGGGTACCTGCCAGTGGCAAGAGGATCAGAAATGGAGGCATTCTCCTTCTCCTTTCCTATAGGGTAGGGGAGGAAGTTGTGAGGTTCCTTTCTCTGTGGACTCTATACATCACAGTACAAAGGAGGATTGGTCATCCACTTGAGCAAACTCAGAAAATAAGCTCACCGCAATGTTTGTCTCTGTGGGACGAGGCGAAAAAAAAGTGCAGGCATTCCCTTTTTTCCTTTCAAAATATTTTATTTTCAAAGTATATTGAATACAATTCAATACAATTAATTATTGTTTTAAAGTCTCATTAACAATAAATCCTGGCATTCCCTTTTTTCTGTCCTCTCTTCTTGGATAAAGGAGGAATAGATGGACAATGAGGAAGTGGGATCTAGGTTGTGCTCAGGCCCAAAAAAAAGGTTTACTGAATTCACTGTTCAAATTCGTTTGCACTGATTTGAAGTTGCCACTTTCTGGGTCTGCATTTCTGAAAATTCCACCATAAAGTTCTCAGTCATTCCTTTTTACGTCATCATCTAGAGCAGCCTGTTGCAGGCTCTCAATCACCTTGGATTTTTCAGGAAGTGATGGTGCCAGTTATAGAGGATGATGGTATTTGAAGTTCTGCTCGAACCTTGTAATGGTTCCAAAGCTGAACAGTGAGGTTCGTCCCATACTGCATCTCAACGGTTTTCTCCACAAACAAGAATGTTGAACGCAGTAAGTGTGTGCAGTAGTGTCTTTCCTCCAGCATTCCATTGTGTTCCACCTGCATTCCAGGGAGCAGAAAGGTGGAAGTGACATGTCCCGCACTAGTGACCCAACCCAACATGACACGTCACATCCACCTTTCTGTTGCCTGGAACGCAGGTGGAACGCAATCGGCGTACCTGCTGTCATCCACAAGCTACTTGATGTTTACCTAACTGTAAGTGCATATGTTTTATGGGTTAAACTAGTTAAATGCTACACCGTGAGAAGTTCTCTTTCTCTCTTTGATATATAATTCATATCGTGTTGGCTTTATACTGATGTTGGCCATCTCTTCCACTGGAGGATCCATCTCTGCGAGTAGGTTGTTAGCTCACATTCACAGTGGAAGACGGCACTTTGTTCACTATACAAAGTATATTCACTTCACTTGATTGGAGAGTTATCGGTGGCAGTTCATGGACTTTATTATGGATTTATTTTTATATTTATTTATATATATATATATATATATATATATACTGTGTATATATATATATATATATATATATATATATATATATATATATATATATATATATATTCTATCAAAATGTAATATGCAAATACAGTGCTACCTGATGTGAAAAAAGGTATCAAATGTGATATTAAGCAGCGCTCAAGAGAATCAAATAAAAAAACACACATATAATATTGCTAAACTATTAAGTGAAAAATAATGAGTGATCCACCCTCTATGTGAAACAATATATCAGTGTCAAAAAATAGGTGTCAATAATACACCCAAAATAACAGGTTGGCAAAAAATAAATCCATAAACTGATTGTGTGAACGTAAATGAAGTTCATAAATGGAGAACAGAAGAAATCCCTTCACGATCTTCAGACAGTGCTTTCACCACACCACAGTGACTGCGTGATTCCACCACCCATCAGAATGCAAACTCACCACAATAAACGGCCTGACACTCTCGTGTTAAGGCACACAGGCTTTTTAACTGAACCACTCAGTTTAATTGATGGAACTCCCTCTTTGGAAACTGGAGCACTCAGTTAAATAAATGGAGATCCGTTGGAAAAAGGAAAAACTCCAAGATGACAGCCACATGTATAATGAAGAGAGAGAGCACAATAGTGTGATATTGCAACACAACTTTTAATAAAAACACTAAAAATCTCCCAATAGATGCACTCACAAAAATGACTCTTGTCATAAGCAGTGATTAAATCCAAACATCACACGGTGTAAACACAAACGAAAATTTTCCTCCAGGTGAACCAGTGGTCACGGCGGACCAACAAATAGCCCAGGTTTACTCACAGCCCTATGAAGGTGTACTGGAGTCGCTCTTCAGATGACTATATTGGTGACAGATGGACCGTTCCACGCCCGACCAGTTCAGTTTAAGGTATGCGGTTGTAACTTAGTACCCACGCCCCGACATGTTTCATCATACTG
The DNA here is from genome assembly GCF_905171775.1 of Rana temporaria. Taxonomy (NCBI): domain Eukaryota; kingdom Metazoa; phylum Chordata; class Amphibia; order Anura; family Ranidae; genus Rana; species Rana temporaria. The sequence continues at coordinate 59,348,634 of NC_053490.1, forward strand.
ATTTAATCATGGGGATGCTTACCAGATGTCACATGCCGCTATATGTAGCTGCCAAGGTCCCCCCCTCACTTGCACATTGGTGCACGCCTTCCGTTCATTACAAGCATCAGCTGTGTGGACAAACGTCCCACTCAGCTGTGCTGGCATGCAAGTGTGCAGCTCTGACCAAACAGAGCAGCATAATCATGTGTGCGAGGTGGAGGCCCCCAGTGGTGACGTTGGTGTACTACACCTAATCACACTGCCTGTATTCAATGAAGTGTCTATCACCAGTGGTCAAACTGGTGTATGACACCCATTCCCACTGCCTATATTCGATACAGTGTCTAACCCCAGTGGTGAAACTGGTGTACGACACCCATCAAGCATAGAGTGTACTGCAAACTGAAAGAAGGGGGATATCCCTCTAAGAAATAACTAACAGCCATTCGGGTGTCCCCATGACCACGAGTCACCTCCAGGTCTATACAAACACGATCTAACAGTGTAAAGTCAGAAACACAAAGTACAATATCTCTCATTAATCTAAAGTGAGAGCATACTACATGGTTATATGAATCTAAAAAAGAATATATATTATTCCAAAATCTAAAAACACATAATCAACCATAAATATATATAAAACTGAATTAAATACATATAGTATAGGCGGTATTCCTAAAATTATATTGAAGAGTTGCATATATTATTATCCATCATAAAATTTCAATAAAATGGTAGTAATCAAAATGAATAAAAAATGTCTACACATATATACATACATACATATACATATATATATATATATATATATATATATATATATACACATATATACATATATACATACACACATAAAAATTATTATTTTTAAAAAAGATTCTATAAACTGGAAAACGATTTTACACTGGGGCATGTACTTTGAACGAGATATACATAAATATGGGCAAGTTTAGACATGCAATGGTTCAAATTAAAGTGGGTGAACTTCATCATCTCCATATGCATGGCATAACAAAAATTTAATTATATAGTCATACAGAGCCCATGATCATAGTGGGTGGCCCAGTTGTCTGGCCCCCTTGTACCAACATAATTCATGACCATACTATATATATGTACACCTTAAAACCTGCTCCTAGTCTAAACATTACTGATGAAGCAGTTCACGTCCAACTCTATGTTGAGGCCCCTCGGAAATTGACTTTTTAAAAGAAAGATCCATTGAGTTTCTCGCTGCGATAGATCTCTCACCCTGTTTGAACCTCTCCATGAAGGGTGTACGCAGTCAATGCCACAGAACTGAGCTAGCGAAGGATCTTTGTTATGTTTTTCCTTAAAGTGGACTGACACACTGTGGTAATCAAAGCCCTTCTTTATGTTTGCCAGGTGTTCAGCCACTCGTATCCGCAATAACCTCTTAGTTCTTCCTACATAAAGTAGTCCACATGGGCACCAAATCAAATATACTACATGAGAAGAGTTGCAGGTGATAAATTCTTTAATAGAGAAAATCTTCCCATCACTGCTCGTGACCTGTTGTTTTCCTCTATTACTTATCTGCACAGTTCTGCAACAAATGCATTTCCTGCACGAGTAGAACCCCTTGAAATCTATTCTGAGGGCCTGCTGATCTGGGGGATCTAGAATCTTGCGGACCACCTTGTCGCCGAAATTAGGAGCCCTCCTATAGATGAATCGTGGTTGACTCGGAAGTATTTCGGCAAAGTGTCTGTCCTTCCCCAGGATGTGCCAGTGATTCTTGATGATAGCCTCTACCTCCCTGTATTGGGCATGAAACCCAGACAGGAAGCCCCATTGGTGTTGGTTATTATTTGGCTGTTCTACCTTCTTCTCTAAGCATTTTTCTCTAGGGATAGCAGCAATTTCTTCAATCATTGTGTTCAGAGCTGGCTCATCATATCCCTTCTGAACAAATTTATTCTTCAGTGTTTGTGCTTGTGAGAGATAATCATTGGCATCTGAGCAATTGCGACGAACTCTTAAAAATTGCCCCTTAGGGATATTTTTAATCCATGCTGGGTGGTGTCCACTATTAATGGACAAATAACTGTTACGATCAGTTGGCTTGAAAAAGACTTTAGTCTTTAGTTTATTTGCTTCTCTTTGGATAGTGACATCCAAAAAGTTGACCATATTTCCGCTAATTGTATATTCCAATTTAATGTTGTTGGGATTACTATTGAGGTCTTCCAGAAACTTTAGTGCATCTTGCTGCGATCCTTCCCATATAAATAAAATATCATCTATAAATCTCCGATAAAATAATAATTGGGGTCTCCGGTTATGAAAAACATGCCTGTCCTCCCACTCAGCCATGAACAGGTTGGCGAGGCTGGGGGCAAACTTTGCCCCCATAGCCACGCCAACCTGCTGGGAGAAGAAGGAGCCATCGAACCAGAAATAATTATGGGACATGCAGAACTCTAATACATGTCCCATAAATTTCTTCTGAGTATGCGGTATATCATCCCTCCTGCTAAGTGCCCAGTTCAACGCCAGTGCCGCATCATCATGCTGAATAATGGTATACAGTGATGCCACGTCAGCTGTTACCAAAAAGATGTCTGTTTCAGGCCTGATGCTCACTTTGTCTAGGGACTGTAGCAGGTCGGTGGTGTCTTTCAGATACGCCTTGGTTGTGCAAACACTCAGTTGGAGAAATCTGTCAAGGTATTCTCCCAATCTGGCTGTGACTGATCCAATCCCGTTAACTATTGGTCGGGCAGGTGGGATAATTTCATTTTTGTGGATCTTAGGCAAAGTGTAGATCACCGGTATCCTACACGCTGAGGGAGCTAAGTACTTTTTCTCTTTCAGATTCAAAGCTCCAGTATGATAGCCCCAATCTACCAACGCATCAAGTTGTACCTTGTATGGTTCGGTAGGGTCTGATGCTAGTTTTCTATATGTAGAAGTATCGCTCAGCATATTGGACAACTGGGTGCAGTAGAACTCCTTATCCAGGACCACCACCCCTCCCCCTTTGTCCGCTGGTCGGATCACAACATTCTTCTTATCCTCCAAAGATTCAATACCTTCTTTAATATAGCGGGGATTCACACCCTTCTTCACAGGTAATTCCTCAATGTCTTTGAGTACCAACTGTTTAAAAACCTCTATAAAATGATTATTGGAAATCTGAGGATTAAATAAGGATTTATTCTTGAGTCCACTGTCAACTTTCGTTGCCACACTGGTACTTTTCATAGAAGACGTGACAGGGTGGCTCAAGAAGTATTTTTTCAAATTCAGAGTCCTGACAAATTTGTGTGTGTCTATATAGACGTCAAATTTATTCATTGTTCTTCTAGGAGCACACTTTAAACCCGTGTTGAGGATATTGAGCTCTTTCGGGCTCAACGTCACCTTACTCAGGTTGTATATTCCTGTGGTTCCACCTCCCTCATTCTTTTTTTGGGATTGTTTCCTTCGGCCTGCCCTGCATCCACGTCTTCTCTTTGATATGTTTCTGGTCCTCTTTGCGGAAATTTCGGAACGACATGCTTGTCTCCTCCTTTGTTGTTCCTGGTCTGTGAGTTCCTCCTCGGAGTCCCACCTCTCCCCCCCCTCCCCCGATGCCCTAAAAAAGGCTGTTGAGAGTAGTATCCATTATGATAGTCCTCTGCCAGAGGTTGATATCTATTGCCCATATGCCCATACTCTGGTCCTGGATAGTATCCTGGAGGGGGCGGATGGTGGGACCACTGTTGGTAATTATGTTGTGGAGGATAATTAAACTGATCTTTCCTCCCATAAAATTGTGGTGTCCGTGGGGACTGATATTGATAGCCATACTGTTGTCCATTTCTCTCCTGCCTTGAAGGTCCAGGTGATGCCTGTTGAGAGGCATATTGATCTTTTTTACCAGTGTTACTACCACTTCCTCGAGCTTGATTCGATGAGCTCCGATCAAGCTTCGATTTTTTATTATTGTTGGTGCTCTGTTTAACAGTAGTTTCCTTCTTGGGTATAGCATCCAGGATTCTTGATGGTTGTTGTGAGGCCACAGTGGCTTCCTCATCAATATCATTGTTAATGATTCCTGTGCTTTGCCAAGCATAAATTCTATTATTCTTAAAGTCCTCCGAATCCCTATTGAATTTTTTGACTTTCCTTTTCTGTGTTTCTCTGTCAATTTTTTCCAGTTTCTTTTTCATATTAACATTAAAATCCTTTATTAAACTGGTTTCCTTAATTGGTTCCAATTTATTTCGTAAAACCTGAATTTTTTCATTCAGTAGGGCCAGTTTGATTTCTTTCCTTTTAAGAACTAAATTCTGCAACTCTTTCCCTGCTTTATTGAAAAAACTTAACCATTCGGTCATGTACTTAGTGTCGGTTAAACCATCTTGAGGTGTCACCTCCCACCTCAAGCTTCTGAAAATAAGGCCCTCCTTGTTATAGTGTTCAAAGGTGAACACGTCCCACCAGGCTTTGACCTGTTTTTCTAATAGGTTCTCTAAAGCTTTCAGAGTTCCTGGATAGTCTTCCTCACACTCTGCCATTTCCTGGTTGGTGGAGAAAACTGATTCTGCATTAATCTGTCTATTCGACAAAAAATTAATGACTTCCATAGCAGCAGTGAGTAAACATATATATATATATATATATGTATATATGATAGAGTGCGGTATGGAAATGTAATTTAATTTGCACATTTTTCTTTCACTTTTTAGACCTTGGGTCTCACTACGAGCAGCTCTGTATCCACATTCGTTTTTGTATTCACTGCGGTTTTATCTATATTGATTTACTTGATTGTCCAGGGTGCGCAGTCTTAAAGGGGTTTCCTTTTCTTTTTTCTACATAGTCATGATTTATAGCTGGCTCTGTGGTCCCGTGATGTACGATACAGGAAAATAGATTTTTGTATTTACCTGTATAATCTGTTTTTTGGAGTACATCACGGGAACACCAAGATCCCTGCCTACTTTGTAGAGGTTCATTGCTTGCTACAAAACAGGGGTACTTCTTGCATTGGAGGAGTTAGGGGAGAGTTGCTTGTCTTTTTTTGCCAGTGACCAATCACCTGTAGGTAGTGCATAACCTGGTGTAGTCCTGACTTTTAGCTTGCTCCGTGTCCCTTGATTTACTCCAAGAAATAGATTTTACAAGCAAGTACAAAAATCCAGTTTTATGCACAGGGTTTTATTTTATTACTATGTTGGTGCAATGATTGTGTGCAGACAGACACAGTGTATCTCACAATATGTGCCTGTGATGAGTTTTGACACACTCAGGCTTTAGTGTACAGTACATATGCTGAATTTATTATCACTATTACTACAGAATGTTTGCCTAGAGTATACTGTGAAATAAATATTGATATCACTAGAGTAAAGTGAAAATATAAAATACATAGGACCCACTGTTCTAGGAGAATCGAAGGGTGCACATGCAGATGTTACTCAGTTCTCCAATATTAATTACCTATTCATACATTTTGCTCTGATAGCATGATGTATGAATTTTTAAAATCTGCTGTTTTTGTTGGCATGTGCATTTCATTACTTAGTCCACTTTGTCAGATCGGAAGGCACAAAAGCAGCATTGTCACACAGCAAACAAGGACCACACTGTATACATTGAACATCAGGGGACGATCAGCAAGATATTGGCAGGGATTGTTTGTGTGAATCCTTGCAGTCATAAAAGCCACAGTGCAGACCACACCAAACATCCAGGGGACACACATGGCTCCATTTTCTTAAATACTTTTTATTACTCCACCTTAGAAGAGGTATTGGCCATCTTGAGCTGTAAGCCCCCCCTCTTCCTACTACTGGATATTACTACAGTGTGTATGTTAGACAGTGACACCTGCTGGTTTTCATTACCGCAAGAGTTCTCTGTCTAGATGCATGTGTTTCCCTTATCGCTACTCTCCCTGGATGTTCTGCTCACCAGCAGTACATAATGTTGGACATCTGCCTATAATATCTACTTGATCTTAGATTTTGGACTATTTGGTCCTGATGTGATATCTATACACGGTCTCTTTGCAGTGTTGTTAAGAAACCCTACTCTTTATATTTACAAGCTCCTGAAGAAGCGCATCTATGTACGTAACACATACAGCAAATGTTTTGTGCGACCTCATATTTTGACTCAACTACTCCATGTGAATATCTCCATTTGGATGCTACTACCGGTTACCTTTATTCCTGCACCAATTGGGTTCACAATATATTTATAAGTGTACCTGAACAATACTCCCCTGCTGTTGTTCAGTTGCATTAGTTAAAGAGGAACTTCACAGACATGTGAAAATGAAAAGTTGGCAACTACAAATACTGCAGCTGCTGACAAATGCCTCGTACACACGGTTGGACTTTTGACAGGTTCTCTATCTAAGGTCCGTTGGTCTTCTGCAGGGGTCAAGTCCTGGGGAAAAAAGTGTGGGAACTCCCACCCAAGATCCACTCCCCCACCAAAAAAATAAATAAATGATACGCTCATATGCATAATTACTAAACCGCATTTGTTTTGTTTTTTTCGATCCACTGTACCTTAGTAATCCTTTATGTTACTGGCCGCTTCCTGTATATGGATTCATCGGGTAGTGTGCAGGGTATTCCGTCACTTCCTCAATGCCGCAATGTCTCCTGGGAGCTTTTGTCATTGTTCCCAGGAGACATTGCGGAGGTCTGCCGCGAGTTATCGCGGTATTTAGAAAGAACTTGCTCCCAGGAGACATTGCGGCATTGAGGAAGTGACGGAATACCCGTATACTACCCGATGAATCCATATACAGAAAGCGGCCAGTAACATAAAGTATTACTAAGGTTCGCCTGCCCCTGACAGTGACTCGAGCTGGGCATCGTCACTTAGTGAAGGATTGGCTCGGGCGGCTCGGCTGCTCTCGTCCTGCAAAGGGAACTGCGTTCCTGCTGTGAAAAAAGTGCAGGAACTCCATTCCCACGCGTTCCCGCAGGACTTGAGCCCTGGTCTTCTGACGAAAAAAGTCAGATGGAAGCTACACACGGCCGGACTTTCCGAGAAAATAAGCCTGTCTGACTTTTTTCTCGGAAAGTCCGGCCATGTGTACGAGGCATTAGGAGGCAGATACTTACCAGCCCATGAAGTCCTTCGCCATCCTCCACTCATCGTAAGGGCTTTGAATCTTCCTTGCTGCCATACTGAAAGTAGGAGAAGGCATCATCACAAAACAGGTTCTCCCCACAAATAAAAAAAATTACCCGGCCTGAGGAGAAAGATTATGAGAAGCGTAACTTTTATTTTTCAGTAAAGGTCTGCTTTAATTAGGCCCAGTTTATTTAATACAAGTGCTCTATAAATTTGATGTCACAGTCCTGTGACTTTCAGTCAGACTTCTGCCATTGCAGTACATTAAAAATAAATGAGAAACTTCACATATCCACAAAATATAAAATGTGCTGCTGTTCTTTCTGCTTACTGTCTTTCTAGCACTTAACTCCTTGTCAGATGACATGTACCTTCTAATCTTTTAGCAGTTGCCTGTCACTACAAGGTATTGGCACTGGAAGCGGACAAACAATTAATGTAGCTCTGAATATTTCTTTTTAGGGAATCAAGGACATTTCGCTTGACAGGTTTATGCATGGAGGAGCCAATGTTACAGGATTCCAGCTGGTGGATTTTAATACTCCAATAGTGACAGAATTAATGCAGAGGTGGAAGACACTGGACCAGCGGGAGTACCCAGGATCTGAAAGCCCTCCAAAGGTACTTGGTTATTTCTTGTTCATCATCACACAGGGGTTATTTATAAAAACCATCACATAAGCTAGAGGAAAAATCAGGATGCACAGGTGAAGCTTAAAGATACATACCAGTCACAAATGAGAATCATGCTTTGAAATTCATACAGAGAACACAGACTACCTGCCCAGCACTTCAGTTTTTTTTTCCATGGGTAGCAATAGTGCCCAAGGCGACCCACTGCTTAAAATTGCTAAGTTGCCAGCTATCTGCTGCTCTGGGAATATCAAATGCTCATCCTAATAATCTGAAGGCCTGAAATTCTCAACTCCATCCATTGTTGGCTCCCTCCTGTGTCTGAGACGGAGAGAGAAAGAAGTTGCCAAAAAGTTACGATAAAATAATACATTTCAACCCAAAAGTTTATTGCGAGTTTTGCTGCAACAGAAAATCACAATAAGGTAAAACAAACATTCTGGGTCATGTTACTCAAGCTACTCCTTATTGCTGGCCATACACTCTGATGCCCCGTACAAACGCTCAGGATTTCTGACGGGAAAAAAACAGTCGGAAATCCCAAGGGCAAAACCGAGAGCCTCCTACAGATGATCGGTTTTCCCTTTGGAAAAATGAGAGAGATTCCTTGGGAATCCCGAACCTGTGTTTGCTCCATCTGAGTTTTTCCCCACAGGAAAACGGCCAGAAATGGCCGTTTTCTGATACACACAGCCAGGTTTTCTGAAGGGAAAAAGTCAGTCGGGAAACCCGCCGGGAAAAAAGAGAGCTGGTTCTCTTTTTTTGTCTGGCGGGTTTGCCAGTTTTCCTGTCGGAAAACCTGCAAAGGGAGCATACACATGGCCCGGATTCACAGCCAAAAGCTCTCCTCGCAGTTTTCCCATTGGAAAACCTGGTCGTGTGTACATGCTTTCGATTTTTTTTTTTTTTTAGCCTGTGCTAAACAGCGCAAATGGACAAATCTCCCTCTGAAGCTATTGTATTCTGACAGTCAGTGCAGTACATTGCACCAGCTGACAAAATATCCGAATAGAACCCTCATCTAGGCGGGTGCTGGCGCTGTTTGGCTGACAATTTTTTCTCCTGATCTCTTTTGAATCTTCAGTCGAAGGCTGTGGGACGGAAGGATGCTCATAGGGCTAAACTGAGCAAACTTCACTTTGTGGTTGGCCAGTTTATGGAAATCAAATCTTGTCCAGAACCATCTTTTACACAAATTTCAACTATTTGTGGCTCCATTTATTACTCATGCTTCTGCATTTATTTTTATTTTTATACAGCCAGTTTTATGTCCTTTGCAGAACTGCATGCAGATAGCATGGGTTTGCAGAAGACCCATTAGGTTCAATTCACAAGGCTAAAACAGCAGGATAAGGATTCTTATTGTCGAAAAGTGAGCTTCGTGGGGGTTTTTCTATTACTGACCGCAGAGTATATTATGTAAAGTCTTCTTTTCAAAACCTAATTCTCAGTGTATGGATTAATAGTAGCCAGACACCTTTAAAGGTGGTCATGTGTACTCCGTTGAATATTTGTTGAATCATTCATTGTGTAAAATTTTAGTACACATAAAAAAGACAGAGTTGATGGGGTGTGAAATAGCATATATTATATATCATAACGGTTCCTAAACAAGGCCGTATATAGTGCTTGTGGCTGTTCTGGAATACTGCTGATGCAGGCGGCTGCTTCCCAGCTGATTCAATTCCATAAATCTCATAAGCACAAGAACACAGCATGCAAGGGTAATATGATATCTGCGCAGTTCACTACATGGCTGCCCTCACTGAGTCTAGATGACAGGTACCAGCAATACATCCCAACAGAACAATGACCTTAGCAGCTAAATTATATTAGGAACATGACAGAGTGATTATAGAAAGGCTCAAGCCTCATCTTTTCTTGTAAGCCTATATTTTTTTCAGATTTTGTTTGAATTGGTAAAATACATCTATACTTACATCAGTTTTCCAAGGCAAAGGATAAGGGACTATTTTTACCTAGGTGACACAGCCCACCACACCCCTGGTCACACTGCCATGGTTTCAGATGAAAAATACACATAGACATAATATTTCATACACAAAAAATACTTAACCTCTTCCCGCCATGGTACATACAGTATATGCGGCAACAGGGTGGGTGGCTTTTAATGCCCAGCTGTCACACATATGCAACCATGCCGCTTTGCAGTTCTGTGTTGATAGCTTGCTCACTGCTCGCTTCCAGTACACTGACCAAGCTGTTACTGGCAGCTCCATGTGTCTGCTTGTGATAGGGAGTGTGCTAATAAACAAGAGCATGCTGTAGACCCCTGATCAGCCTAATTTTTATTTATTTTTACCATTAGACTTCAGATCAGCCCAATTCCTGCACCTTCACCTCTCAGATCAGCCCCAATTCCTGCACCATAAGACTTCAGATCAGCTCAATTCTTGCATCATCTCACCTCAGATCAGCCTCACATCTTGAAACATCAGACCTCATATCAGCCCCAATTCTTGCACGTTCACCCCTCATATCAGCCCCAATTCTTGCACCTTCACCCCTCAGATCAGCCCCAATTCCTGCACATTCACCCCTCAGATCAGCACAATTCCTGCATATTCGCCCCTCAGATCAGCCCCAATTCTTGCATCATCTCACCTCAGATCAGCCTCAATTCTTACATCATCTCACCTCAGATCAGCCTCAAATCTTGCACCATCAGACTTCAGATCAGCCCCAATTCTTACACCTTCACCCCTCAGATCAGCCCCATTTCCTACACCTTCACCCGTCAGATCAGCCCCAATTCTTGCATATTCGCCCCTCAGATCAGCCCCAATTCTTGCACATTCACCCCTCAGATCAGCCCCAATTCTTGCACCTTCACCCCTCAGATCAGCCCCAGTTCCTGCACATTCACCCCTCAGATCAGCCCAATTCCTGCACCATCAGACTTCAGATCAGCCCAATTCCTGCACCACACCTCAGATCAGCCTCAATTCTTGCATCATCTCACCTCGGATCAGCCTCACATGTTGCACCATCAGACTTCAGATCAACCCCAATTCTTGCACCTTCACCCCTCAGATCAGCCCCATTTCCTGCACCTTCACCCCCTCATATTAGTCCCAATTCCTGCACCATCAGACTTTAGATCAGCCCAATTCCTAACCCCATCAGACTTCAGATCAGCCCAATTCCTGCACCACACCTCAGATCAGCCCCAATTCTTGCACTTTCACCCCTCAGATTAGCCCCAATTCCTGGGCCTTTACCCCCTCAGATCAGTCCCAATTCCTGCACCATCAGACTGCAGATCAGCCCAATTCCTGCACCATCAAACTTCAGATCAGCCCAATTCCTGCACCACACCTCAGATCAGCCTCAATTCTTGCATCATCTCACCTCAGATCAGCCTCACATCTTGCACCATAGGACCTCAGATCATCCCCAATTCTTGCACCTTCACCCCTCATTCCTGCACCTTCACACCTCAGATTAGCCCCAATTCCTGCACCTTTACACCCTCAGATTAGTCCCAATTCCTGCACCATCAGACTGCAGATCAGCCCAATTCCTGCACCATCAGACTGCAGATCAGCCCAATTCCTGCACCATCAGACTGCAGATCAGCCCAATTCCTGCACCATCAGACTGCAGATCAGCCCAATTCCTGCACCATCAGACTGCAGATCAGCCCAATTCCTGCACCATCAGACTGCAGATCAGCCCAATTCCTGCACCACACCTCAGATCAGCCTCAATTCTTGCATCATCTCACCTCAGATCAGGCTCACATCTTGCACCATAGGACCTCAGATCATCCCCAATTCTTGCATCTTCACCCCTCAGATCAGCCCCAATTCCTGCACCTTCATACCTCAGATTAGCCCCAATTCTTGCACCTTCATACCTCAGATTAGCCCCAATTCTTGCACCATCAGACTTCAGATCAGCCCAATTCGTGCACCATCAGATTTCAGATCTGACCCACTTTGTGCACCATCAGACCTAAGATCAACACCTTATCATCTCAGATCAGCTCCAATCCCTGCACTGTCACACCTCAACTACGATTCCTGCAACTTTCACACTTCAGATCATTTCCAAGTCCTGATGAGACCCAATTCCCTACCTTCAGACAGACCTTCAGATCAACGAAGTTCCAGTACATTCAGAACTCAGATCAGCCACATTTCTGCTCTTTCAGATCTCAGATCAGCTGCATTTTTGCACCTTAAAGCGGATGTGCCACGGGAAAAATATATTAAAAGCCAGCAGCTACAAATACTGCAGCTGCTGACTTTTAATATTAGGACACTTACCTGTCCTGGAGTCCAGCGCCGATCGCAGCAGATGACGAGCGATCGCTCGTCACTCTGCTGCTCCCCCCGCCATCCACGCTGAGGGAACCAGGAAGTGAAGCGCTGCGGCTTCACTGCCCGGTTCCCTACGGCGCATGCGCGAGTCGCGCCGCGCCCGCCGATTGGCTCCCGCTGTGTGCTGGGAGCCGAGTGTTCCCAGCACACAACGGGGGGGGGGGGCGACGGGATATGACGGAATGCCCGTCTTTTGCCCCTGAATGCCGGGCCGGAAGTGGGTGCAAATACCTGTCTTTAGACAGGTATCTGCACCCCCCTCCCCCCTGAAAGGTGTCAAATGTGACACCGGAGGGGGGGAGGGTTCCAATCAGCGGGACTCCACTTTAGGGTGGAGAACCGCTTTAAGACCTCAGTGCAGACCCAATTCCTGCACAATCAAGTGTCTCCAATAGGATGAGGAATAGGATGGATGGGCAGGCTTCTTCATATAAAGACATCCACAGCCACAGGCTGACCTACACTGGTACTGGGAGGAGGGCCAGCACCTGAACATTGGCAGGTGGGCCATCATGGAGATGGGTAGGCAAAGGGCGGCAGGCCAGGCTTTGTAATTGACAGTCTAATGAGGTGTCGGTACTGTTTGACAGCCACACTTGGTGGTGGATTTACTAGAAGAATAAAGGATGTTCACTTTGCAAAGGTAATGTTCACTGCGCTTAGTAAATAAAGTGAAGCTGTGTTCACGACAGTCACCCAATCCGATTTTAGTAAATTTCCTTTTTAATTTTCTGCAACCATGACCATTCATACACAACTTTACCCTTTTTACAGCCTGTGTGAAATATTTATTTTGATCCAGCTGTAAAATTTATTTGGCTATCTTTTCCCTTTTTAAGAAAATGTATTATAGGTTATGGCATTTATAGCATTTTTAAATGCCTCATATACACTTGTTCCTTTTCCTTTTATCTTCCTATCCTGTAATGTAGAATCCTTAGGGAAAAGATCATCTTCTATTGCCAATTCAAAAGATACTTGTTGAAGAGGTCATATACACAGCTTGACCGGAACATTGATTATTTATTTGAAAAACACAATAAGTGCTTCTTGACCAGGAACAGGTTTACTTGGAAGCAGAATGCCACATTGCTGTGTTATCGGACAGGATCATTAATGGTCTAGTTCATATATTTACTTACCATTTGACCCCAAAGCTATACGAAGTACAGGGAGCATTGTACTGTATAACAGGATAAGGAAATTGGTGAAATTAGAGTGGGTAGAATACAATCCTACTAGAACAAACTGTATATGAGATAGATAGAAGATAGACTGATGGATAGACAGACAGGTAGACATATTACATGGAGTTACAACAATGTAGATGGATAGATAGATAGATAGATAGATAGATAGATAGATAGATAGATAGATAGATAGATAGATAGCAGGCAGATTAAAGGAAGAGTTGAGATAAATACTGTACAGTATACATAGATACAAACATAGATACTGTAGATGGATACATCAATATACAGACAGATTACGGAGAGATATATGATAGAGAGACAGATACCATTTTTGATAGATAGATAGATAGATAGATAGATAGATAGATAGATAGATAGATAGATAGATAGATAGACACAGGTTACAGGAAGAGGGTGGATGGACATATGTATAGATACACTATATTGTCAATAGTATTGGGACACCTGCCTTTACACACACATTAACTTTTTTTTTTTAAGGGTAAATTTATTGAATAAAAAAAAAAAAATCCAGACTTCATTCTATAACCAATTGCTATACAATGTCCATCACCCATCATGCAAGGAGTCTCTAACCTAGTTTGGGTTCCCGTTAACCGGGTAACTGCTCACATCCAATCGGTCTAATCCCAGTATTACATCCACCTCTTATCCCGCCACAACATTCTCAGAAGTGTATTTCAGCCATCCTGCCCAAATTTGCTAGAATTTCTTGGGGCAACCTCTAGCAGTGTAGGTCAGTTTATACATTGGCACCACCTGGTTCACTAGGTCTATCCAATACTGCAGTGAAGGAGGGACAGGGTCCCTCCATCTGAGAGCTATTGCATTTTTGGCATAACAGAACAGTATTCTGAGCAGTGTCTTTCTTGATTCAGACAACCTTTCTTCCCCCAGATCCCCCAATAGGCACCTGGCCGGAGAATAGATATTCAGGAGGGCCAGATCATCCTCTAGATACAGAAGAATTGCCTTCCAGAATCTCACCACATGGGGGCATAGCCACACCATGTGAAAAAAGTCTCCCACGGCACCCCTACATCTATAACACTCTGGTGTATCCAGCCTTCCCATTTTATGTAATCGGTGCAGTGTATAATAAATCCTATGCAAATAATTGAACTGTATCAGTTTGTCTCTTGCTGACAACATCGATGGCAGCAACGAATTCAGGGCCTTGGCCCAGGACTCATCCGACATGCATGGGACATCAGCTTTCCACTGCATCGCCACCCTCTCCATTCTGGCAAAAGATAATGCTAGCAGGGAAAAATAGTATCTAGAGACATGCTTTGAGTGATCCTCCGGAGCCATAATTTTCTCTGTACAGGAGGGGAGAAGAAACACCTCTACCAAGCCCCCCCCCCCCCTATATTGAGCCCGCACTGCGTGAGGCAGCTGTAGATACCGGAAAATAAATTATTAGGCAGTTTATATTCAGACTTCAGGTCCATAAACGATCTAAATGTTCCATTCCTAAATAATTGGTTGGCATACTTGACTCCATACGTAGCCCAGCATGCGCCATCAGGAATTTTGCATATCTCCTTCAGCTGAGGGTTGTGCCTGAAGTGGGGATTCGGAGAACCAGACAGACTGGTACCTCCCATCCTCGCATTACACATATGAAATATCTTATAGGACAGTTTCAATATGCCCACACCCTGTACTGGATATGGGCCATTCCGATACAGAACATTAATCAGAGCCTCATAAGAATGCACCTGAGCTGCCTGGGTGGCCACAGAGGCATTGTCCAACCTCGGAAAGCCCCACCAATGAACATGCGTCAATTGAGCTGCTAGATAATAGCACTGCAAGTTTGGCAATGCCAAGCCTCCCACCCGTATCGGCAAGTATAAGGTGTCCACGGATACCCTAGCTGGTTTAGCTCCCCATAGGAAGGGGAGAAGCAGCGTATTGATATCTGTAAACAGTTTCTTAGTTATGTATATTGGCGCATGCCAGACCACGTAGATAAATCTAGGGAGATAAATAATTTTAAATATGTTTACTCTACCCAGGAGGTTGAGGGGCAGCGTACTCCAGAACTGAAGACTCTCCCTGAGGTGCGCCACCATCAGGAGCAAGTTATTCTTTATATATGTACTTAGTGGCAGTTGTATCTCAATTCCTAAGTAGCGAAAAACGGGGGACCACCTGTAATGCTATTCCCAGGGGCATTAGAGGGGCATATTCGGGACAAAATGGGAGGACCACAGACTTACTCCAGTTCACCTTGAATCCAGAATACACCCCAAATCCAGAGATTCTGTCCAAAGCAGTTGTCAAGGAGCCCTCCGCTTCAGCTAAGTAAAGAAGCATGTCATCAGCATAGTGACATTTTTTCCTCCCTATCAGTAAAAAAAGACCTTAATCCCTACATCCGCCCACAAGAGGGCTGCCAGAGGTTCTATAGCAAGGGCAAACAGCAGGGGTGACAATGGGCACCCCTGCCTAGTGCCTCTAGCAATCTCAAATGGCTCCGTAACAATATTGTTCACCCGCAGACGAGCCACTGGTGCAGCATACAACAGTCTCACCCAAGCTAAAATCCGAACCGCCCAAGGACCGCTATCAGGTATGACCACTCAATTGAGTCAAAAGCTTTATGAGTGTCTAATGACACCACTATTCTAGTGTCAGGGGTGGGCCCTTCAGTTTGTAAAATAGTAAAGAGTCGGCGTAAGTTTATGGCCGTTGAACGTGTCGATATAAAACCCGTCTGATCAGGATGTATAACTGAAGCTATGACCTTATTAAAACGAGCAGCTAGAAGTTTAGCTAGGATTTTAGCATCCACATTAATTAGTGAGATGGGCCTATATGATTCACAAAGCTCATGGTCCTTGTGCGGTTTTGGGATCAGGACAAAAAGGGCTTCTCTAAGAGTTTCCGGGAGCACCCCTAGTTCAAGGGACTTTCCGTATACCTCCAACAGCTTCGGAGCCAGACTCTCCGCATACGTGTCGTACCACTCAACCGGATAGCCATCCAGTCCTGGTGTCTTATTCGGGCTAAGTGAACGTATGGCAGACACTATTTACTCTACAGTTAATGGGAGATCCAATTCCCCTGCCGCTTCCTCAGACAGTTCCGAGACTGGAATAGGGGCCAGGTAATCATGCACCTCCGTCTCCCCATAGTCCACCCTGGAAGAGTATACGTTTGAATAGAAATCAACAAAGGCGTCAGCTATGTCCTGTTGTGATGGGCATCATAGATGTGTTGGATAGAAGCAGCTGGTTGCTGCGAGTGAGCCAGGTAGGCCAGTAATCTACTATTTTTGTTGCCAAATTCGAATATGCGCTGGGACTGATACAGAAGCTTTTTCAGATTGTTTTCCACCAGTAGTAGATCTAGTTGCCTAACTCCCTCCCTCTAGGTCCTATGAGTGTCAGGGTTGGGATTCCTAATATAGTCCACCTCGGCTTGGGTGGCAGTTTGCTCTGATTTCCTTCCCTTCCATTCCCTATCTGACCTAGTCTGTTTAATGACTCCCGAAACAGAGCCTCTAAGCGTGGCCTTAAATGCGTCCCATGTAACTCCCACAGGAACCTCATCTCTATTTTCCCTCCAAAAGGCATTTATAGATGTCAAGGTGGATCTCTCAAAGATTTCCTCCTTGAGCCACAAGGGACTCAGTCTCCACAAAACGAACCCCCTTGGTCCCTCCATATCTATTGAGACCAACAGGGGAGAATGATCCGAGATGGCTTGAGGAAGGTATTGGACATCCAGGATCCTAGGAAGGAGCTCCCTTGAATCACATGTCCAACCTCGACAGGGTGTTGCAAGTGGCCGAGTAACAGGAGTATGCTTTAGTGTTAGGATTCTTCCACATACACGCCTCCACCAAGTCATAGGGTTTCACACATGCCTCCAAAAGGGAGCTGTCCAATGGGCGCCATACCATATCTATCCATTGCTGGTGACAAAACCACGTTCAAGTCCCCTGCCAAAATTACAGGCCCCTCCGCCACCCTAAGCACTTCAGTCATAATTGTGTCCCACACTCCCACTGTGAACGGGGGTGGTATATACACCGCCACAACGGTGCAGTGTGTGGCGTGTGGTCTGAGCACTGACATGCTGACCCCCCACCTCTTCAACCCCAGCATTCATACGTCTATTTGCCAAAGACAATGTCTGGATTTGATGCTGAGCATGTTCACTCAACTTCTTTGGTTGACCCTGGAGAGGTCTGTTCTGAGTGGAATCTGTCCTGTTAAACCGCTGTATGGTCTTGGCCACCGTGCTGCAGCTCAGTTTCAGGGTCTTGGCAATCTTCTTATAGTCTAGGCCATATTTATGTAGAGCAACAATTATTTTTTCAGATCCTCTGAGAGTTCTTTGCCATGAGGTGCCATGTTGAACTTCCAGTGACCAGTATAAGAGAGTCAGAGCGATAACACCAAATTTAACACACCTGCTCCCCATTCTCACCTGAGACCTTGTAATACTAACGCATCACATGAGAAAATAGCTAATTGGGCCTAATTTGGACATTTTAACTTAGGGATGTACTCACTTTTGTTGCCAGAAGTTTAGACATTAATGGCAAATGTACACATGTTATACAAGCTGTACACTCTATATTTTACATTGTAGCAAAGTGTCATTTCTTCAGTGTTGTCACATGAAAAGGTATGATAAAATATTTACAAAAATGTGAGGAGTGCACTCACTTTTGTGAGATACTGTGTATTGATACAAAGATAGATAGATAGATAGATAGAAAGATCAATCGACAGAATACAGGGAGATATATGATAGATAGACAGATCTATTTATGGACAGAAAGAATACAAGGGGATATGAAAAAACAGATATATAGGTAGATATAGCATCACAGATTACAGGGAGATAGATATATAGATATATAGATAGATAGATAGATAGATAGATAGATAGATAGATAGATAGATAGACAGACAGACAGACAGACAGACAGATAGATAGATAGATAGATAGATAGGTAGATTAAGGAACATTGGAGAAAAATAAAGACAAAAGAAGGAGTCTCTGTTCCAATGTAATATGTATTTCATATAGTGATGTGTGGCGCCCCTCAGGGGGATTGTGTGGTACAGCCTTGGATATGCCATCTGCACAGAATATTTTTTTTAATACACTTGCACATATTGAATATTCTTCCCATTATAAGTAAACAAATTGCCTATGTTTTCTTGCAGTATACATCTGCACTGACTTACGATGGTGTTCTTGTGATGGCTGAAGCTTTTCGTAATTTAAGAAGACAAAAAGTTGATCTTTCAAGAAGAGGAAATGCAGGAGACTGTCTTGCTAATCCTGCTGCTCCATGGGGCCAGGGGATTGATATGGAGAGAACATTAAAACAGGTATTTCTTAGTGTTCTTTGCCACCTACAGGGTTTTTGTTATTAAACGCTGATCCTTACTTTGTACAAATATATTTTATTACAGGTTCGAATACAGGGTCTAACTGGAAATGTACAGTTTGACCATTATGGCCGAAGGGTCAACTACACAATGGATGTTTTGGAGCTAAAAAGTACAGGTCTCAGAAAGGTAGGTATACATTTACTTAATTAATAAATAAAGAGTAAGTCCACCCAAAATTGATCATTTGCTTTTGAGTATTGTGGATTGAATTCCCTACTTGTTTTTTATATCATTTATTGACTCTGTCAATCTGAGCCATAGTTAGAGGGGTTTGTAATGTACACGGGGACACAATTACTTGGTTCCTTAGTTGATATATTGCCAGCTCAGCCTGCCTGCTGCATGAATTGTGGGGAGTGTAATCTTTTGGCATACGTCTCTATTATATTAAAGAGATAAAAGCAGTTATGTCTGAGGCCTCGTACACACGACCGAGTTTCTCGGCAAAAACCAGCAAGAAACTTGCTGGGAGATATTTTTTGGGCGAGGAAACCGGTCGTGTGTACATTTTCGTCGAGGAAACTGTCGAGAAACTCGACGAGCCAAAAAGAGAGCATGTTCTTTATTTCCTCAACAGGAATGGAGAAACTTGCCTTGTCGAGTTTCTCGACAGCCTAACAAGGAACTCGACGAGGAAAACGATGTGTTTCGCCCGTCGAGTTCCTCGGTCGTGTGTACGAGGCTTCATACACATGAATTGTTCTCTCCACCACCTCTCTGACAAGCGTTTTGCAGTGGATCACTTTTCAGAGGGCAGAGGATGGAGGAATAGCAGCCAGGCATTCAGAGGACAATATTTCTGCTTTCTAAATGCCAATTTTTTTTATAACCATAGGGCAATTGTTTTGTAGTTGCAGCATGGTCCCATTCACTTACATGGCTTGTATTTGGCAGGCAGTAGAACAGCAGCTCAATCCCATTTTTTTTTTTTTATCGCACCCTGGCCAATGGTGTTAATGAGGCCTAAGGCTGGGTTCACACTAGTCAAGTGACAATTGCAGCTCTGGTTTCCCTACGACGATAACAATTATTCATTCATCGGTCACTCTCCATTGTAGCTGTGGATCAGCTGACCAGGGAGCAGTGTTGGGGGAGGGGGAGAGAATTCCTGTTCACAACGGAACACATCTGCAAATCAGGTGCGTTCCCATTGAAGATTATGTGCCTGCAATTCGCACCGCACTGCCTAGAAAATGTACACGTTTTTTGTGCAATGCACACCTATGTGAACCAAACCCATTAAAAAGAACATATTTTCAAATGTTCTGTAAATTGGATGTGGTGTAATCCAGTTTGCATATGTGTGAACCCAGCCTTAGAGTTTTCTTGGAGTCCTGGACTTCAACGTGAGGGAACCAGTGCCTCCTGGGGGATCTGGAAGGATTTTTGGAATGACTAGGACCATGCTTTGTTTTGTTTTTTGCCTTTCTCTGGATCAGCTGTGTGTATAAGGTTCTGTATATGATGGTTATCTTGTTGTATTTATTAATATATTTTTTGGTTGAACAACTGTATATGGACTTTTTTAGCCTGAATAATTATGTAATTATGAGAGTCATCAAAGTTGATCCAGTCTATAAACGATCACCCAAAACTTAAAAAAAGTTTTGTTCCACCCTTGCCCTTTAATAATTTGTGATACCAATTTTGGTATATTTGCCTGTTTGATTGGTAATGTTCTTGTTGCGCAGTTTTACCTGTGTCCTTGTCATCTAATTGGATTTGAAGTGAACTGTCATAACTTATAAACAGGCATACCTATTTAGCCATGTATGTAATACGTATTGTGGCCAGTGGCAGCTAATTCAAGATTTCAGGACTGAGCTGCACTTTCTCAGAAACATAATATTTTCTGTCCATTGGGAGTGAGAACTATATATTTTTTTCACTGTAGTCTTCATTCACGTCACCTGCAGTGCGTGGTAACATGTGGCAAACGTGTTTGTTACCACAATGCGTGTTAACACAGCTGACAAATGATATTGCATTTCAGTACCATTCATTCTACACACAGGAAAACAATCATCTCACAGTAGAATAGATGTTGCTCCCTTTATTTCATCACTTTGGACTGGGGAGAAGATGCAGAGGAATCAGGTTAGAACACAGAGCTTCCTAGAAGTGTTAGAGATGATGAGGACTATCAGCACTCTTTGCAGAACACCAGCAGTCCGAATTTAGAACATAAAAGGGAAACACAGCTTTTCTACTATGAGCTCCTCCTATCCATTGAGTAGTGACAGGGTTTCTATAAAAAATAAATAAACAATCTCTTGTGGACACTGAGAGATTGAAAATAGTTTTTAGACAAATCATTTTAGTGTGCATATTATGTATCATTGTTTCAATTTTTGTGCCCAGAGTTCATATTTTAAGTTTATTTAAATCCAAAACTTTTTGTAAGAAATGTGTAAAAACCCCTGCCACTTTTTTTTGTGGCCTTCAATGTTCCACTCGGTAGATTTACCTTTATTTTATTTTCAGTATACACAGCAAGAGTTTCCAGTATTCTTGTTCTGGTGACTGATGCTAAGAGTAATGCCTCATACACACGATCAGTTTTCCCGATGGGAAAACTGTGAGGAGAGCTTTTGGTTGGGAATTCCGGTGGTGTGTATGCTCCTCGCAATTTTTACGATGGGAAAACTGACCAAAAACCACCGGACAAAAAAAGAGAACCAGTTCTCTTTTTCCCCGGCGGGAAAACCGCGATGGAGCATACACACGGCCGGGATTCCCGGCCAAAGCTCCATCGCTGTTTTGCTCTCTGGAAAACTGCCCGTGTGTAGGGGAAAGACTGAATTGAGCAGGTTCTCGGCTTTCCCCTCTGGATTTCCGACAGGAACTTTTCCCGTCGGAATTCCCGTACGTGTGTACGAGGCATTAGGACCTGTGTAGATAGACTTTTGTTCACTTCTCCCCCAGTACAAGTCTATGGGCATGCGAAAGATACTAAAGCAGGTAAAACGCAGGTCAACTGCACCTGCAATGAATGCCGAATGGTTTCAAGCTGGTGTTTTATTTATTTATTTACTTTTAGCCATTATATATCACTAGCAATTCACATAGCACTTTACAGACTGATCATTCATATCAGCCCCTGCCTTCATGGAGCTAACAATCTAAGGTCCCTTTCCCATGTGTATACATACACATGCTAGGGAAGATTTAGACAGGAGACAATTAACCTAATGGCATGTCTTTGAAATGTGGGAGGAAACCGAAGTTCATAGAGGAAACTTTCACAAGCACAAAGAGAACCTGCAAACACTATTAATTTAGTTAAAAATATATTGCAACTGACCATGAAAGCCCATCAACACCTGATAAAACCAGACAGGGGTTCAAAACTCTCACCATTCTATTCAAAACTAGAATAAAAGTTTTGGGTTTAGATTCACTTTGAAGTAGGATCTTGCTCTACGTCAGGGGTGCCCAACCTTTTGAAGAGTGAGGGCCACTTAAGCGACTTGGTAACCGGTCACGGGCCACAATGAGCGGAGCGGATGGATGGCAGCTCACTCTCCTCCTTTTTTTTTTTGTGGAATCAGATTGGAGGTAGGCGTTTGTAAACGGACACAAGTCCATTTACATCTGCCACTCCTTAGAAGTGAATGGTGGGTCTGATTGGGTCGGACTGACTGTGTGAAAGGGGCCTAAGGCTGCTTTCACACTGATGCACTGTTTACCCACACTGTGAGTGCATCACAGTTCACCTGTGGCTTTCCTGCAGGTTAGCTGCACTTTGCCATAGACTTCTATTATATCCTGTAGGTGTGGTGCACTTTCAGAAAGCACAAAAAAACTCACAGATAATAGAAGTCTATGTGGATCAGTTTAAAAGCAGCCCAGTAACCACTGCAGAACAGACATGCCCATATATACACTGTGATTTTAGTAATAAACTTACCTTTAATAACAGTCTTCTATTCTATTCCATCCCAGAGCAGGAGGTCGTGGGCCACATCAGAGGGCTCCGCGGGCCACATGTGGCCCCCGGGCCACTGGTTGGGCACCCCTACTCTACGTGTTGTTGGAAAATACAAGTGATTGAACAAATAGACTGTTGCGTGCAAAGCTTTAAGGGTTTTCAAACTGTTGACGCCATATAAATTCTGTATAATAATAATAGTATTTCCTGGGGCTTTCCTGTGCTCAGAGAACCAAACATACCACATACAGCCTGTTATACGTACAAGTAAATGGCTGTACTGAAACATATTGTAAATGCTGATGCTTCTTTGCATCAGAGTTTACCCGTGCATGTGCGTATTTCCTGAGAATATTTAAAAATATGCACATGGGTTTAGATTACATAAGGACAGCACCTCATTAATTGTAGTCCTCCACCTGGGCACAGAAGGCAGATATCGAGATTTCCATTTTACATATTCTCCCACCTTGCATAAAAGGCAGTATAAAAACTGAACAATCTAAGATAGCGAGAGGTCTCCATATTATCAGTAATACCAAAGAGAAAGATGAGTGGATCAACCAACAGGGTAAGATTCCCTGCAGTATTAACAATTTGAACCACCTTTCTTCAGTAGTCTTGTAAATTGGGGGATGTCAAGAATACATGAATAAAGGTACCTATATCCATGCCACATTTGGGGCAAATAGGTTCCACCGACAGGTAAATGGTAGACAACCTTTACACACTGTAAAAATGTAGGTTGAAAAACCTTTCCCTGGCTGCTATAGATCCAAGATGTAAACCTGGGTCCAAAATCATACCTTTGAAGAACCTCCCAAAGATAGGCCCATTTCACAAACGCAGAGTCCTTCTTTCCTTCAATGGACAGGACTACAGCCAAGCTCTCACAAGATTTGTCTAACAAAATATTAGTAAAGAGATGATGAATGCTTTGCCTGGGATAAAACTAGTGGATCATGGATCAGAATTTTGGTCATAGTGGATAACCTGTGAACAAATATCTTCGTGAGGACCTTAACATCCATATTCAAAACTGAAATGGGTCAATATGATGTACAAAGGGTAGGGTCTTTGCCTAGTTTAGGAAGGACTAAAATAACAGCTTCCCTCATGGAAGGTGGAAGTCTCCAGTTAGATAAGGCAGTAAGGAAAACGGTGTGGAGGTGTAGCATCGGTTTCTTGGCATCGATTTTAAAGAACACAACCTCTTACTGCACTGTTGCCTTGCCAGTGCAGTTTAAACTTCATCTAAGCTAATTGGAGCATCCAGAGCCTCCTTTGAGTAATCAAAATGGGAAAATCAATAACATTTAGATACTGAAATAGGGAAAGTTGGTCATATCAAACCCTAGAAGCGTACAGCATCTGATAATAAGAGGCAAAACAATGGTTAATAAATAGAGCATCAGAATGAAGAGTACCTCCCAAGTCTATAATGTGAGCAATAAAAGTAGTGAACTATTGTTCCCTTGCCAACCAGGCTAAAAAGTCTGCTATACTTTTCACCTTGTTTAAAGACACATTGAATTTCATACAACATTTTTTTTTTTTTTTTTTCCTACAGCTTCTGTGCGAAGCACCAGAACTATACAATAATCCACTGGAATGTCATTATGCACCGTAACATCTCCAATTTGAACATACTAAAACCCCAACTGCTGATCTCAAGCCCCAACCTGAACCAGTGCCAGTCATTTGGTTATCTGGACTCCTAAAATAGCCGATTGGTCTTGGCCCCTAGCTTTAAAAGCATCCCAAGTCATCTCCACAGAGGTTAAATCAGGATTAAGGAGCCAATAGCCTTAAAGAGTCAGTTTAAGCTGAGGTTCATCATGGAAGGCCCAGTAACAGGATAAAGGCCACATTGTAATTGAAGAAGAATGGGTTTATGATCAGAAATACCTCACGGGAGAAAAGAAATATCCCTGACCCCAGTGGCTAACCTTGTATTAATATACAGTACATTAGATACCAATTTGTGTAGAATGGTTATATTAGCTAGTGGAGGGATGTACAGCCCCATCAAAACAAGTTCTATCATTCAATCATAGCATGTATTAGAACAAATTTAACTTCAGGGTCCAGTTTCACAATGAGCAAATGAAATGGAAGAGATTTATGAATCAAGATACTCAAACCTCTAGTGTAGGTAGAATAGGTTTAATTGTAATAGTGGCCAACCCAAGGTTTCTTTGTAGATGTGCCCTGTGTAATATACAAATATAGGGCCAATAGGTTTAAAGAAAGTGAAAACCCAGACTAATTCCCTTGTCATTTTAGCGGATCTCCAAATAGAAGGAGCAATCTCTACTTTTGAACTTTTATGTACACAGAAAGTAATTCCACTCCGAATATTATCATTCTCCCCAATTACATTTTTTTAAAGGCTCTGCCATGACTCTTCCAGAGGTAAGGGACTCATTTAAGATCTCTAAAAATCAGCGATTGCTTCCTATTTTTCCAATGTGCTCTCTTATAGTAACAAATGGGAAGTTGACTGTGGCGCACAGTTCACTCAGGAGGACTGGCATATAATACTGGATAATTTGCATAAATGCAGTAAATCTTTAGCAGTTAGGGAAACTGACTTTGATGTATTAACCAGGTGGTATTATATCCCTTCCAAACTCCAAGTCATTTATCCAGGAACCTCCGGACTGTTTTCGGGGGATGTCCACTTGTGGGTACCTTCAAACATATATTTTGTGAGTGTGGGCATCTCTCCTCTGTGTGGAATAAAATATCCGTGATATCAAGCACATCCTTAAATCTTACAATTTCAATGTGTCTAATTGGAGCCCCTATTCTGGCAGTCCTTCGCAGGGAGGAGAGATTAATTCACTCCATTTGTGTTTCGACCTTGTGGGCTATTGCTCTATAATGGAAATTCCCAACAGCCCCCCTGTCCTGAATATTAGATAGAGTTTTGCTGATGGAAATTCTATATACTCTACAGGATAAAATGTGCCTGTTTGATCGCAAATGGGATGCTTGGAAGACTCATAGACATATTCTGCTGTCTTGAACTAATATTGTTCTTGATTAAGTTACCATGAGCTATAGGATCAATACCCCTAGGTATTCCCCTGATTCATGTTTTCTGAAGTTTTTTTTTCTATGTTTCAAAATTGTTCTTTGTGTTATGACTCAAGATTATACTTGTGACATTTAGTCTCTTTTGTATCGTTATACTATCGTCACACCAATGTATATTTTATATACATTAATAAAAAAAAAGAGTTTGTAAGCAAAAAAAAAAATGCTTTATAAGGGATTTAAGACCTCTAATGTTCCAAATACAATGCACAATACAAATACAATGAGGAGCCCCAAAAGTGCAAGGAGGACAACAAAAACACATAAAACAGCTACAAAAGCCCACTTTTTTGCAAATAACAAGACATTTACAAAAATACAAGCAATACATAAACTCATCAAATATAGACCAGAAACTGTATCCACCAGTATAAAAATAAAGGAATAAGTAAAATCTAAGAACATATGCTGTGAGGGTATCATTATTTAACAGAAATAAAATACCCCAACAGACAACCAGGCAGAGCACAAACAAAAGATAATATTAGAGCAACATTGGCTAAAATGATTTTTTTTTTTAAAGTTTGTACCTCAGCATTTTATTAAGCCCAGGGGATGTAATGGTATTGGGACGTTGGATCCAGTGTGTTTCCTTCTAGAGTATAATTTTTATCAAAGTTGCCCCCCACAAGGGTATTTCGGAATACATTCTAAAGCCATAAAGAACAACACTGAGGTATCCAAATTCTGTCCAAGCCATACATGTCTGCTTATTGGTGTAATCATCTTCCCATTGCTTGTATAATAGATGTGATCATTCATCCTTTGGTGAAAATGCCTGATGGTCTTCCCTACATAATATGCGCCACAAATGCATGTCATAAGATTGATCATCCCTGTAACATCTTTGTCTAAAAATATTGGGTAACATGACTAGGCTGCACTCCTTAATCCATGGGCATTGTGTACAGCGATAGGTACCTTATGTTGAGTTGTATCCAAGCCATTTCATTGATTTTTTTTTATTGCCACATGTAGATTACCCTCATACATTAAAGACACTATTGAGCTCCTGAAGATGAAAGAGGGGGTCTGCATTCCTCCCAATGCCCTGCTCATGGCTATCAACAATGAGGGAGGACTGTTGAATATTCATGCATGTAGCAGGTTATCCATGGTTTTCATATGCATTTTATTGTGCTCCCTATTAGCTCATATATTCACCCCTTTTTGATTTTGATGGGATTAAAACTCTTTGGTAGGAGGACGACCAGGTATTCTCTATAGAATGTTGCAGAGTCCTTAAAGGGATTGTAAGGTCTCGTCAATGGCACCACTGCTGTGTCTCAGCCAATCAGGAGGGAGAATCCCAGATGACTGATACACTTGTGGACATCGCTGGACAGAGAGGGACCTCAGTTAAGTGTTGGGGATGCTGAGGGGGGCTGATACACACAGCTTTTTATCTTAATGCCTAGGATGCATTAAGATAAAAAAAACTTCTGTCTTTACAACCCCTTTAATGCAGTCCAGTATCAACAGTAGATTAGAACCTTGGGTTTAAAGTGCTGGGAGGGAACACAGTGCAGTTCCATTTGAAAAGCATCAAGGAATAAAGAAAAGGTGTAGAAAATAAAAACAATTGGGTGTTACTTGGAGTATATCTCCTCTAGCCAGTGGAGATGTGAAAAACTTTAGGGTGCCTATATCCTGTACACTTTTTTGTCAGGAAACCCCAAACTGTAGGAGACGCCTTTGGCACGTAGTTTTGCCTTCACTACATTGAATGGTCTGTGAGATTGTTGCGTATCTAGGGAACAATCAAGGAAAACTAGCAGATGTTGGTTTCATATTTATGCTCTCCCACCTTCCTAGCTTCCCTGAGGACAGTGTCACGGTTTCAGAAGTTTAAGAACTTTAAAATAAAGGTACATGGTGGAGCTCCAGGATGGCTATGGGCAGCAGGCATACAATGTGCCCTCTCTACTGTGAAAAAGCCAGGGAAACTGTCTTGAGGCAGGGGGGAGCGGTGAAAATATCCTGCAAATATGGCAGAATCCTGACCTTAAGCACCCGCTGGTAACTACACTATACACAGGTTGTTGCGTCTGTTAAGGTTTTTTTCAGCATCTATTGCCCTGGGCTCCAGTACTTTAACTTTAGTTTGCACAGTTTCTCAACAAATTTTTATCACATCCTCCATATTACTTCCTCGGTGTTAAGCATCAGAAATATGCTCCCAGGATGCATCCAAAACCCAGCAGATTATATCTGTCAGTTTGTAAGTGTTCTATCGTGCAGGTCAGTGCAGCTTGACACCCAGAAAAACAGCCATGACCGCTTTGAAACAATGTCCTACAGTCTGCCTAGCCATGTCTAGGCCTGCAGCAGGGTGGGCAGGCATATTGTGATCTAGGATCACCAATGTCGTTTAAGTTGCCATCTTGGGCACGTCCACCCGCACACAAATTTAAGCAAAAACAATACTCATGAAAAGTCTATCATTCAAGCATATTTGTGGTAAAACTTAAAATCATTATTTTCATTTTCAGATAGAATTTCAACTATTTCTAGCCTACCCCTTTTAGCCTGAATGATCTTGACGTTTATAAACTTACTTTGTGAAGATTCCTACTCAATTACTTCCTTGAATTATGTGACATATATTGACTATGCCCTATGAGTAGGCAATACTGTGTCACACATTTCACAGAGCCTCCATTCTAAACTGCAGAGGTGGAAAGGAGGAGTTTCAGCAGGTGGAGTCAGTACAAGAATCTCTGCTTGCAAGCAGCAAGGTACCATGGGACAGCAATGAAAACTTACAAGCCTTCTAATTCCTCTCCACTTTATTCAAAATACAAAGTTTTGCCTTTAGTTATATGTTAAAGGACACATCCAGAAATGTAAATGTACCTAATGCCGCGTACACACAATGATTTTTCGGCATGAAAAAAAAACGACGTTTTTAAAAACGTCATTTAAAATGATCGTGTGTGGGCTTCACATCGTTTTTCGGCTTCTGAAAAACGACAAAAAAAAATCGAACATGCTGCATTTTTTAACGTCGTTTTAAAAAATGACGTTTTTCGAGTAGTAAAAAATTATCGTGTGTGGGCTAAAACGAAGTTTTAAACCCGCGCATGCTCAGAAGCAAGTTATGAGATGGGAGTGCTCGTTCAGGTAAAACTACCGTTCATAATGGTGTAAGCACATTCATCACGCTGTAACAGACAGAAAAGCGCGAATCGTCTTACTAACACGGAATCAGCTAAAGCAGCCCAAAGGCGAATAGAACTTCCCCTTTAGAGCGCCGTCGTACGTGTTGTACGTCACCGCGCTTTTTTCATCATTTTTTAAAAACGATGGTGTGTGGGCAACGTCGTTTTTAATTATGAAGTTGGAAAAACTTCGTTTTTTGGACATGCTGAAAAACATAGTTTTTTTCATGCCGAAAAATCATCGTGTGTACGCGGCATAAGAGTCAGCTTTTTGCATGAATTTCTCCTAAAAATAGCAGCGCACTTCTTGTACCCGGGCTCTTCTGTGCCTTGAGCCACATAGCTGCATATCTTAAGGGTCAAATAATCTAAGGCACTGCTGTCTCTGACTTCTAATCTCACAAGGTTAGTGATGTCATCACTGCGCTTCTCAGCGTTCTCCTTGCTGGAGAGAAAGCTGTACCTGATAACCTGCGGTGCAAGGATCTCCCTGCTTCTGCTTCAATGGATCTGTGCTTCCTCCACCATGCCTACTGCTTCTTGAATATTATCACACCAATTATCAGATCATTGAGGGGAAACTTTGACATGAAGAAGCAAAACCCCTAATCCTCTACCACAGTGGCTGCCCCCACACAGACGCAGTGCTGAGCAAGGCATTATAGTCAGTAATGGGAAAAGATCAGCTGCAGGAACCTAGAGGCAATACTGGTGACTAGTCATTTCCCCTCTGCTTGCCTTTTTGGGTATAGCCTCCGCAGTTAATTCCTTTTTTTCAATTTTGAGTGTGGAAGGGTTGAACCTCTGCCAAATATGTATTGCTGTTGCTTTCCCCATTTGGCAGTGTCACGTTTTCAGGTACCTGACTGATAAGCCCGAGTGCAGAGGAAGGCCTCCCTTACATATCTGACTTGCGGCCCCTGGTAGAGCAGACAGGTGGTATGGGATTGCAGAATGGTATGAGTGCCTGGTGGGTCAGCTGTTGTGGGACGGGAAGCTCCAAGTAACCAGATGTAGATGTAGAGGTGACAACCAGCTGGAAGGAAGATCCGAACAGCAGACAGACTGGAGGCTGGAACACCGATATCATCACTCACACATACCCAGAAGTCGGGTCTGGCAGTCAGTACACAGTTCAGAGGGATGTGGATTCAAGCAGAAGTAAGCAGGCTGGATAGAGCAGCGGGCAGCGTGGAATCCAAAGGAGCAGGCAGGTTCAAAGTCAGAGGTGAGCTGAGGTCAGGTGCAGGCAGAAAGCAAGGGAAGTCCAAAGGTCAAGCCGGGTCATTCAGGAGATCAATCACAGAAGCAGGTAAACAGGAGCAGGGGTCACAGGAGCTGCAAATCAGACAGCAAACACACAGTGCTGCTGAGGTGTTTAAATAAGGCAGCCTGTTGCCAATCACTGAAATCAGTCTGCACTAAATTAACCCTTAGGTGGCAGATCCATGACAGGCAGATTGTCCCTCACTTCCTATATATTAAAATGAGAACACATCTCTACACAGCCAGCAATAAAAGCATGTTTTCAATCAGAAATGGGAAAGGGTAGCACCTCTGCCAAGATTTTATTGGGGATATTTCCTTTACTTCCTGTCCAGGCCATGGCTGTAAGACAGAACAGGAAGTGAGTGGAAATCACATCAAAGGCAGCAATAAAAACCTAAAAACTGAATTTTTAACACTGTCCCCCTAGTTACCTGGCTGCTATGCTGATCATTTGTATTTAGTACTTTTTTAAATGTGGGGTTCTGGCCTCTGCATGAATTAATTTGTTGCTTACTCTTAGTTAGCTAGTCTGCCACTAGGTGGCTCTGTCCCAGAATAGTGTATGGTTACAGGAAATGATGTCATCAGGTGCTAGGTCTCTATTACTTAGAGCCCTCCTATTGTGATGTAATTAGTGAGTCAGTACCCACATATAAACCAGGTTGGGAGTAGTCTTAGTGCAGAGGAATGGAAGCCAGAGACCCCACCATCAGGCAGATGTAGTCAGCAAGTTGAGGACCTGGACGGGGCTGGAGGACAGGGTGAGGTAGAACTGCACCCAGAAGAGCCGGCTGTACACATCCTGACTCTTATGGTGGATAGGGCTAGGGTGGGTCGCAGAAAGCCTTTTAGGCCAGGCCAAGTGTTTCCTGGAGTGAGGCTAACCCCCTGGAGGACCTGGGAGAAGTGTACCTAAGTCAAAGAGCAGTGAGCTGGACACAGCCTAAAACAAACCAAGACCTTTTGAGTGAATACTGATGACCCCAGGAGGACAGAGAGTAGGGAAGATGGCTTACTGAAATGTGCTGTGTGTTGCTTTCACATGTGACAGCTGTGGTTCACCCACTATATGTGATTGACAAAATGCTGTCAAGTGACCCCGGAAGTATGTCCAAGTAATGTGACTATAATGCCATCTGAAAACATCAGAAAAGTGCAGAAATCCTACATTTCTGTGTGGGCATTCCTTCCTCGGGATGCAAAGGTCAATTGCCGGGAATGCCGTGAAGAGGCCTCTGGCATGGAGATGGGCCCAAGATGGTTGACGGTTAAAACCTCCAGCAGGTGGATTGTTGTTCTGGTAGGAGAAGAAGAGGAGCAGAGAATTATTACTAGCCATTCACAAGCCCCCTTACAGAGGGGCAAGACTGGGAGCCACTGAGGTGTGCTGCTGCAAATGTACTGACAAGGAACATGAGGATAGGGGAAGAGAACAGAAAGATGACCTTATTAGTTTTCTGCTTCCACTGCCCATTCTGCATGCAGTGGGTGGAGCTATGTAAATCTCACGTCTAGATTGGTAGAAATACATATTGTTTGATGGGCAGAGGCGGACTGACAACTCATGGGGCCCCCGGGTAATAGAAGATTATGGGGCCCACGGGCTTACAGATGGCCATCACGCCAGGAGGCAGGGCAGCTAAAATCTCAGGATTTTCACATCAAAAGCATGTTGGTTTTGGACATATCAGGGAAAGATGTAAAAAAAAGACAGATTTTTACATACTGTCCCTGGTTTTATTGAGCCTGGCAAACCTAATGGGGCCCCCTAGTGGCATGGGGCCCTCGGGCAGTGCCCGAAAACCCCAATGGTCAGTCCGCCCCTGTTGATGGGTAAAACAGCTGCCATATATATTTTTTTCATCAGTGTATTTATCTGTTTGCCTTGAGTTCAGCTTTAAGCCTCATTCACACCTGTGCAATGTGTTGCTTTTTTTAGCATGTTTTTTGCCGCTTTTGTCGCACAACAGCACAGGGAAGTAGTTCTCAAGTACCTTTTATTAGCACTGAGCCTAGCACATTTTGCGTTACATGTTTTGTCAAGCAACAAAATACAGGACTGCTACCCACGTTTGGGTTGCCATCAAGAAACAATGGCACTGCTAGCGCATCGCGTGTTTTGTCGCATTTTTTGTGCATTTACAAAAACATAGTCTTATCTAATCCCATTAAGTAAACAACACAATGGTCCTTTTGTGGTCTACGGGAATTTAAGTGGGAAGGTGTGTCTAAGAACTAAGCATGTATTCTGTGTTGCCATGTATTATTTATTTGTGATAAATCTATGAGAAAGTAAAGCAATATTTGTGCACTGTAAATATTATATTTCATTGTTTTATGTTTCTAATTTGGGTAAGAGTATTCCTATAAGAAAACATCGCTTGTGTGTAGCATCTAAGAGGTTAATTGAAGAGCAAATCCAGTTTTACTCTGAATCTGCAAGAATTCTTCTCCCTCTTTAATTTACTTATAGCATGCCGCTAGCTATGTGTTGTTGTATTCAATCCTCATCAGTGAGTCGATGGAGGAAGGACATGGGGGGGGGGTGATGGAGCATGCCTGAATGTGTCACTGTCAATACTTTTATATGCATTGACAGTTGTGGCCAAGAGAGTAGGGAGTCATGGTGAAATTGCATTGATGCTGCTTCGGCAGTGGGGGCTGGGGATGGCTACAGTAGGACGTGACTCGAAGATGGCAGTTCACAATTAAACAAAATAAGTCCATCATCCAGTTACAGCAGGCTATAAACATTCACATTATAATCTGTATTATGTTTAAATACATGATTCAGAAGTAATTAT
Source organism: Rana temporaria (assembly GCF_905171775.1). Lineage (NCBI taxonomy): Eukaryota > Metazoa > Chordata > Amphibia > Anura > Ranidae > Rana > Rana temporaria. The sequence continues at coordinate 59,381,609 of NC_053490.1, forward strand.
TGTAGTGCACTTTTAAGCCCATCACAATCAACAATCACAAGTAAATAAAACAATATAAAAGCCGCGCCAAGTATCAAAACAGATGAATATAACAGTTAAACAGTCCACTGAGGCCTCGTACACACGACCAGTTTCCTCGGCAGAATTCAGCTTCCGACCGAGTTTCTGGCTGAATTCTGCCGAGGAAACTGGTCGTGTGTACACTTTCGGCCGAGGAAGCCGACGAGGAGCTCGACGAGGAAATAGAGAACATGTTCTCTATTTCCTCGTTGTTCTATGGGAGCTCTCGTCCCGCCGAGCTCCTCGGCGGCTTCAGTGCTGAACTGGCCGAGGAACTCGATGTGTTTGGCACGTCGAGTTCCTCGGCCGTGTGTACGAGGCTTGATGGTATAAATAATAGTGGATTTTCAACTGGTTCTCCAGCAAAGACAGAATCACTGTGTTAATCAGAGGCTGATTTGCATGTAGAGATGTTAACTTTTCAATGCACCTGGTGACATGCATACAGTGTGTGAGATCGCACCACCAGACATGTATATCAGCTTACCAGATAGCAAGCCTTTAGTGCAGTTGGCTATAGCCCAGCCACGGCCTTTAAATCCCCTGGGCTAAGATGTTTCAAGATGCCCATTGAGAACGTCCAATAGGACGAAACGCTTCTGGAGGCAGCGTCAGTGACGTCACCACGCCTAGGAGGAGGGCTCCTCAAGCCGGCTTTTTATCTACAATTACATGCTGTTTTTATACTGCCTAAGTGTAAGTACATTTCTTTTTAATAAAATCTGTTATACCTACGGTATCACGCTATTGCGTCCCTTTCTGTCTTCCTGCCTGCATGTGAGCCGGATTGGGCTACGTTTATCGTTTTGCTGTTGTATTGACGGGTTGCGTTGCGTCCTAAACCGCAAACACGCATTACTTTCAACACCAAGGCTGCCATTTCGACTGGGAATCTTGAAACATCTTAGCCCAGGGGATTTAAAGGCCGTGGCTGGGCTATAGCCAACTGCACTAAAGGCTTGCTATCTGGTAAGCTGATATACATGTCTGGTGGTGGGATCTCACACACTGTATGCATGTCACCAGGTGCATTGAAAAGTTAACATCTCTACATGCAAATCAGCCTCTGATTAACACAGTGATTCTGTCTTTGCTGGAGAACCAGTTGAAAATCCACTATTATTTATACCATCAGTGGACTGTTTAACTGTTATATTCATCTGTTTTGATACTTGGCGCGGCTTTTATATTGTTTTATTTTCTTGTCATCACACGCTAGCCGCTGCCTAATTAACTGTGTTGTGGTAGCGCGGTTTTTTGTTGTATATTAACAATCACAAGTAATTTCAACTGTGCAAATTGAGCAACTAAAAATAATGAACAAAGAGTGGCCACCTTTCGGTTACAAAAATTAATAAACTAAATATCCATTGATATAAGCACATAATCTTATTGCAAATATTCTCCTTCTCTGTAAATGTCAAGCTTTACTTTTCATCCTAAGTCTCTTATTTTTGTCCTTAACGTGACAAGCAGCCTTATTGACCTTTCGGTTCAAAAGATTGTGGGGTGGGACCAAGGTCGACTTTTACAGAACAAGTTAAGATTTTCATATAACCTCAGCTACCTGTGTTACTGATGGCTCAGACATGCAGTTTTCACACGGGTTACCCCTGCTTTTGTGTTTTTTCTATCATTCACTCAATTTGAATATGCCTGTCTAGTCTCCCTACATTGATTTAAAGCATTTTTTTGCAACCTTTTTACTCTAGAGCAGGGGTCTCCAAACTGCGGCCCGATGGCCAGATGTGGCCCTTTGCTAGCCTTTATCCGGTCCTTGGGGCACAATTCCTCCCACTGATATGAGGCACTATTCCTCCCACTGACACCAACAATGGGACACTATGTCTTCCACCGATACCAATGATGGGATACTATTCCTCCTACTAATAGGGGGAATACTCCTCCTATTGACCACCAACCCTGAGGCCATATGTATTCTTATTGATGCTTGCCCCGTGACATTGTCTGCCCCTGCTGGCCACAATCCAGCCCACCTAAAGTCTGAAGGACAATAAAGTGGCCCTTTGTTTGAACAGTTTGGAGCCCTCAGCTCTAGAGGGATCCTTAAGATACATTTCAGGTCCCAGGGAACCCCTGCTAAAATGATTATATCTACAGGTTATAGTGCCTTAGTGTGATAAGTAAGATTATTATTATTATAATACAGGATTTATATAGTGCCAACAGTTTGCGCAGCGCTTTACAAAATGAAGGCAATTACAATACCCTGCTCGTTATAGATTACAATCTAAGATAAGATAAAGAAATTAAAGTGGAAAAGTGTCTCCTTACATTGGTGGTTAGTGGAGAGAAAGGGCCAAATCCACAAAAGGGATACGACGGCGTAATTGCTGTAACGCCGTCGTATCCCTGTTCCTAACTATGGAACTGATCCACAGAATCAGTTTTCCATAGTTAGGCAGAAGATCCGGCATGTGTAAGGGACTTACACTGCCGGATCTTAGGATGCAGTACCTCGGCCGCCGCTGGGGGCATTTCGTGTCGAAATGCCGCCTCCGGTATGCAAATTAGCACTTACGGAGATCCACGAAGCTTTTCAGCTTCGTTTTTTCTCTGTAAGTTTTAGTTTGCATACGCAAAATTAGGGCTGCTTTTACATGGTGTAAAGTTAGTACACCATGTAAAAGCAGACCTTTCTGTCCAGCGACGCGATTTTTTTTTAATTTTTAATTTTTTTTTTCCTGCCGTATCTTTTTTTTTTTTCAACGCAACTTTATTGACCCGTCGCAATCCACAAATCTCGGCGTAACGTAATTTTGCGCTATGCACGTCGGGAAAATGACATCACAAGCATGCGCAGTATGGCCGGCGCGGGAGCGCGCCTAATTTAAATGGGAATCGCCCCCATTTGAATAGGAACGCCTTGCGACGGCGGAATTTAAGTTACACAGCCCAAAATTTCTAGGTAAGTGCTTTGTGGATGGGGCACTTAGGTAGAAATTTTAAGGAAGTGTAACTTAAATGGAAAAAATTACGTTAGGCACGATCTTTGTGGATTTGGCCCCAAGTCCCTTGTATTGGTGGTCATTACTCCACACTCAATCTATTAGACCTTTTTGCTGCCTTTGATACATTCCCCTCCCCTCTAAAACCTACACGCACCTCCCCTCTAAAGCGTCCACTGACCACCTACATACTTGAAAATCCCTCTCTGGATCCTGCCAGCCTAAACAACTTAAGACCAATCTCCTTGCTCCAATTTACCTCACCAAGTCTACATCCTTTTTAGCTGCTACTTTACTGACAACAACCTTTTTTGACCCCTTACAGTCTGTCTTTCACCTGAACTATTCCACAGAAACTACCCTACTAAAACTCACTAGCGACATACTAACTACTGAAACCAGTGGTCATTACTCCACACGCAATCTATTAGACCTTTCTACTGCCTTTGATACAGGGGACCACTTGCTCCTCCTCAAAAAAGCTCCACTCCTTTGGCCTCCAAGTATCTCTTCTTTCCAGGTTCTCCTCCTACCTATCAAAGTGTTTCTTCAATGTCACCTAAAACTCCTTTCTATAGGGGTCCCTGAAGGCCCTCTGTCATCTGTTGGTCACTTGATAACCTCCCATGGCTTCCAATACAACCTCTATGCTGATGACTCCAAAATCTATCTTTCTACTCCTCACCTCACTCCTTCAGTCTCCTCTTGCATTACTAACTTACTAACTGAAATATCAGTATTGATATCATACCACTTCATAAAACAAAATCTTTCTAAAACTGAGCTCATATTCCCTCCTCCCCATGCCCTCACCCCCAATTTTTCCATCAAGATCTATCAGATCTTGATGGAAAAGAACTATCAGTCCACTATCAGTCCATCCCCTCATGCTAGAGTACTAGCTGTAATCCTGCACTCTGACTCTGACCTGTCCTTTTGGGCCCAAATCCAATCACTGTCCAAATGTTAACCGCTTACCGACCATAGCACGACAATATACGTTGGCAAAATGGCACGGACAGGCAGATGGACGTATATATACGTCCCCTTTAAGAAGTGGCATTGTGGACACGCGCGCGCCTAAAGCTCCATGAGCCCGTCCGCGGGGATACCGGTGATCGTCTCACGGAGAGGAAGAATGGGGAAATGCTGATGTAAACAAGCATTTCCCCAGTCTTCCTAGTGACAGGACACTGATCACAGCTTCCTGTAATCGGGAGCGGTAAACAGTGTCATGTCACACACAGCCCATCCCCCCTACAGTTAGAATTATTCCACAGAAACTAGCCTACTAAAACTCACTAGCAAGGTTCTAACTACTAAAACCAGTGGTCATTACTCCACACTCAATCTATTAGACCTTTCTACTGCCTTTGATACAGGGGGCCACCTGCTCCTCCTCAAAAAAGCTCCACTCTGTTGGCCTCCAATTATCTCTTCTTTACATGTTCTCCTCCTACCTATTAAAGTGTTTCTTCAATGTCACCTAAAACTCTGTCTTCTCTTCTTCACTTCCTCCTTCTATAGGAGTCCCTAAAGGCCCTCTGTCCTCTTTTGGTCACTTGATAACCTCCCATGACCCCCAAAAACCTCATAATTTTGGGCAAGCATATCGCACTTCTGCATAATAACTGAATTCTTTCTTCTTCAACTCATCCCCACACAGTTTTTTTCCTTTTGTACCACTTGCCTCTCCCTCTTAAATTGTAAGCTATCACTAGTAGGGCCCTCCTAACTCTCTTGTCATGAGTTGCATTGTAACTGTACTGTATCTCTTTATATAAGTGCTGTGCAAACTGTTGGCTCTATGTAGATCCTGTATAATAATAGTTTATAATACAAAAAATTATCCTAACTGGACTGCCAGCCCTGTGGCAAGATATTAAGTGTGTCTCGGTGAGTTTGCAGGCAAAAATATGAGTCGATAAGCAGAGACTGAGGAGCAATGGTAACTTGCCAAGTACACTAACCTATAGCAACCAATTACATATCATGACAGTTGAATTCTGGTTTCTACGTGTAACTAAACTTTGCACGTTACTCATGCATAACACAAGTTTTGACCTTATATTTCACTTGTTGCTTGCTTGTTCCAGGTAGGGGAATCAAAAAGTTTTGGAGCCAGAGGCGGCTCAATCAGGCATCTAGCTTGTTTAAATGGGAGTTGACACTGACAGCCCTTGTAGCTGCCTTTTAGTGGTTGTATGCATATGAGCATTGCATTAGATCCTTACATAATCCTTACACTGTCCTTGCTTCTGGCTTGCTCTGTTTTGATCATCAATTGAAGGGCATTTATATAATTATGCCTATGAGTACAGTTAAGCTGTAAAGTACATGTTTTGCAAACATTTACTCGTTGCATTCAAACCATTAATACAGCTTGCACATTAAATTATGCTACATACATAATTCAGTGACTCATATACTGTGAGACCAAGACCTCCACAGTGATAACTGGGGAAGGAGGAATGGGGCTTTTGTCTTGGATGTCTTTATTTAAACAAGCTTTTGAAAATGCAACTTTCAGACAAGGATTGGCTATGGGCAATGTTTTATGCATTCCTTTCTTCTGGGCATTAACATCTTCAAGCACTGAAAGAATGCGGCAAGTCTTTTCCTGACCTTGTCCGCCTGACATTTTTAGGTCATTGTCTACATTAAGATAACCTTGAAAGCGTAAGCTGAGGATAGTTATTTAAAATAAAAATGTTGTACAGATAAAAGCAAACATAAAAAGCCCAGAAAATAGCAGTTCAGCATTTATACAGCATTTATAAATCTGTGATGGCATGGTTTATAAAAGTAACTGCACAGAGGTGTTACTAAGCACTGGCACGCAAGGGTGTGAAAAGGTGTATTCAGTGAAGACAATTTACTGAAAGCAAATAGACTGTTCACTTTGTAAGGGGCTTTTCCCCAGTGTTTAGTGAATGGGGTGAAGCTCTTCTAACTTCCATCATCCAATCCTGTACAAGCTAAATTGCAGGCTTTTTTTGTTGTATTCTCCTTGCATGGGATTGGATATTCTTTGGAAAATGAAAATTCACCACATTCACTAAGCTCTGGGGAAAACTATGCATATTTATCTTTAGGCTGGCCATACACAGTGTGAATTTCTATGTTTCAGGAAAGAAATGTGCATTATTCCCCCATTGATGCAGACAGTGTTCACTGGGGAGTCAGCAATTGTCTTCTACAGGCGGGGGGGGGGGGGGGGGGGTGAGGCGGACGACAGAAGTGATCCCATGCCGGGAGAAGACAGTGTTTATTGCTAGCAGCTATAGCAGCCACTAGCAATAATTGCAAGAGATCGAACAACTTAGTACATTCAGACTGCTCATTAACGGTTCGAATCTCGACCAGTTCCTGCTTATATGGCCGGCCTTAGTAAATCAATCCCTGTGTAATCTCTTCCCACTCCCTAAATATTGCCTTGACCCCAGGATTGAAGGATGAATTGAGGATGGGACAAGGCCAGGATGACCTGGAAATAAAATGAGATGAATGCTGCTACCCATTAGATTGGGGACATCTAGTGGAAGGGAGAAAATGTAGCGCTAGTAAAATCTCTGGAGTAAAGGTGACTATTCCAGCGAAAGGATTCTGACAAATGCACACTCCACAACACTGTATGCTTTGGTGAGGCAATATTTGTACACCCTGTAAATTCAGTGGTATTTGAATAGGGCCTTGGCAGATGCTCACCCAGGTCAAAGGCCTCATCCCCCACAGATAGATTTGATAGAGATCAGTTGAGAAGGATTCTCAGGATGGTCAAGTCTATCTCCATACAGCATCAGCCCAAATGAAGAATGGGCAAAAAAAAGGCTCGAGTTAGAGCTGCTCCTATATGACCTTACCGTATGCGTATATATCCAAAGCAATAATTTGTATCAGCCACTGCTGATAAAACAAAATAAATATATTTAAAGTAGTTGCTAACACTTCCTCCTGGCTTGATGATCCAGGTGTGTTTACTATCAATAGCTCCACACAATCAAGCCTCGTACACGCCATACGATTGTTGGCAGGGGATTGTCTGTTTTCCAGCGGACACAGGTTTTACGTCTGATTTTCGTATGGTCAGTACACAAATTCATCACACAAGTCGAAAGTACAAACACCCATGCTCGGAATCAATGCTCACCAAACACGAAATTAGCAGAAGGGTAGCTAATTAGCTGAAATTGTGAGTCTGCATTCAGGGCAGGGGGGGTGCTGTATTCATGGCAAGGGGGGTGCTGTATTCATGGCAAGGGGGTGCTGTATTCAGGGCAAAGGTGTTGTTGCATTCAGGGCAAAGGTGTTGTTGCATTCAGTGCAAGGGGGTGCGGCATTCAGGACAAGGGGGTGCTGCATTCAGGACAAGGGGGGTGTTGCATTCAGGTCAAGGGGGGTGTTACATTCAGGTCAAGGGGGGTGTTGCATTCAGGTCAAGGGGGGTGCTGCATTTAGGGCAACGGGGGTGCTGCACTTATGGAACTTGTGAGGATGTATTGATGGGCAGTGACCCTTATTTTGATTCACAGTTCTTTATTTAAAATGTAAGATTTTTTTTAAAGTTAAGGTGCGTGTTATACACCGATAAATACGGTATATCACGCCTGAGCTTATCTCTTTACTCACACACAGCCACAAAGGCAAGAGAATTCTTGTTGGGCAGTGTGTTATTGCTCAAACGAACACACTTTGACAGAATTTTAATGGTTCACAGAATGTCACGCAAAATGGTCGGCCCTCACGCATGTTCTGGCCCTCTTTGAAAAAAGTTTGGACACCCCTGCTCTATGGGTTATAACTAGGGTTGAGCGAACCCGAACTGTAAAGTTCGGGTTCGGTACGGACTTTGGGTTTTTCCCGAACCCGGACCCGAAACCGAATAATTGAAAAAAGTTCGGGTTCGGGATCGGAGTTCGGGGAAAAAAAATGTGCGGAGGTCCCCGCAAATTCAATAACCAGACCCTTTAGGTCTGGTATGGATATTAAGGGAAACCCCGCCGTCAATTAAAAAAAAAAATGACGTGCGGTTCCCGGTAAATATCCATAACCAGACCCTTCAGGTCTGGTATGGATATTCAGGGGAACCCCGCCGTCAATTTAAAACAAAAATGACGTGCGGTTCCCCCTAAATATCCATAACCAGACCCATTATCCGAGCACGTTGACCTGGCCGGCCGCAGAAAAGAGGGGGGGACAGAGTGCGGCCCCCCCTCTCCTGAACCGCACCAGGCCACATGCCCTCAACATGGGGAGGATGTCCCCATGTTGATGGGGACAAGGGTCTCATCCCCACAACCCTTGCCCGGTGGTTGTGGGGGTCTGCGGGCGGGAGGTTTATCAGAATCTGGAAGACCCCTTTAACAAAGGGGACCCCCAGATCCTGACCCCCCCCCTGTGTGAAATGGTAATGGGGTACACTGTACCTCTACCATTTCACGAAGGAAGTGAAAAGTATTGTAAAAAAAACACACTGACACCGTAGAATAAAGTCCTTTATTAAAAAAAAAAAAAAAAACTCCAGCGCTGAAAAATCCACTCGTTCCCGGCTTCCAGCGTTGTCCTCATCCTGCGACAGGGATCTCCCGCGATGAGAAGATCCTGCGGCGTCCGGGTCATCTTCGATCCATCGCTGAGAAGATCCATCCGGAGCGCAGCATCCCCGACCTCCTCATCGCCGGACACAGCCCAGCGGAATGACGCGCTGGGGCTGTGTGACATTACTTATATAGAGGAGGCAGGGGCACCCGTCACGTGACCCCGCCCCCTCTGACGTACCCTCTGCTACGTCACTGGCGAAGCCCGGCTTCCCTATTTTTGGGCTTCCCCAGTGACGTAGCAGAGGGTACGTCAGAGGGGTGCCCCTGCCTCCTCTATATAAGTAATGTCACACAGCCCCAGCGCGTCATTCCGCTGGGCTATGTCCGGCGATGAGGAGGTCGGGGATGCTGTGCTCCGGATGGATCTTCTCAGCGATGGATCGAAGATGACCCGGACGCCGCAGGATCTTCTCATCGCGGGAGATCACCGTCGCAGGATGAGGACAACGCTGGAAGCCGGGAACGAGTGGATTTTTCAGCGCTGGAGTTTTTTTTAATAAAGGACTTTATTCTACGGTGTCAGTGTGTTTTTTTTACAATACTTTTCACTTCCTTCGTGAAATGGTAGAGGTACAGTGTACCCCATTACCATTTCACACAGGGGGGGGGTCAGAATCTGGGGGTCCCCTTTGTTAAAGGGGTCTTCCAGATTCTGATAAACCTCCCGCCCGCAGACCCCCACAACCACCGGGCAAGGGTTGTGGGGATGAGACCCTTGTCCCCATCAACATGGGGACATCCTCCCCATGTTGAGGGCATGTGGCCTGGTGCGGTTCAGGAGAGGGGGGGCCGCACTCTGTCCCCCCCTCTTTTCTGCGGCCGGCCAGGTCAACGTGCTCGGATAATGGGTCTGGTTATGGATATTTAGGGGGAACCGCACGTCAATTTTGTTTCAAATTGACGGCGGGGTTCCCCTTAATATCCATACCAGACCTGAAGGGTCTGGTTATGGATATTTACCGGGAACCGCACGTCATTTTTTTTTTTAATTGACGGCGGGGTTCCCCATAATATCCATTATTGAATTTGCGGGGACCTCTGCACATTTTTTTTTTCTGAAAGTCCGTGTCCGATTGACTACAATGGGGTTCGGAGTTTTTTTTTTAAAGTTTGGGTTCGGACCCGAACATCCAGGTGTCTGCTCAACTCTAGTTATAACCCTCCCTTAGTATATCCAAGTTTTAAATAAAAATTGTTTTTAAAAGTGTGTCTAAAACCATTTTGTTTCTGGTTTTAGATAGTGGGAAGGGGTTGGAACCCCTACGAGTTTTGTGTTGTCTACTTTTTTTTTAAATTGTCATCACAGCACGCGTGAATAGAGGGAAATTCTTCAAATTGGGACATTTTTTCCAATGACAGCTGTCTCAAAGAAGCTGGACCCTTTTTTGGAGAGATTTCCTCTCACTTCCTGTGGTGTCTACAGGACAGGATGTGAAGGAAAATCTCCCCAATGGGATACAAATGGAATACAAATAGCTGGCAGGGCGGAAGATTAACTGTCCTCATTTAAAAAAAAAAAAAACTTTAAACAAGAGGCAATTATAGAGCAACGGTTTTGGTGCAACTTATCTTTTCAAAGTAATTATTAGTAGTACCTGGAATTATTGATTATACCTTAAAATGAGTTGAAACAATCTTATTTATTCTGTCAGATGAATGGTCAGTTGCATATTAATTTATTTTGATAGACATTGATTTAAAAAATAAAAAACATTGATCTGTTGAACTGCTTAGGCCGAATTTACACAGTTGCATTGCAGTAATGTGTGCAGCAGTGTGCACTGTGGTGCCGTTGATTCTGACTGAGTATTTGACCCTTTTGTGCTCTATTAAGGGGAAAGAAAATATGGCTTCAATGGAAAAGAAAAGTTAAGCTTCAAACAAAAAGCTCTTAACAAAGCATGACAGTTTTAAATCAATGTTGCATGGAGCACAAATCTGCTGCACTGATGGTTAAAAAAGTTCTGGAGCTTGATCTGCTATAATGGATAAACCCACATATGATGCATGACAACACAATAGACATGTGCAATTCGTTTACTTACAAATTAATTTTCGGATGAAATTCTGCAAAAACAAAAGACTCTTTTGACGAATGCATATGCAAATCCGAAAGAACAAAAATCTGAAAGAACAAAAATCCGAAAGAACGAAGAACGATTCAACCAACGAGTTTAACTAATCGATTACATTCGGACAATTTCGTTTTTTTGTATTTTCTATTATACTTAAATTATTAAGTATTATTATAGTTTTTATCATTAATGTTATTATTATTATAAACTATTAAATTATAGGTATTGGAAATTTCTTTCAAATTTGGCTAAAGTGTCTGTTATTGAGCGTAACAAATACAAATGCATTCGAAATTCCAAATGATCCAAAGTAACGAATGCCACATCTAAACAAATGGAACGTAAAAAATATGAATGCATCCGAAATTACAAATTATCCAAAGTAAAGAATGCTGCATCTAAACAAATGGAATGTAACAAATATGAATGCTTCCGAAGTTAGGCCTGGTACACACGATCGGATTTCCCACGGACAAGCGTAGGACTTTTGTCCAAAGGGCGTTGGCCATGAACTTGTCTTGCATACAAACAGCAAAAAATTGTCAGCCAACAAACACAAAACAATGTGGTTTTTCAGCTCTTTAGCGTCACCCTTTGGACAACTTCTGCTAATGTTGTGTTATGGTTGTCATTTCTTCTGAGCATGCGTGTTTGTACTTTGGAGTTTTGTCTGAACCACTTCTGTACACAAGATCGGATAATCCAACAACACACATTTGTTGTCGGAAAATGTTAAATTATGCTATCCAACATTTGTTGGCGGAAAATCCGACAATTTCCCGATGGAGCATACAAACGGTCGGATTTTACAACAACAGCCTGTCATCACACAATTCCCATTAGAAAATCCAATCGTGTGTACAGGCCTTTACAAATAATCCGAAGAAATTAATGATCCGATAAACCAAACAAAAAAACGAATGAAGCGAAAATAAACACATTTTTTGGTAGTGCACATGTCTACAGCACAATATTTTTGGCAAAATGTGGCACTTATTCAAGTGCAAAGAAGAACACATTTTGCCAAAAACATTGTGCTGTCATGTATCTATGATTGCATAATACAGGAGGTAATCACATAGATCAGATTGATTTCCTGGACTGCTTGTTCTATAGAAGATTATGTTTACTCACATCTGGAAACTCTGGTCATCTAAAGAACATTTGCGACTATTTTTGGAGTTATTGTTTACCAGGTCTTTATATGACTTGACAGATAACCAGTTATTTCCGTGGTGTTTAATACTGTCTAAAGAAAAACTGAACTTTAAAGGGGTTGTAAAGGTACAATTTTTTTTCCTAAACCGCTTCCTTTACTTTAGTGCAGTCCTCCTTCACTTACCTCATCCTTCCATTTTGCTTTTAAATGTCCTTATTTCTTCTGAGAAATCCTCACTTCCTGTTCTTCTGTCTGTAACTCCACACAGTAATGCGAGGCTTTCTCCCTGGTGTGGAGTATCATGCTCGCCCCCTCCCTTGGAATACAGGAGAGTCAGGACGCCCGCTAACACACAGCTCCTTTCTCTATCTGCAACGTAGAGAGAGTCCTGACTCTCCTGTAGTCCAAGGGAGGGGGCGAGCACGACACTCCAAACCAGGGAGAAAGCCTTGCATTACTGTGTGGAGTTACAGACAGAAGAACAGGAAGTGAGGATTTCTCAGAAGAAATAAGGACATTTTAAAGCAAAATCGAAGGATGAGGAAAGTGAAGGAGGACTGCACTAAGGTAAAGGAAGCTATTTAGGAAAAAAAATTGTACCTTTACAACCCCTTTAAGTTTAGGGTTTGCAGACAAAATGCTATTTCGGTTGTATGATGACAAGATCTTTCTCTCTGGCAATGTTCCATCTTGCCATCTTAATTCCCTCAACTACTGGCAATCAAAACAATAGCCTCAATTCTCAAAGCTAGCCCACCAGAAAAAGGTTACTTTTTTCCAAAAGAGAATTCAATGAGATTTAAAATGACAGTCATGGCTAAAATGAATGTAGGTCTGTTCACTCTTCTTCTCTTTTCCAAAGATGGTGTTTTTGGTCTGGTTAATGAAAACCGAAATATATCCATGCACTTACCCTGTTCATATATACTGCACAGCTAACACCAAAGCTGAGGTTGATTAAACTAAAGACAAATTAGGTCAGGTGTCACAATGTTGATGGCTTGTGTGTTTAAGAGATGAATTGTTCTAAGGAGACAGTACAGAATCTGTCTAGAATCTTTGTGATGGGCTGTAATCAGCAGCATTTCTCCAGGTCTGTTGAGGTTGGACACACAGAGTCGCTGTGCAATGCCTGTCATTGTTGATGCAGTGTGAAATAGATAAAATTGCATTGCGAGGAGCTTAGCCAACCCTGTTAGTAATTGTGTTTTTAGATATTATTGACAGCATATAAGCACAGCTCTAGTGTTTGTTATAAGTAAAATAATTCTTGAATGCATTTTAGTGTCAGTATGACTTTTTAGCTAGCAATATATATTATGTTAAAGAAGATCTATTCTAAAAATAAAGTGTACCAATGAAAATCTCTTTGTGCTCGGGCCTTGATTCGAAAATTAGCTGCTAGCACTATACATAGGTGAGGTACATCAAAATGAATATAAAAAATTGTGCAGCACTATGAATATTAAAGTGCAAAATACATACAAATATTACAGTGTTATGAAAATTCATCCAATATAAAACATAAATTCATGAACGTTCCACATATAACATGAATAACAATAGTAAAAAAAAAAAAAAAAAAGAAGATATTAAGCTCGGAAACAGATGAATAAAAACGGTATTTTGTAACCAGCCAATACCCAATGATGAGCCACAGTCCGTATATAAGTGGGAATATCACCAGAAATTGAAATGTGAGGATACCCTGAGAAAGCCCCTTAAGAAAGGTCACTCCACCTCAAGCTGTAAAATGGGAGGCTTACCAGATAGTTTTGACCATGATTAAGGTGGTCAAAATGGGCTTTAGTGAGTGTGATCGAACTTTAGTAGCCTCATTGCTGGTATGGAAAGTGCTTCAGACACCTCTGCCTTTCATCGGGAATGCACGTCCTCAGACAAAATCCGCCAGGTTGTATATCATATGTATAGAACGAAAAACTGACCATAGTGTAATCAAGTAAAATGCATTAATTTAGTTCTAAAATGTTGCACTTACATAGTAGCAGTTTTACACAAACACATGTGATGTAGTTATATCAAACAAATCTTTTCGCCAGTACCCAAGATGGCCACGATTAGCCACGCATGCGTGATGAGTTCCATGGCTTACGCCCCAGCTCCATCCAATGTGTTTCATCATAAATTACGTCATCAGGGGCATTGGCGTGCCCATGTTCCATTACGCTCACTAAAGCCAACTTTTTCTTCCTTAATTGGGATCAAAACTATCCGGTAAGTCCCCCATTTTACAGCACAAGGTGGAGTGACCTTTCTTGGGGTGTCCTCCCATTTCAATTTAAGGTGATATTCCAACTTATATACGTATTGTTTATCTTCATTTGGGTAGTGGCTGGTTTCAAAATACCATTTCTATTCATCTGAAGGACTGTTTCTGAGCTTAATCTCTTCTGGGTTTTTTTAGGACTATTTCTGTTCATGTTATATGTGGAATGTTGATGAATTTATGTTTTATATTGCATATTGCATATAATTGTTATATTTGTATGCGCTTTATTTTTCATAACGCTGCACAATTTATTTAAACGCAAAAACACCTCTTTTATTGTAGCACCCCTCCGACACCCCAAAGGCAAGATAGCACCTTCAGAGACAGGGGCAGTCTAGCAGTTCACCCCATGGCTCTATCTAGTCTATGGCTAAAATAAGTGTGTCTTTTTTAAAGTTTTATTGCAGAATGGTTAGGGATGTGAGGGTTAGGGGTCCCAGATACCATAGAAGATCACATACAGACTCTCCAGATCAATGTCCAGCTTCACAGTGTCAGGACCTTTAAGCTGACCCGGCAACACTGTAAGCAAATTCACAAATTTCAGTGCATCCTGAAAGTGAGTCACCAGGCCCTTCTGAGAGACCAGCCTTCTTTCTGGTTTTCTCCAGCAAGGTGCCTCTTCAGGGTCTCCTCCTTTGCACAGCTTCCACCAAACCAGGCCGGGCAGCTTCAGGACCACTCCAGCATATGTAAGGCCCCCAAAACAGGCTATTGGGCCAAAAAGCAGACCTCCATCCAGCTTCACCCCCCTAGGCTTCAGCCCTGGGGAAGAGAGAGAGAGCACATGGTCTGTCCCAATAATTGATATCCTCCTCCATCATTCCACAGTCGCATAAACTTCATACTTGATTGGCCGAAGAAAATATAAAGATTCATAACCTAGTTTTGTTTGTAAGATCTCATACTATGACCAGTGATACCAGTGACATCTACTGTGATGTTGAGAAATCAAAAGCCAACTTAAGCTTGAGGAAAAAACAGTTCAAAAACTATACAATCAGTCTGAGCTAACTATAGCCCAGCCAAAAACTACACTGACATAGTGGGCCCTGTTTAGGAGAAGGGGGCTACATAATAGCCCTTAGACATGGTGGCTACAATACTTTTCAGGCATTTATCCCTTAATTTTTTGATTTGTGATCCTGTCAGTAAGACACTTTCTGTGTTAGGATGACAACGCTCCTTGTACAGTATCTATGCAGCATCAGTGTTGCCATCTTAGTTTTCTCTCTTAATTTGGACTATACACCCTACTACTCCACATATTTCCATTAGGTAGGGGGTGGGGGGTTGTTTTTGTAGTTTACCTGTCTCTGTGATAGCTGATACTGTACATGCAGAAAATTTACTTAACCTAGCACTGTACTGTGCTTAGCCTAAAAAACAAACAAAAAAAAAACATACAGTGTAGAAAAAACAATGTTTAGATATCCTCCAAATGTATTCTAACAGGTATGGGCAGTAGATAAAGTAATAGTATCTGAACCTCTGAAGAAAATTCCAAGTTCTTTACAGCAGCCAGTATTGGTCCAACACCCAAGGTTCCGATTACATGCTCTGCTTAAGGGGCTGGGGGCAGGAGACTAACATTAAGGCAGAGCTAGAAAACCATTAGCCTCCCTAGCGGTATTCCCGAGTGTGGTTCCGGGTTATTTTCATAACCATTAGCAGTAACCCTGAGCCACACTCAGCATTGCATTGCAGAATCCTGGTACCGGTTACTTACATTGTCCTCAGGATCCTGCGATGTCCCCCCACTGTGTCCTCTGCCGGATCCTCCGCCCAATGTATTGCTGTTCCAGGCTCTGTTCCCTGCGGCAAATTCAAAAAGTAAAAAAACATAACACACTTTAACCTGTACGATTACATTACTGTATCAATTCATTTCACACCAGTTTTGTCCCTAGTTCTTTGTCCAGTGCCCTGCCTGCCCTTGAGATTGCCCATGGCATCCAAAAAGTGTCCCTTTAAGTCAAAAGCAGTTTTTGACCAGCTAGAAAACAGCGATAGTAAATTAGAACACTTGAAAAATTGAGCGGTAGTGATTTGTGGGGAAATTAATTGTATTATTATTATATTATTATTTTCTTATAATTATTTATAGTTATTTATTATATTATAATTAATGATTTTGTGTTTCAAACTTTATCATACCCGGGATGTCTAGATTACTGTTGCGACAACACATCATCAGTAGGGTAAAACTAACCTCATGACGGTCTAAACCCAGCTGACGTTCCCTATTAGTGCGTGAACAATCCAACGCTTGGTGAATTCTGCTTTACAATCATAGGAAGAGCCAACATCGAAGGATCAAAAAGTAACGTTGCTATGAACGCTTGGCCGCCACAAGCCAGTTATCCCTGCGGTAACTTTTCTGACACCTCCTGCTTAAAACCCAAAAAGGCAGAAGGATCGTGAGGCCCCGCTTTCACGGTCTGTATTCATACTGAAAATCAAGATCAAGCAAGCTTTTGCCCTTCTGCTCCATGGGAGGTTTCTGTCCTAGACTCCTGTTTGGACAGATTTAAGTGAGTTATTCCTAAGAATTACAGGCCTACAATATAAAACACCAAATTTCTATGCCAAACAATGTACTGCTTTGAGATCCAAAAATCTGACATAATCATCCAGCCAGGGAGGTTAAGCCTTGATTTTTCTACATTGCTTGAAATTGGATTCTCTGTTCTTGCTAAACTCTTTGTACATCTATCATTAAAACAATATCCCCAAATCACTGATAAAATAGTCCACAATTTCTCCTTTAAAATTGTACAGCAAATATATTTGTAAATGAAATCTCAAAAACAAATAATAAAAATGCTGTAAGAAAGGAAAGGCTCAGTCTAATAAACTACTGGGATTCAAGGATGACATGTACATAATTTGAATTCACATGATTACAGATGAGGGTAATGACTGTCTGCGGCACTGGCCAAATGCAATGCGAATGCCAAGAAACATCATTCAGTTGGGAAAATAATCTCCGCACTGTCTTATCACCATAAAACCAATCAACAAAGGAGCTGGTCAGTGCATTTAATACATGTTTGGGATCAGTTTTCTTGCCTAATGCTCTTGTCTCTAATTTCAAAGCAAAGGATAGTCATTGTCCTCGTTCCAGCTTCACCAATAAAAAATACAGAACATAATTTCTGAACAACTTGTTGCCAGCCTGTTTACATATGTAATACGGCTTGAGTGGTTAGTCGTTGCAGAGATAATTGCCTGCAATTAACTTTCTACATAGCTTAAAGGATCAAATGGGAGAGGATTTTTTTTTTAAATCTACTGGGGGAAATTTATCAAAGTGTTTAATGACTCATAACAAGGCATCTGTCCAACACAAATGCAAAATGTATGTTCTTTTTTTAAATAAATTTAAAATAATGTTATTTTCAATTGCAAATTCTGGACCACAGAAAGACATTTTTGTACATTTATTCTAGCCCTTAAAGGAAAAATATAACATATATTTAGAGACCACATATTTTGAATTGTTAATGCAGTTTTTTGCATTTGATATTATCGTACAATTTGATAAGGCCTCGTACACACGCTAGGTTAAACAGAGGACAATGGTCTGATGGACCGTTTTCATCGGTCAAAACCAATTGTGTGTGGGCCCCATAGGTTATTTAGCCATTGGTTAAAAAAAAGCCAACGTGCTTTAAATTTAACAGATGGATTCCTAACCGATAGGTCAAAACCGATCGGTTGTAGGCACGACCATCGGTTAAAAATCCACGCATGCTCAGAATCAAGTTGACGCATGCTTGGAAGCATTGAACTTCATTTTTTTCAGCACGTCGTTGTGTTTTACGTCACCGCGTTCTGACACGATGGGTTATTTAACCAATGGTGTGTGGGCGCTACGGACCATCAGTCAGCTTCATCGGTTAACCGATGACAACGGTCCTTCAGATCGTGTGTACGAGGCTTTAGACTTTCATATTGTTTTTCCACATTTTTGCTTATGTATTGAGAGAGTGTTGTATCTATGTATTGCCAGTTGGTTTTGCACAGAGCAGGATCCTCCTCTTCTGTCATCCTGGCCCCTCCCTCCTGTCCAGTGCCCCCACAGCAAGCAGCTTGCTATGGGGGCACCAAAGTCGTGTTTCAGCTCCCTGTGTCCATTCAGACATGGAGCCCTGACTCGGCCCCACCCCCTCTCCCCCCTGTTTGGCTAGCTGATTTTGATTAACAGTAGTGGGAGCCAATGGCACCGCTGCTCTCTTTCAGCCATTGTGGACATCTCTGGACAGAGAGGAACCTCACGTAAGTGTTAGGGGGGCTGCTGAACACACTAGGATTTTTATCTTAATGCATAGAATTCATTAGGATAAAAAGCCTTGTGCCTTTACAACCCCTTTAAGGTCACATTTTAATGTTTTCCCTCCTCCTGTAACCATCCCAAGCCTCACCCGCCTATGGTCCTGGTCAATCCAGCTATGGTTAGTGTAATTATTAGCAGGCAAAAGCAGAGGTCCCATTGCTGACCCTAGAGAGTACTACTAAAAAACAAAAAACACACATTTCTTTATAATGAAAATGGGTCTTAATGAGATTAAACAAACATTGTTAAATAAGAAATTTGGCATTCTTCTAAAAATAAACTATGAATATTCTGTTTTACAGATTGGCTACTGGAATGATATGGATAAGCTTGTTTTGCTGCAGCATGAACCAGCCTTTAAAAACGACAGTTCCGCCATTGAAAACCGGACAGTCATTGTTACTACAATTCTGGTAAGCCTTTTTTAATATAAATAATCTTTAATATGTACATTTTGTCTCATGTATTTAAAAAAAACATAAATATACATTTTTTTTAGGTGAAAAGTCGTTGCTACCTATGCTCCAAATTTACAATTTAAAAAATTTGTAGAATATTTTAATGTATATTTATGCTTTATATAATTCATTTCATGAACCGGATTTGATATCATTTGCTAGTAAAAAAATTACAGCAAGAAATGTAACATATATTTACTTATTTACTTCAACTCTGTGTTGCATTAAATGATCAGTGTACTGATTAGCTGAAAATTCAAATATTGTTTAATAAAATTCGATAAAATTGTTTTGATGCGTTGCAAAATCTGAGACCTAGTTATGTTGCAGAAGTGATTTTCAATATTTTTTTAAAAAATATTGTCCACAATATTATTATAACAATAACAATACTAGAAATGGCATTTCATATAGCATGTGCACACTTTAATCAACTGAAAAACATTTTTATTTTCTAAAACGTATTTCTTCTTATATACTTACCATGTATCACTTTCTCAATAGAAAAATGCTTACCAACATTTAAAATACATTTATAATATAGAATATGTTGCTCATGTACTTTTTCCAAAGTCAAACTAGTTACACATTGTACTTTAATAAATGGTAAAAAAAAAAAAAATTTAAGTTATTGAATATCAAAACAGCTCCATTATAATAGCTAATGGCACAAAAAACTGTATTTTGCTTCTGCCATCAAAATACCAGTTTCTTAAGTTAGCACCATGACTAGTCTTTTTTTTTGTATTGTAAATTCCAATAATTTTTGTACCATAGGTGAAAAATTATTGAAATTCACGTGCTACCATGAAATAATTTAAGAAGTTAATTTTGAAATTACTACTGTGCATTTCCCCACCCATACACAGCACACAAAAAGCCTAGACAGACTCGTTTTTTGCTGTAGAACCGTAGAACATAAATCACCTTTCTTTATAGCACAGTAATATCAAGCGTATTTGTCAGCCTCAAAAGTCAGACATGCCCTTTAATTTTGTTGTCAACACAGGCAAGTGTAGGGTGACCTTTATTTGTCTGGACTTTCCAGTACATTTCTCTGAACTTTTCACCCGCTCTGTTACACTTGGTTTAAAAAGAATACATTTATAAAACAATCTCAAATGGGAATAATGTGTTTAAATTGTTTCTTTTATTTTTTTATTTTTGGCTGCAGGGTTTTGTACACTTAAAACATAAATGGATATTTTTTTCATAATCTAATAATTCTGCTGTTACAGGATTATTGTACACAGTTCTGTGTACAGGGAGATAGAATGCTTATGCATGATAAGTTATACACTCTGAGCTGTTTGTACATTGCATTTTTTCCTAAAAGATTCAGTAATGGGAAATCATACTTCAGTACAGTCCTCCTCTTTTCAGCCTCTGATGAAGAATCCTATTTTAAGAAATTGATCAAGAAAGAACATTTTCAAGACCCAGCGACCATTCCTTGCTATGGCTCAAGTAAAATGCAACAATGTAGTCAAAGTAGTGAACTTTTTTTTTTCTCAGTCTGTAATGTGGATTAATATCCTTCTGACTTCATAACATCCATCACACTACTGATGAAATGCCTTGAGATATATTTAAATACAATAGTACTGAACGATCGTACAACCGCTCCCCAAAGTTCTCCAATAAAAAATTAATTGTAACACGGGAGGCTTCCTCTAAGACATCATGATGCTGTTAAAGGATAGCTTTTCAAGTGGGAATAGTATGCCAAATTAAGAATTACTTTTGGTCATATGTATAACATTTAAATTTAAAATAAACAGTTTTCCCTACATTTTTATGCTGTTAAAATAATCTAAATTTAGTACCATTTTGTAAAATTATAAACAAAAAACTCCTTAGTACTATATTGTATACAATTTAGTATTCAAAAAAAATTCTGCTGACAAAAATATATAGTTTATGATGTCTACTTAATTGTAACAACACGTGTTTCATTATTTATCTGCTGTAGTGTTGTTTTAGCATTTTATTTTGTATAATATGCTGTTTTTGCTATATATTGCCTGCTGCTGTGGCTTTATATTTCATATTTTATTTATATTTTAGTAAAAAACTTACACAATTGATGTTTATGGTAGTGTATAATATTAATAGTTCAGGATTCTCAATTAAATAGATTTTTTTGCATTAAAATGCTTTATGAAGTGTTACATTTCACTGCTGACTTTACATATGTACAGTGGTGCCCTTTGTATGTTTGAAAGAATTTCATAACAGGCATTTTAAAATAAGTTCACCTTATTGAACAATTATTTGGATCAAAAGTTTTTTTTCAACAATGGTAAGACTCTACAGAATAAAACCCTTGTAAAAATATTTATTAAAAGTAAAAAATAAATAAGATTACACATAAGAAATATCTGACCTTAACAAATTAATACCGTTTTTTTTTTACTATAAACTCCTCTCCATTGGATAATTTTCTTTGGCGTTTTTCCCTTTTACTTGTTATGTACTTATTTATCTTTAACAGCCCCTGCATTAGGTATATAAAGTGTGACCATTTTGTGCCTTGCAGATACAATATATAATGAGTTAAACTATAGGGGTGTACAATCTAAGAAACTGTAGCAATCAGCTAGGCAAAGAAAAGCCCCAAACTGAATTGATTTTTTTTTATACATTACATTTTTGTAGCCCCGTGATTATAATTATCATTTATAGCTCATAACAGTTAAATGTTTGGCGCTAACCTGACACCTGCCACTCAACCTTGAGAGAGATACGACGGTGTATCTCCTGATACGCCGTCGTATCTCTGACTTAGGCCCGTCGTATCTATGCGACTGATTCATAGAATCAGTTACGCATAGATATGCCTAAGATCCGACAGGTGTAACTGTGTTACACCGTCGGATCTTACCTGCATTTTAAAAATAGCCGCGGGGGGCGTTCTTGCTGATTTACATTGAGAAATATGTAAATCAGCGAGATACGGCAACTCACGAACGTACGTGGACCCGACGCAGTGTTGTTACGACGTTTCCGTATCGGTTTTCCCAGCGTATACTTACCCCTGCTTCTATGAGGCGCAGCCAATGTTAAGTATAGCCGTCTTTCCCGAATTCGTTCTCGAATACGGATGGACGTCATTTACGTAAGCGTCGAAACCACTGACGTCCTAGCGACGTCAGTAGGAGCAATGCACGCCGGGAAATTTTGCGGACGGCGCATGCTCATTTAAATCGGCGCGTGAACGCGCCTGATTTAAATAGTACACTCCCCCTAGCCGCGGAATTTGAATTCCGCCGGGGGTTTTACGATCCGCCGCCGCAAGTTTGGAGGTAAGTGGTTTGTGAATTACCCACTTGCCTCTCAAACTTGCGGCAGCGGATCTTAAATCACATAGATCACGCGGATCTAAAGATCCGCTGATCTATGTGAATCTAGCCCTCTCTGTACACTGTGAGATTGATTTACTAAGACTGGAGCGTGCAACATCTTGTTGTACATGGTAGCCAATCAGCTTCTAAGGTGAGCTTGTCCAGTTATGCTTTGACAAAAAAAATGGAAACTGATTGGTTTCAATGCAGAACTGCACCAGATATTGCACTCTCCAGTTTTAGTAATCAACTCCTGTGTGCCTTTACCTCCAATACGGGCAGACAGTTACTGAATTGCAGGAAGAATCAAGGAACTACCAGAGTGCTCACCATCGCCTTCGAAATTCATTGAGAACTACAAGACATCAGCCACAGCGGACAACGGTACTTGTAGTTCATTCATTCATTCACCGAACACGGCCGCACTGTTTTTAAACTCTGACAGCAGGTGCGGGAAAAGAAGGGTCACACGGAGAGGATGCAGGAGCTGGAACACGTAACAAATGTTCCAAAGGGGAACTTAGCCTTTAATTTCATTCTTTAATGTCAGGAAGTATATACAGTTCCTTGAAAAGGTATTCATACCCCTTAAAATGTTCCACATGTTACAACAAAAAATTTAAATTTATTTTATTGGGATTTTATGTGATAGACCAATACAAAGTGGCACATAATTGTGAAGTGAAAGGAAAATTATAAATAGTTTTCATTTTTTTTTACAAATAAATATCTAAAAAGTTTGGCGTGCATTTGTATTCAGCACCCTTTTCGCTGATACCCCTAACTAAAATCTAGTGGAACCAATTCCCTTCAGAAGTCACCTAATTAGTAAATAGGGCCCATCTGCATGTAATTTAATCTCAGTATAAATACAGCTGTTCTGTGAAGCCCTGAGAGGTTTGTTAGAGAACCTTAGTGAACACACAGCATCATGAAGGCCAAGGAACACACCAGATAGGTCAGGGTGAAAGTCATGGAGATTTTTAAAGCAGGAGTAGATTATAGAAAAATATCCCAAGCTTTGAACAGCTCACGGAGCAATCCACAATCCATGATCTGTCAAGCAATCCACAATTCTGGCCTTTATGGAAGAGTAGCAAGAAGAAAGCTATTGTCGAAAAAAGCCATAAGAAGTCCTGTTTGCAGTTTGCGAGAAGTCATGTGGGAGATACAGCAAACATGAGGAAGAAGGTGCTCTGGTTAGATTGAACTTCTTGGCCTAAAAGCCAACTAACACTACACATCACCCTGAAACACACCCCCCCCCCCCATTGTGAAACATGGTGGTGGCAGCATCATGTTGTGGGGATGCTTTTCTTCAGCAGGGACAGGGAAGCTGGTCAGAGTTGATGGGAATATAGACTGTGCCAAAAAAAGGGCAATCTTAAAAGAAAACCTGTTAGGCCTCGTACACACGACCGAACATGTCCGCTGAAACTGGTCCGACGGACCAGTTTCCGCAGACATGTTCGGTCATGTGTAGGGCCGACCGGACAATTTTCTGGCCGACCGGACAGGTTTCCAGCGGACAAATGTTTCTTAGCATGCTAAGAAACATGTCCGCTGGAACCATGTCCGCCGGACATGTCCGATGGTCAGTATGACTCATCGGACATGTCCGCTGGCCCGAGAACCCGCGCATGACGTCGAAGTGATTCGACGCATGCATGGAAGCATTAAACTTCCGGGTCATCGTCACTGCGTCGTAACCGCGTCGTCTCCGCGGGAAATTTGGTCTGATGGTGTGTACAGCCATCAGACCAAATGATCCCAAGCGGATATGTCCGATGAAAATGGTCCGCGGACCGTTTTCATCGGACAGATCCGTTCGTCTGTACGAGGCCTTAGGCCCCGTACACACCATAGAATCCATCCGCTGAAAAATCCCAGCAGATGGGTTTCAGCGGATAGATCCTATGGTGTGTACACGCCAGCGGATCTGTTTCCGCGGATATTTCTCCCAACGGATGGATCCGCTGGTCTGTATAGACTCACCGGATCCATCCGTCCGAAGGGATCCCCCGCATGCGTCGTAATGATTCGACGCATGCGTGGAATTCCTTATATGACAGCGTCGCGCACGTCGCCGCGTCATAATCGCGGCGACGGCGCGACACGTCATCGCCAGAGGATTTCGGCACGGATTTCAATGCGATGGTGTGTACACTCCATCACATAGAAATCCGCGGAAATCCTCGAGAGGATTTATCCGTGGAAACGGTCCGCTGGACCGTATTCGCGGATAAATTCTCTCGTGTGTATGGGGCCTTAGAGTTGGCAAAAGACTTGGGACTGCTGTGGAGATTCACTTTCCAACAGGACAACAACCCTAAACAGCCAGATCTACAATGGAATGGTTTAGATCAAATCATATTTGTGTGTTAGAATGGTCCAGTCAAAGTCCAGACCTAAATCCAATGAAAATCTGGGGCAAGACTTGAAAATTGCTGTTAATATGTGCTCTCCATCCAATCTAACAGAGCTTGAGCTATTTTGCAAAGTAGAATGGGCAAAAATGTCACTCTCTAGATGTGCAAAGCTGGTTGAGACATCCCCAAAAAGACTTGCAGCTGTAATTTCAGCAAAAGGTGGTTCTACAAAGTATTGACTCAGGGGGCTGAATACAAATGCACGCCACACTTTTCACATATTTATTTGTAAAAAGAAATTGAAAACCATTTATTTTCCTTCCACTTCACAATTATGTGACACTTTGTGTTGGTTTATCACATAAAATCCCAATAAAATACATTTACCTTTTTGGTTGTAACATGACAAAATGTGGAAAATTTCAAGGGGTATGAATACTTTTTTAAGGCACTGTGAGAGGTGTTAATTTTTGGGTGAACATGTCTGAAGGTGTTAATTGTCATATTTGGTTAGTGAAGACAATTGGTCTGATCTGTTAATCATAAGAGGTATGAAAGAGGTAATTTATGTTAAACTGGAATAACTATCTATAAACAGGGGTGGGGCCTTTAAGATATTTAATGCCATTTTAACTTCTCTACCCTGAAGATTTGACAAAATGTATAACTTCAGCCATGTGAATCCAAGGAATAGCACCTTTTACAGACTTCCTAACACAAGGGATGGGATAATGTAATTAACCACTTCCATACAGGGCACGTATACACCTTCCCGCCCAAGCCAATTTTCAGCTTTCAGCACTGTCGCACTTTGAATGGCAATTGCGCGGTCGTGCTACACTGTACCCAAACAAAATCGGCGTCCTTTTTTCCCCACAAATAGAGCTTTCTTTTGGTGGTATTTGATCACCTCTGCGATTTTTTTTTTTTTGCGCAACAACTAAAAAAAGACTGGAAATTTTGAAAAAAAATTACGTTTTTATTTTTTTCTGTAAATTTTTTTGTAAATAAGTAAGTTTTCTCTTTCAATTATGGGCACTGATATGGCGGCACTGATGGGCACAGATGAGATGGCACTGATGGACATCGATGAGGTAGTACTGACGGGCACAGATGAGGTGGTACTGATTGGCGGCGCTGGTATGCGGCACTGATGGGCGCTGATATGCGGCACTGATGGGCACTCATAGGCGGCACTGATGGGCACATGGGCGGCACTGATGGGCACACATAGGCGGCACTGATGGGCACATGGGCGGCACTGATGGGCACTCATGGGTGGCACTGATGGGCACTCATGGGCGGCACTGATGGGCACTGTGGGGTGGCACAGATGGGCACTGTGGGGTGGCACAGATGGGCACTGTGGGGTGGCACTGATGGGCACTGTGGGGTGGCACTGATGGACACTGTGGGGCGGCACTGTTTTCCTTTTGTTGTCAGTCAGTGCCCATTTGTGGGCACTGATTGGCATCTTTATTTTTTTTCCAGACTTTTTTTTTTTTTGTTTCAAACTTTTTTTTTTTTTTTTTCAAACTTTTTTTTTTTTTTTTTTTTAGACTTTTTTTTTGCCCCGTTTTTTTTCTTCCTGCCCTTCCCTGGTGGTCCAGGGTGGGCTTCCCTGGTGGTCCATGTGGCGATCCGAGGGGGGGCTGCGCTGATAAACAATCAGTGCGACCCCCCCCCTGTCAGGAGAGCCGCAGATCGGCTCTCCTCTACTCACGTCTGTCAGACGCGAGTGAGGAAGAGCCATCGACGGCTCTTCCTGTTTACATCGTGATCAGCCGTGATTCGACACGGCTGATCACGTGGTAAAGAGTCTCCGTGAGAGACTCTTTATCGAGATCGGTGTTGCGGGGTGTCTGACTGACACCCCGCAACAACGATCGCCGCGATGCGCGCCCCCGGGGGCGCGCAGCGGCTCAGAATCCTGAGGATGTCATATGACGTCCGGTCAGGATTCTACAACCACTTTGCCGACGTCAATTTGTCATTGGCGGGCGGCAAGTGGTTAAAGAAGTGTGTCCCTGACACTAATTATAACTGAAGAAGCAAGATGAAACATTGCAGAACAAGTCCAGTTGAATATGACTAACTAATCATTAGCTAGTGAAAATCCTCCAATATTAACAAAAGGGAAATTCCCTTTTTTGTAGACTTTTTTTCTTCTACTGGATAGAAAAGTAATGTAATTCTCCTTAATGGGACTAAGACAGAGATACAAAAAAAACTTGACAGGGGTTTAAGCAATTACCTACGCTATCCAAAATAAAAAAAAGTATGGGCTTTAGATATATTTTAAGCCCTATCCACACATTTAATACAGCTCTTAGAAAGTTGAATATATCACCTAAACTGCCATGGCAATCCACACACAACATTTCTGTGATTCAAGTTTCACTTACTGTTTATAGCAGTGATTCTCAAACTGTGTGCCGTGGCACACTAGTGTGCCACATGTGATTTGCAGGTGTGCCGTGGGAGTTTCAAAAGTATTTAAAATTGCTAGCATTTTGAAACCTTGAACCTTTCAAAAAAATTAATTGATAAATCAATGTCGCAAAAGTTAAAAAAGTAACATATATAAAACCGAAATCTCTGGCGGTCTGTCATTCATTGGTTTCTGAACCATTACATTACAACTTTGATGCTTGTAAAGATTGTTCATTGTTTAGCGATCGAGAAATACTTAAACAAGTCTGTAACTCTGAAAGAGAAACTGTTCAATGAAAAGCAAGGAAGCAAGCGAAAGTACAAAGAAGATTACAATCATTAAATCTGATTTGCTCTCGAAAGCAGGCACATCCTTCAGATTAAATTTAAAATTAAATATATATATATATATATATATATATATATATATATATATATATATATATATATATACAGTGGGGATCGAAAGTTTGGGCACCCCAGGTAGAAATTTGTATTAATGTGCATAACGAAGCCAAGGAAAGATGGAAAAATCTCCAAAAGGCATCAAATTACAGATTAGACATTCTCATAATATGTCAACAAAAGTTAGATTTTATTTCCATCATTTACACTTTCAAAATTACACAAAACAAAATAATGGCGTCTGCAAAAGTTTGGGCACCCTGCAGAATTTATAGCATGCACTGCCCCCTTTGAAAAGCTGAGACCTGCCAGTGTCATGGATTGTTCTCAATCATCGTCTGGGAACCATGGGTTCTTCTAAGCAGTTGTCTAGAAAACTGAAACTGAAAATAGTTGATGCTCACAAAGCTGGAGAAGGCTATAAGAAGATAGAAAAGTGTTTTCAGATGTCAATATCCTCTGTTCGGAATGTAATTAAAAAATGGCAGTCATCAGAAACAGTGGAAGTTAAAGCAAGATCTGGAAGGCCAAGAAAAATATCAGACAGAACAGCTCGCAGGATTGTGAGAAAAGCAATTTAAAACCCACGTTTGACTGCACGATCCCTCCAGAAAGATCTGGCAGACACTGGAGTTGTGGTACACTATTCCACTATAAAGAGATACTTGTACAAATATGGTCTTCATGGAAGAGTCATCAGAATAAAAGCTCTTCTACGTCTTCACCACAAAAATCAGCGTTTGAACTTTGCAAATGAACATATAGACAAGCCTGATGCATTTTGGAAACAAGTTCTGTGGACCGATGAGGTTAAAATAGAACTTTTTGGCCGGAATGAGCAAAGGTATGTTTGGAGAAGAAAGGGCACAGAATTTAATGAAAAGAACCTCTGTCCAACTGTTAGGCATGGGGGTGGATCAATCATGCTTTGGGGTTGTATTGCAGCCAGTAGAAGGAAAAATGGATTCAGTAACATTTCAGCAAATTTTGGATGGTAACTTGATGCCATCTGTGAAAAAGCTGAAGTTAAAGAGAGGATGGCTTCTACAAAAGGATAATGATCCTAAACATACCTCAAAATCCACGAGGGATTATATCAAGAGGCGTAAACTGAAGGTTTTGCCATGGCCTTCACATTCTTCAGACCTCAACATAATTGAAAATCTATAGATAGACCTTAAAAGAGCAGTGCGTGACAGACAGCCCAGAAATCTCAAAGAACTGGAAGACTTTTGTAAGGAAGAATGGGCAAAGATACCTCAAACAAGAATTGAAAGACTCTTGGCCGGCTACAAAAAGCGTTTACAAGCTGTGATACTTGCCAAAGGGGACAGTACAAGATATTAAAGGAGTTGTAAAGGAAACATATTTTTTTGCTGAAATTACTGTTTACAGGGTATAGAGACATAATAGTTAACTGATTCCTTTTAAAATTGATTAAAAATAGATAAAAAAAAAATGATAAAAATCAATCATATAATGTACCTCTAGTTTCGTTTTTTCATCTAGTTTCGTTTTTGTATCTAGTTTCGTTTTTGCATGTTATCCTGCCTCTGTGCTAGACAGAGCCATAGAGCAGTGTTGGAAAATGAAACTAGAATCTCCCAGTATTGTGGTCATCAGGAAACAGACAACCAGGAAGTGTCCAGAACAGAGAAGAATTACAGCAACATCAGAGCAAAAACGAACAATGAGGACATGAAACCAGGACTGCAGTAAGGTAAAGGAAGCTATTTAGCAAAAAAAAAAATCCTTTAGTGACCCTTTAACTCTGCAGGGTGCCCAAACTTTTGCAGACGCCATTTTTTTGTTTTCTGTCATTTTGAAAGTGTAGATGATGGAAATAAAATCTAACTTTTTTTGACATATTATAAGAATGTCTAATCTGTAATTTGATGCCTTTTGGAGATTTTTCCATCTTTCCTTGGCTTTGTTATGCACATTAATACAAATTTTTACCTGGGGTGCCCAAACTTTCGATCCCCACTGTATATATAAAAATAAATAAGTTCTTCACCACAATTTTTTTTAAATCTTTTCAGGTGTGTCGTGAATTTTTTTTTATCTTTTTGGTGTGCCACAGGGCAAAAAAGTTTGAGAAACACTGGTTTATAGACACCTTCATTTGATAAAGAGAAGCCTTCTGTACAAGCTTGAAACACATTCTGATGGCAATAATTGGTGTATAATGCATATAGATTACTAATTTTGAGTGGTATGTTTTAGGTAGAGCTTCGAGCTCTAGACTTGTTTGTTTTAAGTTTTACTAGGCAAGCAAACCTTCATTCATTCATACAAGGGACAAATATTATCCCAGCTTGATAACTTTAGGCCTTCCACCAATAATCCCTTATTATTATACTGTATAGACACCTTTAATAACCGCTTTGATGTAAACTGGTTAGGAAGGCTAAAGCGGATCCATGAGGGCTATATTGGTGCATGTTTGCAGTTTCTTTTAGAATTTTTTTTAATGTTTTCTTCTTAATCTGGATGGTCACACACATGTCAAATGCCTGTTTCATTCATATAGCCCCAAACAAATCTGTAGCAGTCAGGCAATCCACAAATTAACCCAGGATTGCATATCTAGGGGTGCATGATGAAGTGCTAAACGTGAGGCAGAAGGGGCATCTGTAACAAACACCCAGGGAAAATATAGGCTTAAACTGTAGTTTCTATTTTCTGATGTTGACGCCACAGGACCCAGAACTAGGAAATGTACAAGTGCTGTTGCTTTCTCTACGGTTAAAGGTGTATTTTACAATAGATTCCTAGAGCTACAGTTACGTCTCTATGCAGACAGTCATTTTGTTGTAAAGGTGTCTATAGTTAGAGAAGTATGCCACTTAAGAAGGAGGCATGGAGCTTTTAGGTTCTAGTCACTGTATGCTATGGAAGTGAGCGTACAAAAATGACCTTGTTTATTATTTGTACTGGGCCTGTGAGGAGATGATTTAACCCTGCATTCCAACCATATGGGAACAATGTGCCACATATGGAGTCCTAAATAACGTGTTCAAAAATTAGAATCTTCAGTGTATATTCAATTTGTAGACTATTTATTGGACAAAGACCATTCTGAGTTGATCCTTTGGGAGTTTAGGAAACTAATATTCTACAAACGACCATATCAATTAAACTTCATGGAGGGTCCAGTTGATGCACAAGTAAGCCACTGTCCTTATAAAACAATAATGTAACAGATTATAGCCCTAGGTGTGCAATATGTACCTGTCAAGAGAGAGTCAGGTAGAGGGCAATGTTTGGTCTTAAGGAAGATTAGATTAATAATCCTATCAGAATCTTATTGCAAAAAAAACTGTGTTTCATAATATTGAAACCGGGGCAGAAAAGGTTATCAGTTATCATTAAAAAAAAATTTTTTTTATGTATGAGTATTTTTTAAACAAATGAAAAAGAAAAGATACCTCATGCCTGATAACTAGAAAAGGTGTTTGTATATGTAAATATAATGGGCTGCTATCCCTAACTAGATAGATATACTTACTAAAACGAATATAAAGTGCATAAAGATTAATATCTATAATCCATGTTCAAATAATCAAAATATAGTGAAAACAATTGTACGCATACAAAAGTGACTTTGTGAGAATGACACAAAATTTTGAAAGTCCAATGTGAAGTGACACTGGTAAGTAGTTATTTCTTCTGATTTCTGAAGACTATAGGTACACCTTCACGACTAGAGATTAGATACCCTGGGCCCAGATTCACAAAAGGACTTACGACGGCGTATCTCCTGATATGCCGTCGTAAGTCCGAATGTTGCCAAGATACGACTGACGTAAGTCTCTTACGCCGTCGTATCCTGGGGTGCATATTTATGCTGGCCGCTAGGGGCGCTTCCGTATATTTCCGCGTCCAATATGCAAATGAGCTAGATACGCCGATTCACAAACGTACTCGCGCCCGGCGGATTAAAATACGCTGTTTACATAAGGCGTACGACCGGCGTAACTTTACCCTTCATAAAGCAGGGGTAAGTCATGTTAAGGTATGGACGTCGGAAACGTCGGAACAGCGTAGTATTTTACGTCGTTTGCGTAAGTCGTCCGTGAATGGGGATGGGCGTAGGTTACGTTCACGTCGACTAAACATTGAGCCGGCGTAAGTTAGGGAGAAAATTCGACGTGATACTGAGCATACGCGCGCATGCGCTGTTTGTTAGGTGCGTCATTTACATGGGGTCACGATTCATTTTCATACAACACGCCCCCTACCAGCCTACTTTGAATTACGTTAGCTTACGCCGGCCCATTTACGCTACGCCGCCGCAACTTACGGAGCAAGTGCTTTGTGAATACTACACTTGCCTGTCTAAGTTGCGGCGGCGTAGCGTAAATAGGATACGCTACGCCCGCACAAAGATGCGCCCAGATACGTGAATCTGGCCCCTGAAGTGGGCAATATGTGGATTCTGCTTACCAGATGGTGTTGACCTCTATAATGAAAAACAGGTCAATTGCACTCTAGCAAGATAATGCTTGCTGTAATAGTGGAGACTGTAAGGACTGCTCAATCCCTCAAACCAACAAGGATCACAAAAGGGATATGTGAAAGAAATATAGAAGGATCCAATAGTGTAATCCTGTTTAATTTAAAATTTGTAAAATACAAATGCCAACTGGCTGCTTACGGCACTGAGGCTGGGCGAAGGCACAATAATGTAAGCAGCCACAGTTGGCATTTGTATTGTGATTGACCTGTTTTTCATTAGAGGTCAACACCACCTGGTAAGCAGAATCCACATATTGACCACTTCGGGTGTCTAATCTCTAGTTGGTGAAAGTGTACCTATGTTCTTCAGCAATCACAAGAAATAACTACTTACCAGTGTCACTTCATATTGGACTTTCAAAAATTGTTTTTGTGTGTCATTCTCACAATCTTTTGCCAATGTTTGTTTCACAAGTCACTTTTGTATGCGTACAATTGTTTGCACTATATTTTGATTATTATTATTTTGATTATTTGAACATGGATTATAGATATTAATCTTTATATGTATGCACATTGGCATTTGTAAAACAATCACTCATATAGTAAATGTCAAAATACAGTTTAATACACGTAATTGCACTTCAGTATCTAGCCATACCCACTGATTGACTTTAGGTGGTCCTAGTCAGTGTTTAACTCACCAATAAATAATACATACATCTTGGATGGATATAAGATATATACAGCAACACAAGGGTCCTCTAGCACCTAAGGGCCCTTAATGCCTCGTACACACGGTCGGACTTTCCGAGAAAAAAAGTCAGACAGGCATTTTTTCTCGGAAAGTCCGGCCGTTTGTAGCCTCAATGGGACTTTTTTGGTCGGGAGTCCGACGGACATTAGATAGAGAACCTGTTCTCTATTTTTCTGTCGGACTTCCGACGTACTCACGGCAGACTTTTGCATGGTCAAAAGTCAGACTGTGTATACGAGGCATTATACTAGATATGGGTCCGGCATTTGCAGGGATCCTCTATGCCTTTGACATAGACCAGGACATTGCTTTTTTTACATAGATTCATCAGCATAGGTGTTAGATGAGGATTTTAATTAATGCTGGTTAGGTGTAAGCTGGAGTCCCACTTTAAAGTAAAGAGGGTGTTCACCGTCTTATCTAGTTTCATATTCTGAACCATAAGATATTAAAGCAAAGTGCAACTCTTCTATCTATCTTTCTATCTATCTGTCTGTCTATCTATCTATCTATCTATCTATCTATCTATCTATCTATCTATCTATCTATCTATCTATCTATCTATCTATCTATCTTTGTACCTGGGCAGTTGCTGACTTGCATAGGGAAATTGACATATATAACATATATATATCAAATTCCAAATCAAGTTTTTTCTAATATTCGGCACCAAAAACATATGCGCTTAGTGGAAAAATGCAAATTAAGTACTTGAGAAACAAAATTATATTATTTCAGTCTGTATGTAATAGAGGTATTTAACAGCAGATGCTTACTGGATAATTGCTGATATGTACATGTTTGGTTAAATAATTTGCGTATTTGCATAATCCCTAAAGAATGGATTTCCTTGAATGAAATGTTTTTTTTTTTGCTTTAAGATTTATGCACGTGCTAAGCACAAGCAATAGCATGTCACTGCACCGATAAGAAAAATCCTCATATTTTGTATAATTTAATTTGTACCATAATAAAGCTTACTATTGAAAGACATATCAAATCATGTTTTCTATTTTTTGACATGTTCCTGAAAAACCACACAGCAGATTTGTACTTAATAAGGTAATTTGTGTGTTTTATGTAAAGTGTAAAGTTAATGAATGTTACTTTTAGCAGTGTACAAATGTATCTGTACCACTTATGTTTACTTACAGTATGTTATGGTCTAGTTTATATTGATATTTTTCTTGTTGATGTATTAAAATGGTGTGTTTTCTGTGAAACGTGGTGCAGAGGCTATTATTTTCTTATTTTGAAAAGTCATAATAGGTCACATATTTAGTACTTTAGTATAATCAAATACAATACTGCAAGCATTAACGCAAGAAAAAAAAATATAACCCAAAGTCCAGCTCCAGGTAGAACTTTTTTTGGGGTGGGTAAAGCTCTGTTCAGAGATGCAATGGAGCGTGCGTGCGCTTCCGCACATCGCATGCAGAGCAGCCCTTTCGTTTCAATGGGTTGCCCTAACTTACACATTAAAAACACTTACAAGACATCTATGTCCCTTTTGCAAAATTGCACAGCACCCAACCACTTGGTTGCAGCGGCATCATGTCTTATGGCACGCATGAAAATACGCAGATGTGTGGGGCGTGACATTAAGAATTAATGGCACCTCCATGTGTCTGCTAATGAGAGGCACATTTCTGTGCATGTCAAGAAAGCACACGATTTGTGTGAACACACCCTCAGAGTCAAAACGTATGTCGAGTTTTTATTGCAGTCTGTGTCCTCACTGTGGAAAATTCCTTCACTTTCTGTCCCGGTGACACCAAGACAAAGGATTGAGTGTGGGTGTCTCCAAAATTGTTCTAAGCCTTGTCCACTCTATTAAATAAATGTTCTTTGGTTGCTGTTTCTATTCCTATCAGAGAGATACCTCATCACTTTCTGTCCTTGTGACACCTTGATACATCTCTGTGACAAGAATGCAGATAGCTGTAAAATATATATATATATATATATATATATATACACACATTTACTCTAATTGGTAATAAAGTAAATAGTATGCAGTTTGGTTTCTCTGCTTTTAGACAGGACTAAAAAAAATCTTTCTTCTTGCAGTTTGTGACGTGTATATAAGTGGATATAACCATATATGTTATGTATATAAAACACCAATATCTTGAAAGCAGGCCCTTCTTGCTTGCACAACATATATAAAGCAATGAGATTAAATGGAAGGAGGGGAAGGGGGAATCTCAGTTGCCTTGGAAATGCATCCGGATGGATTCACGTTTTCTAATCAGCAGTATCCACTGAAGAGGTTAAAACTAAGCAAATGCTAAGCCCTTCAGTCCCTTGGAATTAATTCCCTATATTGCTTTTCCAGTAATACAGAAATGTAGGGGCATTTCATGATCTGTATTTCACTTGGATGACAATCCAAAGTGTGCAGTTCGTGCAGCAAGTTCATGCTGTTATTGCATATTTGTATCTGCACGTGTTAGTCATCTACGGGTAGATCCCATTAGGTCTCCTTAACCTAGATCACTAGAAAAGGATTAAAGGGGTTGTAAAGTCAGAAGGTGTTTTTTTTATCTTAATGCATTCTATGCATTAAGATAAAAATCCTTCTGTGTGTAGCAACCCCCCTAATACTTACCTAAGCCCCATCTCTGTCCAGCAATTTTAACGTGTGTCTCAGCCATCCAGGACTCTCCCTCCTGCTTGACTGAAATACAGCAGCGGCACCATTGGCTCCCGCTGCTATCAGTCAAAGTCAGTTAGCCAATCAGGAGAGAGAGGGGAGGGGCCGAACCGTAGCTCCGTGTCTGATTGGACACATGGAGCTGCAGCTCGGCTTGAGTGCCCCCATAGCAAGCTGCTTGCTGTGGGAGCAATTAACGATAGGGAGGGACCAGGAGCACAGAAGAGGGACCCAAGAAGAGGAGGATCTTGGCGGCTCTGTGCAAATTGACTCCAACAGAACAGGTAAGTTTAACATGTTTGTTATTATAAACTCCATTTACTTCTATTTGGGGCTCCTGTAGAGAGATTTCTCTAATTTCCTATCCTGCTGACCATGGTTTTAGAATCAGAAAGTGAGGGGAAATTTAGAATAAGGACACAGACAAAAATAAATATTCAAGAGGGGTTCTACTATTCCCCTCCTCTACTAAAGAAAAGCATTTTTATTTCTGCCTGTATTGCTGTTGGAGAGTTCCTCTCAAACCCTGTATACTAAAATGTTAACAGGACATCAAGTAAGTGAAAAATCTCTCTAATGGTGCCCCATATCCAAAACATGTCTGGAAAGAACAAAGTTACTGGAGTCAGGCTGCACATGCTCAGTTTGGTGTGTATTGCTAGAGAGTTTTTTTTCTTGGGAGGATGCATATGATCAGCACTGGGCCAATCAGCACTGTCCAGACAGAGGGTCAGGGGTTCTGTATCCTCATAGGACAGCCAGTGCAGTATGAAAACTCCCCCTACAAGCTTTAACCAGACACTTATAAAAGTGACAAGACTGCTAGATACTGCTAATGAGAAAGGGCATTTAGCTGTTTATATTTACGAAAATGATTTATACAGTAAACCATGCATTTTTATAGCACTGATCGTTGTATAAATGTCAATGGTCCCAAAAGTGTCCTATCTATCTGTCCACCACAATGTCGCAGTCCAGCTAAAAATCACTGATCACCACCATTACTAGTAAAAATAATAATAATAATAATAAAAATGCCAAAATGCCCTATTTTGTAGACGCTATAATCAATCAATATACGCTTTGGTACTACCTACATTTAAAAAAAGTTGAATAATGCCCACTTGATCTGAGGATAGCCATTGACAGTCAAAGTAATGACAAAGCTGGAACACTGTAAAAATTATAAAATAATTAAAGTTTGTGGGAAAGATGTATGCAGTGCAAGGCATCTATGGGGTTGATTTACTAAAGGAGCAGGGGCTGTTTACTTAGTGAATGCTTACTAACGTAGATTAGATATAGATCTCATACAGACAATCCAGGTTCACATCATAAATGATAAAAAAAAGTGGTACAACATAGTTGCCTTGGGGTTTAATCAATACAGCATGATAAAGTCTTTTTAGTGAAACACCATTTTAATCCTGTCTCCCTAGTTGCAGCAGGTCTGTTTATTACTTAGCTTAGAAAACTAGGTGAATTAAGTCCTCATGTACACAGGGAATCTGATAAAACAAGCTTCAAAGCCACTACCGACACCAGGAAAAATCAGCTGTAAAAACACGCTTTTAGTAGCTTTTTGCACTAGCGTTAATTTGCGTTTTGCATTTAGCAGCGTTTCTAAGCCTCTTCTATTTTCCACAAAGCACAAGTTGCATGACGTGTCAGAATCAATGATTCCCTATAAGAGCCGTCTTAACTGATCCGACTTTCAGCCCACCCATTGATTGGAATGGAAGTCACATCCAAGTCGGATCATCATGGCATGCAACTTGTGCTCTGAGGATCCTGAAGGGGAACCACACGCCAAAATAAAATAGGCCCAGGCCCTTTAAGTCTGGTATGGATCTTGAAAGGGAACCCCATGCCAAAATGAAAAAAAAAAGGCGTGGAAACCCCCCCCCCCCCCTGAGACCACATCAGACCCTTCAGTCTAATATGGATTTTAAGGGAAAACCCCATGCTGAAAAAAAAACAGTGTGGGGTCCTCCCTAAAATCATTACCAGATCCTTATCTGAACATGCAACCCGGCAGGTCATAAAAGGGGGGGTGAGTGAGCGGCTGCCCCCCCTAGACCATACCAGGCCACATGCTCTCAACATAGGGAAAGGGGGTGCTTTGGTGCGGGGGGCCCTCAGCACCTCCCCCCATCCCAAAGCACCTTGTTGATGGGGAAAATTGTGGTTTTGGGGGTCTGAGGGCAGGGTGCTTATCAGAAACTGGAAGCCCCCTTTAACAAGGGGGCCCCCAGATCACACACCCCCACTATGTAAATAAGTATGGGGTACATTGCCCCTACCCATTCACCCCCAAAATAGACAGTAAAGTGTAAATAAAAACAAGAGACGGTTTTCACAAGTTCTTTATTGAAAATCTTCTTCTTCCGGTCTTCTCCCTCTGGTCTTCTACCTCCGGTGGTGTTTTTTTCCTCCGGTGTTCTTCCTCTGGTTTTCTCCCTCCCGTTGTGTTCTTCCTCTGGTTTTCTCCCTCCCGTTGTGTTCTTCCTCTGGTTTTCTCCGCCACGTCATGTGCCTCACAAGGGGCGGAGTCTTGTGCTTGCAGTGACTGGGTGGCCATGCCCCATGGCTATATAAAAAACTGCCAGAGAACAGATCAGGTCGGCGGCTGAGAGGACAGCGGCGGCGGAGAAAACTGGGGGAAGAAGGAGAAAGTAGACTGGAGGAAGAACACACAACTGGGGGGGAGAACACACCACCAGAGGGAGAAGACCAGAGGAAGAAGACAGGAGGAAGAAGATTTTTTATCAAGGACTTGTGAAAAACGTTTCTTGTTTTTATTTACACTTCACTGCCTTTTTTGGGGGGGAATGAGTAGGGGCACAAAGGGGGATTTGAGGGCCCCCTTGTTAAAAGGGGATTTCAGATAGCGATATGTCCCCCTCCCCACAGACCCCCACAACCATCACCCAGGGTTGTCAGGAAGAGGTCCTTGTCCCCATCAACATGGGGACAAGGTGCTCTGGGGTGGGGGGACAGAGCCCCCCTGCCCCAAAGCACCCACCTTTCCTATGTTGAAGGCATATGACCTGGTATTGTCTATGGGGGCTCTCATAGAAAACTATTGATTTTGACATAGTTACATAGTTAGTCAGGTTGAAAAAAGACACAAGTCCATCAAGTTCAACAAACAAGAAATAAAACAATAATAATATCGTACAATCATATACCCAACTCTATACCCACAGTTGATCCAGAGGAAGGCAAAAAAAAAACAGCAACGCATGATCCAATTTGCTACAGCAGGGGAAAAAAATCCTTCCTGATCCCCCATGAGGCAATCGGATATTCCCTGAATCAACTTTACCTATAAATGTTAGTACATGTAAAAAAAAACACTAGATGCGGCTTAACGCTGCATCCAGAAGTTTTTACAGCTGTAACGCTGGTCTTCAGAACGTGCTGGCCCCTGAATATTTTTGCCACTTAAAAATGCCTATGCCACTTACAGCTCCTAAAAGGATTGAAAGTTTGGGCACCCCAGGTAAAAATGTGTATTTATGTGCATAACGAAGCCAAGGAAAGATGGAAAAATCTCCAAAAGGCATCAAATTACAGATTAGACATTCTTATATGTCAAAAAAGTTAGATTTTATTTCCATCATTTACACTTTAAAAATCACAGAAAACAAAAAAATAGCATCTGCAAAAGTTTGGCACCCTGCAGAATTTATAGCATGCAGTGTCATGGATTGTTCTCAATCATCGTCTGGGAAGACCAGGTGATGTCAATCTCAAAGGTTTTAAATGCCCAGACTCATCTGACCGAGCCCCAACAATCAGCACCATGGGTTCTTCTAAGCAGTTGTCTAGAAAACTGAAAATAGTTGACGCTCACAAAACTGGAGAAGTCTATAAGAAGATAGCAAAGTGTTTTCAGATGTCAATATCCTCTGTTCGGAATGTAATTAAGAAATGGCAGTCATCAGGAACAGTGGAAGTTAAAGCAGGATCTGGAAGACCAAGAAAAATATCAGACAGAACACCTCGCAGGATTGTGAGAAAAGCAATTCAAAACCCACGTTTGACTGCACGATCCCTCCAGAAAGATCTGGCAGACACTGGAGTTGTGGTACACTATTCCACTATAAAGAGATACTTGTACAAATATGGTGTTCACGGAAGAGTCATCAGAAGAAAATCTCTTCTACGTCCTCACCACAAAAATCAGCGTTTGAACTTTGCAAATGAACATATAGACAAGCCTGATGCATTTTGGAAACAAGTTCTGTGGACCGATGAGGTTAAAATATAACTTTTTGGCCGGAATGAGCAAAGGTACGTTTGGAGAAGAAAGGGCACAGAATTTAATGAAAAGAACCTCTATCCAACTGTTAAGCATGGGGGTGGATTAATCATGCTTTGGGGTTGTATTGCAGTCAGTGGCACAGGGAACATTTCAAGAGTAGAAGGAAAAATGGATTCAATAATATTTCAGCAAAATTTGGATGGTAACTTGATGCCATCTGTGAAAAAGTTAAAGAGAAGATGGCTTCTACAAATGGATAATGATCCTAAACACACCTCAAAATCCATGGGGGATTACATCAAGAGGCATAAACTGAAGGGTTTGCCATGGCCTTCACAATCTCCTGACCTCAACATAATTGAAAATCTATGGATAGACCTTTAAAGAGCAGTGCGTGACAGACAGCCCAGAAATCTCAAAGACCTGGAAGACTTTTGTAAGGAAGAATGGGCAAAGATACCTCAAACAAGAATTGAAAGACTCTTGGCTGGCTAGATAAAGCGTTTACAAGCTGTGATACTTGCCAAAGGGGGCAGTACAAGATATTAACTCTGCAGGGTGCCCAAACTTTTGCAGACGCCATTTTTTTGTTTTCTGTAATTTTGAAAGTGTAAATGATGGAAATAAAATTAACTTTTTTTGACATATAAGAATGTCTAATCTGTAATTTGATGCCTTTTGGAGATTTTTCCATCGTTCCTTGGTTTCGTTATGCACATTAATACAAATTTTTACCTGGGGTGCCCAAACTTTCATTCCCCACTATGTGTGCATGAGGCCCTGGAATTACATGGAAAGGCGTTTTTAAGCGGCACAAAAAAAATACCTGATGCTCCTAAAAGCATCTGTAAAAAGCCCCTGTGTGCATGGGGACTAAATCTTTTGCAAGAAACATTTCTGTACTAAGAACATTGGCTTTGCAAACCATTCAGTTTCTGCACCTATATAACTGTGCATGCACTACATGGCAAACAAATGTATGGTAAAATTATGGTTTCTAGTGGTCATAATAATGTATAGCCATTTACTGTATCCATGCTTTTGCTGTTATTATTGGGCTAAAAATTTAATTCTGCAAGGATATCGCACATTCGATTCAGGAACGCTTAAAACTATGATATTCATGGAAAAATTCAGCAGGCTATCCCATAATGCATTGGGCCTCTGAGGCAGCGAGTGCTTAGCGGGCAGGCTTGGCCTCAGGTAGCACTCACCCCTAGCGGGTTTCATCAATTAATATAGTACAAAATTTAAAAGCATAAACACATACATAAATTATTATAACAAAAGAGATACATTTAAAAAAATGCAAACTATTTTTTTTGGAGACTTTAAGGCCTCTCTGCTTCTGTCTCATTTTTTTTGCGAGGACCACTCAAAGTACCCTGTGCCACCTCTTTGGATCCATGCTACAAGACCAAAATGGCTTAATATATTTTACCGCATGCGAGGCTTGATTTACTAAAACTGGACAGTGCAAAATGTGGTGCAGCTTTGCATAGAAACCAAATCAGCTTCCATTTTCTTTTTGTCAAAACTTAATTGAACAAGCTGAAGTTAGGAGTTGATTGGCTACCATACACAACTGAACCAGATTTTGCACTCTCCAGTTGTAGTAAATAAACCCCAATGTATCACTACCAGGTGGTGCTTTTAAGGTGTTTATACAAAGCTATTCCCGATGCCAGCAGGGATGCCTCTGCTACCTGACACAGTTCTTCTACCCACAGGGGACAAACAGGCAGCATCATTAGAACCATCACCAGCAAGTAATGTTTAACAGAGGCATTCCAACTTTCAGCAGCAGCAGGCAGGTCTTACCCCAGGTAGCACTCACAGACATTGCTTGTATATGATGGTCAACAAGTAGGTCGGCGCCAGTTCCAAAACCAACAAACAACCTCAGAAGTTAAGAAAAGACTTCATGGACTTTTGAGTGTATAAAATGTACCAAGGAATTGAGCTTGTGAAACATGCGCTAGAAGTGTTGGCCTACCCTGCTGCAAGTGTCTTCTTAGAAAGAGTAGCTATTCAGTCTTTATCAACATGAACCAAACTTGGTTCTCAGATGGCTTCCACATGTCCTCTGTCTGTGATAGAATGTATTTACAAAATTAAAAGTACACACTGCTAGGTGGTGCTGCTGCTGTTACTGTTGTCTCTATATTCAGCATACCATAGCGTATCTGTAATAATTCTGATTCCTAAACCAATAGTGCTGGCCACCAAACCCAGTGCCAACCTAGGCAATCCCTGACATAGCCTTTTTTTAACCCTCAACCCTCTCTTGCCCCCCTCCCCCATCACAAAACAACAAAAAACAATAAATATATATGTGTTAAAGAATTGCATTTAAAATAAATAAAACAAAAAAGTTAAAAGAGTTAAATGTAAAGCTTTACATTTAAAACTTTAAATGTTTTAAATTCCTACTGTAAAGTCTATTTCTGTTTCTAGCTTGCTATCTTCTTAAAACTTCTAAGAAAAGAACCTTGTGTCCTCTGACAATGTTGATTAAGGGTTTTTATGAGAGCAGACCAATTCACAGCTCATACCATTTGTTAACCTGACACCAGTTGTCTCTCGTATTACAAGAAAGATGCCTTTCACTTTAAATTACTTTTCTTTAAAATGTTTTCAGGGTGCTTATGATATTGTGTACAAGGGTTTGAAAAAAATACTGTCATATAAAGCAAAATTTGAGTAGCCAACATACAGGGTTGATTTACTAAAACTGGAGCACTCAGAATCTGGTGCAGTTCTGCAAAGTAGCCAATCAGCTTATGACTTCAGCTTGTTCAGTTAAGCTTTGATGATTGGTTTCTATGCACAGCTGCACCAGATTTTGCACGCTCCAGTTTTAGTAAATCTCCCCCATGGTGTCACTGTTGGAAGTCTCAGATATCACCCTACAAAGCTGTAAATTGAATGTTGATCTTGAAGTGGCATAACATGCCCCTCCCAAACGCTGTACCCATTCTTAACTTTTTTTCAATAGCAACATTAAAATTTAGTGGGCTCCCCATATAATTGTTATGCATTTGGCTGCTGTAGTTGCCCTCCAGAAGCCCACAAAAACCCATCATTTTTTTCTTATTGACTTTAATGAGGTTCAGATTCAATGACTTCTGATTCCTGAGCACTCTGATCTGTTTGGTCCAACTGCCTGCAAATCGAACAGAGGCATTTTCAAGCAAATATATTCGTGAATTATGAATGTTCATCCCATAGCTTTTGTTGGTTAATCAACTAGTCCCACTACTGTGGCACTGTGTTTCTATAGTTGCCTCTCTGCACACTCAATTTTAATTTATACAACACCAAGCCCTTTATAAAAACAAGAGCTTAAAGCATATACTTGGCTGGATCATCACTTGTGAAGACAGGAGAGTCAGGCAGGACTTTGCATGCCTTACAGAACCTGGTTATGTTTAATTAAATGTCTGATAGTAATGCTAGAATGATACTGCATTACAGACACATATTTTCTGCTAGACATTACATTTGTCTATTTACAGTCTCAGTGCCAGCCTCTGCTCTAGAATTGATTTTTCTAATTCACTCACCATTCAAGAACACAGTTGAATATGTATGTAAAGC
Organism: Rana temporaria; assembly: GCF_905171775.1. Taxonomy (NCBI): domain Eukaryota; kingdom Metazoa; phylum Chordata; class Amphibia; order Anura; family Ranidae; genus Rana; species Rana temporaria. The sequence goes on from NC_053490.1 coordinate 59,424,854, forward strand.
AAAAACCTTTTTTGGCAGATCTACACTTTCTGTTTGCTGTCTCTTTGAGTGGAAACCTCCCAGATGGGGAACTTCTAACCTCTCCCTAGTTTAGCAGGTAGTAAAAATAGGCTATGGCTTTATATATTGCATACTTTGTGTTGGTTCACACCAGCGTCTTTGGGCAGAGATGCCAATGCAAACACAAAAAGTTAAAAAGCCTTACTGTGTATAAGCCATTTAACACCAATGTGCTGGATTTATGTGGGTTGCGATAAATGAATGCACTGAATATAGTTAACATAAAAGTAAAAAAAAAAAGTAAGCAGTGCAATGATAACGCCATATAACAGTTGTCATATGCTATGCATTGTCGTGTGGTATACTGTGAGCCCACCCTTTGATGGATGGTACCATCAACCAACCAAGAGAATGACCAGTGGATTTTTTCCAGTTAAAAATTCTAAGAGATATGGTGCTCTTATATTTTAATAAATTAATTAAAATTGCACTACACCGCCGACAATCTTTTAGTTTGGCTCAAGCTAAAGCTGCTTTTTTTCCCCCCATATGATTAAATATTTTTATTATTTCTTTAATTTGTGTCACCTGAAAAGATAGAGGTAGCACTGAAATCTGCATTATCTTCGCTAAACATGGCTATAAATAAAATAGATCTCTGAATTTGAAAGGTAATATGGTTACAAAAACTGCAGAGACACTTGTGTATTAGTTTTGTTTTGTTTGCTTCTTACGTATACATAGTCCCACTTTTACTACTTAAGTAGAATTAATAATTGTATAATAATTTGCTTGTTGTATTATGGAGATATAGAAATTTTCTAATGAATCCATTAAGATAATTAACATATATTCATTACATATAGTATGTTTGAGTTCACAGTTCACATAACTCAAACATTAAGTAGTGGGACAAAATAATGATCTCCTGCTTCCTTCCAGTCAATCTCTTGTAATCCAAGTGTAGATAGTTGCATAAAAAACAAATTACACTTTCTATTTCAACTGAAATTATCATTACCAAAACGAATCAGTAAAATGCGGCATTACATCAAATGGATATTTGGATATCACAAGTACAATTGGAAAAACTATAATGGGCACCTATATACACATTTCATATTTTTTAAACACTGTACCTGTTGTTTTTACATCTTTTTGATCCTTGGAGTTTAAACTGTGAAATCCTTTGTGTATTTTGTTGTATTATTAGAAAAGTGTTGTAACATCAGTACATTTTTCTTTTAGTACTTTTCAGTGTATAAGCTGTCTTCATTACATTAAGGTGTTTGTTAAAAGTTTTTGTTTGTAAAAATTATAAATCCAGTGGAAATGCACTGCATTTTAAGAGGTATTTTCACCTTTATGTGTTTGCAAATTCATAAATGTGTATGTACTGCTGTAATCTATGTACAGTCGATTGCCAGCTGTAAGAGGGCTGTTGAAGTGTGTATGTTGTCATGAATTATCAAGGCAAAGTAAGTCACAAACTATCACCTTATCCCAGATGTAGTCTGAAGCCTAGTAGCATTTGGCACAGTGTTTTTGTTACAATTATTTATTCTGTTACCAGGACAGAAACTAAGGTTGTTCTATAATTTAAAGTGAACCTGGCCTGGCCTAAAAAGTGTCTAAGGTCACAAAAGTGCCAAAGTAAAATATCAATTTTAGTAGTGGCCATAAAAGCTATCCATGTTGAGGTGATACTCCACCTTTCCAAGGCACTAAGGTCTGCATTTGATCATTCACTGTTAAATGACATAGCATTCATGGACAGTAGAGGTGCTGGTATTTGAAAGTTATTAACATGGAGTTGGCATTAGTAACAGAAAGAGGCATGCCTTAATCTTGATTTGGGGAGTTAGGAGTGCATGGCCTGAGCCTAGAATCTAAGGGTCTCCACAGAGAAATAGAGATTAATTTCAAGACTAACATAAGTGTGTATAGAAAGTGCCAACAGTTCAGCACTGTTGTTATAAGGCCAGTCAAGTGTCTTATTAAACCCCTGAGCGGTATTCCCGAGTCTGGCTCGGGGTGGAATTTTAGAACCAAAAGCGGTAACCCTGAGTCAGACTCGGGATCGCCTCGCAGTGTCCACAGGCAGGGAATTACTTACCTTGTCCCTGGATCCTGCGATGCCTCCCCGCTGTGGGATCGAGCTGTGTCCTCGCTCGATTGACACAGTGCCTTGTGCTGCCGAGCTCCGTTCCCTGCGACGTTACGACTCACGGCGGCGGAGATCGGCGCCAAATTCAAAAAAGTTAATACACACAATACATACAGTATACTGTAATCGTATAGATTACAGTACTGTATGACAAAAATACACACCCCCTTTGTCCCTAGTGGTCTGCCCAGTGTCCTACATGCACTTTTATATAATAAAAACTGTTCTTTCTGCCTGGAAACTGGAGATTGTCCAACCAAAAAGTGTCCCTTTATGTCAAAAGTGGTTTTAGACCAGCTAGAAAACAGCGATAATAAATTAGAATCACTTGCAGAATTGAGCGATAGTGATTTGTGGGGAAATTCGTCATCAAACAATAAAAGTAATGACAGCAAAAATTCTGCAACTGAGCAAATTTCAGTGTTTTGAATTTGATTATTGAATAATTTTTATTATAATTATATTATTATTTGTTATAATTATTTATAGTTATTTATTATATTATAATTTATAATTTTGTTTCAAACTTTATCATACCCGGGATGTCTACTAGACTCATGTTTGGTCAGATTTAAGTGAGTTATTCCTAAGAATTACAGGCCTACAATGTAAAATGCCAAATTTCCATGCAAAATAATGGTACCGCTTTCAGCACCTAAAATCTAAAAATAATCATACCGCCAGGGAGGTTAAGAGCCACTAACCACTTTATGGTTCTGGAAAGCCTGTGATTCCAGTGATCATAAAAGTTAAGCATCAGCTGTAAAATTTAGAAACCTGGCTGCTGGGGTTTTTCCAGTTTTTGTGAAGTCATATGGTAGATGTTGTACTCAGTCCAAATTTGCAGATAGTATGGTAATTATCATATATTATTTCTAGATAATAGGTTATGGTTGGAGCCACATCTTGCTCTGGATTGAAATTGTTGCCTAAAGGTGAAAATACTCTTTGACCTTGTAACCAGTGCAATAAATATTGTTTAGTGTATTCCAGGTTATGTAATTTTCTAACAGGATTGTGTAGACATCTTGTAACCTGTATGAGAACATAAGGCACCTCCACTTCAAATCATTCCAAGCATGTTTCTCTTTCAAGCTCTCCTCTTTTCATTATAGGAAGCCCCTTATGTAATGTACAAGAAAAACCATGAGCTGTTGGAAGGAAATGATAAGTTTGAAGGATATTGTGTAGATCTGGCCTATGAAATTGCAAAACATATTGGTATCAAGTATAAAATTGCCATTGTTCCCGATGGAAAATATGGAGCAAGAGATTCAGACACAAAGATCTGGAATGGAATGGTGGGGGAGCTTGTATATGGGGTAAGCATATAATATCTCATAATTACATACTAAGTTCCAGATTTTACAATTGTATAGCTGTAGTACCTACATAAGACACTCTGTTAATTACAAACAAACCACATTTAAAGTGTATTTCAATTTTTTTTTATCACATTTTGCAAACCCTCAAAATATGTTTTTGTACACTACCGCACACAAATTATGTCACTCCTTCAGAAAAAATATATTCCAAGTCCGTTATCTGACTGTCCCTGTCCATAGCCACACCTCCTGATGTGTTTCGACTTGATTTGGCTTAGTGGTAGAAATGGTGGTGGCTAAGGAAGGAGGGCATTCCATAAATTAAATCCAATAAAAACAATCAAAAGCATATGTTGGTAACTGGCAAAAACATAGTTTTCATACAGACACGTATCAAAAGACGTGTTTATTATAGGCCATATCAAAATGAGTAAATGTACTCAAAATAGGTGGGTAAAGATGTTCCATATACATACATGGAAAACTAGTGAATACAATAGTGAGAAATGAATCATAGAGGTGTGGCTGTGAATGGGGACTGTCAGATGAAAGCCATTCTGAAAGAGTGATGTTATCAGTGTGTGGCCGTTTTTACAAAGACATTGCGGCGCAATAGAGCTGGAATGGGCTGTTATGGCCTGCACCTGTGAATCACAAGATAGATGAGCAGAATCTGGAGCAGTACTTAACAGTAGAGGCTACCCCACAATATGTTTATTATGTGTTTCTATTCACATAGCATAACTAAAAATATATATTTTTAATATCTCTTAAATTTTTAACTTAATTTGCACAAATCAGGGACAGACAGGGACAGTTTTTCAACATACAATGCAGAAACCAAGCATTGGGATCTTCAACCCTGTGTGAACAGGCAGTGTTCAAATCTAATTTACAACTGATAATTGAATCTGCCATCACATTACAGAGAGGGTTAACTTCCCACAGCTTCCTCCTTTTAACATGACATAGGAGGGTAAGCTTCAATAAGAAAAAGGCAACTAAACAGGTAGCAACTATTTCCCGTAGCTATTTTTTTTAAGTTATGCTATGCTAATGTAAATGTGTACCACAAATAAAGTAGGTGTAATTCCAGAGTGACTCCAAAAGTGGAAATATTGTTTTGTTGTCTTTCAGTAATATATATTTCAGTGACTACTATAGGTTCAGCAAATGAATACCTGTCTCAATACAGAACCCTGCAAATGTATGCAGGGCATGAGTATGATAAGGAGCAAAAGCTGTTCTTGCTTAGTTGTGGTGGCTGTTTTTGTATTGATCAGTACTGTAAAGTATTTTTGTCCTTGGTTTTTTTTCCGTCACTTAGGCCTCATACACACGACTGAGGAACTTGTTGGAAAAGACACATAGTTTTCCTCGACGAGTTCCTTGTTAGGCTTGTCGAGGAACTCGACAAGCTTGCTTTGCATACACACGGTCAAGACAAAATCTCCTTGTTCTCAAATGCGGTGACGTACAACACATACAATGGCAGGGGAAGTTCGATTCCACTGACACAACCCTGGGGGCTGCTTTTGCTAATCTCATGTTACTGCGTGTTAAGTAAAAGTTTGGTAAGAGACGATTTGCAATTTTAAGTCGGTTACAGCGTGAAAAATGTGTTATCTCCATTACAAATGCTACTTTTACTCCCGTCTCATACTTTATTCTGAGCATGCGCGGGTTTCTTAGCATACACACGCTCGAGTTTCTTGTCGAAAACCAGCCTAACGAGGAACACAACGAGGATATTGAGACTCCCGTTGAGGAAAAAGAGAACTTGTTCTCTTTTTTTCTTGTCGAGTTCCTCGACAGTTTCCTCTATGAAAAAACGTACACACGACCGTTTTCCTCCGCCAAAAAAGCTCTCCCACCAAGTTTCTTGATGGATTCTGTTGAGTTTCTCGGTCGTGTGTACAAGGCTTTACTGTGATTGTTTTTTGTCATTCTTTTCTGTCATTTTAAAGTAAAGTAAAAGTATAATTTTTGTGAAAATGAATCCCTATCAGATTCTTAAAAATGGAGCTGAAGGGTTCTTGCTAAAGAAGAGATAGTGTACTCACTTCTCTGGTGGACTGTGTCTCCTACTTCCCCTCCATTGAAGCATTTCAGCCTCTGTATGACTCTTTGGCAATCAGTACTTAAACAATGTTGGATGCCTGTGTCCCCTGCCACCTGCTGTGGCTCTATCCTCTCACCCCTATGTAACTGCTAAGTTCTGGAGTTAAATATGGGTTAGAGGATGAAACCATGCAAACATGAGGAAAACGCGAGCACCCAAGACTCCCAGGAGTTTGAGGTGCCTAAGTAGACTGTTAAGCCATGTACACACGATCGGTTTGTCCGATGAAAAAAGGTGTTTCCATCGGTGTAAAAATATAGAACATGTTTTAAATTTTTCCTATGGATAAAAAAACGAAAGGAAATTCCGATCGTCTGTGTGGAACTCCATCGGAGAAAAATCCACGCATGCTCAGAATCAAGTCGATGCATGCTCAGAAGCATTGAACTTAATTTTTTTTCGGCTCGTCGTAGTGTTTTACGTCACCGTGTTTTGGCATGGTCGGAATTTAGTCTGATAGTGTGTATGCAAGTGAGTGGAGACTGTTTAAGGGCTTGTTTAAGGGCTTGTTGGCCCACTTTTATTGCAGAGAAAGAAAACAAAATGTCCAACAAAACAAACCATTGCCCACACAGGTTTCCACCATCAATGCAAAAAATAAAGTGCAATTCAGCCTCCTGGCTCTCTTTAGCAGAACCGCTGCTGTGGCTTTGTGCCTTGTTCCTCCTGACCGTGTAACAGTGTCCCTGGTTTCATGTACAAATGCCATACCTTTGTTAGCACTCTCTCTTTCACAGCTTCTCTCCTGCTGCAGCCCACAGGCTAGGGTCCCCTGTATGCTCTGTCAGACTGCACCACGCAGACATTCATGCTTGTGGTTGCTCCCTTTAATCCACATCGACTCCTCTGGAGGGCGGAGCCCAGGACCCTGGTCCTGACTCTACAAAAAGACCAGTACCCACCTGCCCTCTCCTAAAACCTGCGTAATCTCCGGGTTCCAGGTTCCAAACCAAATTTTACCGGGCACAGAGGAAACTGAGAAAACTGTTTTCTCCAAATTAGACAAGCACTCTGGAGCCCCTCAACCTGCCCAGTTGAGAATCCTGGGTGAAATACACCCTGACAGATAACTGCCCTGTCACAGTACCTACTTACAATTCATTTTTACATGGTTTTATGTCAGTAAATAGGTGTTGTAATTGATGACACTGTAATAAACCTTGGAAATAATTCTTCTTTGATCTCTTGTACTAGTTACAAGAAAAAAAAAGTTGAATTGGTTTGTTTTTGTAAAACTCCGCAGGACTACATTGTATTATCACCATTCTGCACATTTCTTCAAATGGTTTTACAAACTTAATAATGCATATATTTGATATGTAAAATAACTAGGTCTAAGCCATGGGATCTAAAATAATAGTTCATTCAGAATCCATTGTTCAGATTTGCACAATTTGTTAATTGATTCCAGCATGGATGAGTTTTCCTTTGGTTATGAGGAAACATTCGTAGACTGTCCTAGATTCTTATAATTTTCATGTGTTCTTAAGGAAAATGTTATTAAATGTTATAAATTATCACCTCTGTTTTACAGAAAGCTGAGATTGCTGTGGCTCCTTTGACTATCACCCTAGTGCGAGAGGAGGTCATTGATTTTTCTAAACCTTTCATGAGCTTAGGAATTTCCATTATGATAAAAAAGCCACAAAAATCAAAACCTGGAGTCTTTTCATTTTTGGACCCATTGGCTTATGAAATTTGGATGTGCATTGTTTTTGCCTACATTGGCGTCAGCGTAGTTCTTTTCCTTGTAAGCCGATTTAGTCCTTATGAGTGGCATACGGAAGAACCAGAAGATGGAAAGGAAGGACCCAGTGACCAACCTCCAAATGAATTTGGGATTTTCAATAGTCTTTGGTTCTCCCTTGGAGCCTTCATGCAGCAAGGATGTGATATATCACCAAGGTTTGTATGCAAAATTTCCAAACGAAATGTCAGATTGTGTACACTGAACAAACACATTTTTTTTTTTAACTCTGACATATAAATATAATATTTCTTGCCTCAATCAGAATGCAGTTTTAATGTCTATAGCATATCCCAGGAGTACTCAACACTGTTAATATTATTAGAAGTACTTATAGAACACCGTCAATTTAGGCAGCACTATACATATTTATTATACATTCACATCAGTCACTGCCCTCAAGGAAATTACAATCTAAGGTCCCTAACTCACATAATGCACCTACTAGTACTAATTTAGACAGGAGCCAATTAACCTAATACATGCCTGAGGCCCTGTACACACGACAGAGTTTCTCGGCAGAATTCACCGAGAATCTGGGTCAAAACCCGGATTCTGCCGAGAAACTCTGTCGTCTGTACACTTTTGGCTCGATGGAGCCGCCGAGGAGCTCGTCGAGAAAATAGAGAACATGTTCTCTATTTTCTCGTTGTTCTATGGGAAAAGGCGGCCCGCCGAGCTCCTCCGCGGCTTCATCCCAGAACTCGACGAGGAACTCGACGTGCTTGGCACGTCGAGTTCCTCGGCCGTGTGTACGGGGCCTTAGGAGTGTGGGAGGAAACTGAGTACCTGGGGGAATCCCACACAGGTACAGGGAGAACATAAAGATTACAGGCAGGTAGTGCCAGGGCTGGGATTCAAACCGATGACCCTAGTGATGCTAGGCAGAAGTGCTAACCACTTAGAAAATGCGCTACCCCATAGACTAGAAACTGTTTTTTTTATGTGCAAATTTAAAAAATGTATTTAAATTCTTTCATTCATTTAAAATATGAGTGTATTTGAAAACAAAATGCACCCTTCCTCTTCCCAGAAGAGTGAAAGCTGCTATAGCCAAAATGATCCGTACTTTAACTGTACTTCTCAGCGCCTCATTATGGATTCCAGCTCAATAGTAAAGCTGTTACATCCCTCCCAATCTCCTTTTGAGAGTCTGTAGGGCACTTTCCACAATCCCCTTTGTGCAAGACCATTAGAATGATAATAAAATTCCAATGTGCACATGTAAATTCAGCTCCTGGGTCAAACTTGCTGTGGTGTATCCCTCTGAATACGTTCACCACATATTTGCCTTCACAAGGTTTGAAGAGAAAAAAAAGTATCTAGCCACTGATCCAGCGCTTCAAGTCCTGAGTCACTTGTATTAATAAAATATCCTCTAGAAGCTAATTCATCCAAGGAACATCATGTTGGATTAAACCATGTTAACTTCACCCTAAGTTTAGCACCAAAAACAATATAAAATGAATTAGAATTATTTAGGGTTTTTATGGCACTCCCTGGGTGGGGGAGAGCACAAACCCCAGATGCACAAGAGTTTTAATGTGGTGAAAGATTTATATAGTAGTATATATATATAGTATATATATAGTATATATATATATATACTACTGTTCAAAAATTATTCAAAAATTATAGGCAGGGGTAAAAACATTTTGTCAATTAGGAATGCTTTCAGAAATAGAAGTGTTAATACTTTATTTTTATCAGTTACCAAAATAGAAAGTAAATTGACAGATAATACATTTAATTCAAATCAATGTTTGGTTTGACCACCTTTGCCTTCAAAACAGCATCAATTCTTCTAGGCAAACTTGCACACAGTTTTTGGTTGAACTCGGCAGGTAGGTTGTTTCAAACATCTTGGAGAACTAACCACAGATCTTCAGTGGATGTAAGCTGCCTCAAGTCCTTCTGTCTTTTCGTGTAATCCCAGACAGAAATCTAGAAACTCCTACCGTGCCACATCTAAAATACAAAAGAAAAATCAGAACACATTGTTCAGAAAAAACATACAAAAATGTTTTATTTTTTTTATCAAAAATTTTATTAGTACAAAAATAAAATCTTATAACCACATAAAAACAATGACCCCCTAAGTTGTAACGCATGTTCACATAAACCAACCCCAACTCTGGAATAGATAAGGGCTACCCACTCATATATACAATGTATTTATAATGTACACAGATTGTTGCTCGAAAACATGTGCCCAAAACATTGCTCCAAGTGCATGCTGTCAACGCGGACCAATTGTGGTTGTAAATTATGCTTAATGCAATAAGCACATGAATATTAAATAGTGTTCATAAATACACAATGAAAAAGTATATAAAATCTATATGCACGTTAACATAAACTCTGGGTGCTTGCAATGTTGTACATCATTTTTTTTATGCTTTTTAGCAATCTGTAGGGGGTCATAGCAAAAGTCTTCCTAGCTATTACCTTTTATGTGGGTCTGTTTGGACCTGCTAGTCTCTTTCTTGCTCCTGTGTCTGCCCCCAAGATCTTTCTTTGCAAGCAGTCCACCAGTGATATCATTGCAATTATCCAGAATTTAACAGGCATATAGATTTGATATATTTTTCAATGTGTATTTACAAACATGTAATGTTCTTGTTTTTTTTTTTTTTGCATTTAGCATAATTTACAACCCAACTTGTCCTGAAGAAGTTATATCTAGAGTGAAACAGGTTGACAGCCTGGACTTGGAGCAACGTTTTGGGCACCTGTTCTCGAACAACAATCTGTGTACATTACAAATATATTTTATATATGAGTGTGTAGCCCTTATCAATTCCAGAGTTGCAGTTGGTTTATGTGAACAAGCATTCCCCTTTGACGGTCATAGTTTTAATGTTGTTAGTATGAGATTTTAATATGTATTAATAAAATTGTTTGATTTTATAAAATATTTTGTCTGTCTCCCACTATGCCTCTAAAGTCAACCTTTTCTCTGAACAATGTGTTCTGATTTTTCTCCAATCCCAGGCAGACTCAATGATGTTGAGATCAGGGCTCTGTGGGGGTCCAAACCATAACTTTCAAGACTCCTTATTCTTCTTTACACTGAAGATAGTTCTTAAAGACACTGGATGTATGTTAGGGGTCATTGTCATGATGCAGAATACATTTGGGGCAAATCACATGCCTCCCTGATGGTATGGCATGATGGATAAGTATCTGCCGGTGTTTCTCAGCATTGAGGACACCTTTCGTCCTGGCCAAATCTCCAACTCCATTTGCAGAAATGCAGCCCCAAACTTTCAAGGGACCTCCATCATGTTTCATGTTGATGTTCATCATGTTGCCAGCAGACACTCATTATTGTACCACTCTCCAGCCCTTCGGCGAGCAAACTTCTTCCTGATACAGCCAAATATTTCAGATTTCGACTCATCAGTCCAGAGCACCTGCTGCCATTTTTTTACACCCCAGTTTGTTATGTTTTTGTGCATAGTTAGGTCACTTAGCCTTGTTTCAACTTCAGAGGTATGGCTTTTTGGCTGCAATTCTAACATAAAGGCCACTTCTGGCCAGACTTTTCTAGACAGTAGATAAGTGTACCTGGGTCCCACTGGTTTCTGCCAAATCTGTGCTAATAGCACTGCTGGACATCTTCCGAGGTCGAAGAGAAGTAAGCATGCCGTGTCCATCTGCTGTTTTAAGTTTCTTTAGCCGACTACTGCATCTACAGTGCTCAATGTTGCCCATTTCTTTGTGCTTCTTTTAAAGAGCTTAAACAGCACATCTTGAAACCCCAGTCTACTTTGAAATGTTTGTCTGGGGGAGGCCTTCCTGATAAAGTATAACTACCTTGTGTCTTGTTGCTGTGCACATTCTTGCCATTGTGTATGACCTGTGACATGAAACTGTCTTCCACAACCTCATTTAGTAGCAGAGTTTGGCTGATCTTCACCCCGTTTTAAGCCTCGTACACTGCTGTTTTTGTGTCAGTCAATAACTGGGTTTAAACCTCCATATGAAATTGATGATTATTAGCACCTGACTCCAATCCTACAAAATCCCTGACGTTGTGGAACTGTACAAAACATGAAAGGGTAAGAATTGATGGTGATTTGAAACGAAAGGGTAGTCAGACCAAATATTGATTTGATTTAGATTTTTCTTCTGTTCTCTCACTTTGCATTTTGTAAATGTTAATATTTTACTTTACAGCATTTCTTCAAACCCACCTAAAACTGTTGCACAGTACTGTGTGTGTATATATATATATATATATATATATATATATATATATATATATATATATATAAAATATATTATACATATATATTTATATATTGCATTTGCATATTTAGCTTTTTGTCTTGAGTCCCCCCTTAAACCATTAATAAGGACTGTGGAAAATGGCTGTCAATTCTGACATCTTTGTGGGCACACAGCACAGAGATTTCGTGTTTCTCAAACCATCTGTGAGCATTTTTATGACATAGCCTTTTTGTTTGAATATTTTATGGCTACAGCTTTATATGTGCACTATATAGTAATACCTAATGCTGTATAAATAAAGCTGTGCAAATGTACAGCCATCTGAAGCTTTACCTCTTAGGAGGGCTCAGTAAATAAGTAAAAATACTAAATAATTTATCAAAGATGAGTAAAAGATTTGTCTCCACAGAGAAAATGCTTTACAAACACCCAGAGAAACTTACAGAAAACAATTGCCAAGAGGCAGACAAGCTGTAAGAGCTGTACGTCACATTGTAAACAGTTCCATGCATGGGGGGGAAGGGGGCTCACAGCCCCACCACCACCCCCTGCAATATTCCAAGGACATCCTTTCATTTCTAAGTCCCGTGTAAAGAATCCGCCTTCCTCTGTTGTTCACAGTGTTACAAGCTATGATCTCCAGCCCACTGTCTTTTATGTGGTTCTGCAATACAAGATTTATTAATTAGCACTGCAGGTAAAACCTGGATCTACATTCCCTGGTCCTTTAAAACATAGTTGTCATAAAATCTGATTGTACAATCTACTTTAAACCTAAAACAACTACGTAGTACAATAGCTTGCTTAGTTGGGCATAATTCAATGTATTGTTTGGACAGGCACTGGCATTATATCGTTTTTGGTAGCTCATCATACGTGCTTCGATCTGACCATACAATCTTTGTTCAGTCAACTTTAGATTTAACTGAACTATGTAAAATCAGAACCAATCTAATCTATGGAATTAATTTGTATCCAATCAGGCAGGTCCTTGCAGCACATACCGTAGTTGTTGATGGATTTAAACTGGATTGTAAAATAATTTTGTAATGTGTGTTGTGAGCTTAAAAGAGATTGTACGGTCGGGTTGTGATATGTGTGGCCATCCTAAAGCAGAACTATACACACCTCCACTCCAGCAATCCCATGTTCATGGCCACCCACGCTGGCCACATAATCTGGTTTCTGTTACATCTCTGGGCTTTATTGATTTTCAGTAGAGTGGGACATGGTTTGATTCTCTGATGAATCTTTACAGATATCCACAACCTTAACTGGGAAATGTGTCCTCCAAATGACACTGGAATTGTCTGTATTTTATTGTTAATAGTGTTCAGTAGAGGGTAAGAGATACAACATTCCATAATTCATTTTCTGGCCGATTTTCCATATGAAAATATAAATAGACTTTTCTTGAGATCCCCTGATAGCAGGGCTAGTGCTAGACTACTTTGCGCCCTAGGCAAGACCAGTTACTTGCACCCCCCTGCCTTGCACAGACCTGCAAGCGCAAAGGAAACACACAGCATCCCTGTGCACTTCACATGCAGTGCCTAATGTGCATGGGCCCTAAAGGTGGTTACTGGAGTGCAGCTGTCCAGGAATACTACCCGTATTCCTGTCCTTTTAACATGGTGACAGGAAGCCAACACCTATGCTGCACAGCTGCCAGGTTACTGTCGCCACACTAAAAGGACAGAATTAGAGTGGTATTACAATCAGTGTTTTTAAAGGGGGGCACAGGCATCTCCTGTTTTTTTCTTTTATTTCTGCCATGGCAAAACACTTTCTCTTGCCTCACCTCAATCACTGCAGAACCTTCACTCACTGCATGCAGTTCTGAATCTTGTGTGCAGATTTCTCCTCACATCCTCACAGAGCCACTTCATCCCATACCCACTAAGACAGGAAGCCTTCAGGATGAAGATTTAGTTGGAATGATGGACAGTGCACTTTGTGTACCCATTGGCTGAGGAGGCAGTGGCACCACCACCTGATGCCTTCTCAGCCAATGGGTATCTGAAGCTCAAAGGTCCCTCCCTCCTAACATTACACAGGACTTACCGAGTGCCAGCATATTATTTTACAATTCGGGCAGGCTGGAAACACATGTATTATATAATGGGATGATCTGTAATCACTGTCCCTACCAGGCCACCCTGACTACGATCAGCATGAAGAAGACAGGTGGGTGGCAGTGTGACACCCACAGCTGAAAAGCTACATTAGCCTAGCTGCTGTGACATTAATGGACCCCCCTTATCTATGCCCCTGCTGCAGAGAGTAGAGAAGCCAGCAGCCCTGGCTGCACCCTAGGCAGCAGTGCCCCCTAGCTGCCTAGTTCACCTTTTAGTAGCGCTGGCCCTTTCTAAGAGATGGGTTTCCCAGTGAATGAAGGCCATGTATTTGGGCAAAGGTCCAGACAAGGGTGTTTCTGAAAATGCACACCAGAGTCTGTGCTACACCAAACAGGCTGCATAGTGAAGGTTTCTAGGCAGCAGCGGTGCAAGTAATCATAACCAATGTTCAAAGTGCTGGAGGAGGTGAGGGGTAAAAAAGGATAAGTTTATTAATGCCCTCTTCCTCCAACTGTCAGACGCCATGAAGGCATATAGGATTAGAATATGCCACCTAATAATACTTAACTTTGCAGTGCAACTATTCCATTCCTTTGCCATAGCCAACAGTGCTTACGGATATGGGGGAGTATCTGACCTTCTGTCAGGATGCAGTGCTCAGGCCTGGCAGTTGATGAGCAAATTAGAATAGGTGGTTGTTTCTTCAAGAAAAGATGGCACTTTGCCATGAATGGACAATGTGACAGAGTCTCCTAAAACACAACACTTGAAGATGGAAATGTTCTTCATGTCATTTTCCTTATAACTCCAGTATAGGTGGTCTTTAATTTGAAAAATATCTTGTGTTTTGATGACATCACTGTACTCTGCACTATCATGTTTCATAAGTGTATGTAATGAACTGTGAATACTTAAAAACATGGCAGCTGAAATCCTGTACTGACACATTCATGTTTAGATCTCTCTCAGGTCGCATTGTTGGAGGCGTATGGTGGTTCTTTACTCTCATTATTATCTCATCTTATACGGCTAATTTGGCTGCCTTTTTAACGGTTGAAAGAATGGTTTCACCAATTGAAAGTGCTGAGGACCTTGCCAAACAAACAGAAATTGCATATGGAACACTTGATGCTGGGTCAACTAAGGAATTTTTCAAAGTAGGTGAATCTACAGTATTTTTTTAATCAGTTTTATCATAATTTAAGTAACAGATATTGGCTGTAAAAATGTAATTCATTTGTGAAGCTGATATATTTGTCTACATCATAATGCTAATCTGGCCTATCACTAGTCATCTAACAAGCAGTATGCAGTCCAGCTTGGTTAACGTTTACATAATGGGTAATGACAAGTCCAATTTTTGGAATGACTGTAGTTTGTAAACCACGACAGCTGTGTGATGATGTTCAGAACTATGTTTTACCCTTATGCGTTAATATAATATCCCCAAATCCACAGAGATGGAAGAGTAGACCACATGAATCCAGGACTTTCAAAAGCAATTCCACCAAGATATAATTTCTCTTTATGAGTAGAGCAGAGCAGGGATTGGTCAACTAGCTTGGATCCTGATTGAGAGATCTCACACTTCATGGAACAGCCACGACATTGAATTTTTTTCGACCTTTCTTTATATTTTTGTGGAGAAAACAGGACATTGGTGTCCAATATAAATCCAGCAAGGCTGCACACAGTACAGGATTTGGGTATAGAGCTTGACATAGAGTCATATTTGTCACTACATATGTTTTCATTCCCTGCCATCTATTAATTGGAAAGGTCTAATATATTTGAGGATCCTTACAGTCAAGGACAGGTACTGCTAGATAATGAGTGATATAGCTTTTTTGTCTTATGGTTGCATTAAAGGTCAAAGGAGTATTGTACAATAGTAAAGACTAAACCTTCTCTCAAAACTTTGAACATGTAGTGGGAAAAAAATGGATCTCTTCTAATGGTGGCCCCACGAGCTTCGTACACAAGTAGCAGTGCTCTCACATTGGAGGAACAGGAGTTATTCAGATCTTCCTTCATATCTGAAAATACTGGATATTTCTCCTTGCTCCTGGCAGCTGGGGGGAGCAGCAGATGAGCTAAGGAAAATTGAGTATGTGCAGCTGGTATGGCTTCCATCAAAGTGAAGTCTATATTTGATTTAAGGGGTCAAAGAGTGACAAACAGAGCGGTATCTTTGCACAGCTTCTTCCACTGCCAGAATCCACCATAATCCTCGCCCATTATTGGCAAAATTACAAGTGCAGTACATCAAGCCCTTTATTTTTCTTCATGGAGTAAAGAGATAGCACCTGCTCAAAAGGAAGATTTCCCAAGATGCAATATAATCTGTGTGAAAATTAGTGCCTCTGACTACCTCACTTGCTACTATGATAGCTTAAACCAATTGTGGTAAATATTTTTTTTACAATAAACTCACATCCTGGTGGAATATCTGAGCACAGTTTATTCAGAAAACTGAAACTTGAACGTGCCATCTGCTGATCTTTACTTCGCACTGCAGCTCAGGTCTCTGATGTGCACACCTGTCCTAATAAAGGAAGGCTTAGGTAGAGTGCTGGACATTCAGCCTGTGATTAATCATCATATTTGTTTGAACTGATTAGGCTGTCTGACTTCTCTCTGATGCCCTGGATTTTTCTTGCCATGCCCTGGATTACTCCTGCAAAATGTTCGAACTGCATTAGTGCTCAGAATGTGTGTGCTGATCATCAGCCTGTTATTCCTGCTATTGTCAGTCATTACTCTGTCTATTTGTCTGAAGCCTGGACTCTGTTTCAGATTGATTTATCTGCACCTGACCAACAGCCTACTGACTCTACTACTATCTGCTGTTGGCTCCTACTATCTGTCTTAGGACTTACACCGCTCAAGCAAATGTACTAGCTGCTAGTATGCAGTCAGACAGATAGACTCCGAACTGAAAATTAGCATTTTTCAGTTCAGAGTTTTACAAATGCAAAATTATGTTCTAAACAGATTCAAAGGACAAAAAGAGGAAAACATTTAAGGGATTGTAGTGCATGTAAAAGGAAAGGTATTACTTAAAACTGGGAAAACTGTGGTTAAAAAAATTTGAATCGTTTTTTTTTCTTGCAGTTTTCCTATGGGAAACACTGCGAGGGAGCATACACATGGCCGGTTTTCCCAACCAAAGTTTTCCTGGCAGTTTTCCTGTCGGGAAAACCGGCCGTGTGTACAGGGGTTTTACCCCTTGGTTTTCCTGGCGGTCTTTTGACCGTCGTGAAAACGGATTGTGTGTACTAGGCAGAAGAAGCACAATTATACTTATCTATCTCTGTTGTCCATGTTCCTCGCCAGCACTACTTATGAAATTGATGACCGGTGTTATGTATCTCGTGCTGCAAAAGACCGGTCACCTCTTTTAGACATCCTCACCCCAATGCGATCTTTTGCATCCTGAACGGACCCTACCTCTGGACAACCAATAGGAAGTGTTCATCTTATTGAGGCCGTTGTGTGGACACCTAAAGAAAGACCCTTCTTGGGAAAGAGACCTGGAACTTGGGACTCCAGCATGTTACATGACCATAAATTAAGGTAAGTATTTTAGTATATTTTTAACCTAAACAAGCAATTAATTAAGTAAAGTAGAGGGTTGGGGGAGAGAAAAGTAGAGGTGGGTGGGAGGGCTAACAACTGAAGGAGTTCAGCTTGAGTTTTTTTTGGGGTTTATACCAGCTAATTATTTCATATACTTTGTCAATCTGTGAAAATACACAATTCATTATTTAAATACAGGTGGTGCAGAATTATTAGGCAAGTTGTATTTTTGAGGATTAATTTTATTATTGAACAACAACCATATTCTCAATGAACCCAAAAAACTCATTAATATCAAAGCTGAATATTTTTGGAAGTAGTTTTTAGTTTGTTTTTAGTGTTAGCTATTTTAGGGGGATATCTGTGTGTGCAGGTGACTATTACTGTGCATAATTATTAGGCAACTTAACAAAAAAAAAATATATACCCATTTCAATTATTTATGGGGTTCAGATCAGGTGAACAAGGAGGCCATGTCATTGGTTTTTCTTCTTTTATACCCTTTCTTGCCAGCCACGCTGTGGAGTACTTGGACACGTGTGATGGAGCATTGTCCTGCATGAAAATCATGTTTTTCTTAAAGGATGCAGACTTCTTCCTGTACCACTGCTTGAAGAAGGTGTCTTCCAGAAACTGCCAGTAGGACTGGGAGTTGAGCTTGACTCCATCCTCAACCCGAAAAGGCCCCACAAGCTCATCTTTGATGATACCAGCCCAAACCAGTACTCCACCTCCACCTTGCTGGCGTCTGAGTCGGACTGGAGCTCTCTGCCCTTTACCAATCCAGCCACGGGCTCTTCCATCTGGCCCATCAAGACTCACTCTCATTTCATCAGTCCATAAAACCTTAGAAAAATCATTCTTGAGATATTTCTTGGCCCAGTCTTGACGTTTCAGCTTGTGTGTCTTGTTCAGTGGTGGTCGTCTTTCAGCCTTTCTTACCTTGGCCATGTCTCTGAGTATTGCACACCTTGTGCTTTTGGGCACTCCAGTGATGTTGCAGCTCTGAAATATGGCCAAACTGGTGGCAAGTGGCATCTTGGCAGCTGCACGCTTGACTTTTCTCAGTTCATGGGCAGTTATTTTGCGCTTTGGTTTTTCCACACGCTTCTTGCGACCCTGTTGACTATTTTGAATGAAACGCTTGATGGTTCGATGATCACGCTTCAGAAGCTTTGCAATTTTAAGAGTGCTGCATTCCTTTGCAAGATATCTCACTATTTTTGACTTTTCTGAGCCTGTCAAGTCCTTCTTTTGACCCATTTTGCCAAAGGAAAGGAAGTTGACTAATAATTATGCACACCTGATATAGGGTGTTGATGTCATTAGACCACACACCTTCTCATTACAGAGATGCACATGACCTAATATGCTTAATTGGTAGTAGGCTTTCGAGCCTATACAGCTTGGAGTAAGACAACATGCATAAAGAGGATGATGTGGTCAAAATACTAATTTGCCTAATAATTCTGCACTCCCTGTATTTATCTATGTGTGTAAACATATACTGTATATAAGCTTTACTTGCTATTTAAAGTACTATATCATTGTCCGTAGCTTGATTTAACATGGCATAGAATACACAAGAGGTACAATTTATAAGCGTACTTTCAGGAAATTGGTGCCTCTGTGATTTGATTGATGGTGTTTGCTGCTTATGGGAGATAGCGGAATTCCTGGCAGCTGAACACAGTGAGTGTATGCTGATATAGCAGCAGTGTTTTGGTATCCATACATTTAACAAATTTATGAAAGAGCTTTAGTTTACTTTGCCTCGGGCGAACATGTATTATGTTTGTCATTTGCATCGCACTTATTGATCTGGGCACATGAGGTAAAGGGTGTCTATGTGCATAGATCATTACTTTTCATTCCTTGGGGAGCTGAAAGAAACAAAAAATAATTACAAGAACATCATATGAGAAATCCAGTATAATAGTTGCTGGCATTGATGGAATTGTTATGCATTAGATGCCCAGTGGGAATTGTTTCCTCTATTAATGAGCTTTAGTCCCAGTAATATAAAAAAAAATAAAGCCTAACTGCAGTGAAAACTTAGTGGAGGTAGGCACAGATACAGCATAATTGTGCCTGATTCTGCCGGTATTGGCAGACATAATCAGTTATTCTTGGTATTTGGTTTAGGAGATTAGCATATTTGAATATAAGAAATCCTCCCATCTTAGAAATCTATACTATACTGCTTTGAACTTGGAAGCAAGACTAAAGGCCATGGGCCAGATTCACAGAGATCGGCGTATCTCTGTGCGGGCGTAGCGCATCTTATATGCACTACGCCGACGTAACCTAGAGAGGCAAGTACAGTATTCACAAAGCACTTGCTCCCTAATTTACGGCGGCGTAGCGTAAATGGGCCGGCGTAAGCCCGCCTAATTCAAAGTAGGCTGGTAGTGGGCGTGTTGTATTGAAATGAATTGTGACCCCATGTAAATGAAGCGCTGAACGAACGGCGCATGCGCGCGCATGCTCAGATTCACGTCAAATTTACGCCCTAAGATACGACGGCTCAATGGCAACGACGTGAACGTAACCTATGCCCAGCCCCATTCACGTACGACTTACGTAAATGACGTAAAAATATACGCTTGTTCCGACATCCATACTTTGCATTACCTGCGCCTCATATAGCAGGGATAACTTTACGCCGGACGTAAGCCTTACGTAAACGGCGTAGCTAAATCCAACGGGCGCAAGTACGTTGGTGAATCGGCGTATCTAGGTCATTTGCATATTCATCGCGTAAATCTACGGAAACACCCCTTGCGGCCAGCGAAATATGCACCCAAGATACGACAGTGTACGGCAACTTACGTTGGTTGGCTGAAGCCATATTTCAGGCGTATCTAGTGTAAGGAATCACGCGCATAGATACGACGGCGCATCTGGACACTTAAACTGCGTATCTGTAGATACGCCAGCGTAAGTGTTCTCTGAATCTGGCCCCATGTCTTTTTTTAGGAGGTATTCTTTAGGGAAGAAAAAGTAAAAAAGTGATACTATTATCATTATAATAAAAATATTAAAATGTTACTATATAACTTAATATCTAATCAGCAGATTTTTTTAAAATTCCTATAATCCTGCCATGAAAATATTTGTGCCCCTGATGGATATTACAAGTGACCATGATGATCAGGAAACCAGTACAAAGTAATGAAGTGCAACTGCACTTTGCAAAGTACACAGTAATTTTGCCCTTAGTAAATCAACCCCTGTGCTTCAGAGGCTAAGTTCACTTTCTGACTAAAATGTGATATGCAGACAAGGAGTCCAAGTAGAATACGCTGTGCAGTTTTGTATCAAACTGCATGCACAGCATTTGAACATGGGAGCACAATTGCTGCTGTGTTGCTGGGAAGGAGCCATCAACAGATTGTGTGTCCTGCCAAGTACCCAGTACGACTATGTATAGAATGTTGGAGTTTTTTAGCCAGGATTTGGGAATGACCAAAAGAGCTTACAGGTATTTCCGCTACATTAAGCAGCATTTTCTTTAAAACTGCACAGTGTATTTTAATCTACTAGGACCCCTTGTCTGCATAGCCTATTTACTCAAAAGGTGAGCTCAGCCTTTAACAAACAAAATGCAGTTACTACTTAGCTCTACTTAAATTATAAAATTATTATAGAACTTAAAATGGAACCACACAATGCCTGCTAAAGCTACTTCCATTATTTCCCTACTTTTGTTCTCAAAACATGTATCTCACTTCAGGTCTGTTGTAAAATAAGACTAAATGCATTGTACGGTTTCTTTAAAAGAGATATCTGGAAAAATGACATACAATCCAATATTACAATGTGTATGCAAGAAAACCAAAGAGCTGCAACCTATCGCAACAGAGCATGAAACTCTGAAAAAACGTTCCCATAATCCCTGACGCTGTCTTTTTGGCAATTACCCAACTTTAGACATAAACTAATTAGCGGGAAACTGACTAAAAAGGAGACAAACAAGAGAACAAAACCTTGCACACGCGTATCCACATCAGTCTATTGGAAAGTGTCACACGCAAATGGAACCTTTAATATTACAGGACCATGCAGCTGTACCACCAGTATATCCCATTTAATGTAACCAGGGACATTACAATGGTGAAATAGGACAAACATTTAAAAAAATATATGTACAAAGGCACTCCATAAAAGAAAATAAGAAATATGATTAGTGCTCACCTGTGGGACATCATTTCTCACAACCAGAGCACTCTATGGAAGACATAAATGTTTTGGCTCTCAAAAAGGAACTTTAGAAATACTCAGGAAAGGAAAATCCTTGAACTACAAATAATTCTGTGTGATTTAGACTGAATGTGGGCTCAGCTTTCTAAATCACTATCAAATATATTTAGGGCCATTATAACATACGTGACCCCTGACCCTCATTTCATAGCCCTGTACTATTTAGCTGGCTAACCTTATAATTTATATTACCCTCTGTTTTTTTGTATGTTTTTACAGAGATTGTGTTCTTTTCAGCTTTGTCTTAACATTTTGCAAAACCTTTGTGTATTGGTACTGCTTGGACGGAGAAGGAGGTGTAGGCTAAATTTTAGTGGAAATACAAACATATCACAGACAGTACTCAACTGTGTTATTGCAAGTGTACTAATATGCCTAGATGGAAACAACTGGAGTCTAGATTACTTTCGCTGTATGCACTTTTGATCTGCTGTACCTGTGACTTTTTGCCCCACCCACTGTTTGTATAGTTACTCTTAAACATAAATGTTCACACAGCACTGGATGCATTAGGCAACTGGCCCATTTTGTTGTGGGTACCTTTGTTCTGTTGTTTGAGGAATTACTGTTACCTTAAAGATTACATGGTAGTTTGAATCACTGTCAACCTACTGGCTGCATACTTGCTCATTTATTTAGACTTCAACACTGCTGCATAGTTACACAAATGCCATTGACCTTCAAGTTAGATGGATGCCAAATTCATCAGAAAATATCTAGCATTCTTTTTTGCCAAATTAGTTTTGTATGTTTTGTTTTCTCTTGTTTGAATTTTCTGAATTTGTCTTACTATTACTGACTAATTTCTAAACATATAGTAAGTAATGGGCAACTGGCCCATTTTGTTGTGGGTACCTTTATTCTGTTGTTTGAGGAATTACTGTTACCTTAAAGATTACATGGTAGTTTGAATCACTGTCAACCTACTAGCTGCATACTTGCTCAGTTATTTAGACTTCAACACTGCTGCATAGTTACACAAATGCCATTGACCTTCAAGTTAGATGGATGCCAAGTTCATCAGAAAATATCTAGCATTTTTTTTTGCCAAATTAGTTTTGAATGTTTTGTTTTCTCTTGTTTGAATTTTCTGAATTTGTCTTACTATTACTGACTAATTTCTAAACCTATAGTAAGTAAAAAGAAAATCTGCTTTGACAGAGGTCGAAAATTGCAGTTTATGAAAAGATGTGGACCTATATGAAATCTGCTGAACCATCAGTATTTACCAAGACGACAGCGGAAGGAGTTGCCCGTGTACGGAAATCTAAAGGAAAATTTGCTTTTCTTCTGGAATCCACTATGAATGAGTACATCGAGCAACGGAAACCTTGCGATACAATGAAAGTTGGAGGAAATCTGGATTCTAAAGGATATGGAGTGGCAACACCTAAGCATTCTCTATTAAGGTGGGTGGAATAGTATAACAATATAATATGTGTTGTTATAGTATTCCACCTTCCCTGATGTTCCTAACGTAGTTCTTTGTGTTGTATTTTGTGTGAACATAGTATGTTTCTTTACCTTCCATCTCAGTGTCTGTGCAAACATTTAGTCATTCCAACATATCCAGTGCTTCATCATTTCAGGATCATGCACCAAGCAAAGTAGTGTAATATTGAGCCACAGGATTGTATCACTTTAAGAACACTCTATAAATATAAATTACAGAATAACAGCACAAAAAATACCTTGCAAGCAGCTATTAATATGCTTTTTTCAGAGTAAAGACTAAAAAAACACACCCTGGTGGTTCAGGAACTGTAGATGTGGGCCTCTTCTTTGTGACCAGAGGTCATTGAAGCCTAAATGCTCAGGTAAAATTTAGCAGCGTCAGTATGTGTCAGATTACTTGACAATAGCTATAATAGCTATAATTAATTTACAGACAATACAAATGGGTCAGCTTCTGTGTGTATCAATTGTTTTAGTCTTCCTATTATATCAATGTCAATAGAAGAGATGGCGGGTGAAGAATTGCCAAGCCTGTGACCTTGTCTAGAGTCCTACTCTGTGCTGATCAGTCTGTACTTATTAATATTAGCCTATAAAGTCTTATAACTACCGTATTTTCCGGTGTATAAGATGACTTTTTACACCGGAATTACACAGCCAAAATCTGGGGGTCTTCTTATACGCCGGGTATATCAGCTGCCGGGTGCTCTGTATGGCTGCATGTATTCTGTATATGCGCCGCTTAGCCAAATTCCGATGCACTGTGTGATGACAGAGCATGCTAAGCCTGCTCGGATTGGAGTAATAACCTCTGCCAATCCGAGCAGGCTACATTTATGTAGCCTGCTCGGATTGGCAGAGGCTGTTATCTAATCCGAGCAGGCTTAGCATGCTCTGTCATCAACACAGTGCATCGGGATTGGCTGAGCGCGCATATACAAACTACATACAGCCGTACAGAGCACGCGGTGGGCTGCGGCTTCTTCATTTAATTAAAACCCACATGTGTTCTGGTTTGTGAGCATAATTCATTCCAGAAACATGCTTGTAATCCAAAGCATTTGTATATCAAAGCATTTTTTTACCGGGTATAAAAGAGAAGAGAGGCACCTCTAAGTGTAGCAAAAAGTTGCTAAATGTTGTACCTTCATTAAATGTAAACATACTGCAACACTTTGAGGCTCCTCTCTTCTTTTTTATACTCAGTTGTGACATGACGTTACTCTTATATCAAGACAAAATATATTAAAACCTTTTGCTCATCTTGCAAAATGCTCTCAAACCAAGTTACTCTCAAATCAAGGTTTTACTGTATTGTGCCTGCATCCCCTGCATCCCTGACACAGGAAGCTTATAGAGGTCAATACAGATGCTGCAGCTGCAGGGATACAGCTGAAACCAGCCGCATGGTAAAACGCAGCCCGGGTCAGATGCAAATGTAGTAACAAATGCAGTCTGCATACAGAAAAAATGTCAAGTCCCTGAGTTGAGCTTAAAGCCCTGAACACATGGGCTGAATGTCGGGAGACCTCAGCCGATTAAAAAATAAATGGCCGACATTCAGCCCCTGTGTGTCAAAAGGCCTGCTTCTGTTGGACGAGCATTCTGGAAAACCAGCAGCCGACCAACTCCCGATCAGGGGCAGAGAGCCCCGAGTGGAGAGTTCTGGTGGGGGGGGGGGCTGTCCCCTTGTCAGAACACAACAGCTCAGTAAGGGAGCTTTAGTGTAGTGATGTAAACTTGTGTTTACTTTAAAATAAACCTCTCCTGAGGCCTGGTTAACACCTATGCAGTTATCTTTTGATCTGTTTCTGCAGTGCTTTTTGCGGTGCATTTTGCATTTTTGCACACGCATTTTTTATGCTTTTTTTCACAATTTGTTGTTGGGCAGATTAAAAACTACAAAACGCAAATAGTGGCAAAATTGGAGCAAAAACGTACTACATACTTTTCTGCAGCTTCTCCATTGAAATCTATTGAACCAAAGGTGCACCAGTTTGTGTTTAAAAAAGTCCCTAACCCTTTCCAAAAAAAGCAGTGGCTGAAAAAAGTATAGATGTGAAATTGTCCCAAAGGGAACCATGTTAAAAAGCATAGGTGTCTGGCTGTCATGCTGACCCTGTTGCATTAAATGCATTGCCTTACTGACCAGGAACAAGTATGCTGGTAAGGACTTCTGATTATCCTCTTTTACATACTTGTTCCAAGTTAGTGATGCAAAAAGTATTGAAGCCAATGGATTAGCATAATAGCCAGACCAGTAAGATCTTCAGAATGAGATCGGCTCTGTTTCTTTCAAGACTGATTTAAACATTCAGTTGGAAAGTTTTTAACTTTCTTAAGGACCCATTAACACTTGTGCATTGTGGCAAAGCTTGATAAAAAATGCACTGTTTCTACAACATGTGGCAATATGCCTGTTCTATGTGCAGTGCCATTGCTATTTGTACCCCTATACACTGTACATTAGAGTGCAATGCTCAACGCAACGCAACACAACACAACACGCCACAATGCTAAAAAAGGGTCACTCATTTTTTGATCCACTGAAGTGCATTGACAGCCCATCCATAATTAATATGTAACCTTGACACAGTGCATGTTAACAAGTGTGTGTGTGTTAATGTGTAACACAATGGGGGTATTTACTAAAGGAAAATTAACTTTGCACTGCAAGTGCGTTTGAAAGTGCACTTGGAAGTGCAGTCGCTTTAGATCCGAGGGGGACATGCAAGGAAAATGATTGGATGATAAAATCAGCAGTGCTTCCCCTCATTTCAGATCTTCCCCTCAGATCTACAGTGACTGCACTTGCAGTGCACTTGTAGTGCAAAGTGGATTTGCCTTTAGTAAATAACCCCCTATGCATGTTTGTTCATGCAATGCACCACTAAAGCATGAATGGGCCAGAAACAGTGAAAAGACCCATATAGCTTTGAATTAGAAACAACCACTTTAATAAACTGCAAGTATTATATAAATTAAAAAATATCTTTGTGTAAGATGCAGAAATGGAATGGTGTTACTCATTCTTTTTATTCAGTTATCTCTATAAATATATAAATATGTTACAGAATCAGGATAGATAATTGACTAAGCAATTAATTTGTTACACAGTAGGCAAAAGAACAAACATATGACCCTCCAGTCAGGTATAATTTTAGTTTGTTTAGTATTGAGAATGATGGGGTCAGATGTTATACTGTATTTGCTGGTGCATGGTCTTTTGTGTTGCATACCTCTGATCTCATAGTTCCAGGGTATGTAAACTGTTATGTCGAAAAGCCTTTTCTTTTATTAAAATCTCCACTGCACCTTATTTTTTTTTATTTTTTCCATTTTGCTATTGTGCTGTGACACTTTATGTGGTTATGGCTTTTATCCCTGCTAAATAACCCTCTCATAATTACTTGTCACAACACTGCCTATGAACACATTATTATTCATCAACTTAGCTTTCCATTCAGCAAATGTAAATTCAATACTCCAGAACTAAAACACAATTTTCTACCACATGAATTGGTATTTTTACACGGTATTGGATTTTTTATTTTTTTTTCCTTTTGTGAGTTCATGAACCTAAAATAATAAGAATAATAGCTGATACTGATTAAACTGAACTTTTAAAAAATACAAGGCAGATAACACCTAAAAGTGTTTTCTTGGTATATACTTGTAAGAACACAAGTGGCCAGAAATATACAATAGCTAGAACAGAACTCGGGAAGCGCCAGATACCCGCACAAGCATAAAGGAATGCCTGTGGAGTAATTGTTTCTTACTTATTGTGTTCCTGGTCCAGTGGCCAGATCCATTAAGTAGTCCTGCATTAAGTATTATCTGTCAACAAAGCCGGCCATAGATGGTTCGAATCCATGCTGAACTGGCTTAGATTCCAACCATGTATGGGCAGGCTGATTGTACCCATATTCATTAATCCATCAACTTGGGTACAAACAGCCTGTTGGATTTTACATGTAACCATTGCCAGCGGCTAAAGCCATTAGCAATAATCACTGTGTGTTCTCCCGGCAGGGAAGGATCCCCCAGATAGGAGAACACAATAGATCCGTGGAAGGGATTCCCCTATCAACACTGACTGTGGAGCGATTTTCTTACCTGCAACCTGTGGTTGTAGGAAAAAAAATCACACCCTCTATGGCTGACTTAAAACACTCCTTCAGTAAGATACAAAACAATAGATATAGTAGGTGGTGCTTTCGACCTGTTCCGTCGATAACGAAATGAAACTTCTCTCACTTTTTAGAGATCTCCTTTTATTTTTTAATGCATCTCTAGACAGGAAGTTAATTAAATCTTCACAGCCCATCCCTACATTATCCAAAACTAAATAAAATGGTTGTACTTACACATTAATTTTGGATTGAAAACACAAAAACCTTCACCCTACGTCTACACATGCACACTTTGAGATACTTAGCATTAGTTTTGCATGTGTTCAAAACAGGAGCCTGTTGGAGATAGCTCATCATTCTGAACCATTTAATTCCAACATCAAAGGTGATCTACAAAGGAGTTTTTTTCCTAACAAACTGCAGTTTCCCTCACTCGCCTCTTGTTCTTTTGGTGGAAGCTGACATGTTTCGGCTGTATCTGTCAAGACCACATAACACCAAATCTCCAGGGCATGATGTGGTCATTGCCCGAGCTATATAGCAACCTGCTTGTATACTGCACATCTATTGCAATACCACCTGCAAAGTAATAAGACTGAGATTGTAATTAGCATATCAACCACTGGCAGATTGAGTTTATATAAAAACAAAATGCACACACTGACAGTTTCCTATTGGAAGATGCAACAATTGGGCAGCAGTAGAGAGGCTGCTGCCATGTATGTGACCAGATTAGTAATAACAATAGGGAAGGAGGCAGATGTGAACTGCAGAAAGCCCAATTGAACTCTCACTTTTTTGTCTTTGTACCCCTGCACCCCAAATTTTATTATTTTTGCCCTTTGCAAGCATAGCTAAGTAACAGCCACACCCCCTTGGCACAAGTGTCCTTACACAGACTTGTATTGCAAAGAAAAAGAGGGGGGTTTCTGACAAGGTCTGTGACAGAGTGCGGAATATGAGCACTGGATCTAACTTTGCTGCTGCCTATTGTCATAATTAACCTTTTGCGCTTTAGAGAATTTTTTTAATTTTTTGCACACAATTAAAAATCAGCGTTTCTGGCTAAAAATTACTTAAAGCCCAGAGAACATTAAATATTTTCTAAAAGCAGAGGTCTTGAAGCAGATCTGTCACCCACCATGTCCACCTGGTATGGTCGATGACAGATCACTAGGCCAACATAGCAGATCACATGGCAGTTGTACACAATAAAAGACTTTGTTACATGCCTTTCATTGTGTACTATTTTGATGAGCTCTGTGATTGGTCAGAGTCCTTACATGGTATAGACAGGGCCAATCACACCTCCCCAGAGTGCTACAGTGTTGCTGTGATAACACTGTATTTCTCTGGTCACTGTATGTAAAAAAATTGGTGACAAAATTTACAACTTCAATTAACTCGCCATGCCCCCTGCTAAATACCTTGGACTGTCTACTTCCCAAAAAGGGGTAATTTGGGGGATATTTGTACTTTTCTGGCATTTTCAGGCCTCAAGAAATGAGACAGGCCATCAGTACATCAGGACTGATCGATTTTCAAATATATCCCATAGTTTGTGGACTTTCCTACAGACTAAATAATGTATACTGATTTGGGTAATTTTCAAGAAATGTAGCAGTATACATTTTGGACTAAATTTATGAAGAAAGATTATTTATTCGCAAAATGTTATAACAGAAACAAAGAAAAAATGTGTGTTTTTAAATAAAAATGTGGTCTTTTTTCATTTATAAAATTTATAAAAACTAAAAAAACAGGGGTGATTAAATAACACAGAAAGAAAGCTCTATTTGTGTGAAAAAATATATAAAAATGTCCACGCAACTGTCATTCAAAGAGTGACAGTGCTGAAAGCTAAAAATTGGCCTGGGTAGGAAGGGAGTAAGGCCGCATACACACGGTCGGTCAAAATCGATGAAAACAGACTGAAGGACCTTTTCATCGGTCCAAACCGATCGTGTGTGGGCCCCATCGGTCAGTTAACCTTGGGTCAAAAAATTTTGAACTTGCTTTAAAATTGAACCGATGGACACCTAACCGATAGGTCAAAACCGATGGTTAGTATGCAAAAGCATCGGTTAAAAACCTGTGCATGCTCAGAATCAAGTCGACGCATGCTTGGAAACATTGAACTTCGTTTTTTTCAGCACGTCGTCGTGTTTTACGTCACCGCGTTCTGGCACGATCGTTTTTTTACCTGATGGTGTGTAGGCACATCAGACCATCAGTCAGCTTCATCAGTTAACCGATCGTGTGTACAAGGCTTAAAAGTGTCTGGTATTGAAGTGCTTAAATATATGATCTTACAGTATAGACAAAAGCTTGGCAAATCTTGAAAATTGTAATGTACACAGTGAATCCTACTTAGAGTGTAAC